>NC_138530.1:98225554-98825554 GCF_964234715.1 Podarcis melisellensis | reverse complement strand
AGCAAAGCAAACTTCCTGTAGTGTTCATCTACTGCCAACACTTAAGGCCAATCATTGCAGAGATTATATCTGATGGAGAGAAGATATAGCCAAGAATAAGATGTGTCTGTGTCTGTCTTTGTCTGTGTGTGATTAACCAAATGGCCTGTGGGAGTGAGCAGCATTTGGTCTCCCCCCCTTTTTTTTACAATAGCTTAAATGAGTGGTAAAGAAACAACCTATAATTCTCTTGAAAGAAACTACACCTATCCATCATGTTTTGTGGGACGGGCATAATTGAAAATGTTTTGTCTTAATGCAATGCATATTTTGTGTATTGTGTAGTGCACTCTTGTCTGCTCTGTGCTGGTAATACTGCACTTCCAGGAAGAAAAACCTTTTTTATATATTTAATATGTGGTATTTAAAGATATGCAGAATTGAACCTGTAATGACACAATCGCTGCATTCAGCTGAAAAATTATTTTTACAGGGGGGTAGAGAGCAATGGAGCTTTAAAGCTATGAAGTCACAAAAAGAACTTATTAAATTATCAATTGTGGTTTTTTATGATAAAGTAGTGTTAACGTTGACACCAGAGTCAAGGCGCAATGTACATTTCCTGCAAATTCTATTGAACGTTACTGTCAGATCTGTTGGAAGGCTTAATTTCCATTAGTTTCCTTCTGACCTCCTGACATTTGAGTGTAATTCAAATTATTTTAATGGCTTATGCTGTTTGTAATACGCATTTTACATTTGAAATGTCTTTAGATGCAACTTTCTGAGCTACTGCAATACCTGTAAGAATGTACTCTGTTAGCAAATCTCAGCATGCTAATTAGTATAATTTGTTAACAAACAACTTCTGACTTGGATACTAACCACTTTGGGTGGAGTACAGCTCATAGAGAAGAGATGCATCACCACCCTCTTCCTTCAGCAGCCTCTTTCACCACTCATATACCGTAGCCATTCCATTGGATTCAAGTCACTGTTACTAATTAGCACATTATGAAATTTCTAAGACACAGCTTCGTCACAGAATCTTATGATGATGCCTGTCTTATAGTATGAAGTCATTATATTACGCTTCAGAATTTGCATGTGTTTCTCAGTCCAGTGATAATTATTTTTAGGACAAATGTAAAATGTCATATGGTAGAATCTGTTTCAATTTATTATTATTATTATTATTATTATTATTATTATTATTATTATTATTATTATCAGGCTTAGAATGAGTAGGGCCCTAGACCTTTGGGGGAGACTTTGCACTAGTTGTAAAATTTATTGTTGGAATGAACATGTAAATTGTGAGTAAATATCAGTTAGGTCACTTAATATCCGAATTGACTGATCATCTTTGATGATCAAAGTTCAATGGGAGGAATAGCATTTCAATACAAAAAAGAAATACTATCAGTGATTTAAATGTTATTGCTGAATTATGCATATCAGCTCCACAAACACTTTTTAATCCAGTCCAAATAACTTTATTGTACTAGCCAGTGCCCATGACAAATCTGAATCAAAAATAAATACAAGTAAAAGGGGTGTCGTGCCACAAATAATAGTCTCTCTTTAGATCTCTGCGTCTTCCTTACAATTCACTGCTATAATGTCCAGGGTCGTCTTTCTGACCTTTTTGGCCACCAAAACAAAACTTTTCATTTCTTTTCTCATAGATGATAGATTGAAATCCGTCCCATTACAGCTAAAGGCATTCAGTATTCAGCATACTTACTCAAGACAGGCAGTATTCAACATACTTACGCAGTCGGCTGTTTTGGGGAGGCCACACCAACCTGTCCTATCCCTGGCACAAGGGCTTTGCAATTCTCTCTGCTTTTTTCCTTTACACCTCCAACAAAGTGTGCAAAGGAGAGTGGGGTAGGGTCACAAAGGGTTTCCAAAGGCTTTCCATGCTGCTGCTTTCCATCCCTGGGGTTGCAAGTAGAATAGGGAAGTCCGAGTAAAAAGGGGGGGGGAGAGTCTCCCCTTTGTTCCATTTTCTTGCTGTTGTTGCTGCAGACTCTTTCTCAGGGTTCTTTCAGTGACAGTGGGCGCTTGGAAATCCAGCAAGGGAGGTTGACAGCTGGCCAGGACCTGTAACATCATGTGATCGGCAGGTGGGTTGCCCCACCTACCTGCCCCATTTGGCCAATAAGGCCATTCCTGGTAAGAATCTGACCCATGAAGCCAAAAACATTCCACGCCTCTGGGAGTTTTGACTGTGAAGTGGACCTTCCTCTCCCTCTCTCCTCCCTGTTCTGAAGTTTTCTCCAACTCACTGAAAGTTATTTTGGAAGGGCACAGGTTGTACAAGTGGAGAGGTGGTGGTGTGGTGGTGGGGAGAGTTATGTGCAAGAAGTGGAAATCTTAGTGCTGACAGTGTGATGGCATTGGATGCTACCTTCAAATGTAAAGATCTTTACACCAGCGTGGTGTAGTGGTTAAGAGCGGTGGTCTCATAATCTGGTGAACTGGGTTCGCTTCCCCGCTCCTCCACACGTAGCTGCTGGGTGACCTTGGGCTAGTCATACTTCTCTGAAATCTCTCAGCCCCACTCACCTCACAGAGTGTTTGTTGTAGGGGGAGGAAGGGAAAGAGATTGTTAGCCGCTTCGAGACTCCTTCGGGTAGTGATAAAGCGGGATATCAAATCCAAACTCTTCTTTTTCTTCTTCTATTGAGGGGGAATAGCTGGATTTTCATATCTCCAGCTACTTTTTATGTTTCTTTTTTAACCATGGTTACATAAAACGTATTTTTCATGTTAATCATTGCCCTCACCTAAGGACTTGAAAGGGTATAAAATGTATTTTTAAACCTTTGTAGTATTGCCTTTAAAGCTGTTTTCCACTGAAACAATTAAGTGTGAGTGTAACAGGTTTACAAAGACAAAGGATAAAACGTCCACACGTAATAGATCACTGAACTCTGGCATACGGTCAAAACAAATTTGTATGTGATTTGATTTTATAATGACTTCTTTTCTTTCGTGCCAACTAACTATTACACAAATAGCATGTTTTGGATCCCATTAAAATTATTTCTAGTTTTTTTTTTATCTTCTTCAATACAACTGTAAATATTCACCTGTGCACAGTTACTGTGGTTCTGGATTATATTATTGTTATGAAAGCACATCACATCAGTCATTTTGAAACATATGTCTGCTCAGCAAAGGCAGCAACGAACTGAAAAATTGGTATTTTGTTTGTGTTTTTAAAATGGCTTCGCTCTGCACAGAGGGGGAGAAAACTAGAGTTATCACCCCACTACCACCCATGAAAAATGCACACATATGATATTCAGCTCACAAATGATCACACAATTTAAGAGTTTAAGAGTTTCTTGAACTATATATAAGCAGTTTAGGGATTCATTGACTTCCAGCATATTTGAACAACTCTTGTTGACATCCTGCTCTTATGAGAGCCTGAAAATAGCCACTGCTACACCCATTGTTGTTGACCCGTTGAAAGTAGTTTAATTTCAATAAGGGATGTAGAAAGTTAGCAAGGTCTGTTCTGACCCATATTTGTTGCAACTAGCATTGTTTCTTTCTTTTTGCTGAAGTTTGGCTTCAGAATGTGTGGACAGACGGAAAGCCTCCTGGGAGGAAGTTCCATAGATGGTATGCCACTACCAAGAATATCTTGTTACCAGCCTCCTAGTTTCTCATTTGGATTGGACCACATGCAAGACATCTTATTTTGATTATAATTCCCTGGTTATTTGGACGCTGCATCAGGTCCTTCAGGGCTTGATGAGCTTGACAACAAAACTTTGAATTGGTTTAAATAATGATAAGACATTTATTTCCTTGTGGTGCTAATACCTGATCCTGCTGTTCAAACCCTTCTTTTCTTTCACATGAAACTGATATATATACATGTTCTAAGTGCTTTTCAAATGCCTTCACCTGATTTATTAAATTGTATTACATTATAATATAAAATCATTTTGCTTTTAAATGGTAAGTTGTTTTACATATACGATATTCTTTTTTCTGTTCTCCATATCATTGTGGTATACTATCTGCTAATCTCTGAACTTATATACAATTGCATGTTCAGAGCTTTATAAAAATGTATACCGCTATGATGTGAGCAGCAGAAAAATATAAAACTACAAATCTTTTAATGATTATATATTTC
Source organism: Podarcis melisellensis (assembly GCF_964234715.1). NCBI lineage: Eukaryota > Metazoa > Chordata > Lepidosauria > Squamata > Lacertidae > Podarcis > Podarcis melisellensis. The sequence continues at coordinate 98,821,410 of NC_138530.1, read as the reverse complement.
ATTTTATATTTCTGTAGTCTTGCAAACCGTAAAACATTAATTTTCAAAGACTTCCTAGAGACAGATACTTCTCTCTGTGTTTACTTTTATTACTCTATTATTTTTTAAAAGATAGTAATTCTTTTTCTATCAAAAACTTTTTATACCCGAGACACTGCTGCACTATTAAATATTCCCAGCTTGGTCGAATGTATACTACACTATAGCATGTTGATTTTTTTCAGCTTCCAAATTCCAAAATTGAGGGGTGTTAAAAAGTTGTAACATGACTTGGGAATTCATAGGATAGTTTGGTTAAATTAATAAAATGTAGTTTTGCTTGATAAGAGGCTTGTATGTTAAACTGCAGTTGTTGTTTTTTTAAAAAGATTGCCATGTACTTGCAGTTATATTATTTATTAATATAATTTAACTAATACAGTGGTACCTCGGGTTACATACTCTTTAGGTTACAGACTCCGCTAACCCAGAAATATTACCTCGGGTTAAGAACTTTGCTTCAGGATGAGAACAGAAATTGTGCAGCGGCGGCGCAGCGGCATCAGCAGGAGGCCTCATTAGCTAAAGTGGTGCTTTAGGTTAAGAACAGTTTTGGGTTAAGAACAGACCTCCAGAACGAATTAAGTTCTTAACCCAAGGTACCACTGTAACTGCTGCCTTCCATGTCGGTTTTGCTGCACTAGCAGTACCTAAGTGACCTTTCCATGGTACAAGCCTGGGCAGTGTGTATGGAGCTCCTGGGCTGCCCTCTGGCCTTGCTGATTGGTCCAAATGAAAGCAGAGCAATATGTTTGACACCAGCTTTGTTGCAAGAGTTGCTGGAAGGAGAAACCGTACGACCACCTCAGATACTCGACTCTGGATTTGTGTAGGGTTTATTCCTTAGCACTTGCCTGCATCCCCAGAGATGCACCCCAATGTCTCTCAAGACAGACAGATGCCAACAGGACCAACAGAATTCATTAGTATTTGTATTATTTAGCATTACCTGGCATTTTTAGAAGGTGAACTTAAATTTCTTTGGTTTTCCAAAAAATTGGTTTATGTGCTTCTTCACCAATCGTAGACTTACCAAGCCAAATGCTGTCCTAGAAAAAAAAAATATTATTGGTATGGCATATTTGAATTCATCACACCCAAATCTATATATTTTGAACCGCTCACTGAATTTTTTCCCAAAAATTATCATTCGCCCCCCAAAATAACGATACTACAGTGTAAAGCACAGTTGCAAAAAATGTGATCAGCTGACAAATGTGGTCCTTTCCTATCCTAACAGGTCATAAAGCTTGCCTTTGAAGAATTTGAGCTAGAAAGAGGATACGACACCCTGACAGTAGGAGACGCTGGAAAAGTGGGAGATACCAGAACAGTGTTGTATGTGTAAGTACACAATAACATTCATTTTTTACTCTTTGTATTACCTTCTCTAAGAAAGGGTCCCCACTTTTACTACTTTGTTTTTAAAATTCATTTTTAGCTTAAATTGTGCAGTTGTTGTTGTTTTTTTAAAGTCTAAAGACTCTTTGGAAAGTACATTCACAGAGCAGGAACTGGGATGGAACAACAACAGGAAGGAAAAACAAGTAAAACCACTTAATGCATAAAATTATATATATATATATTTAAAAAGCTAACACTGTGCACATACAGATTTTGGAGATGGAGCTAGTGCTTCTTATTCTTAATATTTTTAAAGGCCTGCTGTTAATTTTAGCTAGAAAGTAAGCTTGGGTCTACCCCAAGACCCATAATTACAGTGGTGTGCCTGTTGAGGAAGAGCACTCACTGCCTTTTGTGCTGAGATGTACAGCCTTATTTTAACTATTGTGCTCATCACAAGGACATTGGGACTTCAGTGATAATTGGAGGGATAGCTCAATTGGTAGAGCATGAGACTCTTAATTTCAGGATCGTGGGTTTGAGACCCACACTGGGCAATAAATTGAGCATGTTCAAAGAGCATAGGCTACCTCAGTTACCTTCAAGAACAATTACTTCTATGGGGCTTGCATTGGCATTTTGGGCTTATGCTAATGGTAATTTTTCAGGGCAGAGGGAGTGACTTCCCTCTTAGTGGGATTTATTTTTATTAAAAAAAAATGTTTGCAGAAAGTTTAGGAGCTCCTTCCACGATGCAAATGGTGCAACAAAAGAGTGGTGGTATAGGCTGCTAGATGCATCCATTAAGTGTCACAGATTTCATACGGAAAGTGCACATAATGTAGAAAGCCAGTAGCCTGCGGAGGTATTTAAATAAGGACAATTGCTTTCGCCGCATTCCTCTCTTGAGAGAACAGAATGTTCTGGCTTCCTTAATAAAATCCAGTAATTGCTATCTCTACCCAGATTGTTGCTGACAATCTTGTGTTGTCTACAAGTTGCCTTATTTCACCGTGGACTCCGACACCTGCCATTTGAGTTGACACTTTCGACTCATGCCAGCCTCTGATTTCAACATGCAAACATATCACTCGCTACCTGCCATGACTTCATAGAGCTCTTATAACTGGCAGGTCCTCCTTTAGCATCTTTGTTCTAGCGTGACATTTCACTCCCAAACCTGGAGTCGTCGTGGAGCAATCACTCTGTAACTGGAAGACACAAGTTGAAGAGCATAATGCAGATATGACAAGGCATCACACTTGTGTCTGTGCATGATGCTACTGTTTCTTTTATCTACAGGCTGACTGGCTCTAGTGTCCCTGATCTCATAGTGAGCATGAGCAACCAAATGTGGCTCCATTTGCAGTCGGATGACAGCATTGGCTCACCTGGATTCAAAGCTGTATATCAAGGTAAATTTCTGATAGAATGAATAAATGAAGTCATTCTAGACAAGTACGCAACTAGTCTGTGCTAGAAAAGTAAACTAGAACAGGGTGTTACAGCCAGTACTGTTTCAATCCACTCCTGCTACACCTCATTCATTTTTCTTTTAAAACTGCTACTACCGTACATTCCATTACTCCTGAGCAAGCTCAGTTTTCATCGGAATGAAGGCTTTCCCCTTAGCTGTCTTTCTCTCTTTCTTTAACAGTATTTTTATACATAGTTGGGTTCCCCAGGGCATGCTAATACGTACCTTTTGTTTCTCAGGTGCCCCATTTTGGGTACAATGTGGTTGGCACAAATCACCAGACTTTGCTGTTAGGAGTGAACCTTTGTCCATGGATCATAAAAAAGCACCCTCTGTTCTTACAGGAATGGATTCAGAGATCGATCTGTAAAAAGAGGTAGCTAGAAGCTGACTTTCCTCCTCCATCTTTTCACTGGCAGTCCCCAAGTGCCCCAAAAAGGCTGTCTTGAGGGTCATGGGACCCTGCTCAATGAAGTGGGAAATTGCAGTAGATCAGGCATTTTCTCAGAGAGTTAGCCCAGGACTGTAGCAGGAGAGGAAAAAGTTAGCTGATTGGTGGGTTTATTCTGCTTTATTAGTTTCTCTTTTTGATTGGCAAAGACCACCAAATTATTGCTGCCTTTGGGAGCTATATTGCAACAAAAAAGGGATAAAAGAAAGCAGACAATTGTGGGATAATAACAAGTTACAAGATATGCATTGACTGGAAACGAAGCGTTGTGACTTCCCCAAAACTCTTGCAAGTGCAAACAGTATTGAAAATGAGATTGTGTGTGACAACTCTGATAGCATCAATGTGCAATATAAGGGATAGCTAGAGGGGACATCGGTGTAGACTGAGCAGTATGAACCAAAGCTCTGACTCAGTATAACGTAGCTTCCTATGTTCCTAGTTCATTCTCTACTGATTGATTGCGATAGTATTTGGCACCCCTAAATCTTAATTGGATAATGCTGCATCATGCCGCTTCTGGTCAGATTCCTAACATTTCAAGACAGGCCTGCAGAAACTTTGGGACATCTTTTCTATGAGTGAATCATATGCGAGGGCACAAGTGAATGGGGTCGTTCACTGAGTACTATTTCCTTGGCAAGTATTTATGCAGTCGGCTCTTTCCATGTGGTTCCATCATTTAGATGTAGTCCGCAACCTTGAGGGTTCTGTCTGTAGAAAAAGGGTTATGTGCTTTTGCAGCTAAATCACAAAAGCACTTATTCCTTATACTTATTCCCATTGAAAGGCCCATGTGATCAGCCCTCCTCTCTGTGTTTGCATTATTCAAATCCATACCCTCCCTGCTGCAGGGGATATGCTGGTGGAAAACATGTACTATATATGGGTATCTTGATAAGAAACATACGTGCTATATTTTTTTGCTTCAGTTTTCTTTGCATCATGCAGGATTAATGCTGTACTGTCCAGTTCATTTCCCCAGATTTTAGAAGCAGAAATGTTCATAAAGTGTATGTAGTAAATGGTGTAATATGATATGACCATCTTACTGAGTCCAAGAATCTGCTTGCTAAAAAGGAATGAGGAAATTGTTTATATGGAGCTACCAGGTGTATGGTCTGATAAGACTGCACCTCAACCTTAAGGTAAGCAGAATTTGCCCTTTCAGGAAAAGCAAAGGGATAATCTACATTTCTTTAGAAACAGAAATTCCCATGGGGCATAGTGCTGTAGCTTTGCAAAGTTTGCTAACAAAGCTCCATACTACAAGCACCGTGCTTTAGCAGCAGCTTTCTTGTGTAGTTTAGCTACCTTTGAGCTAATCTTAGTTTTTTGTGATTTTTTTCCACAACAAAATGGCTATCTTTGAAGTGCTCCACATCTGCTGATTGGCTGGCCGGCTTTATGTGGTGACATATTGTAGCAGTTCAGCCCAACTCTGGTGTTGGGGGGCTTCTAAGGTGGGCCTTCCCAAGGAGTTTGTTAAATATTCCTAATTAATACACTGCTCACATTAAAAGTGGCTTTGGTTCTTCTACCTTAGTTTTTAGCCAAGTACTTAAGAATGTGTCAGACAAAACAGGTACAGGATTTATTAGTAAGTAATGAGAGCAATATTTCAATGCCGTTGTGTGTGAGCCTGAAAGGAAAATGTTTGTGTTGCTCATTAGTGGTGTTTACTTATCTAATTTGGAAAGCAAACCCCTCCAACAGCTTAAGAACATTCAAAATATTTCTTACGGTACAGAGCACTAAGGTAGGAATGGAGAAAGCCTGGGAACAGATGAGGCAAGACAGGCCTTTTTCTAGGCAGAGTAGGGATAGAAGGATCTGTCATATCAACTCTCTGAGTTTCTTATTTTTCCAGTCTTAAATTTAGTTATTTACATATTTTCAGTAATGTGCAGTTCTGGTGAATTGTGGAAAATTAAAAGGATGGCTAGATGAGCACTGCTTTGAGTGCTGTCCCTACAGCCAGGCAAGCCCACCAGGGGCCACTGTTAGAGGAGGGGGCCCACCATGATGCCCAGGTCCCTCTCAGAGCTGAAAGGCTCTGTTCACTACTATTGCATGGATCTTCAAAACATGATGTCTGCACCGACGATGGCAAGAATTTTGTATTCAGGGAGGGATTATTGAAGGATCTGCCTTGGGCTTCCCTGCTTACTCAGACTGAGTCCCTCACATCCCTGTTTATTTGTTTTTATTGTTCATTGTAGGGACGTGGGTGGCGCTGTGGGTTAAACCACAGAGCCTAAGACTTGCCGATCAGAAGGTCGGTGGTTCGAATCCCCGCGAAGGGGTGAGCTCCCATTGCTCGGTCCCTGCTCCTGCCAACCTAGCAGTTCAAAAGCACGTACCACTCCAGCAGGAAGGTAAACGGTGTTTCCGTGCGCTGCTCTGGTTTGCCAGAAGCGGCTTAGTCATGTTGGCCACACGACCCAGAAGCTGTACGCCGGCTCCCTTGGCCAATAAAGCGAGATGAGCGTTGCAACCCCAGAGTCAGTAATGACTGGGCCTAATGGTCAGGGGTCCCTTTACCTATTGTTCATTGTAATATAAGAACTATTACAGTAGATTCAAAAGCTTACCATTGTTAGGTCATAAGCTGCATGAACATGGGAAGGTCAGTGTGGCGTATTGGTTAGAGTGTTGGACTAGGGCCTGGGAGACAAGGATTTGAATCCCCACCTGACTGTGAAGTTCACTGGGTGACGTCAGACCAGTCAGACACTCTCAGCCTAACCTTCCTCACAAGCTTGTTATGGGGATTAAATTGGTGGAGGGGACCATACAAACCACCTTGTACTCCATAGAGAAAAAGGGTGGGATATAATGGGATATCAATGCCTCAAGAACCGCCTCTCCCCATGTGAACGAACTTGGACCCTGCAACCATAACCTGAGGCCTTTCTTTGTGTGCTTCCTACATGAGAACGGGCCTTTTCTGCAATGGCTGCCCTTTTGTGGAATGCTCTCCCCAAGAAGGCTTGCCTGGCGTCTCTGTAACACATCTATAGGCAACCAAGCAAACATATTTCAATGCAACCAGGCCTTTGGCTGATTAAATGATTCATGGCATTTTACATGTCACTGTGGGAAGGGATTGATTGATTGATTATTTTATGCATTTTGTGTTTTTTATATTGTAAACTACCCTGTGATCTTTAGATGAAGGGCAGCGTATATTTTTTTTTAAAAAAACATAGAAATAAATAAATTGAATAAATAAATAAATTTCAAAGTATCTAAGCATTGCATCCAACAAAGTCATTCAGGGAGCCGAACGAACGATGCCTGCTCTACACACACACTCTCTGGAACCAATTTTGATAGTTGTGAGGGCAAGTTGTGCATTGTCTTCGTTGGAGTCAGCTCGAAATAAAATAATAAATAAAAGCAATGCATCCGTACACTTCTTTTTCTTTTTCTTTTCACTTGCAAAGAATGACAAAAAAACCCCCAACACCCTTGCTTCAGGTGCAATGTAAATGCAATGTTGTCCTACAGAGGGAATGAGCAAATAATATGCAGTAGAATTTCAGTCACTTCTGTCAATAAAAATCCTTTTGAGCTGTCAAATTCTGAATCCATTGCACCTGTTGATAAAATGTATTCCTACAAATCATGTTTTGTATAATTTGCCATAGCTATTTAAGTAGCAGCAGGGGGTAAATTAAAGTAGATTTCCTTCGTGCTGGGCTGCCGTGTAGCAAAAAAGCAAGCCTATTTTTAGATACATAGTTAAAGAATGCTTCCAAGTAAGATGGCTCGCATTTGCAACATTTGCAGGCAAACTCATGTTTGACAGTGAAATGAGTTTTATTATATTTAGCTTTGTCAATTTCCCAGATTTTAATAAGAACAATCAGAATGCAATTTCATCTAATCTTTCCCAAAATTATGCAAACATTTCTGAATTCTGTTGCTTGAAGTCTTTCAAAAAAAACACAAAAAACCCCTCAGCCCAGCAGTATCTGATTAACTGTACTGTGATAAAACCATACACTGCTAAATTTGCAGTGAAGGAAGAGTTGGAAAGATGCTTTTAAGACTTATTTAGGAGTTGCTAACAAGAAATATTATATTTTATTTTTAACCTAGTATGTAATTTAAGAAATAATACTACAAATCTAAGATTGTGGTGCCTATTTCAGCCAAGAAGTACTCTTATTTTAGCATTCGCTAAACATTTTGTGGATGATTTTTAAAAGTGCTATGATAATTAAACCATTAAGCTATTTTTTTTTTAAAAAAATAGTCATTTTAGAATTATTTGTTTAGTTTTAGCTTGTAGCTGAATTTCATTATGTCTTTCTCTACCAGGGTTTGCTCTCTGCCCTGGAAATAATTTTGACTGTGTAATAGCTAATGTATAGGCTATGCCTGGACAAATGTTTTTCAATGCAACATAATGTAATAGCAGCAGTGTTTAGCTGGACTTAAGAAAAGAGTCCAAAGGGGACAAGGTGTACAAAGGGGACAAGGTGTAATAATGTGCACTACTTCAGATAATACTATTCTTGATTCTGTGATCATAAAAATATGCATTCAGTGTTATGCAGGAAGGTACTGTGCAATGTATTATGCTAAGCATTTTGCATAAGATGCAGTCTGATTTTTAAAACAAATCAACCAGTTTTGTTTGTTTCTTACAGCAATGTAATACATATACTTTGGTTGCTAGCATTGGAAATAATAATTCAGTTAAGAGTAAATACAAATTCATTCATATTTTTAATTTGTTGCTAGGTCAGCTTGCTACCTTTAAAAAAAAATGGGACGTATTTATATTTCTTTCAACCTTTTTGGGAATTGTCTTTTTCCTTATCAATATTGCCCTGACTGTGAGTGAGTTTTGAGGGTGCAGCAGAACCAGCCAAAGGTGGTCATAGGGATGGCTGTCATTAAACAGGCTGCCAATAGCTAGGATCAGATTCGATCAAATTGACTTGGATGGATCTAAGCACACAACTTGCTCCAACATGGTCTGGTGCCCAGCTGAGCCCTTAAAACCAGTCTCCCTAACCCAGCACCTACCCTTTTGGACTAGATGGACATGCTTCAAGGGAAGTCCTAGTGCCTGAAATGTTGAATTCCACATAGTTGTGACTAGCCAGGTGTTGCCTTCAGAAGATGGAGAGGAAATCAAAACATGTTTGGGGTGAAGGTAATGGCTCCATGGAAGGTCCTAGCCCAGGACTGTTGCCCAGGGTGTTTCCAATTTGGAGGCTGTTAAACCCCCATAGTGTGTCTCTACTCCTGGACTCTGAATCACTGTTTGAAGCCTGGGCTAAGATAAGTTTCACATAGTATAAGTGAAACCCAATTAACCTGATCCAGAAGTTCTGAATTTTTCACACAAGTTCTAGTATTCATATAGCTGCCCCAAAACTGTAAGGTGCTTGATGGGGTTTCCCACCTCAGCTCTCAAATTGCACATGTGCTTTAAGTTCCTTGAAGATCTTTGGCTTGCAGCCTTGATGACCTATTTTTTTGCTACTGTCTAAAAAAGAATAAGGAAAGAATATTAATAATTGTACACATCACTTCAGCCAGGTTACTTGACACCAAAGCAATTTATTTTTATCCTGCTGGACACCAGGTTTAATATTAATGAAAATGCAATTAAAGGATTACCATGGCTCTGTGTAAAGATGTAAGTGGGGTGTCAGTCCAATAGCTCACCACAAAAAGAAGGAAACATCTCAAATTATTTTTGTTACATTGGCACCTACTTACTTTCTTTCTCCTACACACACACAGCCTTTCCCCCTAACGTTGGTTGAAAATAATTCTAGCAAAATCTTTTCATCTAGGTGCTAGGTTTCCACATTTTTTCTGTTTGTTTATGTATATCATTCAGTTAGCTTGAACAATATTACATTCAATTTCTACAGTAACATTTCTGTATTATAATGGTCCTTTTTTATTAGGAAGAGTAAGAAAAAATTAGTTTGCCCTTCAGTCTGAAGCTTTTTGATGTGTGACACCTACATTCTGATGATAAGAATAAAATACGATGCTTCAAATAAGTGATGTGTTCACCTTCCATATTGCCTCCCTGTTTTCATTTTCTAAATCGTGTTACTTTTAGTAGCCCGCCTCTCAAGGAGAGAAGCACCAAATGATTTGACTAAATGAAATGGGTTACTAGCAAGTACATCCCTGTCTGGGTATTTTCTTTCAGAATACTTATTTAAGGAAACAAACATATGGCTCCTTAGACAGTGGTAAGTTAACATAATTTCAGGAAAATGTATTTATGAAGGAAAGCAGGCTTCTAAAGAAAACAGTTTTTAGTAGTCAATATTTTATGAGTTAGAATACGGAAATAAGAAGCAACGGGATTTGCCACGAAAATTCTTCCACCTGTTGCATAGTGTATTCCGAAGACCAGTCCTTTTTTTATTGCTCTTTCATTCCATTAGTGAACTGATTAGACAAAGTAGGAATGTATTATCGACAGTAGGAAAACTTCACACAAAGTAAGCAAAAGCAATAGCTTATCAACCAACAGGCACATATAAACATTTTATCTATGTTCTTGTCTGATCGTACCAAAGGGACTTGTTTAAAAAGCTTGTAAGTCCAGTTGCATTTACTGATATAGCCAATGTACCTAGTTTTGCATCTTTTAGCTAGCACATAGAAGCATGCCTGCTCTTTTCCTGAAGTTAAACACTGTTTCTATTGCCTTAAATATCCCTCATTTTTAAGGTTGTTAGGCAAGTGTAATGGTGTTTCCTAGAAAGATTGATTTCCTAAAATATCCATTTCTGACATTTTGCGAACCAGGAGCTCATGGAACGTTATAGAGTAAAGATTTCTACATGTGAAGGGTAATGAACTGCAATAAACAGGATGTTTGTGAAATTAGGGCCTGCTGTGTGGGAAAATGATTGAGAAGACTGTGTCATCCTAATGTACTAAATGATGCATGTGAGTTTGAGAGAGCAGAGATTAGGGACTGCACACTCCAAAACACTGAAACTTGTAGTAGAGGCATTCAGTTTTAGGAAAATGTGGAATTTTAAATCTCTGTATTATACTTTCCTGAATAGATACAAATAAGTTTAGTTTTTTAGTCAATAGCATTTACAGATGTATTGAACAGAAACATCACATTTGCTTCAAAACAGTGTTTTGTTTTTTTTAGAATGAAGGCAAATTCTGAATAGATGCAAAAAAGAATTGCAGTTGAATTCTGGGAAGACTTAATTCATTTATTTATCTTAACTCGGTGATTTTAAGATCTGAATCAGAAAAGGGCTGAGAGGATCTAGAAAGTGATGGCTACACATCTGCCATCTGCTAAAGGAATTGTGCTACCAGCTCTCACAATGTTATCTCTTGATCTGTTTGTTCTTTAGAGAGTGATATCCATAAGAGCAGGCAGAGTGCTTTCTCTTGATCTGGAGAGCAATTAGAGGGATCTTTTATCTCAGATCTCACTGAAGCATTGAGATTGGAGATAAGGACTTCAGATCTTTCTTGATGTCCTTTAGAAAGCATCTCTGGGTTCAAGAGACCTTCCAATACCTGCCTCCCACTTTCAGTTTTCAGTTAAAGTGCACATTTGTCAGTTTCATTGTTGCCTCCTCACACTGTGTATAGTCTGGCAGAAATGTCCATCTGAAAAGCTTGAGAGCTTCCCAGAAGCATTTAAGCCACTGTATTTATCCAGCAACATGACCATCGTAATCTGAGCAAGCCATGCCCCTTGCATGAGAAGGGGTGGAAGCAACAGCAGTGAGTGTCAGTCTGTGCTGATGGAGGAGGCCATGTGTTTTTTAAGCCCTGGCACGTCACTAACAATATCATTTGCAAAGTTGATTGGGAAAGTTCTAGGATCTAGAAGACTCTAAGGCATGGGCTGAGTCTTAAATAATCTTGTTTTCCTTAATCAGTTGACAATCAGAAAGGAAGGAGTTCTTAAGTTACAAAACATGTTCATGCACATTATGAAGTAATAATAATAATTTATATCAGCCACTCTGGGCGGCTCCCAACAGAATATTAAAAACATGATAAGACAACAAACATTAAAATCTTCCCTATACTGGGCTGTCTTCAGATGTCTGCTAAAAGTAAGCTAGTTCTTTATTTCCTTGACATCTGATGGGAGGGCATTCCACAGGGCGGGCGCCGCCACCACCAAGAAGACCCTCTGCCTGGTTCCCTGTAACCTCACTTCTTGCAGGGAGGGAACCACCAGAAGGGCCTTGGCACTGGACCTCAATGTTTGGGCTGAATGATGGGGGTGGAGACGCTCCTTCAGGTATACTGGGCCGAGGCCTTTTGTTATGGTTCTTGCTGCTATGACTTTTTGGTTCCAAATTTTATTAAATCTGTATTTGTTTTTAATAATGTGATTGTGACTCTTTAGCTTTAGTTTTCCACTGCTGTCGTGCCATATAATAGATGGGCTTGAGCTAGACAAAATTATATGTCCTATGGAAAGACTTGAATTGATACTCAGCATCAACAGGTAATAGCCGTCGTGACTGGTGAATAGCAGTTGCTGAGAACCTCGGGTGGGCAGAATGTTGTTGCACTCATGTCATGCTTTCTGGCTTCTCACAGGAATCTGGATGGCTACTGTGAGACCAGGAAGCTGGACTTGATGGGCTAGTGGCATGATCCAGCAGCTAGGCTCTTCTTATGTTCTTAGGTTCATGGCCAATTTTAAGAATGGTCCTACTGTCCTTGTTTAAGGCACAATTTCTAACAGATGTCCTCTGTTGATGGATAAATGTGTTCCCAGACCCAGTTTGGGGCACAGAAGTTTACAATGGCACTGTCAGGTACCCATAATAATCACCCAACCACCTTATCCTCTTGTTATAGTCGGGATCCGGGTGGTGCTGAGCCTCTTGGGCTTGCTGATCAGAAGGTCAGCGGTTTGAATCCCCATGATGGGCTGAGCTTCCATTGCTCTGTCTCAGCTCCTGCCAATCTAGCCGTTCGTAAGCACACCAGTGCAAGTAGATAAATAGGTACTGCTGCAGCAGGGAAGGTAAACAGTGTTTCCATGCGCTTTGGCTTCCATCATGGTGTTCCGTTGCACCAGAAGCAGTTTAGTCTTGCTGGCCATATGACCCAGAAAGCTGTGGACAAACGCCAGCTCCCTCGGCACGAAAGCGAGATGAGCACCACAACCCCATAGTCACCTTTTACTGGACTAACCGTCCAGGCATCCTTTACGTTTACCTTGTTATAGTTGCCTAGTAGGAAAATCATACATTCTCCCAGATAAATGCAACCTCATTCTTTATGCCTGATTAGCATCTTGAAGGTAGTTGTCACAATGAGAAGTGCTCTCCAATGCCTGGTTTATTAGATTTCTTGTGTTCCTTTACAGAGCTAAAAATGAAATTGTGAACTCCAGTGGTGCTTATAAATAATTTGGACAGAGCTAAAACTGAGCATGAAAAATGGTACTCTCATATTCTCTAAGTGATAGGAGGGAGATGAGTAGCTGTAACATTTCACTTCAGTAGACACATACCATGCATTTGTGGAATTGCAGTACTTTACATTGTTCAGAGAAACATAAAAGGAAAGCTAAAATAACAGATATATTCTTCCTATAACACTTAAGCTGTCAAGTATCTTATTAACTACTTTCTTTTGGTTTTTGACAAACACCACTGTGTCGATCACCTTCCGGGAGGGTGGTCCTGTTAATTCAGATTCAGCAAGAACAGCAGCCATTCTGTTGCAGAATGGCAGTCTTGGCATTTTGCCATTTCTGAATGGCAGTGCCAGTGGCAAGTTGCCATTCTCCAACAGAGGAATTTCACAGGGAAACTCTAATGTGTAGTGGGTAAATAATAACTAATGACAAGAGTTATCAGTCTATATATATATATATATATATATATATATATATATATATATATATATATATATAAAATTCCACTACAGTACAGATGTGAATTTATTAGTAATGCTAAGATAATTGTGTTGGAACCAATTGCTGCTGTTATTAATGGTCACTGTACTTGTTTTGTATATATTTAAACTCTTAATTGAATCGTTACAAGCTACTTCTTGCATTTCATTGCCAGTTAACTCCACCTTTTGCAGGCTTTTTCTCCCTTCATGCCAACAAGCTTCTGATGAATTGGATTCTAGTCCAGGAAAACTTGTTCTATGATAAATTCGTTAGCCTTTAAAGTACCATAAAACTCTTTGTTGTTTCTGTGTTGATCGTATACTTTAATAGGCTTTCTCTTCACTGTTTATGTGTTGAACTGCAATTAGTATTGATGCTGTGTAATTGGAATAACCACAGATTCACCATCTCCATCAATTGTTGTTCAGTTGCTTTTTACACATTTTTTTTTCCTGGTGCCGCTAATACAACTAGAGCAATTCATATATGGAAGGAAGCTTCTTGGTAGCATCTAAAACACAGCTGCTTAGCAGTGGCTACATTTCTTAATCCTGTGATAGCTTGAGGTTAGGGGTTTGCACAATGAATTCACAAGATAAATGAATAGTTCTGCATGTGCATAAAGTACTGACTCTTGTGCAAACATCCAGAGTAGAAGCAGTTCAGTGCAGGCTGTAGATTGGGAGATTTGACTAACACCTGTCATTCCTGCCCCTCATTTACTTTAGAGATCTGATGAAAAATTGGGTGCCCTGTGACACTGTAGCCATTTCACGTTACAAAGATGAGCTGGTCCCATTCCCACATTTTCTGTATGATCACAGGTCTTGCTTATTTCATTCATGATCCTGAAGACATGCAGCTTCTATGCCCTCTTTCACACCTCCATCCAAACACATATCCATGGCCAGGTCTTCAGTTGCCATTCTGCTCCCTGCCTCCCAATTATGCATGATCAGATGGGTGATTATTTCTTCAGCCATTTTGTCATACTCATAATTGTAGTGGTTTAAATGGAAACTGTGGATTATTGGTCCAAAATGTATTAAATTTTTATTCTATTGTAACAGCTTGTTATAGGTGTACTATTTCTGTCTCCTATATGTTTTTACACCTCAGAAAAGCATGAAAACCTTTAACCTAGAATTCCCTATTCTTCGAATCTAATGCCCAATATGCATAGAATTTATTGTATTTTTTGTTATTTGTATCATACGTACATTTCTTCAAAACTGCCACAGTTCTTCCCTTGAAGGAAGAAAGCTGTGGCGCAGAAAGACTTTGATTAAATTCAGAGGTGTATGATCATCTCATCCCAGTTTGTGGGGGAGTTTAATCTTGTCATTCTATTTACACTGAGAAGATAATAAGTCCCCAAAGATGGTAAATATTGCTGGTTTACAAACAAGATAAAAAGGTCTTTTTGCCTGAACCGCCAAACAGAGTACATGAAAGCAGGAAACAATTGAATAGGATTTATGTTAATATTATTGGCAAACCAGAGGAAGCTGATGTTAAATCCGAGCTGAAGAACTTCATAGTGCATTCTCAAACTTCAGAAAGTTCCTGCAGTTCTGATCACTTAGATCAAAAGAAGTTTGAGATTGAATGAGTACAAAAAATAATCCTAGAGGGGATGAAGTTTGTATTGCCAGTATAAGTAGGTTAGCAAAACAACAGAAACGGTTATCATTGTTGCTATTATTTCAAACAGTGTTTTATGCTAGATGTAGTATTCATATAAAGTCTACATTAGACAAGCTCAGGAGGAACTTAATTTGTTCCATCGTCAAACTGCTCTTACCCTTCAGAAGTTTCTCCTGTCCAACAAGCTCATCAGATCTAGTCCTCCCTCTTGACTCTCATAGCATTAGAAGAGTGCTGTATTCTGGGAAAGGGTTGTGGTTCAGTTGTAGAGCTTCCGATTTGAATGTGTTAGGCCAAGGTTCAATGCCTGGCATCTTTGGATAGGGCTGAGAAAGACCTCTGCTTGAATCCTGGAGTGTTGTGCTAGTCAGTGTAGCCAAAACTGAGCTAAGTTTACCAAGGGTCTTACTCAATATAAGACATGATATTCCCTACCAGTCTTCTCTGGGCATAACATACCCAGTTCTTCAACTTTTCCTCACAGAACCTGTTTTCCACATCCCTGACCCATCTTCATTGCTCTCTTCTGAACCTATTCCCAGTGCCTTCACCTTTCTTAAAATATGGTACCAAGAACCAGACACAGTATTTTATTTCATTTCCCCCCCAAGCCCATTTCATTTCATTTTACTTTTAATTTGTGTAGTGCTTCTCTAAATTTCTATGCACAAGGCAGTTTAGAGCAACAAAATACACAACAATGAACATAACCTTATAATCTGATCTGATACAGACCATCATAATAAAACATAACTTTAAAATGGAATGACTTACATAAGATAAAGTAATATTCAACAATGTAATGGTTAAGTAATCACTAGTGAAACAAGTGTCTCTGTGTGCATGCAGAGTGCTAATTTTAATTCTGCCAGTTGTTCTACCTCCATTTCTATAGAAATAGAGAAAGGCGGCTGTGGTGATCCTGGGATTCCGTCCTACGGGAAGAGGACCGGCAATAGTTTTCTACACGGAGACACACTTACTTTTGAATGTCAAGCAGCCTTTGAACTTGTGGGAGAGAGAATGATAACGTGCCAACAGAATAACCAGTGGTCCGGCAATAAACCCAGTTGTGTTTGTAAGTTACAATTCATTTTCTTTCTTGACCTTCCATTACCTTTAGAAACAGCATGAGGCATACCATAGGTGGCACGGTGGGTCAGTGTGTCTGGCTGTTAACCAAAAGGTTGGTGGTTCAAGCCCACCCAGGGATGCTGTGGGCAGGGTTCCTGCGTAGGGGGGGTTGGATAAGATGACCCTCAGGACTCCTTTCAACTTTATAGTTCTCTGATTCTATCACTTTGTTCTATTTTACTATACCTGACCTCTTTCATATATATTCTAGTGCTTTCAATATAATATTTTCTTAATTAAAACATGCCTAAAGGAATTGACCATGCCCTATAGAACATGTATTTAGAGTGGACAATATTGCAAAATATTATTGAAGTTGCATAGAGTATTAATTAATTTAGGAATACTGTAGTTGTTTTATAACCAGCTGCAAAAGGTGAGAACTATATGCTATGATGCATTTTTATAACAAATCTTTATTCCTGTTACCTCTGGATTACAGTGCATTCAGTATGTTTCATGAGTTGTCTTCTAATCTTAGCAGTATAATAAGGTGCAATCCTAAATCAGACTTCCTTTTCTTGTTACTGAGAATTTGGCAGTCAGATAATGTTAGAGTAGAAATTTATCAAAAGAGTACTAGAAGACAATGGATTTTCATTTCATGCTATTTTGAGAAATGAATAGAATAACTGATTTATACTTTATAAGCAAACAAACAAACAAAGTTTTGCTACCTTTGAGTTTTCTCCTTTGCTATTCTCTTTAAAAGATACAGAGTGCTTTGCTGACCAGCATCCTTCTATCATGTTTGCTCACAGTTTATTAACAAGGAGCAAATGCCCTCAGCAGTACATTAATTAAAATGGGTGATGTTAGTTGTACTCAGAGTAGTCCCACTGAAACAAATCAACTTAAATAACTTGTCCATTAATTTGAAAGTGTCTATTCTGAGTAAGATTTCGTTGATTTCACCTAAAAAAATTCATTGAAGATTTTATTAAATATATCACATAACCAAGGAATCTATAAACAGTCATGCAAGGCAAACATTACTAAGTAGAACACTGCTATTTTCCTTGGTAATGTCTACCTTACAAATTTGTTTGGTACAAGGATCTTAGCCAATATATCACTACGTTAACTTGTGTGGAACTAGGAGTGGTCAGCAGTTGCCTGACCTTCATTCTGCTGCATATCTGCTGCTTACCAGGAGGAAAAGGATTGAGATGGTGGTGAGGCCAGCACAGTGAATATGCACCTGCGGACATATCTGATTTACTTCGTCAGTCTGTTTGCACTGTGCTGACCTCACTGCTGCCTCACCCTCCCTTTCTACCTCCTAGTGAGCAGCAGCAAGATGTCAGTTTTCTCAGCAGTAGCTGCCACCACATTTTCTTCTTCTTTGCTTCTTCTAAGAGTGAAATACAAGTGGAACACAGGGAGTTTTTCAAGCAGCTTGTAGTGACCATATCCATTCCTTACTGCAAGTCCTTGAATTAATCTCTGTTAGAAAGAGGTCCTTGAAAAAAGCTTACCACTGAAGATAAATAAGTTCTGTCACTGTGTTTGTCATGTGGAAGGTATTTAACAAACAAAATGACATACACACAAACATATATATATATATATATATATATATATATATATATATATATATACACACACACACATACATACACACACACATATACACACACACACATATATATATATATATATGCTTTCGTAGATTTTCACGGGTACAGGAATGCAGGTTTTGGTGTCCTCGGGTGTCTTCCCGTGTAAAAGTTGGGGTGTCTAGGCGACGTTTCGACGAGGTCTCACTCGTCATCTTCAGGCTGGTGCTTTCGGCTTCTTGTTACTGGAACAGAGCAGGATCTCAGTGTTTGAGTTCCTATAAATACTGTTGAGGGGGTGTGGTGTATAGCCTCCAATGTTCTGGGCAGAGAGGAAGTTCCCAGGCTAGTGTGCCTTTTCTTCTTTTGTTCCTTAATTACTTGAGGGATATCTTGGTTGATTTCTTGAGTGATATCCTGAGTACCACTTAGGTGGGTCATTAGGTGTGGATTAGTTGCTAAAGTCTTTGTGTCTTGACCTCTTGAACTTTGTGAAGAGTTTTTCTGAGAAGATGGCTGTACTGCACTTAGTTGTGCTCTGGCTTGGCTTCGTGTATAGGGGCGAGCTGTGGTTTTGTGGCCTGTGTCAGCCAGATCTGTGTAGGGATTGCAGGGGGGTGCACTGGTTATTCCGGATGCTGCACCCCCCTGCAATCCCTACACAGATCTGGTAACAAGAAGCCGAAAGCACCAGCCTGAAGATGACGAGTGAGACCTCGTCGAAACGTCGCCTAGACACCCCAACTTTTACACGGGAAGACACCCGAGGACACCAAAACCTGCATATATATATATATATATATATATATATAGTAAAAAAAATTATATTGCTGTTTGGACCTAATAAGGTGCCCTCTCCTCCCAGTTTTGTTTTGTTTGTTTTTAACAAAAGACCCCCCAAATGAAAATGTGGCAGCAAAGTCACAACTGCAGGCTTTGTTTTTTAGGTGGGACTTTTCCCCACAACAATGGAAAACATTTCATTTTTCCAGGAGGTACAGCCTAAACATGATGCCTTTTAGAATTTGTATTTTTAACACATGCATCGTTCAAAGTGTTTCATTTTCTCTTTTTTAATAGTCTCATGTTTCTTCAACTTCACAACACCTTCAGGAATTATACTTTCACCAAACTACCCTGAGGAGTATGGAAACAACATGAATTGTGTATGGTTGATAATTTCAGAACCAGGAAGCAGAATACATCTTATTTTCAATGACTTTGATGTAGAGCCTCAGTTTGATTACCTGACAGTGAAGGATGATGGGATTTCTGACTTACCAGCGCTCGGTACTTTTTCTGGCAATGATGTGCCTTCCCAGATAGCTAGCAATGGGCACATAGTACGTCTTGAATTTCAGTCAGATCATTCCACTACAGGAAGAGGATTCAATATATCATACACGAGTAAGTGTGCATTCTCTGAGTTGTATACTAAACACAATGGGCATTATGTGGCTAAGAATAAGCACTTTTAAGAGCTAGGCTTCAGAGAGCTGAAGTACATGCTTAACAAACCCAACAAAATAATTAGGGCTTTAAAAGCACTTGACTTTGACTGCACAATGTCTTTCAGAAATATCATTAAGCATTTGTTAGTTTAAATCAGGATAGGGAAACTGTGGACTTCCAGATGTTGATGGTCAGATAGCTCAGATGGTAGAGCGTGAGACTCTTAATCTCAGAGTTGTGGGTTCAAGCCCCACGTTGGGCAAAAAAGTCCTGTGTTGCAAGAGGTTGGACAAGATGACCCTTCCATCTCTACAATTTTATTAATCCATTAGCCCCAGCCAGCACTGCTAGTAATCAGAGATGGTTGGAGTCAACAGCAGCTATCTGTTTTATCTAGTCTGAGTCTTGTGTCCAGGCAGATGTTTTCAGAGGTATAATCCCTTTGAACATAAAGGTGTCCAAAGCTATCATTACTAATCACTGCATGTTAATTTTGGGGTTGTATTTTTTTTTTTTGTAATGTGCACATGAAAAAGAAATTAAATTAAAAATTAAAATGCGTGATGGAATTAAGCATCTCCCCACATGCATACTCGCTAGCTGAGCTGGGATATTTAGAAACAAAGTTAATACTGATCTCAGTAGTTCTTTTTGACTCAAAAACATATGTCACCACTGAAAAAATCAAAATGCTCATACATTTTGAACATGGTTGGCTGCAGGTAGTCAGATAATCTCTAAAGAATCATGTAAGCCCAAAGATAGGTCAGTTAAGGAGACTAGTTGTCTTGTTTTGAATCATGCATCCAAATATACTTACAACCAATTAATTAATTGGCTTCACTTTTTCTTTCCTTTGGCGCTCAGCATTTGGTCAGAATGAGTGTCATGATCCAGGAATCCCCATAAATGGAAAGCGCTTTGGAGACAGATTCCTTCTAGGAAGTTCTGTTTCTTTTCATTGCGACGATGGCTTTGTGAAAACCCAGGGCTCAGAGACCATAACTTGTGTTATGCAGGATGGAAATGTTGTGTGGAGTTCAACTGTTCCGAGATGTGAAGGTAAGGATTTGACCGTGCTCTAGAATGCACATACTGATTTTCTTTAGATATTATGTATACTGTTTATATTAAGGCAATAAAGACAGCAATAAAATAAAAAATCAAAGACTCAGTATAAAACTCAGAGAGAGAAAGAGAGAGAGAAATGACAGGCATCCACCAAGAGGGGGACACAATATCTTAACTCTAGAGTTGTTTCGGATCTTAGTATTTGAGCAAGAAAACCATAATATTAAATGTAAGCAATTGGTATGTTAGTTGTTGTTTGCTGTATGGCAGTAGTTGATGGAAATCCCTGGAATATCTAGACTTATCTGCTTGGCATAGAAATGTTTGGGCCATTGTACTTGGAAAAAACTGAGCACAACATTGACTTCCCACAAGAAGAACCACAGCCCTCCTTTGTCATCCATAGGAGCATCAATGACAATATGCGGAGATAGAGAATATTAATTACTGTTGATGTGTGTGCGCATGCATAGACAAATGTTAAAGGCAGCAATGCTTTAGTTTTCTATAGACTCTCACAAATTGTATCTAGAGATAAAAGTGGGTTAGGCTGCAATCATAATGATGCTTGTCTTGTTGAATACAGTTCTGAGTAAGCATGCATAGGATCGCTATTTTAATAAATGACTTGATATACAGCAGGGACAACAAAAATGGTGCCCTCCAGATGTTGGACATGTACCAGTCCCAGCCAGCATGCGCAGTTGTCAGGAATGGTGGGACTTGGCGTCCAACAACATCTGAAGGGCTCAACATTGGCTAACCTTGACATGCTGCTAAGATGTAGGTTCATGTCCAGAGGATTCTGTGATTCATAGGCGCCGACTCCATGGGGCTTGAGGGGGCCCGAGCCCCCTCAAAAATTCGTTTGGGGGGGCTCCGCCCCCCCAATAATCTCCGGCGCCCCTCCAGCAGAGCGCCATCGCCGCCCCTCCCCCAGCCCAAAATGCACAGGGAGGGGCGGGCTGCATGCCTCCTGCCCTCCCTCCCGAGCAAAAGCTCCACCCAATTTCCTTTGGAGCTGATTAATAGGCGCAGCACGCTCTCCCCTATTCGCTCACGAGGAGGCGGCGCCACTTTATTTGCATATTCATGAGCTTATTTATTATTCATGAGCTTTCCCGGGCCCCCCCAATATTTTTTATAAGTCCGCGTCCCTGCTGTGATTATTTGGCTGATTTAAGTCATGAAATCAAAAGCAACACTGGGGAATTTTGCCTTTCGCCTCCCAACTATACAACCTCTCCTGTTCTGCTAGTTGGCATGCTGAATATGGGCGGCAATTAACAAATAGATTGAGTGGCCTAACATCTGCTTTTGAATATTCTCCGTGTTAATAAATCTAACTTTAACAGATTTCATCTAGTGTGAACTGTAATAGGATTTGGGTGCTCTTTTACTTACACCAGCTGGTATATCTGCCTACGAGCTTACATGCAGTGCATTTAACATGAAATAGGAATATTTATGAAGCAATGGCCTACTTCAGTGAGAGAAATAGCAATGCCACCCAGCCTGTTAAAAAATGATCACTCAAGAAGACTGGTTTAGAAGCCACAGGATTTACATAAAATGCATTTTGTGCTGGATTATATAAATTTCATTGTATGATTTCATAATTTCTTTGTTATATGTTAAATTTTTATCCCTCCTTTCCACAAAACCAAAATTTTCATATGAGTGCCTTAGGTTAGGCTGGAAGATTGATTGGCTTAAGGTCGCCCAGTAGATTTCATGCCTGAGTAGGGATTTGAGCATAAGTATAAGTCTAACATTAATTATACCACACTTGCACACACTCAGCTGCTATGCAGACAACTAAGGTCACATCCGCTTGGCTACCTCACATGGCTACCTCAAAGAATCCTGTGAACCTGTAGTTTGTTAAGGCTGCTGGGAATAGAAGCTCTTTGAGGAGTAAACTATACTTCCCAGGATTCTTTGGGGGAAGCCATGTGCTTTAAATATAAGGTGTGCTTATGACCTAATTGTTTTAAGACTCTGTGCTGGTATCCCAGCCAATATTGTATTGGTGCTGCTAGGCCAGCAGCTGCCATTTATACTAGATGTGCAATAATAGAACAACATTTTGCCTTCATTATGGTACAGAGAAGGGACGCGTGTGGCGCTGTGGGTAAAACCTCAGCGCCTAGGACTTGCCAATCGCATGTTCGGCGGTTCGAATCCCCGCGGCGGGGTGCGCTCCCGTCGTTCGGTCCCAGCTCCTGCCCACCTAGCAGTTTGAAAGCACCCTTAAAAGTGCAAGTAGATAAATAGGTACCGCTTTATATCAGGAAGGTAAACGGTGTTTCTGTGTGCTGTGCTGGTGCTGGCTCGCCAGAGCAGCTTCATCACGCTGGCCACGTGACCCGGAAGTGTCTTTGGACGGCGCCGGCTCCCGGCCTCTAGAGTGAGATGAGCGCACAACCCTAGAGTCGGACACGACTGGCCCGCACGGGCAGGGGTACCTTTACCTTTACCCTTTATGGTACAAAGAGGGCAGGGGAGAGACAGGGCTTGCCAGGGCACAACAAATTTATAGCACCAGGCAGCTTAGCCAATTTATGGAGCAGGTAAATCGGTGCAACCACAAGCAGGAATATGGAGTGGTTAAGTGAAAGTACAGAGCGTCAGAATTAACACTTAAGAGTGCCTTGTGTGTTCAACACTGAGGGATATTCTGCACTTTCTGGCTGTGATAAGGCATGCTGGAAGTTGCAGTTGAGCAATTTGATGCAATGTGATTTATAGCATTTCTCAGTTGGGATTACCAATTTGATTATATCTTTCTGTTTCTCTTCCAGCACCTTGCGGTGGCCACCTGACAGCATCTAGTGGCGTTATCTTGCCACCAGGATGGCCAGGTTACTACAAAGACTCGTTAAACTGTGAATGGGTAATCGAGGCAAAGCAAGGGCACTCTATAAAGATCACATTTGATAAGTGAGTATCTGAAAAACAGATCCGCAGCTGAATGTTGCAATTGTTTGAAATGGTAACAGTGTAGATGCTGTTGAATTACAACACACATCATGCCTGACCATTGGCCAGGCTGGCTGGGGCTGATGGGAATTAGAGTCCAACAACCTTGCCCAGCTGTCTCTTATTACCCATTCCACCATGTAGCATCCAAAAGAAAGATGAGACAAGGCCTGGGACCAATTACTATGTGATTCCTGCACTCCCAGAATTAGCAGCCACTCCATCTGGCTGCAGCAGAAATGAAATCGTAAGGCCTGGTTGGGCTGACTGCAGTTTGGTTCCATGCTCTCCTTCAGTGGCCACTCAGTTTGGTCGCCTTAACAGTTGTCTAACATTACGTAATGATTGGTACCATTCCTGACCTTGCCTTATCTTTCTCACTTCCCTTTCTATCCCCTTTCCCCTTTTTAGGTCTATCAGATTATATGTAATTAATTGAAAATTCTAAACTGCCTTGTGTGTAGTCATAGAAAGGTGGTATAAAAATACCTCATAAACATCTAGATGGCCACAGCTTCCCCATTCCTCTTTTAAGGCGTTGTCGCTGCACTTTCTTGTAAACCAGGGGTAGCCAACATCTGCCTGTAGAAAATCAGACGGCAACCCTGTATTGGGAAAATTTGTTTTACAAAAAAATGTTTTACAAAAAAAGTGCTGTAAGCTGCCCAGAGTAGCTGGGGAAACCCAGCCAGATGGGTGGGATATAAATAGTAACATTATTATTATTATTATTATTATTATTATTATTATTATTATTATTATTATTATTACTCTTGTATAATTCAGGTGAACAATATATTTATCGCAATATTCAAACCAGATTAAGGGACATTGAAAAACAAAATGTCGAGTAAGCTGTTCATATAATTTGCTCCCCCAAGTTCTATGGTTTAAATAAAACAGTTAACAGGGTCACTTATATCTCAAAATTAATAATTCCAGTTGAAACGCAGGGCCTTTATGTTAGCCTAATTGAACTTTCCCCCCTCAGCTTTTGTTTTTAAAAATTCCCAGAAATGATAGACATTGTGGGTGTTTTTTGAATGTGCCAGACAGCGTAGAACATACTCTTTTCTACTGTCCAACCAGCTACACAAACGTGCTATCCCCTTTTTTCAGTGGTCTAACATCACGGCACAATGAAAGTATCAGACTCTATCTGACATTAACCTGGGCGTAACTGCAAGGGTGGCTGAGTTTTTGTCTTAGAGTGGTGAACTTATTGTTTCTAGAGATATAAGAGGATTGATGAACAGTCTGGGTTTGAATTAATGCCTGAACTTAGCAGCAGTCTATATGGTATCTACAGTCATTATGTAGATGCTTCTGTATCTATTCAGCATTTAGTTATGGACATTAGCGTTTTGATTTCCCCTCTTAAAAAAATATTGTTTTTGATAACTACATGAATAATACATTTCATCTGTTTTGTGTGGGGGGGTCATGGGACAGCCCTGTAGCATCCCTTCTCCATTCAAACAGAATGGTGTAGAATCATTTGCAGGGATTCATTTTTGGTAAAGAAAAGAAATGTGATGGCAAAGCTTTTCCCCTTTCTTTCAAAAAACAAGGGGAACTTATTTTGGTCACCTGGCTTATAAACATAGCACCCCCCCCCAAAAGCTTTATTATTTTTGTCTAACCCTTGAGAGTTATCTTTGGGAAAACATTGGGATACAATGATAGCCTCAGGGGCTACATTTCCATTCTGGCACTGAAAGCAACAGAGATTTCTGTGACACCAACTTCAGCCTTGCATTAATGTGGACAGTAATTCTCTATAATTGCTAAAAGAAGCTATCA
The DNA here is from genome assembly GCF_964234715.1 of Podarcis melisellensis. NCBI lineage: Eukaryota > Metazoa > Chordata > Lepidosauria > Squamata > Lacertidae > Podarcis > Podarcis melisellensis. The sequence goes on along the minus strand of NC_138530.1, from coordinate 98,796,547 downwards.
TATAGGGGAGCTGTGTATTCCTAAATATCAGATGCAGGGAACACACTTCAGGGAATTTCCTACTGAGTAGCATCCGACTAGCTGCTGTTTAATTATGTATGTTGGTTTAGATAAACCTTGATCTAATCCAACATTAGTTCTGTGTAACTATCCACCACACAGAGTTCTGTATAACTAACAGAATAACCTGGATCAATTTCATGTTGCTGGGTAATTATATATTTTGAATGATTTTAACAACCACCTTATTCTTAAGAACACAGTTGTAATAAGCCTTCATTCTTCACAAAGGTGGTGAAAGAGATGCCTTGGGTAATTGATTTACGGTGGTAAAAGGGAATTATGTGATGTGGGTGAACAGTTTACAAATATCTGGCTGTACTGAAACCAGTGGTACTCTAAACCACTGCTGTGGTTTTGATGTTGCCAAATCAAACATATCTTACAAACCCAAATTATTTTAAATAATCAAGAAGTGTCAGCTTGAGGTTGGACACCATGATGTTCTTTCATTGAAAAATCAAGATAGTTTACACATCTGGAGTTGAATATATGTAAATGAATTTGTTAAAGAGTGCCTCTGGAAGAATGGAGGGGTTAGAGAATATTTGCAGAGCATAACTTTTGATGGGATGAGTTCCAGCATCCTGAATGTAATCATGGAGGTTGGATATACATTAGTTCTTCACCTGTGAATAGTTCACAAGGTCCTTTGGAACAGTGCGTGGGAGGAGCGGGGGAAGGGGTGCTGTTGCCCTGATGGAATGACCATTTTAGCATCAAATACCATCTAATCAATAGGATTATAGCACAATGGTTTTCATATTTATTCAGTAATAAGTCTCACTGTATCCAGTGGAAGTGTGTTTAGATTTGCAGTCTTAATCAGTCTCTGTTCAGGATTTCAGTTATGCAGCCTAATTCTATGTACTGTGTGATGACTTACAGTCAAATAAATGAACATAATTTTTCATTTTATATATATATATATATATATATATATATATATATATATATATATATGGTGAGTCCTTTAAAATAGGCCCTGTGGATACAGAGTACACATGTTTACACATGTTCCATGGGGCCTCTTTTAAAAGACTCATCCTGTATATGATTGGTTACATTTCTAATTATGTTATCTAGTACAGTTTTGCCTCAAAGACTGATTATATTTGTATTTTGTTTTCTGTGAAACTTACTAGGTTTCATGTATTTGTGTGCTTCAGTTGTATATTAATATATGGATGTAATACAATGTACATTATCTCTGGAAAAAGCCTTAAAAGATTATGTATTTCCTTCCCTCCCCAATTTATCAGTTTATGGGATTTGTGGGTTTAGGTTCATATTTATGTGTGCCTGCTAATTGTTATATAATGTACAAGGGTGTTGTATATATTGTTTTCACAAATATTTCTTGCATAAACTCCTGTTTTTAGTTCTATAGTAAAAAAAACGACACCATCATCATGCTCCCTTGATCCAAGTAAGCATGCTTATTTTTGTCAGGACTTCTTCAAAGTGTTTGCTATCCGAAGTAAACATAGGTAACTGCCTCAGACTGAGTGAAGCCATTGGTCCATCTATCTCAGTATTGTCTTTACTGACTGAGAGTGTCTGTTCTGAGTACATTCCTAGCCCCAGTTGGAAATTCGGGGAATGAACCTTTGACCTTCTGCATGCAAATCAGATCCTCTGCCACTGAGTTACGGCCCTTCCCCAGTTCTGTTCCACATTAGATATGAACGCAGGTCTCCTGCAGCTTTCCTTCGTCCTTTGAGACCAAACTTATTACCGTTATAGAGCTCTACTATGTGTCATATCTGGTTTAAAAGGTTAGCGGTGCTACAGAATGAGAGTGTTTTGTTTCTACATGAATGCCTTTGGTGATGCCTTCGCAAACAGGAGGAGGGAAAAAGGCTTGACACAAAAACTGCAGTAAAAGGTTCATATTTTTCTAGTTCAAGTGGCTGTCAAATGTATCTACAAATATTTAGGTGCAATTAGATTGTGTTGCACATCAGTCAAAACTGAAGCCAAGCCGTATATACCACTGGGGAACTGAGTGGATTTGATGCAGAAATGACCCTTGGAGGATGATTTCATGCTCAGTCAGGCTTTGTGAATCTAAAGTTATTAAACTGGAAAACACTATTTCCCAGGAGACAGGGAACTAGACTGGAACGGAGAAGAGGACCATGGTTCTTCTAGGGCCACCATTTCCACTGACCTCTTTAAATAACCCCGCACTTATCCCTTGCTTTGTGTGTCATAGTGATAATGATTTTCCATATGTAAGAATTAATGGCTCAACACCACCAGCTAATTCAAGAACCAATGAAGTGAATGAAAAGTTAGGTAAGAAAGGACTTCAGTGCACCTTCTGATAATATGTCATTGGTGTGAGAATTGCGGCAACACATAAGAAGCTTCCATATACAGAGTCAGAGCATTAGTCCATCTTGTTCAGTATTATCTACACTGACTGACAGCTGCTCTCCAGGATTTCAGAATGGGATCTCTTCCAGCTTTACCTGGAGATGATGGGGATTGAAACTGGTATCTTTTGCATGGAGAGCATATGCTCTTACCACTGAGCCACCACAGCTCTTCCATGAGGGCCTCTGTCCTCCCTGGACTGCTCTAATATGACACTGAGTAGTGTTGTCAGCTCTGGATAGTAGATCTCTAAGGCCTTCTGCAACCTGGAATTTCTTGGTTGGAGCTGCTGGAGGCCTAGTGCATGCAGATCATGAGGCCTACCTGTCAGGGATCTGTTTTCAGTTGAGGACAGGAACCTACAGAGAGCCTCCTCCTCTGTTGAGCAGCTGCACTTTGTCAGAGTCTGGGGAGGGGCAGTTTTCAGGAGACAAGGAAGACAAGAGAGAGCGGAGCCAAAAAACTGCTACCAGGGGAGGGAATGAGCAGTTTCCGTCGCTTAGTTTTCCACGTAATGAAAAAAGACGGAGAGGGGGGCTTCCGGGTTTTCTTTGCTGGAGGGGAAATAGGAAGAAGGCACTTCTGGGTTCTGTTAGTGATTGAGGCAGACATGGTTTTGAAACTTCTGCACTGTACATACGTTTGCACTCAATAAATCCTGAAAAGAGAGCCTGGAGTCCGGGCTGTTATCTTCGCAAGCATCCACGCTCCCGTCTGACACTACCACTGAGCTAAGATCCCTCTTCTGCATGTAAAATATTGTGCACATGGAGTATCCGCAAATATAACCAGACCATTGCCCCATCTACCCTAGTATTTGACTACTATGACAGGCAGGAGCACTCCAGCCTCTTCTGAGAGATCCTCCACTGCTTCCTTCCTTCAAGTGCCCCCGCCTCATCCTACTTCAATTTATTTTGCTACCTACTGTGGATTATGTTCTTTTTACCCAGAAGTAAGCAATAACCTTCGGAGAGCAGAAACCTTTGCAGCATAAATGTTCCATGGGATTCCACCAACAAGCCCAAGCCATCTAATGAGATTGTTGTTGTTTTAGAAATGTCAGCTTTGAAGTCATAGGTGTTGCAATTTGTCATCCTGTTTTTACAGGTTCCAGACAGAAGTAAATTACGATACACTGGAAGTCAGAGATGGGCCGACGAGTTCTTCTCCATTAATTGGGGAATACCATGGCACACAAGCACCACAGTTCCTTATTAGCACTGGGAATTTCATGTATCTCCTATTCACTACAGATAACAGCCGTTCAAGTGTTGGTTTCTTGATTCACTATGAAAGTAAGTCTGATATTTTTCTCAGTTAAAATGAGTGTAATAACCGAATGTGGGTATTGTGGGGAATGAGAAGTGTATTGGCATGGTGGCTCATAAATCAGCGAAAAACGTAAATGACTGTAACATAGGAATGGTTAAGAGTGAAATGGGTGGTATCAAACTAATTTAATCTGTGTTAGGGTTTCTGCTTGTGCCGTGTGACTTCTCCCGTCTCCCCTCCCCCCACATGTCCCCTAAATTTGTTCTGGGGGTTGCCCCAACCGTCTGGAGTACATCTGGGGAGAACATGGGGTATGCACAAGAAGAGGAGAGGAGAGGTTCCATGGCACAAGAGGAAATCTTTGTACTTATGGAAGCAGTTAGGTTTGCACCACTTGTTATACATTTAGTGTACAATCCTATACTGTTCTCTGAGAGTAAGCTCTATTGAACTCAATGGGATGTACCTTTGAGTAGACATGTCTGGAATTGCACTTTTTAAAATAAAAAGCTATTAAAAAACAAACTATTATTATACATTGCTGCAGGTGTGTATTAAAAAAATAAATCAAAACATTTACCCCAATCCAGAACTTCACTGTGAGCATGGGAGTGCTTCACATTGGAACATGGCATTCTTTATTTGTGTGCAGAGTGGAATAAGTCTCATTTCCAAGAGTTCTGCTTGCATTATGATGCATGCCTCTGTTCTCTGATTTGGTATAATAACTAACTAGATGCCTGCAATAAATTTTGCAGTCATTAAATGGTTAAGAGGGCACAGATTGCTTGCTTTGCTTCCTGGTTCACAGTAATTGTTGATATCTGAATTGGGACAAATTATTGTTACGCCTACCTATAACTTGACTCCAAAATCAGAAGCCACAGTTTAAAGTGGGACTTTGATTCTGATTTGGAAACAAAGTAAGATTACCAGAGTTGAACATCATGGTAGTTTCCATGAACCAGGAAGCAGACTTTTATGAAGTCGTTCTATGGTTATGATGTCAGAACCTGCTTATAATTTTTGAAAGATGAAAATGCAAGTAAAATAAAATCCCACAGTGGTGAAGGTTTCAAGTGTGAATTTATTCCCAAAGCATATAAGAGGTTTCTCATACTCTATAATTCTTTAGGGGAAAATATATTGATTGTGATCATAATAATATAGAACTAGTCTAGTAGAGAATTTCATATTTCTGTTGTCATAAGTAGTGCTAGAGTCATGCACAGTAATTTCCAATATTCATTCCAATATGGATGTATTGCAGCAATTGTATCCTTATGCATTATTAACAAGTAGATAGTAGTTTCATTGTTAGTGCTTAAATGACTAGAGCATTCATCTTTTCCCATTTATAACAAGCATGATAACAAAATGAATATTTAGGATTGAAAAGTGGAGTTTGCAGAATGCTGATTCTCTACAGTTCTGGAAGAGAATCACACTCAGCTCTGCCATGAGCCACAATGAGCTGCGTGGGGTAGCCGGTGGCTTGAGAAGAGTGGCGCATCATGCTCTCCGTGCAGCACTCATAAGCCTGCCTGCCATTGCCATTATTAGCACCATATGTGCCACCCTCCAGTGGCCTGCCAGCTAGCTATAGAAGGTTTCTGCTTTTGCTGCCACAGCAAATACTACAATATTTGCCTCTCTAGAGAAATATCAAACAGTGCTCCTACAGGGCTCCTACAGGGCCAAAATGGTCAAAGGCCTGGAAACAATGCCTTATGAGGAACGGCTAAGGGAGCTGGGCATGTTTAGCCTGGAGAGGAGGAGGTTAAGGGGTGATATGATAGCCATGTTCAAATATCTAAAAGGATGTCACATAGAGGAGGGAGAAAGGTTGTTTTCTGCTGCTCCAGAGAAGCGGACACGGAGCAATGGTTCCAAACTACAAGAAAGAAGATTCCACCTAAACATTAGGAAGAACTTCCTGACAGTAAGAGCTGTTCGACAGTGGAATTTGCTGCCAAGGAGTGTGGTGGAGTCTCCTTCTTTGGAGGTCTTTAAGCAGAGGCTTGACATATGTCAGGAGTGCTCTGATGGTGTTTCCTGCTTGGCAGGGATTTGGACTCGATGGCCCTTGTGGTCTCTTCCAACTCTATGATTCTATGATTCTAGGGCTCTATGGAGTGCAGGGATCCTTCAGTGATCTGGAGTGCATTGATGCAGGTGGTCTTCACAACCACCTTGCCCACAGAAACGTGCTTCCAGGAAGGACCCCTTAAATTTATTGGTTGCAAATGAGGGTGGTTTCCCTTGGCTCATGGCAGGTTATCTTAGACAAAGGGGGGAAACTATTTTCTATTTAAAAATGAAATTCTAATTAAAAATAGATAAATCAGAAATAGGTTGGCTGACTTCCCAATTTTAGCCATTAAGAACCTTACCTTTTTCCTGCTGGAGACAGACTAGAAGGGAGGCGAAGGGAGAAACATGGAGTGGATTTTATGTAACAGGGAATGGGTTGTGTCTCAGACGTACAGAATACTGGCAATGGAAGTGGAGACTGTGCTGAAAGGAAGACATAGTGCCCTTGCATTGGTGCCATGTCATCGTTCTCAACATTAAACTCTCATTCTTTATTGCATATGTCTTGAGATAGGCTGCAGTTATGCAGTTTTTAAAATGCACATTCTTTTACTTCACCACTGCAAATGAATCATTGCTAATTATTTTTAATCGTTGCTAACTTGTTACATTTGCAGTGAAATTTATAAGGTTGCAGTATGTTTAGAAAGAGGTGGGAGGAGGATACTTTGAGAAATTATGTATAAAAATGTATTTCTATATTGTGCAAAGTGAACTGGCTTTAGTATTTATGTGTATTTTTTATTTATTTAAGTAGTTTATATCATATTCTTCCAACAGTTCCCATGGTTGCTTAGAAAAAAAGTTAAAATCACCGTAAACCAAAGCATTAAAGCCATATTAAAACATTGCAATACAAAAAGAGCAGCATAAAAGCAGTCAGCAGAATTGAAAACACACCAGGGCAACATGAGAGCAATGTGTGTACAGTTATTTATTTATTATAGCCCACTCTCCACCAAATGGTCCCAGGGCAGGTTACATTAAAACCACAAGTTAAAGCAAACTTCAGTTCATTAAAAACAGTAAATTAAACTGCAAAACTGAACAAAATTGTAAGAGCAGCAAAAAAGGAATCCAACAGTAGAAGAGGAAGGAAAACATCCACTCATCTGAAAAGCATCTCCCCCCGTAGTCACTCAACCTCAGATGACATGGGCCTCCTCCATTGAACATCACAGTGGAGGCACATTTGAATACAAGCTTTGAAACCCATGAAGCCTGGTACATAAACCATCCCTCATCCATCAATGGGATCTCTGTTTTGTCTGGACTGGGCTCTCTTTGAGCCCATTACTGTAAATTCAAGTAATGCAGTAGTTGTGTGGTTTAGTGCAATTCCTGCATTACTTTTATGAAAAAAAAGATAAAAGCTGGTGCTGTCAGCATAATCGTGACACCTCACCTCAGATCTCCATATGACCTCATTCACCAGTCTCATGCAGATGTTTAAATACAAGAGGGGAACAACAACAAAAAGATGTGGGACTCTATCACATACCTGCTACAGTCAAATAAAAGACTTCCAGCACCATCTTCTGAAATTGACTGTCCAAGTAGGAAATGAACTACCTAAATTGCAAACCAGTTTAGTAGGATACTGTAATGGATAGTATAAAAAGCCTCCAAGAGATCCAAGAAAATCAAGGGGCTTACACACCATCTCTCTATCCTGAAATATGTTGTTCACTGGGACAACTTAAGCAGTTTCAGTGCCAAATCCACACCTGAAAACTGATTAAAATGGAACTGGGAACTCAAGCCTCACCCAATGGTATCTGAAGTTTTATAGCAACCTCCCACTGGAGCCATTTGACACAGAAAGGTTTGCTAGTGAGTTTCCAATAATTATTCAGATATTTCAGGTCCACAACAGGTTTCTTCTGGAGAGGCTGTGCTGCTTCCTCTTTTGTACTGCTGACATAGGCATATTTGAATAATATTTTCCTATCCAGCACTCAAAAGCTTGATCCAGTTGCAATTAGACTCAGTTATCACTGCTAAACATCTGAGGTTCAAAATAGCCACCCACTGCACCATGAAAAGCTGAAAACATTGTGCCACTATTGACACAACTCTTCAGAACGAAAGCTTAGGCAGGGTATCATTTCAAAGATTGCTATCTATGCCTTTCAGTAATACTAAGCTTTAAATAAACTACCATGTGGCTTTACAGAGATTGGCACTTAGAGAGGCATCAGCACTTTTTGAGGAATGGAAACTAAGTTACAGCCATTTGAAGGGGCTAAAAGTTATTTTACCTGGAGGGAAAAATAACTCCATAACCAGGAAAGAGAACTATTTCAGTGACAGCAGTGGTACTCTAATCCAAGTACTAAACCATAACTTCAGATGCACAAAGTTGGCACCATACAATGTTCAGAGGCATTCCAGTGCTTTTTAGAAAAGTTTAATACCCAAATGGCTGGGAGAATATTTAAATCAGGTATAGCCAACATAGTTCCCTGCATGTGTTTTGGACTACAACATCTGTCATCCTCTACAATAGGTCATGTAGGTTGGTCCTGACTGGAGATTTTCCTGGAGTTTTGTGCATTTGGAGGAAAGCTGCTTCTAAGAGACAGGCCACACACAGGTCACATTTGCCTGTCCCAATTCTCGTTCATTAGTGATTCCAGAAATATTTCTCCTCTTTCTCCAGAGGTCAAAGTCTGCTTAGCTCCTGATGGTACTCTGAGGTCTCAACTGGGAAGAAAGGGAGGTTACAGCATGCAGAGTACACCATGGAAGAACCATCCTTATTATCATTCCATCGTGTAGAATATAAAGTACAAATATATAGAAAGACAACGCAGGGGGCAATGGAAAGTAAATGACCATGACATCTATCCAATGTTGTTACTTAACACCCTTGTCAAATTCCTCTCCTTACTTGCTCATGTTACCGTACATTTTCGTATCCTTCTTTTTGAAGCAAAGATTATTTAAATAACTTGTAACAAAGTTATCTTGCTCACATTTATCTCTCTTTTTTAAAGGGTTGATTCCAAATTCTGTAAACTCAGTGCTTTCTCTCTGTTTTTAGTTGCCAGCTCAACATAATTTGCTCTTCTGCAGTGAACTTCTCATATTTCTCCACCTTCCCTTTCTATGACCAGGTGTTACACTGGAATCGGATTCCTGCCTTGACCCAGGTATTCCTGTGAATGGCCATCGGCATGGTAATAACTTCAGCATCCGATCTACAGTCACTTTTAGCTGTGATCCAGGTTACACTCTGAGTGATGATGAACCACTTGTGTGTGAACGAAATCATCAGTGGAACCATGCACTACCTAGCTGCGATGGTATGTACTATGCAATAGTTGCTGTTGGACCGCTGCAAAATAAATTATATTTAAAAAGATGCAATGAGATAGATATCTTTTCATGTAGGGAAAGGGGGGGGGCACAGAAAGAAATTGCATTATTCACTACTTTCTTTCCTGAAACTCCTCTTCGCTTTATCATAACTACTCCTCTGCTCCCATGAATGTATGGTTTTATGGGGCACATTCAAAAGCAGGAAATATACCTTTGTGGTAAGTGTGTCTAGCTCAGCATAAGACACAAAAACTCTAAGGGAGAAATGCTTTGCTGGTGCAACTTCCTCCATTCCAGCACTCTAAACCTACGGGAAGTGTTCATTTTGTGCTAGAGTATTATTAAAGAAAGTCCTTTCCAAGACTTGGAGATAAGGATAGGCAGATCTGTCGCTTTCAGTTTCTTTCAGTTTCTCATTTTTCCCATCTTAAATTGAGTTCTTCACATTTCCACATCTGTTTTTACTTTGTAAAAAAATTCTCATAAAAATTCACCAGTGCATATTTTAGTGCCTGTTTCTCCTAGTACATACATTTTTTCCTTATGCAATTGTGCCCCAAAGACACATTCTTGCAAAGCAATTTCCCCTAATATGGTGCGTTTTAATAGTATTTTTTACTAATATGTAAGCACTGTGCATATTTTACCTCCCTATGGGGAGTATATAATTTCAATAAATAATAACAATAATAATGTTTTTACACATCACTTGGGTGGAGAGCAGGTGATAGGTACACTGCAAAATTTTGAGAAACTGCCACCAGAGTGAGCCCTGGGCCAATCTTCTTTCTAGGCTTAGACTAACTCCTAAAAACCTTTGAATTTCCCTAGAGAGGTCTCCAAGAAAGTCTGGAAAGACTGATATGGTTACAGATCACAACAGCAAAAAAATGTATTCACACTCTAGAATACATAACCACATTTATATATTGCGGAAGAAGATATGTAACGATGAACCTGTCATTAATGATCTTCTCATAAGTGAACCACATATTCCTACGGAACACACTAATAAAACCAACTTGAAAGCTATCTTGTAGAACCAACCAACTTGAAAATTATCTTATAGAATCAGGAGAACCATGACATACCACAGACCAAAATGGGCTTTTCTTTATTGTCTGAATATTGTAAAATACTTCCACCTGAAGTATTATGAAGCATTTTATTATGAGTAAGATAGGACTAAGAGTGATTCTACTTTGTAGAATATCTAAAAATTGCAGTTTTCATGGTGCTTCTTCAGGTATATAGATTTCAATCATAAAGTTTCTGCTTGGGCTGATGTTGTTCAGAGTGCTGAACTACACTGTGGCATAGTTCTTGAGATAGTTTTATTGACACATTTCATTTTTCTTCTGCTTCATTTATGGCTCATGGGATTGCTATGTTTTATTGTTTAACATACTTCATAGCTGTTCTGAAAATCACGGCTATATTTATTATGAGATCTTCTAAGTGTGTATAATTTAGAATGTTCGGTTTCTTTAATCTCAACACCCTGCTCTTTCAAATGCTTCTAGTTAAAACCTGCAGTGATTGCAATCTCCTCTCTTCCTCCCTCCCTACACACACACACACACACACACACACACACACACACAAGCTGAGACAGAGATAGTGAGAGGGTGGCAGTGCCTGCTTTGTTTTGGTTATGAAGAATTTACAGACAGAAGCATGTTTCAGTAGCCTCAGCACAGAGTCAGAAAGATGTGAGGCAGAGCCGGTACTGAAGTTATAACCCCATTTCTGCATTTCCCAGTGGTGACATTTGGTTATGAATTGCAGAACTGGGGGATGAGCCCCTCTTTCTTGCCCATAATTGGGGCATTTTGCTAGAGAGGGAGGAGGGGAGTGAGACGGGGCGGGGGGAGAGTGAATATGTATGGGTACACTATTCTTTTCTGAAAGCAATCCCAATTAAAGTACCCCTACATTTTTCTAGTTTAAGGTCAGAGTTCGAATTGAGAATGATGTGCCAGCCATAATACAACCATTCCCCACCCCCAGCATGCTAAAAGTGGAATTTTATTGTGTATTTTTTTCACACTACAATTGCTTCTTTACTTGAGAATGTTGGGTCGTGTCAATCAAAAGCTGAAAAGATATGCCAACATATAATGCTGATTGTCAGATATTTAATGTATTAAAAATGGAAAGATGCAGGAAAAGGCAAGTTATAGGCACACCAAAGCAAGTTATGGGGCACATACTGCAATCTAATTTTGCAAACACTGTGTAATTTACCCATATAAACAATACAACTCGTGTCATGCAAATCAGAACAATCAATTATGAATTCCATGGGAAGTATTCTTTTAGTGTCCTAGCAGCCTTCTAATCTTCACAGGGTTTTGGTTTTGAAAGAATTAGTATGTCTGCAGGGGGAAATGTGTATCTCTTTTTCCTTTAAAAACAAAAGAAGAGAAATGTGATAAATCTGCTGAACAACTCACCATGAATTATTAATTTTAGGGTGTGTGTGTGAATAGAATCAGTATTACAGCTTTATAATGCAGTTTTTTAGCTCTCAAATCTAGATCAAAGAAAAATAAAGAAATTTCTAAAGACACCCGTTTCTACATTTTCTTGTGATTGGCCTGAGAATCCGAAAATATAGGGATCTATATTATTGTCTCTGTGTATGCTAATTTTATTTTTGATACCTTTTGGTATATATTTGAACATAGGTTCTTTCTCCCAGTTAATCTTGTACCCTACCCCATCCACCGGAACAGCATTTTCTGGCTAGACGCTACGTTTGACAGCCTTCCTCATCAGTGCTCTGCATAATCTACCCTCTCTAAAATGTAAAACCCACATATTCTAGTTTTCTCTTATTATCTCTTTTGAGACACAGTCTTGTCAGATTCTTTACTATCTCTCAGGTTGCCAAGGAGATGAGGCACTCACTGGCAATTCTGAGTAGACCTTAATGCAGATGTATATGCATTTCAGTGTTATTACTACTGCCTGCTCCTAATCAGTTCATTTGCTCTGATGATGTTTACAACTTTTCTATTTCAGCAGGGACCTATTATTTGTAAAACATAAACAACATGGTGTGTTGTGTGTGTGTGTGTTTAAGCTGAATTGGTAACAGTGTTGGTTAGCATTTGTTTGTGGCCCCAGGAAGTTAATGGGCCTAATAATGCTCCTCAATTTTTTAAAAATGGGTCAAGCAGAGCATCAGTAATTATTTTATTACTATTATTTCTTTCTTTTGTACAGCTCTGTGTGGTGGCTATATTCATGGGAGAAGTGGAACCATTCTATCACCAGGCTTTCCTGATTTTTATCCAAATTCTTTAAACTGCACATGGACAATCGAAGTTTCTCATGGCAAGGGTAAGAGAACATAATGTTTGCAGGGTATATCTGTTTAAAATGCCTCCTGAAGATAGATTTTGAAAAAAATTAAAGTAAGGGAACCCATCCTCTACTCCTATATAGACTTAATAAAAAGATAAAGAGAGAGTGTGTGTGTGTGTGTGTGTGTGTGTGAGAGAGAGAGAGAGTGTTATTATCTTGACTCTATGTTGGAGTTGGCAATTTTCAGGGTATAACCTGAAGCTCCACCCCCTCTGGCCAACATTTAGTTGGGTAAAGCTTCCAGGACCCAGGGACCGCACCATTCTTACACAACTTGAGTTCGCCAGCATTGAGAGGTGGATTGATCAAATGGACCATCAGCTTCCAAGTGCCTCAGGGTGCTCATCAGGCTACCTTAGATTATATCCTTGGGTGTTCACACTGCCTGTCAAGCAATGACCAAATGAAACAATTGGCAAAGCCAGTCAACCAAATCAATATAGCTTTGCCATAGTCAACAACACAGTAAGGAATGTGTAAAAATGATGCCCCCACTTGGGAATTAGAAACTGCCTCTAAAATTCCTCCTCACCACTGGAAAGGACAACTAGCTAATCCCTTATCACTGGGTGAGTTGTTGTGCTGGTGGGTGAGTTGTTGTGCTGGTTGCAGAGGCAGCAACACCATCTATAATAGGTGTGCTGCCCATTCCACTGTTGGCCACAACACTGTGCTGGGATGTAGTCATGTCTTCCCCACATGTTCCCATTCCATCCTGAATGAGGGGTGGGACAGACTTGCCCCCAGCAGAGACCCAGAGCAGTGACAATCTCTTTTGAGTTGGGATCAACGAAGAAAGTTGGTTGTAAATGTCCTTGAAAGTACATAATATGAGAGTAATATTTGTCATTTTCATGTGTCAATATTTGTCACTTCTAAAATCTATCAAAATAATATCTGCATTGTTGTTGTTTTTTAAATTACATACTGTCAAGTCATCCCATCTGTTGATATCACTAAATGCCAGTCAGTATTGGTAATTAAAATGTTAACTTTCTTCGTTAATGCTCACCTGTCTTGCGAATATAGTACTTCTGTTTGGAAAATAATTCCTGGTTTTCTTCACTGGATTCTGTTACAGCTTTAATATATTTTTTGAACAAGTGTGGCATTTTATTTAAATAGAACAGTATGGGTGTTTAGATAACTCCAAGCACTGAAATGATGAAATAGGATTTTAAAAGCAGAGAATTAAAATTAATGGATATTTTTTTCCTCCTCTGGTTGTCGACCTTTGAGATACACTTCTTTCTTTTTTGCAGTCCTTCTTTGTACTTTCTGTCTCCCTCCCCACTTTTTCATTCCCTATACTATTTTAGAAATGAGAATTCTTATGTAGTTGTTTAGGGTCAAAAGCAAGGACTTTAAGAAAACAAGCACAAAGAGTTCTGAAACAGGAACGCTTTAGCTATATAGTGTATGCATCAGAGAATAGCAACATTGTAGTTTATAATATTGTATGAATTATAGACAGTGTTGAAGGTCATCATATGTGTGACAATGATATAATTTTATTTGTTACAACTTTGCCAGAATGTGCAACATTTGCACCAAGTTTGGGATGGCTCTGTCTTTGTTAACCTTCGTATTATATATACACAAATGAATACACACACACACACACACACACACACACAGGCTTGGATCTAAAGGTGCCATTCTACTAATGGAATGAGTCTTCTACTAAAGAAGGGTCTGTTTCTGACCTGCTTGTGAACAACCATTGTGTGAACAACGTGACCCCAGATCTAAAGAAGTTGTTTGTATAAGTTCTTGAGCTTGAGCTCTTTCCAATAATAACAATAACAATAACAATAATAATTTATTATTTATACCCTGCCCATCTGGCTGTGTTTACCCCAGCCACTCTGGGTGGCTCCCAATCGAATATTAAAAACAGAATACAGCATTAGACATTAAAAACTTCCCTAAACAGGGCTGCTTTCAGATGTCTTCCAAATATCAGATACTTGTTTATTTCCTTGACATCTGATGGGAGGGCATTCCACATGGCGGGTGCCACTACCAAGAAGGCCTTCTGCCTGGTTCCCTGTAACCTCACTTCTTGCAGTGAGGGAACTGCCAGAAGGTCCTCAGAGCTGGACCTCAGTGTCCAAGCTGAACGATGGGAGTGGAGATGCTCCTTCAGGTATAGTGGGCCAAGGCCGTTTAGGGCTTTCAAAGTCAGCACCAACACTTTGAATTGTGCTCGGAACCTTTTCACAACCTGCTGTAGTTTACATTCTACTGCCTGTGTCTTCATTATTCACTTGGTTCTCATACTATAATGAAGGCATAGCCAATGTGGTGCCCTCCTAGATGTTTTCTGATTAAACCTCCCTTCGGCCCCTACTGCATGACCAATGGTCCGGGATGATGGGAGCTGTAGTCCAACAACAACCAGAGGCCACCACATTGGCTAGCCTTGCTATAATGTGGTCATTGATGCATTGTGGTACCACACTGTGGGAAACCTTCCCCTAGAGCTTCCACAAGAGTTCATTGAGCAGTTCTAATGTAGCTTCTCCTTCCACTCAGTTTCCTTGCTTCCCCTGTACCAGGGGATAGGTTTCTGGACCCTGGGGAAATGGTGGTAGTTTGGGTAACAGCCTTCAGAATTGAGCCAAGCACAGCAGGATTGTAGTTACACTGATCTTGCGTACAAGCATATGCTCAGGGCCACTCACTTATGAATACGCCTGCTTGAAGGCTTACAACAGTGTTATATGTAAGAGAGTTGAGAACTGGATGCATATTCACCCTGGGTGACAAAAGCAAAACAAAACAAGACACCTGGTAGTGAAGCCTGAGCCTTTAGCTGATTCAGGTTGCCAGTGGTTCTTCTCAGGAGGTCAGATTCCAGGTAAGCATGACATATTTTGTCATCCATCCTTTACTCAAAAAGCAAAATATTGTTCTTTTTTCCATTTTTCAAGGAGTACAACTGATCTTCCACACCTTTCACCTGGAGAGCTCCCATGACTATTTGCTCATCACTGAAGATGGAAGCTTCACAGAACCTGTGGCCAGATTAACAGGGTCCGTTTTGCCTCCTACCATCAAAGCTGGACTCTTTGGAAACTTCACGGCACAACTTCGGTTTATTTCTGATTTTTCCATTTCCTACGAAGGCTTTAATATAACATTTTCAGGTAAAGGCATGGGCTTTGATAGAATATTTGGAAATGTTTTATATTTATATTATTAACTAAAACAGTCATAATGAATAGCACTAGAAGATTCCCCCACCTGTTGTCAGGAGATTCCCCTACCCACCTCAGACAACATAGCCTACCATGTTTGATAACCTCCCTGGTACCCTGTAGAGGATTTTCAGGGAATATATGAGGATTTAAAGAAGAAGGGAAGAAAGGAAAGATCTGTTTTGTGAGTCGTCAGTAATATGGGATGCAACTCAGTAGTAGCTGAAAACCAACCAAACATTGGAATTATATAATATTTATTCAAAGTGTACTTGGTACTTGTCTTTTTGTAACCTTAAACTTCAGTCCTGTGCACGATTAACTGCAAGTAAGGATCCATTAGACATAATAGGACTCGTTGTCTTGTATACATGCATAGTATTGTGCAGTAAATTGGCTAGCAGCAGCTACTGTTTACAACTATTAATGTCTTGGGTCTTTTGGAGATTCTAAAACCATGCACAAGTAGTAAGGAAGAGCTACATTACAAGTCCCTAACTGCACCATTCTTGGTTCTGGTTTCCACTTGGTTGATCTGAGTGCAAAGATCTTTCCAAGAAAGCACGAACGGAGCAATTCTGGCATTATGCACACATCAATCATAAATGATTTGTTTTGATTTGAAACATTATCTAGCTTCTAGAAGTAATTGTATTAAGTCTTTAAATGTCAGTTAATGAAACCAAACAGACCAGATATTAATGATAAGAGTTTCTCAGGTCAAACACATCAGCCTTATTTAACAGTCAGAACAGCAGATCATTTTCTTTCTTTTTGGGGGCAATCTTCCCACCCACCTTCAAGCCTGAGAACATTTGGCACATTTTCTCCTGTGGTTTTACTATGTGCCAAAACGGGAAGGAGAAATTTGGGGGACAATCTCACATATATTCCTCCACTGTTACTGCGTTGGCCAAATACCTAATAGCGGAAGTTGAACACTGAAATGAAGGTGAAGGGCTCATGATGTGTGACCTTATCCTAAGATTGTTGTAGTTAGGGGTAGTCCTACTGAATCTGAACCAGGGTTCACTATGTCCTGTGTATCAGCCAACCTGATTAATCTGGGAAACTCAAAAATAGGGCATGAATGCAATAGCCCCCAGAACTTGCTACCTGGTTCAGTGGTTTATTGTGCCTGCACCCCCCTGCATGATTGTTATCATGTGAGGGAAATGAATACCTGAATTGGGCTGTGGCTGTTCATTTATCAATTGCCTAATAATCCCACCTTTCCTCTAACGAGCCCAATGTGGACATAGGTTTCCATAGTGGTCTCTCCTCTGGGCACTAACGAAACCAAATTCTGCTTAAGTTCAACAAATTTATAAGCACAACCTGCCTGTTTAGCCTGGTTTATAATACCAATGTGCATACACATTTTAGAAGCTGTGTCCTTGGTTTTAGAGGAAAAGGAATGTTATTCTGCAAAATGGGCAGTTTGCTGAAAGGAGATGGTATTGAATTGAATATGAGCTGAGACAGCAGGTTATTAAAGTGGCAGTAAAATCTGCACTGACAGAGGGGGTAGAAATGTATTTCACAAATAGGGCTGCATTAAGCATGCAAAGCTAAACCTTTGCATTCCTTACCCTCTCTCTATAGGCTCTCCTTGTTCTGTTTGACTTCATAAAAAACCATTTTTCTTTTACTAGAAAGGCACTGTACTGCTAGGTTTATTCTTCAATACCTCTGCAGGGGTAAATATATATATATATTCTGCAGGGGTTACTTTGACTTCACACTGGACTTCACATTCAAAGGCTGCAGTGCCTATATGCTGTAAGATGAGTCTTCACATGCAAATTAATTCACATATTGAATTACTGGTTACATTCATTATTTATCAGTGGTACTAAAATAGGATTTTCATATATATATATGAAGGTCTTGATGAATATTGTGTGCGCACCCCCCCCCCCATATGGTGTCTGACTTAACTGATATTTATCAAGATAATTTGAATGCTCCTAATACTTGTCTTTAAGAAAGTTCCTGCAAGCTATTATTTAATCACAGTAGTTCCTAGAGCGAAGTGTTGGCCTCCTTTGCTAATGGCAAACCATAAATCTCATCGTTTCCCTCCCTGCAAAAAATTGGCTGCAATCCAGGTGCTGATGCAATAGTAGTTACCCTGTGAAGCACTACACCAGGGCTGGATCTAGACACATAAAAGAAGTGTTTCAGTTTAAAGCGCTGTAAATTTAAACAGGGAAAACAGGTTGAGAAAAGTGGGACTCCACATCGCCATCTGGTGGCACAATGTTGTATCACACATACAACACATAAATCACTTTTTCTTTACCAGTCTAACCAAGTCCCAGGTGCTGTAGCATCTAGAAGCTTCCTGCAGCCAATCAGAAGCCGCTATTTGGTTTTTGGAAGTTTTGGAAGTAGAACGGACTTCCAGAATGGATTCCGTTCGACTTCCAAGGTACGAATGTATGTTGGTATTGTGTAATTATCCTGCTTAGGTCTTTTTTTAAAAAATTGGAACTTTCATCTTTTTTCTTGGCTTTTGATTTATTGTCTGAAGAATATGACCTGGAACCCTGTGATGATCCTGGTGTTCCTGCCTTCAGTCGAAGGATAGGATTTCATTTTGGCGTCGGAGATTCCTTGACGTTTTCTTGCTTCCCTGGATATCGCTTGGAAGGTGCGGACAAGCTTGCGTGCCTGGGTGGCGGCCGCCGTGTATGGAGTGCACCTCTGCCAAGGTGTGTGGGTAGGTGGTCACATGCTTTCATTTCATTCATCCAATTGATAGCACATGGGGGATGCAAAAGGAGAGGGGGGCAAAGCTAAAGTCACCTAGAATTGTGTAAATTATTATTCAGTGCATATTATAAATGGGTTGTTGTCATGGACTGGTTGGACACAGGAATGATAGGAAGAAGCAGTGGGGGAACCACCAAAGGAGGCTTTGGTGGTGGTGGTGGGACAACAAGGAGTGATCAGAGGGAGAAGAGGAAGAAGACAGGGAGAGGAGGAGACAAGGATGGCTTGGAGGAGGCAGGGACCTTTAGTCTTGGCAACTGATTTCATGGAGTACCGTATCTTTCGCTCTATAAGACACACTTTTTTTGCTCCTGAAAAGTAAGGGGAAATGTCTGTGCATCTTATGGAGCGAATGTGGTCAATCACTGGCTCCCTTTCTGGCCTCACCCCCTTGCCCACGCCTCCATTGTAGAATGTCCTGCAGATGGAGGCTGTTTGTTTTCCCAGCAACATTTGACTGGCTGATTAGACTATCCGTCTGGAAACTGTAGAAATGGCTCCCTTTCCTTTCCTAAAGAAGCTGCAGAACTGTGAGTTGAACCCCATAAAAACAGGATTTTTTTCCCTGTGCAAAGTAAGCTCAACAACTTTGAGATGCTCCTCAAAAAAATGGGGTTTTCCCCCTTTGCAAAAGAAGCTGCACAACTGTGAGCTGATTCCCCCCCCCCCCAAACAGGGCTTTCCCCCTTTCCTCCTCTAAAAACTAGGTGTGTCTTATGGTCTGGTGCGTCTTATGGAGCAAAAAAATATGGTAATTCCTACAGGGAATGAGCTGCTGTGCCCATTAGGTCTGACACTCAGCCAAGTCTGTGAAGATAGTGTTTTTGCTAATAAAGAGTTAACTCCAACTTCCAACTGTGTGATTTACTGGCCTGCTCGCTCTGTGACAGTTGTGGATGTTTTAACCAATTGAGTGTGGCTCTCAATTCACCAACTAATTCAAGAAGGTAGTTAGGTTGAAATGCAGCTGATATTATTGCACAAGAAATAATTTGCTTAAGTTTGTGTGAAGGCACAAATCTTTCTGATGTCTTTGGCAGTAAAGATAGCAGCCATGGGGCAATAATAATAATAATCCTAATTATATTTTCTGATGTGTAAATCCTGCTGCTTAGCATTGCAGCTTAGATGTTTCAGGGGAACACACATGCTTGCATCAGAGCTTATATTTTGTTTTGATGTATTTATCATTTGGTCTTGTTAATAATTCAAATTACTTTTAAAATACTTCCATTGCAACAGAATATTAAATCTTTTTGGGGGGATTCCTTGAAAATTGGATTGTTTTATAAAATGCATGATACTACATGAAATGTTTTGCAGTTGTAAATTAGGTCACTCTGCTACAGAATCAGTGGCTTTGGGAATCTGCTCAGCATTCACTGGGTGGTTAACATAGTGGAATTTGGGACAGAATCTGGGTTCCCCCTGCTCATTATTGGACTCCAGTCATGTTTCCTTTAAGCTATTAGTACATATGTTTATCTATAGATGATGGTCCAATATTTTTTTAGAAAGTTGCTTTAAAGTCACTCTGGGACAGTTAACCCTTTTTTATTATAAACACACAAATCAGCCTCAGTATTTTAGCATCTCTGTACATAATTGGTATTACGACATAAAGGCTTAGCTGCCAGTTACATAACTTTAGAGCAGCTGAAGGCCAGGGGATTTTGCAGTCTTGCTTTTGGTGTTCATGTTGCGTAGATTACTGAATTCTTGGTCCACTTTGAAACTGAAGTGACACAATGAAATGGCTTCACCACACTGACCCAGTTTGCAGAATATGCTAAGCTAAACCTTAGACTGTGTGGGCTCCTGGAGAAGAGCTTGCAACCACTTTTTGCTCCTCTCTGGCCCTCTTTGCTGGCCCTATGGTTAAATTCTTTCTTCGCTCACCGTGATCTGTTGCCCAAAGTTTGTTCTTGGTTACGGTTCATGATTAGTGAGGAGAGTTAAACCACAAGTCTTGTTGTGAGTGTGCACCTGGACTCACCTGTGTGCAGCCATTGCAGTCCTGGTTCAGGCAGCATGCTTAGCCAAACCTTAGTTTAGCTCAATGTGATGCAATAGCAAAAAAGGATTAAGGAGGATCAAAGGATCTACGAGCTCCTCTCTGGGAGCCCACTGATTTGCATCGTCTCACTAGGCTAAGGTTTGGCTTTGTGCATTGTGCAAACCAAACCGTTCACACAAACTGCACACTGACCTGAGATGTGCTGAATTACAGCGCAATTACAAATATTTGCACTTGTAGGGTTTTAATTGTTCTTAGATAAACTTCAATTATTTTTCAGATTTGAGATGAGGAAATCAGACATGCATAACAGAATTTCAGGGATCTGAAATACATAGCAACCAACAAATCCATTTCATGTTGCACTGAACATACTGACTTCTTCACTTGCTTTTGAATATCTACTTCCCGCCAAGAATTGCAGTTAACCGGCTCGAGTATATATAATTTGAACAAGTGTTGCTGATCCTCAAGAGTATTTTTTTCTTCACGGCCTTGTTTTGCAATTTAATTTGTTCTTAAAAAAATAGTTTAAAGACAGGAAACTTATTTTCATATTAGCTCCTTATTTCTGAGCAATCGTAGAGATTGCTTCATTTGTTTTGCATTATTAAAAATATTAATAACCTGTGTTTATCAAGATATTATTAAGCTCTAGGGCAATTAAAGAAAATCATACCTACTGCAATGCAATGCTGAAAGTGCTATGTTGGTGGTATAGGCATGGGAGGGGTGTGGTTGAAGATTAGATCCTTCAAACATCTAAGCTCTATTCATGTGTTGCTCACATTTAGTGGATTGTACTTCTGGCCTCATCTCTGACCAGGCTGCAACAGCCCCAGCCCCCAGGGTTCACAAGAAAGGAATAAAGACTCTTACAACGTGTTATGGAATTTAAATTAGGCCACAACTTTATTAAACTTCCGAATGTTGGAAGACCTTGACTTAGGCCTTGGGCCTAAGGCCATAAACTGCCAAAGTTGTGACAAATTGCTATGGGGAAGACAAAACCTGCCAATGCAGGAAAATTTCTTCCCGGTCCTTCAATAGCAACCAGTCAAAGACCATAGCCGCACCTGCTAAACAGGAAGCAAAAGGGAGGATAGGGTGGGTGAATCTCCTGACCCAACTGCCTGGCTACTGTCGGCTCCACCCCCTATGTAAATGGGACTGGCCCTACCTCCCAGCAATGAAACTGACTACAGAGGCTGGGCGTGAACCTCCAAATAATAACACTGAGAAGCAGGCCAGCCGCCCCGGTTTGCCATTAATACCCTGGAAACTGTAGCACCGTGCACGATCCCGCAAAGGGCACCCACAATGTAAAGTGTGAGTGATCATTGCCGCTGTGTTAGCTGTGCCCTTTGATGACCACACCGAGCACAGTTGATTGCATGGTTGTAGCCTGTAGGCTACATTTGATGTGGGACATCTGAACACACAGTACCTCAACCCTGTCGCTTGTCTTCTAGGTAGAAGGCCATTTTCACAATGTGTGCAAATTTAATATAATGGCAAGATAAAAGCCAATCTTGAAAGACGCGTGGGCAGTTTCATTAATGGAGTAATGAACTGGAATTCAGTTTGTCACCTATGTTGTTTTCACAGAATCAGATGGAATCCATGCTTCCTTAGAATAATTACCAGAGTCCCTCCCCCCCTTTTTTGTTTTGGTTCCTGCTTGCACTTTTTTGCTTGTGGGACACTACGTAGGAAATTAATTTTGTTTAGCCCTATTAAATTAATATTGCTCAGTCCTAAAAATTTATTGGATGAATTGTTATGCATCCCTATGCAAATGTTTATTTGTGGGCTATTTTATTAAAAAAGATAATGAAAAGGTCTATCGAAGCTATACAAAAGGCTTTGTTCCAAATGTCAGGCATATGAAAGAAGCATTACAAAGGTGCAGTTCTCCCTTGACAGAACTCATTTAATTTGAATTCCTGATATAAATCAGCTGTTCTTAATTTGGAATATGAATTCTCTGACCAGTGTTCTGTTTGACTTTTTAAAGTGCTTTGCAGCCCTCTATCTACCACATCTCGAGACAATGATGGATCTACTGCTTTGGAGAAATGGTTTCAAAATTATCTAATTTAATAATTTAATTGATTTTGTATTCCACTTGCTGAAAGCAAGTGGGTGTTCATACGCCGACTGCGTTATCACTTAGCTAAATTTAGGTGCAGGTGAACCACAATAGAAAGTTAAATAGGACTACTATTTATTTATGTAGACTGCTGAGGAAGAATATGTATCCCTTAACCCCTTTTGAACTCTTTTCAGATAGAATCATATCTTTCCCCCCTGAAAAGTATTATTACATTTTCCTTTGAAACTCATTCCTGCACACTGCAAGCATAAGTTGAAATATCCTAAACTTTAACAAAAGGAAAGAAAAACTTGGTTGGAGAGGGCCAACATTTATGATGGTTAATCTGGATGAATTAATTTATATTTGAAATTTGCACTTACATTGAATGAACTGAGCAGATACCTATGAATACTGCGTATTTCTTGGGGGAGGTGGACACAAAATTCCCATGGGTGTCATGTGAGCTGTCTGTGAATGATTCTGTGAACTGACCCACAATTATATTTGCTTGCTTATCTTATAGGTTCAGTTACCAAAGGGTGGGGTTTTTTCCTAGCTAAAAGGTGCCAATGGCACCTAGAGTATGAGAAGGATCCTGTTTTCTTTTCTTTTGCATTATGGGCGATAAGTTTAATGCATGTGGAGTGTAAGTGTTGCTTTGCATGCATATTTTGTTTGCCAGGGCTGTTGAATGATCAGTTGGCAGACTTTTTTTAGTAGCTTTATTGCATACGGAATTAGGCGTTGAGGAAGACAGCTGCATATTCCAGAATTTTCTTCACCTCTTTGTAAATCAAGTTAGTTATTAATGTACTAGAAGCCAATGGATGACTTAGTTATGGTTCTCTAAGCTCCAATTCAGTTTAGCATCCCAGACAAAATGGAATGTTCTAATTCAGGTGCTGGAGCATATTTAAAATGTCAGGGAGGCCTAGGCTGCTAATATATTAGAAGCCACTCTTTAGAAATAAATCAAAATATATCCCCAATTGTCCACCATTTCTGACCTGATAAACTCCCAGTTCAGAGATGTGAATTAATGCTTGCATGTGAGATCAAAATTTCTTGCTTTAGGGCCACCTGTATGGGGCATGATATCCAAGTACATCTCACATTTGCTCTTAAGATGTTATTCCCCCATCCTGCTTACTACTTTGAAATGAATGTGAGCATTTTTAAATAAGTAATTGCCTTCCCCCTTATTTCCCATTGTATTTATTTAAAAACTGCATGAAAAAGCACAGACACAAGGGGCATATTTCACATGTGACATGTGGTGTCCGTATTTCATACTACATTTTCACAATGAGTACAATAAAATATTATGAAGTAGTATGAAGATACAGGTGGGAGAGACCTGAGAGTTTATTATTTTGTTATTATTAATTTATTAATCACCTGATACACAATTGTCTTAAGATGGTAAAAAAAGCAAGAAACCATTACAAACAGTTACTACTTTACTTTAATTGAAGTCTAGCTCTTAATTTCTGGTTTATGCAATTATATGCAGCTCTAGGTTCATTTACATGGTTTTGTTAAACCAGGTGAATACCTGGATTGCTTAAGGCTGACATTTGCTAAGGTGCTTCAGATTTCTGGGGTTCAGCTATTAAAAACAAACAAACACACATTTGGCTTTGAATATAGCTAGCCCTTGGGATAAGCCATTGTGAGATGAATTTTGAAGTACGAATAATGATTTTATTCCGATATTATACTTTTAGCCTAGACCAATTCATTCACAACAGAGCCCTCTTTTGGTTTAAATTTTTATTAATCACTACCTCTTTAACTAAAAAAAAAATAGCAACCCCAAATCAATTCAAAAGCAACATGCATTCTCTGTCTGACAAGAATGAAGTGGATCTCTTTTCAATCTGACTAAGAAATAGCATGCTGGTATCTTTCTTCCCCCTCTTGCTTAAATATTATTTAAGACGGCAGAATCATTTCAAACACATTAGCAGACCCCCTCTGTGGTCTCTGTGGAGTCTTTCTAAAGGTGGAGGTGTCTTTGTCCTGTTGAACGCTTTCAGCCTTTCATTATTTTTACTTTAAAAAAATAAATTAGCATGCAGTTTTAGACTACAGGGCAAATTCCCTGCTGGTTTCATATATTTGTAGTCTGTTTACATTCCCTTTTCCCTTTTCAAGACCTTCTGTAAATTTTCCTCTTGTCCCTTTTGGACCAGGAACAGCTGCTCCCCTCTATGACTGGTTTGACATAAGGTATATAACTTGTAACTGTGGTTTTGACTGCAGCATTACTATTTACCATCAAAAGGATTATTTGGCCATAATTGCTTAATGAAGATCAGTACTAACATACTATTCTCATTGGGACAGTAAGCTGACAAAATATTAATTGCGTGTCGAGGTCCCCCAAGCCTCCCCTAAATAATTCACAATTCACACATAATTTTTGTTTAAGGTTTTTGGCATAAGTATAGTATACGCTTGGCGTATAGTATTCACTGCTTACAGTCACTTTCCTCACATTATCTCATATATATATGGCCCTGTAAAACTGGGTAATCTGCCCCCAAGTTAAGGCAGTTTTATGGAAAATAATGTAATTCCTCAAAGATGAAGGTTTCCTAAGTTATGATCCTCTAAATGCTTGCTGTAAAATTGTAGCAAAATAGTGTTCTAGCAACATCTTTTTGAACCAACTGTAGATCTTGCCCATGTTTCTGATATGTAGCAGTCTGATGGCATACATAACGATTTATTTTTATTTTTATTAGTATATGTACCAGGAAGTTCACCACATAAGAATAAAGCTGTACAATTAAACCCCAGAGCAGTAAATAATGATGTCACTGTGGTTTAAAGTCTGCATGGATAGTGAGAAGTGCTGGTAATTTATTTGAAGTTCACCTATTTTGTTACATTGAGGTATCTTATTTACAGTTACTTGTCACAGTGTTTATAATAAAATAATAGCCCTAGCCATAAATAATCCTAATTTTCAAGGTGTTATAAAACCAGTGGAGATAAGCAGGCAATTGCCATTATTGTAATGTTGCTATTGTTTGTGTAGTTATTGTTACTTTCTCTCTCCCTGTAATCACTTCAGTGTCCTCCCTTCCTCCCCATCCCTTGTTTTAGCAAAGTGAGGGCAATTGATTGGGGAGGCAGTATGGGTGCAAAAGTTAAAATTCTGCATTAATTTGGTGAAAACACAATCTTAAGCCCACAGTCCCAACACCGAGAAATATAAATTTAAGGGCTTGGTTCTGAGATAGTGAAATATAAAACAGAAAATATAATAACTGCGCTGAAGGGATTGGTATGTATGTAATATTTCTTTCTTTAATACAAAAAAAATAAGATGGCTCTGTCCGTGATGCTCTAAAATAAAAACACATCTAGCTTTTTACCCATTTTTTGTCAAAACAAATATGAAAACTTATTTTAAACACCCTTTTATAGGTTGTACAATCAGATGCTGCAAGTGAGGAAATCATTTTGGAAGTATAACAATGTTGGCAAGTAAAGTTGGCTGGCTGGCTTAAATCATCTGGTACCCTAAGCACATTCCATGGAAGCAATATAAGTGGGTTTACGCTGCTAATACGCAGACCATTATCTCAAGTTTGCTTTTAAGATTTCTCCTGGGATGTTTAAGTCAGTTTGCTCTTGTTTGCCATTAGGCACTTCCTTGGGAGCTTAGCAGAGGCAAGTCACTTTCACCTTTTGTTTGCAATTAGATCTAGTCCAGCATGCTCTGGGGATGCAAAGGGTCAGTTGCTTGAGTGTACATTGGTTTTACCTTTGTGTGCAGAATTCCCCGAAGGCTTCTATGGGTAAATGTGAACGCAGGCCTAAACTTTACAGTACAATGAGAAATGAAAAGACAACCAAAGACAACTGGAAAAAAATAATGCATCTCGATAGAACGATTAAATAAATCTTTGTCTAAAGGCTATGAAATTCTGAAAAACCAAGTCATTGAAACATACAACAAGTACATAATGGTTGAATACAATGTTGTATAAATGAATGGCGCTGTAGGGAGCAGACGAGGAAGGGGGAAAGTCTCATTGCATGAGCTGGCAAACAGGCACAAATAGCTACCATCCTCTTGTCCTAAATCTTAGATAAAAGTGTAAAAAGACAGCATATTTTCTAGATATTAGCAGAGGGACCTTGTTCTCTGGAAAATAACCACAATTTTTAAGAAAATTCTTTTGAATGCTAACCGATGTCCTTTTTTTTTAAATGTGTCTGTTTTGTTTAGCTGAATGTGGAGCAAGTGTGTCTGGGAATGAAGGAACACTGCTGTCCCCAAATTTTCCATCTAACTATGACAACAACCATGAATGCATTTATAAAATTGAAACTGAGCCTGGGAAAGGGATCCACTTGAGAGCCAGAACCTTTCAGCTGCATGAAGGCGACACTGTTAAGGTATATATAAATGTGCACACAAAAGAACAGAAAAACACTCAGTCCTGTTTGGGTGCATTAATTATTTGATCTGCAACATTTGAGAAGTAGTTTAAGTGTGTGTGTGTGAGAGAGAGATGCATGGATGGCTATAAAT
The DNA here is from genome assembly GCF_964234715.1 of Podarcis melisellensis. Classification (NCBI taxonomy): domain Eukaryota; kingdom Metazoa; phylum Chordata; class Lepidosauria; order Squamata; family Lacertidae; genus Podarcis; species Podarcis melisellensis. The sequence continues at coordinate 98,769,392 of NC_138530.1, read as the reverse complement.
AGACAGACAGAGAGAGATAATCCTTTTCCATGCATGTCAGGAATTAAGTTCGCAGCCAGTCTTGGTGCTAGTTGGGCATTCAGTCAAAGGAATAGTGGCTGCTGTGACTTTGCCTTACCCACCATCATTTCTTAAGCAACTTGGTCTTACAGTGATAAGTAATTTTAACTGGTGTGCGAGTGAGCAGCTACTTGCTGTGCTTGAGAAACAAAGGCTTCCTGCTCTTCTCCAAGGCTCCAGTGGTCAGTTTGTTTGGGTATCATGAATTTGAGGCCTAGAGTAATGGCAGGGCAGCCAGTTGCTAAACTGCATTCCAGTTAATATCACCTTCTTCACATATAGGGGGGAATTTGCCCAAAGGCTTTAAGTGCAGTTCACTTAAAATGAGCAAAAGTGTCAACCTGTACAGATATGGATATCATAGTGGACATAATTGAAAGTGTGACAAAAAAATGAAATTAATGCATTTGTTTTATGAGGATTACAGGGAAGCTTTTTAATTTTAGGAGCCAGTGTGGTGTGGTGTAGTGGTAGTCTCGTAATCTGGGGAACCGGGTTCGTGTCTCCGCTCCTCCCCATGCAGCTGCTGGGTGACCTTGGGCTAGTCACACTTCTCTGAAGTCTCTCAGCCTCACTCACCTCACAGAGTGTTTGTTGTGGGGGAGGAAGGGAAAGGAGAATGTGAGCTGCTTTGAAACTCCTTAAAAGGGAGTGAAAGGCGGGATATCAAATCCAAACTCCTCTTCTTCTTCTAGGATATTATATAGGCATATTATATATCCTACTGCTTCTAGGATAGGGTTGCCATATTCTGAAGGGCACAAACCCGGACACACACACCCCATCAGGACACCCACCACCACCACCATCTCGCATCCCTGTCACTCACCCCCTCCCTGCCGCTAACCCCTTCCTCACCTGCCTGCTTCCCCCTCCTCCCCCCCTTACCTTTCACAAGGAAGCTCCCGCTTTCTGGTGCTGGGGGTGACTCCGGGCCGCTGAGCAGGCTCCGCCTCTCCCTTTCAGACCTTCAGCCTCTAATAATAATAATAATAATAATAATAATAATAATAATAATAATTTATTTATATTCCACCCTCCCCAGCTGAAGCCGGGCTCAGAGCGGCTAACAACAGTAAAATAATACAGCATTCTAAAATCAATTCATTATGAAATCAGTTCAAATCAAATTGATGGCAACCATTGGGCTAGAGTTCTGTGAAGAATTACCAAAGGAGGGGGTCAGGCTGTGCCTTGGCCAAAGGCCTGGTGGAACAGCTCTGCCTTGCAGGCCCTGCGGAAAGATGGCCTCCAAGTGGCCTCCAGCAAGGTCGTATCTAAGATCAGGGCAGGTAGGCTTGTCGTCCCCTTCAACCACTACTCAAGCCGTGTTGAAGGGGAAGGTGCAAGTAGGAGCAGAGAGGCCTTGGAACTGCCGCCGCAGATGCAGCCGTGGCCACCCATGCCCCCTCTGATGTGGCTTGAGCAGCCATTGGGGCCAGTGCCACTGCTGCTGGGGAAGGCCCAGGCAGGACCAGAGAAGCAGTGGAGCGACGAGCCTCCCTGCCCGGGCCTGATCCTAGATGCAACCTTGCTAGTGGCCACTTGGAGGCAGAAGGCCTGAAAGGGAGAGGCAGCTCTGGCACTGGTAAGTGGGAGCCTCACACAAACAGGGTCCCAACAAAGCCAGGAGTGGGAACTGGAAAGGGATGATGGCAGTGGTGGCGCTACAGACCCTGCTGCGGCACTTCTGCTTCCAGGGCATAGCCGCAGCGCATCAAGGTGCGCAGTGGATGACTGAAGAGCACCTGCCTCTCTCCCCCTTTGGCGGCATGTTTGTGCCCCTAAAAATCAATCAATCAATCAATCAATCATAATAATAAATGCCCCCCCAAACCCTGAACATTTCATTTAAAAATAAAAAATCCACCTGGATGGTCATGCTTCCCCCCCAAACCAGGACATGTCTGGGAAAACCCAGATGTATGGCAACCCTATAGGATATTATGTATGTTTCTTAAAAAGATGTTGAATAGTATTCTGAAAAAAGGTATATCACAGTTTGTGTTTTTATCAGGGAAGATTGTGTTAAGAGGTGATGTGGTCAAGATACAGAAGTACACGGGGATGAAATATTGGGTGCTGTTTCTTTAATCTAGCAGAACAGGTTAGAATAAAAAAAAAAGAAGGAAAAGCCAGAAGTTAAAGCTGGACAAATTCAGATCTGAAGTAGCTGAACTTCGGGTCAAGCTACAAAGGCAAAATTACTTTTGTAACTTTAGGTAGGTTGAATCTTCATAAGTGAAGGAAAGTTTCTGCCTGGGCCTTCACAATAAACTATGCTAGACTGGTTGGTGGCGTTTGCTTTCAAAACAAAGGAAACCAAAGGAAAAAGATTTTAAAAAAATCAAGGTTATACAGACTTCAGTGTGCTTCTAAACATAAGAGGAAGGTCAGTGCTATTTCTCTAGGAGAAGAGGTGCTGGAACTCAACCTTGTTCTCTTATAATAGCAATGGTGCCCACCTGAGATGAGTGAGTTCCAGCTTGGGGGGGAGCCATGAGAAGGTTACTGTGGAAGTAAATTAAGATTTACCCATGCATTTTCTACATTATAATAATTGGGTCTGGGGAGGAAGGAAACAAATAACCCATTAGGTCCCTATTACTTCCCAATGTGAATTTCGCCCGGCTCCCATGTAGGTTTAACACACAAGCGGCAGCCCCAAACAAAGCTATGGTTTTCATTAAAGCCCCGAAGCTAAAAAGAGGCCTGTGCCCTATGCAGAACTTTGCGTTATCTGTGGTGAAACAACAATATCCCTAATGCTTGAGGTTTCTCTATTGCAGTGATGGCCAAACTTGGCCCTCCAGCTGTTTGGGGACTACAACTCCCATCATCCCTAGCTAACAGGACCATCAGGGATGATGGGAATTGTAGTCCCCAAACAGCTGGAGGTCCAAGTTTGGCCATCACTGCTCTATTCCATAATACCTTTTACATTCCTATGTGTTTAGACCAAGTAGTTCTATGGGCTGCAGTCAGGCCCAGTGCAGCCCTTTATGGCGTTGCCATTGAATTTAGAATTTGACAGTTTAAAGCATGAAAGGACAGGTGTTTTATCTTTCAGAAACTAAGAGCCTTGCTTTCTGACCTTCACTGGTTCGTGCAGAATGCTGGGGCTTTTGAGAAATGGAAAATCTGGGGTGGTTATGTTGGAAATGTTTCATTATTGAAACATCCAGGTCAATGTGAACTTGGTGCTTTTATTCAGGTTCTCGTTTGTTCCAAGAACCTTTTATTATTCTTATTATTATTTTTTAAAAAAACATATTTCCTGTGTGGTTTGAGCCATTATAAAAGCATGTCAAAAATCAACAGTATTAAAAGTGAATTTGAGTTTCCCGTGCAATATTGTGAACTGAAGATAAACCCGTGCATCCTTTGTTTGAAAACAGGAGCTCACCTCCCTCTGAAGTGGTATCAAATGTTATATTTCTTTTTTATTAAAAACGATTTGAAGACGAAAATCACCTCAGGCCCAGAATCTGAAATAAAAGGTGACAGACTAGCTTCACTTCTTCAATCCTGCTTTTTAATACATTTAGTCAGGAGGGAACAGAGGGGTAGAGGTTACTTTTGCCCCCTCATCGGTGTTTTCAAAAGAGGCACCTTGAGTAAAATGCCACAAACCTTTTCAGCCTTTATTAAGTGGATTATAGAGGGGGAAGGAGACACGAGGTGACAAAATGCTAAGGGATTGAGCCGTGAATAAATATTAATTTTATTCAATGTGAGCTTCACAAACCTTTAAAAAAATGACTGACAGACTAGTAGTATGTGTGCGGCTTTTTCCCTTCTTTATATGAGCTGCATAGCCAAGATATTACAGGCAGAAGAAAGCTGTGTTATTTCCTATCTTCTTATTGGAAGTTTGGGTGGTTTAATTGCATAATAATTAATGGCATAATAATTAATTGCAAACAGAAAAAGAAAAAAAGAATGCAACTTCTGCTAGGTGGAGTTCTGAAATAGTTTGAAACAAATAAATACATAACTGTATTGAGCTTAATTGGTTTTATTTTTAACAGGTATATGATGGAAAAGACAGCTCATCGCGTCTGTTGGGGTCCTTTACAAAAAACGAATTGATAGGGCTCATTCTCAATAGCACATCTAACCACTTATGGATAGAGTTTAATTCTAACGGATCAGATACAGATCAAGGATTTCAACTCACATATACAAGTAAGTAGCATTCATGGAAACAGGGTTTTTGTAGGGTGGGAGAGAGTAAGCATTTTACGTAGCTAACATGATGTAACACAAAGTCCTAAGGATTACTTCTTACTACCTACTGTGGTTATGAGATTGAATTTTAATTCCTTTCTCTGTTGGTAAGGAGAGAATTTTTGACATACTGCTTAAATGCAGTATTTTCAACTTCAGCATATTATTTTGTGAACACAGCAGTAGGCGTAAATAAAAAGAGACTGGGATAAATAATGGACCTGGGTTGAGTATATCAGTGGCTTCTTACGGCTTGCACATTCCCAGTTGGATGTTCAGGTGATGATAAGTTCCACCATTCAGGCGTTTGTGGAGCTTGTGGCTCTTGTATGCTACTAATCTGAGCACTAATATGCAGGAAACTATAGACAGATCAGGATTCAAAGAAGCAACCTTTTACTCTATCTAGAGAAGGAAAGATAAAATTAACCTGAAAAGCCAAAGTTGCCTTTATTGGTGAGGTTTTTTGTTTGTTAAAGACACCCTTCCAGATCTGAATTTCATTTTTAGCCTGATCTTCCACCAAACAGCTTGCTTAAAACACATGTTCAAAAACACTGAAATGCAATCCGACATTTTTTCATCACATTTACAATTGAGATCACCTTTCATACTTTGTTTTGGTTCCTGATAGCTTTCCAAGCGGGCACCAAAATTCAGCTTACTAACTAGTATAGGAATAGCTGGAATATCCTGGAGTATACTTTATGCCTCTATGAGAGGAGAGAGGTGTAACTGCTCCATTTTCAAACAATTCTGATAATCATGTTGTCTTAGACTGGGAGTGTACTGAAGTTGAACTGTACGGGTGGTTTTGGAAGTACAGTTGTACCTTGGCTCCCAAATGCCTTGGGAGTTGAACTTTCCAGCTCCCGAACAATAAAAAACTGGAAGAGAGTGTTCCGGTTTTTGAATGTTTTTTCAGATGCCGAACATCCGACGGGGCTTCCACAGCTTCTGATTGGCTGCAGGAGCTTCTTGCAGCCAATTGGAAGCAGTGCTTTGGACGCTGAACATTTCAGAAGTCAAATGGACTTCTGGAACAGATTCTGTTCGACTTCCAAGGTGTGTGTGTGTGTGTGTGTGTGTGTGTGTGTGTGTATTTTCTTGGATTTTTTTTTAATTAAAGCTTTATTTATGTATCCCCTTGTAGCTGAAGCTCTCAAGGCAACTTACACAGTAATTAAATAAATACTGAAAACATACACAAAGGATGAAAAAAGAATCACACAAAACATCCTTCCAAGTATACTTTTCCCACCTCAAAATTATCACAAGTTATCACATAAAACATTAAACCATTTAATGAGGAAGAAAATACATAGATTGCTTCCCCCCTTTTGTTAACCACCATTGTATCTTTGGCTGAAGGGCAGTAGGATATTTAATAAAGAATACAGTAATAGTAAATAATTGTGTGCATAAAAAAAGGATTAGCCTTTTATGGTATCATGTTCTGTCTACAAAATGTAAAAGTCATATAAAATAGAAGAACTCCCAAAAGAAAACACCAACCATGTCATCAACTTGGGGGGGGGGGGGACTGAACTGAAATCAACATAATTCAAGGCATTTCATGAAAGTATGAACATTTCTGTCATGAATTTATAGTTGCATAAGAGGCGCTTCAGTTTCCACACTCTTAGAATCCCTGTGAATTGGTATTGTGTTTTTGTGTTTGTGTGTGTGTTTTTAAAAAAAAAACTATGCAAAATCATAATTCATATTTAGTTCTTTTATTGTTTCACTTTCATTCTTATTTTCAAGAGACGAAAAGCTTCAGTGTGCGAGCCAGAAAGGGGAAGCATGGATTGAAAAAGAGAAAGTGTTTGGGCCATTATTTCTTTGGATCAAAACAAGTAAAGCCTATGTTGCTTCTGCAATTGCATTTCTAAAACAAAACCCTAGATGTTTTCGCCCAATTAAAACTTGCCTTGCCGTGACACCTGTAGTTACTGTGGAGAGAATATGATATAGCCTCAGGCATCCCCACAGTTGGGCTTGGCTTTAAAGTTCTCAAACCAGCAGGAAGATTTTGTCATTGCCGTGTAAGGTGCTAATATTTTCTGCTGCCTGGCTGGTTACCCCTTAACCTTAAAAATGACATTCAGAACAAAATGAGAATGGGCTGATATGCCAGGTGGCAGGCATGAAGACAAAGAGGCACCAAGTATGTGAGAAGAGAATAAAATCAAAATAATAGAACATATAAATTCATTTGGCCCACAGCTGGCACAATATGTGCACGCGCGCAGTGCAGAACCTGAAAATAAATCCACTGTAAGCTGTGAGTTATGTTTACCATTGTTGCATGTTGACAAGAGAGCTGAAATACATCTCCGTTCTTTCACATCTTTCTTTTTTCCCCTTCAGAGGACCATCCTGAACAGTTTGCTTTTTTTCCAGTGTCTTCTGACCTGGAACATAACCCTCTATTCTTTGTCCTAATCTTTCACCTCTGCAGAAGACACACACTGCACAAATACCAAAAATAAAATTAAAAATGAATAGAGATTCCATTTTTCATGGAAGTGTAAAACTCTCATTCCAAGTTGTGTCCGAAAACAACCCATCTCCTTTAATTATTTGATATAATGGTGTTTGGTGTACATGAATTCTCCTATCCAGTGAAAATAGCCAGAGGCACGGAGACCCATTTATTAAATACAAACACAGTTGTGGTTTTCATGGAAGAAATGGCCTGTCTGCACATGCAGTAGTTATGTTTAAAACATGGGTGCTCTTGCAACATATAATTTTGTTGTAAGCCACCATAAGGAAACATTGTATTTTCATCAGTGGCTAATAAATTTACAAAGACAACCAAACAATCAAATAAATAACAGTAGGTGCCATAAATCATGCCTGGGTCCTTAGGAAGCAGCTAGATGTTTGCCTTGAGGATATTGATAGAAGATCAGGACTGCAAAAAAGAGTCCTTTATGTTATTTTCAAAACTGCTTTTTTGGGGGGGGGACAAAAAACAAAGACCCTTAAGTATACTCCCCACAGTGTCATAAATTTCTTTACTACTTTCCTTGTTAAGAAATACTGCCATTGGGTTCAGTACATTTGAGACCTTGTATTTGGGCATGTTAATCCTGATGCTAAACTTTTGGACTCGGATCAGAGGCACTGGAACTTGAATGAGCATATCTCTACAAATGCCATCAGAAGCATTTATATCATCATATCCTTAAGATACAATTTCAACATGAATGTAAAACAACACCCGCTTCACTAAACCCTTTGATTACCTCCATTTCTTTTCTGGACTTCAAAAGTATAATTATATCAGAAATTACATGGCAAGAAGGTTTACACAGAACAAAAATGTACCACTAATTTGCTTCAACAGAGCTTTTTCAATCGATTTAGAGTAATGGGAGAAAGGGGAAAGTTTGTGGTGGGTACGGCACCCCTAACCTAGGAACATTCAGATCCACTATATTGTTACAAGTTTGTGGGTGCTAGACATCCTAAATTATTAGTTCCAGTAGGTGTGACAATTTAATTAAGGCTTGGGGTATCAAAAGCTAAGTAAGCTAGGTCAGTCTCCTGTGTGTAGTTATAGCTAGATTGTGTGTTGGATTGTGTGCTAGACAATACTAATCCTCTGGAATCAGCATGTGTTAAAGGCTAATCAAGCCATGCTGTGTGAGATGATAGCCTGGGGATGGGCCATTAAGAACAACACAAAGCATCAAAGGGAGCTATGTGAGAAGGTAAAGGTGTGGGTCACCCTTCGCTCTAAAGATAATGGAAAAGATTAGAGAAGTTTAGGGCTAGGAGTGATGTAATGTAGGAGTAAGTAGTGAGATGAAAAAAGAGTCAGAAAGCACAATGTTGGTGTCCGTTTGAATGGAGGGCAGCAGCTGTGAGGGAAGCAATACCCTCTTGGAGTGTTAAAGCGGGGAGCCCTTCCATCATAGATTCAGGTTGTATATATGCGTAAACAATCCATATATCATAAAGATACAGTGGTGCCTCGCAAGACGAAATTAATTCGTTCCGCAAGTCTCTTCGTCTTGCGAGTTTTTCGTCTTGCGATGCACGGTTTTCCATAGGAATGCATTGAAAATCAATTAATGCGTTCCTATGGAAAAAGCCTTCCCCCGACCTCTTCTGGCGGGCGGCATTTTAAAATCGCCCGGGACAGCGGAGGACTTCTCCGCTGTCCGGGGCGATTTAAAAGCCCCTGGGAAGGCAGGCAGGGGGGACAAAGGCTTTCCCGCCCGGCCGCCCGGCTTCGGGACATCGTTCCGATGCCGGGCGGCTGGGGGAGGCTTTCCTGCCCCACCGCCCGGCATCGGGACGATGCCCCGAAGCCGGGCGGCTGGGGGAGGCGTTCCTGCCCCACCGCCCGGCATCGGGATGATGCCCCGATGCCGGGCGGCTGGGGGAGGCGTTCCTGCCCCACCGCCCGGCATCGGGACGATGCCCCGAAGCCGGGCGGCTGGGGGAGGCGTTCCTGCCCCACCGCCCGGCATCGGGACGATGCCCCGAAGCCGGGCGGCTGGGGGAGGCGTTCCTGCCCCACCGCCCGGCATCGGGATGATGCCCCGAAGCCGGGCGGGGGGGGGAGGCTTCAAAAGCCGTCCGGGGGCTTTTAAATCGCCCCGGACAGTCCCGGGGCGATTTAAAAGCCCCCGGTTAGGCAGGCAGGGGGGGCAAAAGTCTTTGCCCCCCCTGCCTGCCTTCAAAAGCCGTCCGGGATAGCGGGAAGCGCTTCCCTGCTATCCCGGACCGCTTTTAAAATGCTGGCGGTGGGGAGCAAAGCCTTTCGCCCCCGCCGGCCTTCCTGGACCTCTTCTGAAGTCCGGAGGGGGGGGAAGGCTTTGCTCCCCACCGCCAGCATTTAAAAAAAGGTCCCCGAGATTTCCCTATGGGCTTTCGTCTTGCGATGCAAGCCCATAGGGAAAATCGTCTAGCGAAGCGTCGCAAAAACCGAAAAACCCTTTCGTCTTGCGGGTTTTTCGTCTTGCGAGGCATTCGTCTAGCGGGGCACCACTGTATTGCAGTCTCCACTGTGCCTCATTTCCAAAAGGAAACATTGACCCTGTGTAAGTGTGCCTGGAACCTCTGGAATCATGCACCGCTCAAGGATTGGTGTGGAGTGTAATAATATGCATAGTTCTCCCAATGCGTTTGTCTAGCTGCTTCTTTTGCATAACTGGCCAGTGTGGTGCAGTGGTTAAGAGCGGTGGACTTGTAATCTGGTGAACTGGGTTCGCTTCTTCGCTCCTCCACATGCAGCTGCTGGGTGACCTTGGGCTAGTCACATTTCTCTGAAGTCTCTCAGCCTCACTCACCTCACAGAGTGTTTGTTGTGGGGGAGGAAGGGAAAGGAGAATGTGAGCCGCTTTGAGACTCTTTTGGGTAGTGATAAAGCGGGATATCAAATCCAAACTCTTCTTCTTCTTCTTCACCCAGGCTATTGCATACACATGGGTGGTTGGAGGGAGATCTGTTGTTGTTGGTCCTGCTTTCCTTTCTGCACACATATGTTCGTCACCTTAGATTGGTTGCCTGAAAAGAGCTTAGATTTTCCTTAATCTCATTCAGAAATGTCAGGAATTTTGAAGTGGTTACAACTTCAGCTGATCCGGGGAGCCGGGGCACGAGTGTGTGTCCTGCTTCCCTGTGCTAACGTGATGTCTTGTTAAGGCAGGTAAAAGTAGCCAGAGATATAGAAGCCTAATCAATCATTACTATCTTCCGTGATTAACACTGTGCGAAATGAAGAGCACTGCTGTGCTTTACTGCCCCTGTTCATGTCATCATCCTTGATGGACCCATCTACAAACTTCCCTTGCACATTCTGAAGCTGGGATCCTGATCTATATGTATAGTATCTGCACAAATTTAGAAGGTTGTGCAGTCAATCGAACAGGTAGTGGGGAGAAATGGTAGAATGACATATAATGTTGAAAAGTTGTAGGCCTTGTTTACTGAAAAGTGTGTGTGTGTGAGAGAGAGAGAGTGAGTGAGTGAGAGAGAGAGAGAGAGAGAGAGAGAAAGGGAGAGGGAAGGGAAGTGTAATTCTAATGCCAGAGAGACTTTAAGTTGTTATGTTCTTTGCAGTCAGACTGCATAACACTTCACCCCAGGTAAAAAGTCTGATCAGATTAGAGTTTAAAATAAACTGACAGAAACCTTAAAATGCTTTTTTGCTTGTAAATGCCCTCGTATAGGCTGAGGAATTACTATTAGAATAGGCAATGCATTCTCTGTGCACACAGGGCACAGGTTATGACACAGAAAGGGGATAAAAAATATTATTGTGCAGTTGGTGTTCATGTATATTTACTTTATGGGCCCTCTACCTGAACTCTGGTTTTTCTTGTTTATAACCCTCAAAAGGTATATTGTCATTTGACAATACAGCTCATTTGGCATTTATATAGAGCAAGATACCCTTAGAGGAAGAGATTGAACAGTGTGATAACAGGACACAACAGAAACGCCCATTCTGTGAAAGAAAATGCATAATTTTACCTCACTTGGAACTTTCCCTTGCTGTTATTCAGCATGACTTGAGAACACTGAACAATTGCTCACTTCAGTTCCTTCCATATGAAGGTTGATACCTAAAATACATGGGGACGCAGGTGGCGCTGTGGGTTAAAGCCTCAGCGCCTAGGACTTGCCGATCGAAAGGTCGGCGGTTCGAATCCCCGCGGCGGGGTGCGCTCCCACTGCTCGGTCCCAGCGCCTGCCAACCTAGCAGTTCGAAAGCACCCCCGGGTGCAAGTAGATAAATAGGGACCGCTTACTAGCGGGAAGGTAAACTGTGTTTCCGTGTGCAGCTCTGGCTCGCCAGAGCAGCAATGTCACGCTGGCCACGTGACCCGGAAGTGTCTCCGGACAGCGCTGGCCCCTGGCCTCTTGAGTGAGATGGGCGCACAACCCCAGAGTCTGTCAAGACTGGCCCGTACGGGCAGGGGTACCTTTACCTTTTACCTAAAATACATCATCTAGAGTTCTGTCTCTAGAATTACCTTTTCCAGACTTAAAGTGATAACAATATGGCATGAAAGGAAACTCAGTGGTCAGAGGAAGATCAGTTTGGTCACTGATAAGGAATGGAAGCAGACCCAGTGCACTCCGAAAGGTTCCTTCAGTTACTTTCCACCATCTCCACAGCACACTCTGGTTATTCTTGCTTATTTCCTGAGATATATGGGGCTCAACAGGGAAAGGAGCAATCTGTCATGTTTGGTCCTTACTTCCTGTCAAGTAATACTCTTGGGATCTCCAACCCTCACCCCAGCATCACAAAAGCGGCTGTCTTTTTAAGGTGATTGCCTTTCCTTCTGGAAGATGGGAAGAGATGCAACTGGGGGGGGGGGGTTCTGTGTCCCCCTTTGCCAGAAAGCCATTGTGTATTCTGATCTTTTTAAAGAAAAACAGCTCAGCTTTCACCGTGAACAAAACTAGCCTTTCTGTGCTCAAGATTCTACAGCAACTGACAACAGAGAATCAGATTATAAATTTTAGTTTGGACAGTCTAGACTTCCAGCTGAATTAAAGTAGTGTTTGGTGCTTCCAGAGTTCAGCTGAACAAAAGTAAAGAAGCAGAAAAGTTTAAAATGAAAAGGTGCCAGTACTTTTTATCAGTGAATACAGGCACAAAAAGCACTGGGTTTAAGTATTTGGATAAGCTTTCATGTGAGGGAAAGAACTTGAAACTTCCTGTGCAGGGTAAAAAAAGACAATGAGTAGTGGCAGCAAACATTTGGGTTGGGAGAGAAATTTGATTCAGTGCACAATTTAATGGCAAACCTACCTAATTCACATTTTCTGGAACAATAAGAGAGCAGAAATATAGCCAACCTTTGAATGTTTTCTGCATTTTTCAGTGCAGTTCTCTAGCCAAGTAATATATAATGGGTTAAATTGTGCAGACAGCACATGTATTCCTAAAATACACAAGTGCATTCTGTTAGGGGAAAATTGCCTTTACAAAAAATGGTTATATTCATCAAAATTGCATACAAAATTAGGATAAATTTGAACTAAAATGCTAATTTTAATTTTCATGAGGATTCCAAAAAAGAGAAAAGTGATTTGGAAGTGTAGAGAACTGAACTTATGACGTGAAGAATTAGAAACTGGGAGAAATGAAAATTGGCATATTCACCCATCCCTATTGAGCATAGAAGCAGTAGCTGGCAGCACTGGGGTCAGTGAAATGCGATGCCTGGGTCCTCCACAGGACCAAATGGGCAGAAGCTAAGTGAAGGTCTGCTGGCTTTTTTGCCACATTTATTTACAACAATATCTAAAGCAGTGGATGGGGACATGATTGGAATTACCTGGGAACTGGCTGGAGAAATCCAGGTAGATGCAGTGTTGCTTGCTCTCCTTGCTGACTTTGTCCTCTTGTGGCCTACAGGATATTTTTTAAAACAGGGGTGACAAAGAACATGTCTTAAGCTGGAGGCAAATTTAACAATGAGAATCCACAGTGCCATGAATACGCTCTCAGCTGCCCTGAAAACTAAACATGTGCCTGCCACCCACTCCCCTACCTACCTACCTGCCTACCTACCTACCTACCTACCTACCTGAGTCCACTACTGCTTTCACGATCTCCTCTTCCAGCTGCACAACAAAATGACTCACAGCCCCATGCCGCAATCTCTTCCCCACTTCAGAGTGCCTATCTGTTTCCCCGTCAAATGAGGAGAAGGCAACGACCAGGAAGTCAGTGAGTGGGAAATGGCCAAGGCTTCCGTATCAATATTCAGATTGTTCGCATGCTACAACTCTTAACAGGGCATGCACAGTATTTTGAATTATCTTCTTATTGCATGTGTTTCCAGCCTTAGTTTTTCCCCTCCCACATTTTCTAACTGGTGTTCGCTGGGGAGGAGACATAGGGGAACATCTTTCTGGCTAAGTACTGGTAAGTTGCCCCCAATTAGCAACAGCAGTCAAACTTCTGGTTCAGATTTTTTTGGATTTAAAATGCATTTCTCCTCACATCTCTTCCCGAAGGAGATTATCATCCAAGTGCATTGTTAGGGGTCACCTCTTTTCTGAAAGGTAAATGCATCATTTCATCTTATTGTTATTCTTTTTCTGTGGCAAGGTGAAATTGCAGGGACACGCAAGCCTGCAAGTTCAGATTCAGCCTTGTGGGCAATCCATTTGACTTGAAGCTTTTTAAACCTAGTTGTGTTGATAAGTGATGATATTTTGCCACTAACAAATTTGACAAGTGGTTAAGTATAATGTTTTTGACAAGCAATGTAGCACTGCCTATACATTGGAAGGAAATGTTTCTTTTCTGTATACAGTGTTTGTTACAGTAAACAGTGTGCAGTCTTGACAAATAACACTCAGAGCTGACTTGCCTTCTAATATGTCGGCGGATTTTTCTGAGGCTACTTATTACCTACCCATCAAGGCACCTGGTGCCAATAAGCAGATTCATCATGTTTTCATGTCTGTATGATTGACATCTGTTGCTGAGAATCCCCAGCAAGTTTGCATTGCAGTAATTTGAATCACAGGTCACATCATCAGAAATGTTCGCTTATTTTCACTTATCTGTGTGGCTCCAGCCCAAAGAAGCACACAGAATGATCCATGCGTACATCTGCACCTTTTAACTTTACTTTTAAAGCAGCAACTCTGTTCTGCTGTGCTGTGCTACATTTGAAACCGTTTCTGAAACTTTCTTCTTTGTCATCTGGCTACAACTGAGTTTCTGATTTGGCACAGATGATATGATCATGCTGCTTTTTAAAAAACAACAACAACTCTCCCAGTGCTTGAAAACTGATGCTTAATTTTGGAGCCTTTTAAAAATGTAGTGGTGTTAGATATGTCAGCCTACCACAGATCTTAATGATTTAAAAGTATAAAATGTTTAAGGGAAAGAGTTAAATAGGTTCTTACAAACAAAACAAAACAGGTAATGCACCCTTGGCACAGATATGTAGTTTTTATATTTAAAAAATCTCCTTCACTTGACTAAGTGATAGTTTAAAAGTAGTGTTTCAGGGCTGTGTTTGGCTGGTTTTGGCTTTTGCCAAATGCTTTTTGAGGCAGTGTGAGTAGTTGGAGGGGAGAACCAAACTAATAATAATAATATGATGATATGGATATGGATCCACACATATGCACACAATAATGTAAGTCTTTGTGAGCAACTTAAACCTTTTTATTTAAGGGGGCATTTGGGGCCGAGCTCATACTTATTTATTAGAAGTGCTGTTGTGCTATGCTTTGTATGTTGCTTTCGTATTCTATAGTACCTAAATATATTTCCCCCAAGTTTTATTGATTTCAACTTGAGATGCATTTTCACAGTACGACAGGATACAAATACTTCAAAAAATAAGGGGAAAAATACATAATACATTGTTATTTGTAATTTCCATGTTGAAATATCGCCATAAATTTAATGCGCCAATGACATATGTTGATGGCTGTGCCTTATTTCTTCAGTAATTAATAAAAGGTGTCCAGTTTTCAAGAGATCATCACATTTTTGTTTTCTGACATTGACTTCATGGCACAGGAAGGAATAACATCAGAAGAGCCCCAAAATTGGACAATAGTGAGGTCAAATTTGAGGATCTCATGTATGTGAAATGAAGATACTTTTTGGGTCGAATTGGATGATATGCTCACCATTCTTATCCCCCACAAGTGGCGAGAGGGTGAAAACTCAACTTCCCACCCTGCCCTCCAGGTATGCCTGCCCCACCTCTAATTCTCCCAGATGTCCCCGCATTGGGTGTAATGTTTGAATAGGGTATACATGCCTTAACTCATGTGGGCATGAACAGCGCCATATCTGATTTAAAATCTGAAAACCCAATTAGGGACTCTGTACATTGGATTTTTACATGTGTTCATATTCACATGGTGCACCCACATGTGGACCTAGGATGTCAGACGTGGAATAGGCATATCTGGTGGGCAAAGTTCTAACTCCCCGCACTGCGCATAAAAACAAAATTAGGGAGACTATAATCTTTGAATTTACTGATAACATGTAGAACATATGCAGCCTCAAATTCTCTCCCTGTGCCACACTGCCGTCCACTCATGAAAGAAGATGGATTCTCCTCTTCCCCATGCAGTTCCTGTGTCCCTTTCTCCCCACCCCAAAAACAGTATGTTCCAAAGGATTAGAGGAGCCTCAACATCAGCATGGAAGGCAAAATGTGGGAAAGCTGCAAAGGGAAGGGAAATCTGTGAATATCTCCCTGCTTTTCTCTTTTGTTAGAGGTGGTGTCGAAAGCCCTCCCCATGAGCAGACAGACATGGGGAATCATCTCTGTTATTGGTTGTGAAATGGCTAATTGTGTGACAATACAGAATTCAAATGTGTGTTTCCATGTTTTCCTTTCCTTTAAAGGCTTTGATTTAGTGAAATGTGAGGATTCTGGAACGCCAAACTATGGCTACAAGATTCGCGATGAAGGCCATTACACAGATACGGTTGTTTTGTACAGTTGCAATCCAGGCTACACAATGCACGGTAGCAGCACTATTACCTGCCTAAGTGGAGATCGAAGAGTTTGGGACAAGCCTTTGCCGACATGTACAGGTAATGTTAGATAACACAGTAATCTAAAAGTTTAATGTTAAACACTTCATAGCTCTCTTTATGGATAATGCATTATTACATATGTGATAACGATGCTTTGAAATGGTATATAATCTATCTCAGGTTTCCCCCAACCACCACCATATACATATATTGAAACTAAATATGTGGGCCATCTCTGAGGAAATCTACTACTACTCTCGCTGAAATTCTTTTGGCTTTTCTTGAAATTCCTCTGGTATGCTTTTACCTTGATTTCTGAAGGACATTTGATGCAGCCTAGGAATGAATGGACTACAGACTACAAGAAATTTTGACGTCCCTATCAAAACTCTTTCAGTTTTCTTCACATTTCTTACCCAAGGAGAAATCTCCAGATTCACCTCATGTTTTGCCTTGAAGCAAAATTCTGTGGTAATTCTTACTAAAAAGAATGCTCATTCTCTGTGAGGTCTCCATGAATTATTTTGTCCTATCTGGTATTGTCTAAACTGACCCCCTGCAAAATTGGTGGCAAATTTGGGTCCAGATTGTAACAACAACAACAACAACAACAACAACAACAACAACAACAACAACTTTTATTGCCCTTGTTCCCAAAGATATAAGTCTTCTTGAATGTACAAAAGTATCCCCCCATCTCTCCCTGTCCCTCACTGAAACACAGGCCAGTTTCTTAACAAACCATCATTTAGCTGTCTTGTGGCAAGGCTAATATTTGTGTATTGTTCTTTGCATGGATTTTTACTATATCATAGTCTACTCATTTTCTGTTCACAAGGTATATAAGACTAGATCACTTGTATGCTTTCTCCATTAATAATGGGATTAATGTGAAATTCAATATCTGAGTTGCTCTTTATCTGAATTGTTTGTTTTCATGAGGTCACACATAAAAACTGGTCTTATTATCCTGCTGAAAACAGGAGATAATGAGCTTTCCAAAGTAATTCAGAAATTACTCAAGCGAAAGAAAGAAAGAAAGAAAGAAAGAAAGAAAGAAAGAAAGAAAGAAAGAAAGACCCACTGGAATGGCTGGCAGTTCTTCTGAGCCTTTCCAATATCTTGCCTAGTCTTTTGATCCTTTTCACTATCCCTGTATGAGAAGTGGAAAAATTTTGTGAGGACAAAATAGTAGGTGGAGACCTACAGCCATTCTCATGAGCCGTCTACGAGGAAGGGGCTGTTGCTTCTCCCATTTCACCCATGCAGTGCCTGTTTTCTGTCCCCATAAGAACTAATGACTCCAGTAGTTTCTGTGCGGTGAGGAAAAAGCTCTCTGTGGGCAAAATTGGAGGTATAGTCAAAAAGTATTTTCTTATGGTTAATCCATTAGAGGGTGAGTAACCTGGAACTTTAGGTGCTTCTCTTTCTTTTGAGGTGGGTTTTTGAGGCTGATAGCTAAAACAAACACTGAGAGACATATAGCTGGGGTGAATAAGTGACACTTGTATTTATACAGTGGTACCTCGGGTTAAGAACTTAATTCGTTCTGGAGGTCCGTTCTTAACCTGAAACTGTTCTTCACCTGAGACACCACTTTAGCTAATGGGGCCTCCTGCTGCTACCACTGTATAAACCCAAACCTGCAGAGCAAAACTATTGGTATGGGAATTGCTTATGTTTATGGGACTTGTGCAGCTATAAGAGCGACCAAACCCCTGCCAGGCCAGAAGCAAGCATATTTGCCTAGCCCTAAATCCAGCCACACCTTGAAGGTAAGTAGGGAGACCTACCCACCCCCACCCCCTTAGGGGCCTACAAGGTTGAGGAAGCCTGCTCTCACGTTCAGGCCTTAAGCACTGACAGTCATCCCCAAGGGCCACTAACATGCTATCCTAACATGCTCTGCTTCCTATACCTTCCTGCAAAAGTGACATGATTAATCTGTTTAAAAGGGGTAACAGTGCTGGAGCCAAATTAACCTAGGCCTAATGGCTGAGTGAACAGACACCATGGCTAATCGACCTCCTTTCCCAACCCTACAGCATGGAGAAGGTTAAAAAACCCACTTGCCAAACCAGACAACTGAGTCAAAAATTCCCGTGTGGCCCAGAAGTGACCACTGTGAGCCAAACTGCAAAAAAAGGGAGGATGACCTCAAGCAGAGGTTGAGGAGGAGGAGTGGGCTTAAATGAACCCCTTGTAGCCACACCTAACATGCTGGTGCATTGCACGTCATGTGTACATGAACACCAGCATCCAAAATGGCGGCTTTGGCACCAGCTGCAAACTTGCCCCATCACCCAGAGTGGGCTTGGGCAGTGGAACTGAGATTATGGGCACTTGGAATTCTTTTCCAGGTCTAATACAGGACAACTTTGCCAGAGTTCCCACTGACAACAAAAGGTTCTATTTAAGAGGGTGGGAGCAGGCATGTATAATGCATATATTCATTTCTTTGTCATCACGTGTTCCGTTCAATTCTAATCTTTCCTGCTTTAAGCACATTGTACACATTAAGTGGCATTCTTTGATTCTCCTCCCCCCACCCTTTCTTTCTCTTTTTAATTGAAAGTCTGGTATGATCTGTGTCTGAACAAAGGGGAAGTGGCTGAGTAGATACATTCTTTGCAGAATTCTCTGCCTGGCAAAATATCTTTTCAATCTCATGTAAGAGAACCATCAAACCTAGAAACATGAAACTAATTTGAGTACCCTTACATGTTTTGTCTGTGCTCTCAGCTGTTTCAAGCTCCTCACTTACACATGACATAAAGATTGTGTCATCTTGACTTGCCAGTTACGAAAACTCTGAATTCTGACTGAGCAAGATGTGAAATAGCTTGTCTTATGTTGCTATCAAAAGGTATATGTGCAACACGTTAAGAAGTGAGAAGAAAAACATTTCCATCAAGGTAAAGAAAAGGTTACTCTTATTTTCCAGCCATATGGCTACAATCCATGCAAATGCTGTGGGCTATTCGTGGAGTGTGCTTTGCTCATCCATGCGAGAAGCATATTGTCAGGAGGACAAGTGCTAGATAGCACATATCTGAATGCTAACACTTTAGGTTAATTCCATAGGACAGTGCTCACAGGGAAGCTCGAATTATAACTTCTTAAAAGTATAACAAGAAAATATTGTTCACGCTACCTGAGCTGGTTCTGGGTTACTCAGATACTGCCTTATCATCAATTGATGTACCTTTGCTTGTAAAAATAAAAATAAAAAATCCCCTTTGGTTCTCTGAGGCTTAAATCCTAAGATATATATATATATATATATATATATATATATATATATATATATATATATATATATATATATATATATATTGGGGGGGGGCAAACCAAAGGTGGTTTTCCCAGTTATTCACTGCCCTGCCAGACAGCTGCCAGCAGTCAGAACTGTGGGTGGAATAATGTCTTTGTACTTCTCTATCCTTCCTCTGGTTTAAAAAAACGAAGTATACCCCATCAGAAACAACATGGAGGGGATAGATTGGATAGAGTGCTGCTGCTGCCAGGGGACAGGGAAGGCACAAGGTCTACCCTTGTCACACATTGTTTTCAAACTTACAGGTATCATCTGAACCAGGGCTGCAAAAGTTTCTCCTAGAGGCTCCTTTCCTGTTCATGAAGTGCAAAGTTTTAATCGGCTGCTCTTTCCTAAAACAATAATAGCACACAAGCAGACTAAATCTCTTGAGCTCTTTCATACACTTGGCAGCACATATAAAAGTAAATGAACCCTACTTTGAAAGTGTTGCTTACTACTGTACTACTACTACTACTACTATAACTAAGAAAGAACTTTGATAGAAGTAGAGATGCTTGAAGTATTTGATTTATGTGAGTTGTTACACAAACTGACTTGATTCACACTTCCTGGATGGCTTTGTAACTTATAAAGTAGCACTATATGCGTTGGCAGCTAAGAAGATCAGGAGAAAAGAACTAGATAAAATAGCAGTAAATTGCAAAGGTGATTCGGACATTTAAGCGGGCACATTCTATCTGAGGACCCCCTGCTATCATATTGTATGCAACAAATAATTTCTAGGAGACGTGACCGTGGTTCATTGCATTTGCAGTGCCCGATGTATTTATGGTTTTTATGGTTATTGTTGTTTTTGTTTTCGTTTCGTTTGTGAATGTTGCCATGGCCTTTGGCTAGTGCAATAAAGTTTATGATGATGATGATGATTTGCAGTACACTTCCTGGATGAAAGTGTGGATGGTTATTCTTTGGACTTTTCACTTCTTTAGATTTTCCAATGCAGTTCTTGGATTTTAAAGTGCACATTTTTAGATGAAACATGTGTAGAAGTATTTATTTTTGAGAAAATATGTTCAAAAATATGTTTGTTTTTTTACAGATCCCCCCCAACCCCAACAAAAATCTACTTTCAAAGGATTGCACTGCACCACTTTTGCATTTGAATTCACCTTGCATGTCCTACTAGGTGGCTAAATATAATGTTTAATACAAGACCCCATAAAGTTATTCCAACTTCCTTTCTTTATTCTATTTTTTTCTTTTCTGGCTCTTGGCCATGCATCATTTCACCAAGCCGCTTGGTATATTACAAGCAATCAGGTTCTACTAAAATTAAGAGTTCTAACCTTTCTGTAAATTACCTCAAGTGTGCATGGGACTTCTCTCTGAAAATTGATTGTTTTCGCTTTTTCTTTTCAGCTGAATGTGGTGGACGTATTCACGCTGCTACTTCAGGCCGCATTCTGTCTCCTGGTTATCCAGCTCCATATGACAATAATCTTCATTGTACTTGGATTATAGAAGCAGACCCAGGGAGGACAATTAGGTATGCATGGAGTCTCAGCTATTAAATTTAGTATTATCCAAGTCATAGCACTGTACGTTTGACCATCTACATTATATACGTGCCTTGTTCTTGTTTGCTCCTTTAAGGGGTAAATTGCAAGATTAAAAGATGCCTGATTCACTATATTTAAAAAAAAAAAAACTTCCAAAAATCAGGGGCTGCCATTGGTTATATATGTATTGTAGGACCAAAAGAGACAACCTTTGATGTGCAAACATACTAGGATGTAAGCCTTACTGAATTCAATGGGACCTACTTGTGAGTGAACATGCTTAGATCTGTGTTTTAAATTTCTTTGTGGACAGATAAGCCCATCATATCAGAAGTAGCCGTTTATGCTATTCTATCTATGCTTGGTCTTTATTTTTGCCATCAAGTGACAAAAGAAAAGAGAGAAAAGAAATGAGAGCACAGGATCCCAACCTGTCACCTTTCATGACATCTTATAGGATCTACTCTACTTATTAGAACTGGATCTAGTGTTTAGCAATGAAAGTAACTATATTGGTCTCACTGAGCTCAACTGATCTGCAGAATCACATTGTAAGGGTTTCTCAGGAAGTAATTCACAAATCATTAGAGAACTCATTTCCACAGCAAGAAAACTGCCCATTCTTCAGGTGGAGGAGAGATAGATGAGCCTATATAGCAGTGCAGATGCAATCTCTCAGGAATGATAGCATATTAGAATTTTTGTAATGCATTCTAACTGCAGTAGAATGAAAATCCTAATTCATTGTACTTTTAAGTATCATGTTTACTCTCAAATAGTTAATATTCTTACATAAATAGGCTAGAGTTTAGCTGGGGAGGGAAACTGTTTGCTAAAATACTTTCCTTATACATATTCAGAGAAATTCATAATTTTTTTCCACACAATTTCATTTTCTTCTTCCTAGAATAGAAAGATAACTGTATTCCCCTAATACTAGACCAAAAGACACCCACTCAATCACGAGCAAATTCATTGCTCCATTTGCATTTTAATAGGAATGGCAAATGTGAAATTAATATAGAATGAAATAAGAAATTACAAACAACCATCTGTAGGTAGAAAACAGATTTAATATTTACTTATTAGCAGCCTTCTGAGTCAATATTTATTACAGCAAGTGGAAAAACGGCACTGAACTGTGACCATTTCCAATAAATGTAGCTCTCTGGGCAGTGTTTTACATCATCACATGTAATGTTTAATGTTTAAAAAATGTGGGTGGTGCTTCACAGTGTGGAAAATCTATGAAAGATCATGACATGCTTATCAGCATAGTAGGCGTTGTCATGCTTCAAGTGTATTCAGGTCTCCAAGGTCTGACTTATAATGTAACTGATCAGACATTGAACTTGATATGGGAAAAGGTAAAACAACCCACCAATATTCTTGTTTACTTGAGGTTGTGAATGTCTAGTGTTAAGTAACAAGTGAGGCCCTGAACAAAGTGGTGTAATGCAGTGTGCACGTGTTCAAGGTTTCAGCCACTCCACCACATACACACACCAGATTTTCATCTTCCTCCAGTCAGTGTTGTGTCCACTGAACATGTTTGGTCTGCAGCAGTCTGGTTTGAGAGGGTGTTGGTTTGAACACACTGCTGCCCAGTCCCAATTCCATTGGGTTCCTGCACAGATTTCTGTGGGCAGCTCTAGGGACATTTAAAAATGGCTTCTTAGCGTGAACCAGAAATGGCCTTCCCAGTCAAGCAGGTAGTTGTCTCTTTTCATCTATGTGTCTCATCCTTTGTCTTTCTCTATAGGATTCCTTCTCCCACCTCGCCTTCAGTGCCACCATCTCAGTAATTTCCAGTTCATTGGCACTGAGCAGACTTGGTCTTCATTGGGATATTTTTGGGTCATTTCCGCCCTTTAAAATTTATTTTATATTATTTTGTGCTTAAGTTTGTTGATTATATGCTCAGAAATAAGACATTCCTTCAGTAGTTCATTTTGAACTGTGAATGTCCAATGTCAAGTAATGCTTCTGAATTTAAAGGAGGGGTTGTGGCGGCAAGGCACTTAGAAATGAATTCCTACATGTATGTTGGTTTTCTTTTTCTTCAAATTAATTCAGTCCTTTGAAACACTTTATTTCTGGGTATAAAATAAGTTTTGGAATAAAGGAGATTTTTTTGGGCGGGGGAGGGGGAGAGCTAATTGATGCTACCAGCTTGTTTAATCTGGAAGAGAAATGAAACTGATGCTGTTAAATAGTGGGTAGACATGGCAGACGACACAGCGATTTCTCCAAAGCAGCTCTTCATTTTGTAAGCTGGAATAGAAACTGAACAGCAAACAGCTCAGCCGGCCTGCTTTTATAGGCAGCCAGCTGTCAACATTGTAGCAACAACAACCCAGGGTTTCCCGCCTAAAATAACTGACGTGGACCTGAGTGAAAACTACCTACAGTATCCCCCTGCTGGCCCAGGGTGAGAACTTCAGTACATAACAGATGCAGTGTGCAGCTAATAGTTGTAGCACTGCTGGGGGTGCTACAACTACAATGTATAATGGTAGGTGAGAGGGGAGGCGACAAATTTTGGTGTCACACACGGTGCCAAGGTCCGCCACTGTGTAAGTCAGTGTTATTGGGATATGTTTGGTGGCATCCACATCTTGAGGATTGTCAATCAATTCAAGTGTTCCAAATAAAAGGTCATGTGTTGTGGAGTTTGCATACATGTACCCCAGATATGTCTGCAACTAACCAAAGAAGAATGCTGATAAACCAGGTTTTCTTCCTTTTTTTCTGGACGTAATTTGTAGCTTCATGTTAATTATTTTAACCACAATGAAACAAAGAAGATTCAGACTTACGTTCATTCAGATTAATGGATTTAATCATGGTTAATTATGTGTTGTTACATGCCTGTCGTTCCTTAATCTGCCCTTTTTATTTAGCACCAAAGGTAGTCATGAATGACAAATGTCTCACATTCTTCTTTCATTTGCAGTCTGCATTTTATTGTTTTTGACACTGAGGTGGCTCATGACATACTCAAAGTGTGGGATGGTCCTGTTGAAAGCAGTATTCTACTGAAAGAGTGGAGTGGCTCAGCTCTTCCTGAAGATATTTATAGTACTTTCAACTCCTTGACTTTGCAATTTGACAGTGACTTCTTCATCAGCAAATCAGGATTTTCTATCCAGTTTTCAAGTAGGTGAATTTGTTTAGTCCTTGAGTAAAATCAAGTTTTGGCCTTTCATGTTTTTTTGTTGTTGCTAATAGCATGGTCTGGTACGCCATCTTGATAACAAGTTTCAGTCTGGTAAGAACCCAAAATCTATTGACTGTATGCTGAATTAGCTGATATCTGCTAAAAATATAAACAAACAGTTCCCCCAAATATTCTACTTTTTGCTTCTTGACAAATAGCATATTTCAATTTTGTATTCAAATGACAAAATTTTAACATACGTTGTAATATACAGGGGTGTCTCTGATCAGATTCTGCCTGTAAAACTTTGCTGTGCAAATTGCTGCATTTCACATCTGTCAGATGCTGGGTGGTGGTTGCTCGTGAGTAACCAGGCAGGACTCCAACCTGTCTTTTACAGGTTTTATTGTGCAAGCTATTTACAGTGCAGATACACAGAGTTCATGTCCATCTTAGTCACTTGCAGAATCCGGGAGTGGCCCCTTCCGGCTTCTCCCCCAACATAAGAACTTAGACACCCCAAATCTCTGCCTCCCCTCCTTGTGTTTCACCCCACTGCGCAAGCTGGACGACGGAATTGGCATGTGCGCCTCTTGGCTAGCCGGGTTATGTGAGGCGCTTGGACTCTCTGCAGCATCTTCGAGCCCTCTCCTCGCTTGGCTGGCCCCTTCCCTCTCTTCTCCACTGGAGGTGTGGCTTTTCCCCTTGCTGGAAGAGAAACTGCTCCTCAGAAGTGTAGGAGGCTTCCTGTATCCCAAGGGCATCCCTGCCTCCCTCCCCTGTTCCGATGGCAGTCCCTTGACAACATCGAATAAGGCATTTACTTGAAACATAAACATTTCATTCTTAAAGGGAAGCAAGCTGTGTAGAATAAGAAACCACTGCTTCCATTCCATTGTTCCCTCATACACTGAACTATTTCACTGATGACCGCAGCAGCATGGCAGTTGTTTCTGGCAGCGCTCATCCCATGCTACTGTGGCAACATGTGAAAGGCTGGAAATGTGGGTAGGATCTCTCTCTCATTTTTTAACCTAGTCAAGAAAGGGAGGGGAAAGGACTCACACAGTTGACCCTGTGCACATGGTTTTGGCCTTTCAAACATTTCCAGAGTGACACAAAATTAAACCATTAGAAAGTGGCTCTTGAGCTGCTACAGTAATTCATCTTCATCAGTAGCAGTGCCGGATTTACGTATAAGCTAAACAAGCTATAGCTTAGGACCCTACTCTCTTGGGGCCCCCAAAAAAAATTTAAAGGGGAAAAAATACCTGGATGTACATTTCCAAAATATAAGATAAAAAAACAAATAAAATAAAACCTACATACAGCAACAGTGTTTTGTGTGGTATGGGCTCCTATGAGTAATGGGCCCCGACTGCTAGCCTGCTCCCTAAAATATCACTGGTTTGCTCATTTCTATATATAGGGTGCCTACATTCTGCCTGTGCAAATGGCTTTAGATACCTATTAGGTCCATAAATTACCATCTAGCATGTATTCAACACAAAAAACAGCAACAATTTGTTGTTGACAAAGGACAGGTAGACATATAAAGGGTCCCATTATCTTTAGTAGCTTAGGGCCTCATCAAACCTAAATCCGGCCCTGATCAGTAGCACCAGAATCTCTGCATGACACTGCGATCCATGAATTGTCTGGCGTTGGCATTGCTGCACATACTGGCCTCATATTCAGCCAAAATAGACTTGCTAATTAAAAACAATGCCAGTCTTGTCCAGTATGAGGAAAGAAAAATGTTTGGGTTGGGTCAACAATTGCTAGCGGAAATGCAGCTTGGAGCTTCTTATCCCCCCAGCTTTGCTGTTTAAATTGTTCCTTTGCCTAGCAACTGTGCATTTTAGCAAAGGATCTATTGGCAAAGGATTCTTGAGTGATCTGCTGATGGTGGTAGTGGGGGGGGGTGTGTGTAGACATGTCCAATCAGAACTTGATTGCATTTTGAACTGCAGAATTATCAGAGCTCTGACAAGCTTTTCATAGGATCCCTTGGGAGTTTTGAAGTAAAAATAGTCACTTTTTTGAGAGGTAATGCTTATTTATATGTTACCATAGTGGCATAATTGAGAATTGGATGTCATTGGCTCCGACCACATGGTTTGGTCATCTGTACCAAAGCAATGTGGAAAAAAGTCATGACATTGTTCTTCCCATACAGCTACAGTAACACAAAATGGCTCTTAATTTTGCCCTTATGAGTAATCTTCATGGCTTACAGCTTGGTTGCAGATGTTTACCATTTTTCAAAGATTAATTTTTATGTGCATAAATTTATGCTACAGATTTCTATACATAAGTTTCCAACACCCCCCCCCCTGCTTTAATAAGTATGCTGATGTAGATGATTAATTGGATGAATGCAAATGTATTTTGCTCGCAAAATGTTTGGACCCCATCAAAAGTCCATTGTCTCACCAGCTCAGCACAGCATGTAAAACACCACGAGGACATGAACTGACTGGTGTGATTATGTTAATTGTAATCAGCCTAACACTTTTCATTAAAACTTAATTACCATTTAATCATGCATAAAAGGATAGAAAATGGAGTTCAGTGTGCATCCCTGACCTTTACTTTGCAGGGTTAAATATATTTAAACTAGTTATTAGAAACTGGGGTTCCTAACTAAACATCTCAGAGAAGTACTGGTATGTGTAAGAAGGTAGAGAATGAAATGCCTGTTAACTGAATAACCCATTTCCTTTAGCCACAGTAGACCTATGACCTTAAGAGTATCCAAGATCAGATTAATTAATTAGCAGACTTAGAGTTTGCTGACCTCTGCATCCCTGTTTATTTATTATATTATTTGCTGCCCTTCATCACCACTCATGTTGGGGCAGATGACAACAATAAATAATACAATAAGATGTTAGATACAGTTAAAACTGTCAAAATAATCAAGCATAATACAACAAAATGCAAAACAAAACACTTACCCTACTTCCCAACATTTCTAACAAAGTAGATTATTTGCTGATGATGGCATTTATGACAATCAGCAAAAGAAAAGAAAAAAAAAGAAATATTAGCATCAGACTGCTAAAAATGTTTTTCAGTCATTTATGCTCTCTACAATTATGCCATATAGCATCTTAATTATACCAAGGCGTTTGATACTCATAGACGCAAAACAGTTAATCGGAGTGGTTTAGGAAACAGTAGGTGAATGTATGGTTCCTTCTCTGTTTCCATTTACCTTGCTCCTGGGTTGAAACGAAACATCAGATCTTGAGTAATTGTGGAGTGGGAGGAACATACTCAGAAATCATAATTGTTTATTACAGTTCAGTAAAGGTAAGAAATTAGGTTCAGTTTGCCTCTAATGTGAACTGACCTAATTTACACTTTCCCAAACAATACGTAAACTGAACACCCCTTAAAAATTGTGCTTCTCTGAATTTTACAGTGCAGTTCTCTAACCAAATAACATGTACAAAACAACATAAAAATGCATTACATTAGGTCAAACTGCTTGCAAAAATGTATACTTTAGGATAAATGCAGACTCAAATGCTGACAAATTTTCATGAGTATTTTTTTAAAAAGTGCTTTCAAACTGAGGCAGAAGTGCAGAGAAATTAACCTAAGATTGGAAAATTGGGAACCTGAGAGGAACCAAAATTGTCAGATATGTCTACCCCTAGTTATTTCTTTTTGCAAAGCAGGCTTTATTGATTAGTACAATACAATTGTTCTTGAAGTTCACACATCTAGAGAATTACAATAGATCTGCAGTTATATTGATTAAGCACGCATGGTACATAGGAGGGACAAAGCAGGTGATTTCTGCTCATGCAGTGGGATTTCCCCTTCCTCTCTCCCCCCTTTAGCCCCTCAACAATCCCTCAAGCTGTCTCCGGAAATAAATTTTGAGGGCATGGGGAAAGGCTTCAAGAGGAGGAGGAGAGGAGTAGAGTGGAAGCCTGTTCTGTTCAAGCACTCCACCATAGATATAACCCATAGTTTACTGATGGGAACGATGCCAGGCCATAGAAACAGCCTCTCTCCCCTGTGTTCTGAGGAGTCTAGTTTAGAAAATTAATGCTTGACCGTAATTTTCTTAGCGATTGTGAGAGTTGCACCATGTTATTGAAATGAATGAACAATTCATTCTTCTTCTGCCTACTTCAGTGGAAAGGAAGTGGTGGCGGAAGGAGCGGGGAGCTAGCAGGAAAGGGAAATTATATTAAATTTTAAAAAAACCCTCAAACAATCAATTATTTTATTCGCATGCTGCCTTTACAAAGTTAAAACCATGTTCAAGGCAGCTCACAACATATAAAAAATATACATAATTGCAAACATAACAGAAGTAAGGTAAGGTAAAGGGACCCCTGATCATTAGGTTCAGTCGTGGCCGACTCTGGGGTTGTGACGCTCATCTCACTTTATTGACCAAGGGAGCCGGTGTACAGCTTCCGGGTCATGTGGCCAGCATGACTAAGCTGCTTCTGGTGAACCAGAGCAGCGCACGGAAACGCTGTTTACACTGGAGCAGTACCTATTTATCTACTTGTACTTTGACGTGCTTTTGAACTGCTAGGTTGGCAGGAGTGGGGACCAAGCAATGGGAGCTCACCCCGTCGTGGGGATTCGAACCACCGACCTTCTGATAGGCAAGTCCTAGGCTCTGTGGTTTAACCCACAGCGCCACCCGCGTCCTATAACAGAAGTAGTCACAGACAATAAACAAACCATCAAAAAGTACACAACCAAATTAA
Organism: Podarcis melisellensis; assembly: GCF_964234715.1. Taxonomy (NCBI): domain Eukaryota; kingdom Metazoa; phylum Chordata; class Lepidosauria; order Squamata; family Lacertidae; genus Podarcis; species Podarcis melisellensis. The sequence continues at coordinate 98,740,843 of NC_138530.1, read as the reverse complement.
TCAAATTTCCACATTTATAATAGGGTACAAAATAAAAATTTAGAAAAATAACAGCAACAACCTAATCCCTGCAACAAAACCCCCTCGGCCCACAATTCTGTTCAGCAGCCTCAGCTTTTGTAGCTGGAGTCGGTCAGGGACCTGCCATCCCTGGCCAGGTGGGAAAAGACCTGCAAGGCAAGGAGGGATTCACAGCAGTGATGGTCCAATACTTAAAAAGAAATGAAAGCAAACTTCTCCATTTCTTTTGGAACATCTTAAAGTTGACTCATATACTATTTTTCTTTACGCTGTAGCATAAATGTTTTGCCCTCCCCTCTCCTTCCTCAGATGCATAAGTTTCTTTTTCAAAGTGTTACTTTTAAATAAATTGTCACTGCACAGATTTCTCCACCTACTTCTCACCTGCACACCCACTAAATCTGTCTTGGAGTTTCCCCAATCTTCTGCAGCAGATTTAGGGAGCAGGCAGGGTGTGCCTGGAGAGAAGAGAGGTGTAAAAAAAACAAAAACCCAGTTGAGCAAGCAGAAATCCTTGCATTGTTAGGTCTCATTAATGGAATACTTCCATGAGACCTTACGTCTGCCTATCAGTTATTGTGATTTCCTCCCGTACTTTCATTTTTGTGAGGGTAGAGCTGAGATAGAGTAAAGCAGAACGGAGCAACAGTATTCAGTATGCATGTACCTACATTCCCATCCTTAACTACACAAACCATTATGGGTCCTATTTGTAAGTGAGATCTGATATGGAAATATTATAAAACATCCCCTGTATAGGTAAAAGAAAACAGAAGGAAGCATGAAAAATCAGAGAGATGCAAAACTTGTCTGAAGTATCAATGGGAAACTTGGTCTAAAATGACCTGTTTTCTTGATGATTTAAATCTGCTTTATTTCCGTTAACCCTCCCTGGTGTTAAAGTGGTTAGCTGTTGGCTTAGATGGATTGCCTTTGTTGGCTGAGCACTAAACGCTTGATACGCCTAAACCGTTCTAGAAAGAATCAGAACCAAGCTGGAGCAGTCCCATGAATTGTGTTAGGTCCGTGGAGTTGGCAGCAGTTAATGAGCTGTACTATTGAAGGCTGCAGGCAAGTCTTAACACAATCAGTCGTGTGAAACTGCTCCTAACAGCCTTGGTGGGTGGTTAGTCAACCAGGACTACTGTCAGTGCAACTGCCAGGCCAGAAGATTGATGATGTCCTTGTGTGCTGTGCCTAGAGTTGGAGACCAACCACTCAGTCAGTAATCACCCACTACCAGGATCCCTCCAGCCTCCAGGGAATTATCATTAGCATGGTAGGATAACTGTTCATCCCCACCCCACCCCAAGAATCCTCAGAACAATGTGTTTTTGCCCTCGTCCTTCATTCTCCCTGACAGCAAGGAGTTATTATCCTGGAAGTGAGGTGTATCTAGATCTCAATCGTCAACCTCCCTATTCCTATTAGCTTTTCCAAGTCTGCCATCTTGACCTAATGGGGAAAATACTTGTTCCCAGAGAACCTGGAGCTTATTGCACATCAAAAATCTGTTCAACAGGTGACAGACAGTGTGAAACGCAGGGGAGTCTCCACATCCCTACTGGAATTCTACCTGCACCATTGTTTTGGATTGATTGAGTTTACTTATATACAGTATGCTGCTTTTCCACAATGAGCTGGGCCCAAAGCAGCTTACAGCAAGCATTCAAAACATCGAAATACAGGGCGCTGGAAATGCAAATATACAAAATGCAGAACATGTCAGTAAATGCTGTAGTTTAATTTACTTAATTGGGGGTTTGAGGTTTTCTTTAGATCATGGTATGCCCTGACCTCCTTGTCCTGCTGCTGAACTTGCATATCTGCTTAACACACCTTGTCCGTTGATGCTCTCTGTAGCTTCCCACACTAGGTTGCTCTTAATTTATATCCCTAGCTAGTTCCTTTCAGTCTAGATAATCAGTACTCTCCAGGAATGCCTGCAACTGCTGTGCCATGACTTTCTCCAGTACCTTACCTAAAAAAAGGTATGGACTACTGACCAGGAGTTGCTGTGAATCCGTTAATCCAGGGTGGGCTTTTAGAAGAATAGCAACACTACTTCCTCTGAGGACAGCAGGTGCTTCCCACTCATGTAGAGACACAATAACTACATTATGAACCCAGCCAGTCTGCTCTCTGCTTCTCGTTCTCTATTTTTATGTTTTCAGTTGTAACTGTGTCTGTTAATATAAATGCAATCAATAAATACTCGCTACCTCACATCAAGAGCCTAATGGCTTACTTACTATATCTTTGGTTAGCACCTATATGCCAAAATACTGTTATGGATTTGTAGATTCCCTGCTTTCTCCAGGTTTCTGGGTGCCCTGCCTCCCCCTAGATTCCTGGGTGTTGGGTTTTAAATCAGTGTTTAGAGAAGGAAGGTAACAGACATTGAAATTAACAGTGTAAAAATACAGACAAGACCAGGTCATTTAGAGCAATTGACACTACAAATGCTGTCCTTCCCCTGGCCCTGAGTAGTGGGCAGGGACAAAATAGTAGGGAGGGGGAGGTTGCCAGGGTTACAGGGGGTGTGATGTCACCCCATGAATATAGTGTCTTTTTGCAGGAGCTTTTTGGAAAGAGCATGAAGGGAGTGGAAGACCAGGGACATGGGCTGGTTACCACTCTGGACTCAATCTTGCTGAAGCTATGGGAGAAGCAACTGCAGACACTCATAGGGTATAAGGTTCTGCACTTCTTCCATAATGGCTTGGGTGTGCACATGTGTAAATAAAACTATATATCTTAAAGACACTACAGTCTCCACTATGTCTCATTCCAAACACGAACCCTGGTTAAGTGCCAAGACTCCTGGAATCCTGCACTGCTCGGCAGAGATTGGGATGGCCCATAACCACACATCACTTAATAGTCATCAGAAGAGAAGTGCTACACCTGCTCAAGAGTCTGTAATGGCCCAGATCTTATAATGGCAACATTATCACCAGGCACTATAATGTGAAGCTTGATAAGAAGAGTAGGCAGAAGTGTGCAGCCCACCTGGGGGAATGGGGCTTCAGATGATAATGATCATATCAGCTAACCAACTGGTCAGAAAGAGAGCCATGTTCCTACTTAAAGACATTCATTAAGGGACATGGAAGCTGAGCGAAAAGGGTAAACAAAGCAAATTAACAAATTCTTTTGATTGGATTAGCAATTTGGGAGCCAGCCACTGCTGTCGCTGAGTATGTTGCTGCCTCTCCTCGCTCCTCTAGGATGATCTTAAGCATCACTGGCTGCACATTGAGCACATTTGTCAGTTTCAAGAGCCACAGGACATAGTCTGGCAAAAAGACTGTTTCAGCAGCAGCATCTGTCTCTGCGTCTGCCTTGTTGGATTCCCGCTGACTGCTTGACGAGATGTAGGGACGTGGATCATGACTGTGGTAGGCTATGCTGTGTGCTCTTGCCAGGCCGCTGTGAGATATTTTCAAAATGATTTTTTTCTGTGAATGGCATTTGTTTTGAATGAAAGTAATATTAGTATTCCCTCTTGAGTAGCCTCATTTGTATTAGCATTTCAGTTGTGGCAGGATGGAAGGGAAAGCCTCCCTTTCCAAGGTTTCTGTGAACTAAAGTACAAATTACATGTAATCTGTTGCTCTCTATGGTTTCAGACACGGGGTTTCCCCAAGAGATGCCCCGAATTTGACCAGGGCTTTTTTGTATGCAAAGGAAGTGCTCTGCCACTTTTGTTGTGTTAACACCTGAAAGTTTAGCATTAACTCTCACTCTGATGACTGAACATGGCAACTGCCCTAATACTATAGGATAATAGATTTAGGTAGGTAGTTGTGTTGGTCTGACGCACCTTAGAGACCAACTATGTTTGATCTGGGTATAAGCTTTCGTGTGCATGCACACTTCTTCAGATACCGTATATGCCATTACTATAGGATAATGGGGGACGCGGATGGCACTGTGGGTTAAACCACAGAGCCTAGGACTTGCCAATCAGAAGGTCGGCGGTTCGAATCCCTGCAACGGGTTGAGCTCCCGTTGTTCGGTCCCAGCTCCTGTCAAACTAGCAGTTCGAAAGCACATCAAAGTGCAAGTAGTTAAATAGGGACCGCTCTCCGGCGGGAAGGTAAATGGCGTTTCTGTGTGCTGCACTGGTTCACCAGGAGTGGCTTAGTCACGCTGGCCACATAACCCAGAAACTGTCTGCGGACAAGCGCCGGCTCCCGGCCTCTTGAGCGAGATCAGTGGGTGCCAATTTCCCCCTCTAGATTCTTGAGTGCTGGGATTTAATCATAGCTGACAGTCTGAGCTTATTTTCCGCTAGACAAAAGGACATAGGGAAGTGATGGCCCTGCCATTAAGCCATCTACAAGATAAAAGACCCCACAAGTAACTGAGGAGAGTTTACCAAGGCAGTGTGGGCATGATGTGGCACAGAGGGGCCTTTTTTTTGGGGGGGGGGGAATGTGTTCTGAGAACAAGAATGAGGAAGTGAGGAGAACTCCATGTGGTGCTGGCTGGAGGAGTCTTCACCAACAGACCAAGACCAAGACTAAGTATGAGTATCAGAACCATCATGTTGCGAATTTATTTTTGCGCAAGCCATGCCAATGACAGTGACTTGCTATGGCAAGAAGACTTAGTGACGTTATCTCTCCGACTTATGTGGTGAATTCAAATAGATGAGCAGGGCCACATGATGGGAATTCAGTGAAGGAATGCCTCTCCCTATGGTGACATAAGGTTTGCAGCAGCTCTAAGCCCTGCTGGGGAAATAAAGGATTGTCTGTGCTCATTCGGCAACTGAACTCCAAACCAGTTACGTTTCCATTATTTGGATTGCTGGGAATATGATATTAAGGAGTCCCTCTTCTAGTCTTCCTGCTACCTTTTTATTCATAGCCCAGTTCTTCTCTGCAGTATCACCACTATTTTAGCCAGCTGGGGAAATTTTGACCCATTTCCCCAGGCATCTGACAGGGATGGTCACCATCTTGCAAAGAGGTAAAGTGACTGAGCCTTGAGAGAAGCCGTAGTTAGGGATGCCACCATCCTCATTTTTTCAGTTCAGCCCAAGAGTAATAAGTCTTGGTACTTCAAAGGGAGAGGGGATCTGCTCTTGGCTAACATGTTCATTTGAATCACTCATTTCTGATGACTAGTTACATGATAGTTTATGAAGCTTGTGGTAGAGAACTTTAACTATGCTTGAATATTGTTGCTACATTATTTCTTTTATTTTATTAGTATTAATAATAATAACATGCATTAACAACTTTCTGTCTGATTTGAAAATAGTCAGTTTAGAAAAGGGAGGGGGAATAAACATATCTAGCAGGTAAAATACTCAGAGGTGATTTGGATACAGATTTTGCGTTCTACAGACACCAAAGTTCATTTTATCCACAGAAGGCTTTTGATATACAAGAGAAATATCACTGTGACTTAGTGACTTTTGTTGGCTCCTGATTCTCTCTTCAGACCTTTCCCTCCCCCCCCCAGACCTTCCACATTGACCAGGAAATCTGAAGAGAGCTTGTAAGCATGTTTGGGTAACTGTACTTATAACCATTCCTATTATTGGGAAATTTGGATGCAAGTATTAAAATCTGTGTTTCAGATTTTGACTTAAATTGAAGTCATGGTATGCAATATTCCCAGCAAAATTATTTAATTTCCATGTGATTAATAAATGAATGAATGAATTTTGAAATGTCATTTGGTTTTATTTTTTACTTTGGGTATATTTTCTTCTTTAATACATTCATAAAACCAAAGAACATTAGGTGTATTATTCTGTTTGTTCTATTCCAAGAAATGGTGGTGAAGTTTAGATGACTGACAGCTGAAGTATTAAAGGGAATAAGAATGATTTTGGTAGGCTAGTTGTACAGAAAATGTAAACCCTAATGTTATTTTCTAACCTGCCGTCATTACCCTTCCCGGAGGAAATTGGAAGGAAATTGGAACATGATCCATCACAGTGGGCAATTTCCTACAGAAGCAGTCATATACACAACTTTCCTGACATAACACACAAATAACAAAGAAATGTTTCTGTTACAAAACATGTAGTGAAATGCAGGGCTTTGAAATATTCATAATATGTATCTGAAACTTTGGTTTTCTTATTTTTATTTGCAGCGTCAGTTGCATCAACCTGTAATGATCCTGGAACTCCTCAGAATGGCAGCAGATATGGAGACAGCAGAGAACCTGGGGATGCCATCACCTTCCAGTGCGACCCAGGGTATCAGCTCCAAGGGCAGGATAAAATTACTTGTGTGCAGCTGAATAATCGGTTCTTTTGGCAACCTGATGCACCTACATGTATAGGTATTGAGATGGAATGTTAGGTTCTTTTTAAGGTTTTAATCTAAGATACCACTGCATTCTGATATTCAAACTGGGTCATTCAGGGTGGTGTAACACTTAATGCAGCAGTCGTGGCTGTGGTGGCTTAGACTGAAAATAGATTACTTTTTGTGTCCTTAAACACTTGGACCCAATTGTTAATCTTCTGTGGCCTAGATCGAGATAAACTCTCACCACTGTTTGTAATGTAATTGTTCCCATGCGCTATAACATTAGCGCATGTGCCATGTGGTACTACCCAAACAGATAACTAGCTGGAAAAAAACAACCGTAATGTTCTGCCTTTGCATGGTATTTCAAATCATCTACCTCTTCTATGAATCCTGAATAGGATGAGTTCAACCTTGGACCATTTTCTGTGAGAAACATACTTGAAGGAGTTTCACAGTTTTGCTGGGTAGTTTGAAAAAGCAGGAGCTTTGTCATGGCGAACTGTTGGAAATTCACTTTATAACCCCTAGGAGCATCAATTTGGTTTGCCTTAATCACAGATGTGGCTTGTCAGGTGGGGTGGAGTCACTGTACCTCCTTACTGGGAAAGGGAGGAACCTGGAATCAGGGAGGTCAATGCGGTGCAAAAGCACTAGCGGAGCCAATCCAGCAATCCTGCTGGTTTGTTTACACCATGCTGACCTCTCTGTTCCTTTGCCCCTCCAAGCAGCAGCCTCCCCCCACCCCCACTGAAATTCTAACATAGCAGCCCCCTTCTACTTAATCTTGAGTGCGAACTAAATTTTCGGTTGTAGAAATGAAGAGGAACTTGCTAGTGTATCAGGAAGAAGTAATACTTAGAGCCAAAGAGATGTGAAGTCAGCGGTGTGAATGTAATTAACACTCACAATTCTGTTACTTAAATAGCAGCCAAAGGAAAGCCACAGGGCTGTGGGCCTGGAGACAGAATGTATTCTCTCTCTTTCTGTCATCACTCTCTGAAGCTGCTATTTGCATTTCAAGGGAAAAAGCCAGTGGAAGCAATGTCATCTCTAGTTCAACCTTTAGACAAGGGATGTAAAGCCGACTGATTAGCCTATTTAGTTTTCCTTTGTTTGTTGTTTGTTTTTGATGCAAATAGTTCATTTAGGAGAGTCATTATGGCGAAGTACCAGAAGTGTATTTTACTAAGAAGGATGACCTTGAGGATTATGCAGTTTCAAATGTTCATTATACTAAACATAGCAGTACTTCAAGCCTCAAAGGTTCTATAAAGGCAGGATAAAATAGAACATTTAAAATACTCACAAAGAATTACTCTTGTATACTAGGGTAGCTGAGATTTAATAGCTCTTCTTTTTAGCATTCTGACTGTTGTCAAACAGACATTCATGTTTGTTTAATTTTTTATTTCACTTTTTTGCTGCGTTCACATTTTATAACTTCTCTGAGAGCAGCTCTGTATTTTACCTCAGGCTGAGTCATCAGAAGATGTGGAAAAATTTTGAGTCTTCACTAGAGTAATAACTTACAAAAGAGCTATTTTGTTAGCGTGATCTATTTTTAAACAAAATAGCCGCCTGGGCTGATTACTATTGTTACTACAATGAGAATTATAGGTGTTCAGTACCACTGTTAACAAGACCCCTAATTTTAAGTGCATGATTGCAGATTTAGTTGCCTACCTGCCAGCACAGAATTGTTTTTTTCCTGTTAGTGTCTGCCTGGATACTTGGATTGGGAGGAATCTTTTTTTAATCAAGTAAAGTGATTTTATTGGCTTTCTTTTGTCTAAAGAAAGACAGACGAGAATATAGACAAATTCTCAGTTTTGAATGTTTCTTTATGCAGAAGCTCTGCACTGCTGAAGGAATTTGTTAGAGGAATAGCCAGACACATTATTAATACCTTCTCAAGAGGCCTTCCTTACATAGGATTGTGTGACTATGGTTTGGGGTTGTTTTGCACTTACCCAAAATACAACCTTTTCGTTCCTGGAACCCAAATTATGGAATTCACTTCCCAGAGAAGAATTCCTGGTTAGACCAGGATGCAATTTTAAATAAATCTCAAATACCTTTGCTATATATCCATACTTGTCACACCTCAAAGGCCTTAACAGTTTGTCATACTTTGACCTACTTTAATAAGCAAAATCTCTCCTTTCATACGTCTTTGCTACCCCAACCCCTGCTCCTGATATGTGACATATTTTACAGATGTTCCTTTTCTCTTCAATCAGGTTTTAGGAACCTGGATGTGAAATGACCATGTTGCTGCTTCTGTCTTATCTTATCTTTCTCCTATTATTTTGCAGCTGATTTATTAATGCTTTGTTGTTATTTGCTTTGTTGTGTTTCATCTCTACAGTATTATAATGGCAGATTTTGGCTGCAGTCCTGCGCACAGTTCCTCTGTAGCTGTGGAGAGAGAAAGGCAGTGTTTGCAATCCTCCCCAGTGTTGAGGATGCTGCCTTTTACTCTTTATCTCTACATAGCAGACATAGCTCATTATCTCCTAATTTTAGCAGGGTGGTGGTCAGCGCTAGGATTGGGAAATGAAGCCCTCTGGGTGACCTTTAGGTAGTGATCTCTACTGAACAAGCAGAGGGCTTTATCTCTCAATTGAAGTCCTGAGAACCACAGTACTGAGAACGGGGGATAAAGCTGTGGGGGCTGGTGGGCCACTTCCTGTGGCTTTGGGGGCCACTTTCTGTGGCTCGGTGGGCCATAGCCAGCCTATGGTTTGTGGGTTGGCTACCCCTCTTGTATCAGAATAAGGTGGTAGATGCTTCATACATGCAGAGAGCATTTAACTTTTTAAAACAACAACAACAACTTCTAACAGTGTGTACCTTGCAAAACCTAGTCCAATAGTGGACTAGGCTAGAATCTTTGTCCCTGTTACACTGTTTTGACTTGCACATGGTGTACATATCTGGGGGAAGGGAAGGGTAGTATTGGATAGTGATATACTGTATGCACATAGTACATGCATGCATACGGAAACACGTTGCAAACACACACATTCCTATATGTTCTTAGTTCTTCTTGCTCTTGGATTATTGAATAGCAATTAGCTAAAAAATAAGATGCTAGAAAGAAATAATCAAATGTATAAGGTCTCAACTTACTTTGACAATTGCCAGTGCTTAATGTGACCATTGTGATCAATTTTGCTTTCCTCTCCTCTGTGTTCTGTGACAGCTGCATGTGGTGGAAACCTCACAGGCCCGGCAGGTGTTATTTTATCACCAAACTACCCGCAGCCGTATCCTCCTGGGAAGGAGTGTGACTGGAGAATAAAAGTAAACCCTGATTTTGTCATTGCCTTGATATTCAAAAGGTACCATTTCTAGAGCCATGCTTTTTTATTTTTTACAGCATGTATTTATTTAAATGTCACATTCAAAAAATCACATCATTTATCACTTCATAGCATTTCTAATTACTTTCCCCCCCAAGCAATGCCTTACAGCCTTCATTTAGAACATTCTGTGTCAGTGCTACAGGAAGATGTAGAAGCAAATAAGAACTTAAGAGAAGCTCTGTGGGGGGCATCTAGTTTTGCTTCCAACAATGAGCAAATGCCTGCCAGAAGGGCATCAAAGCTCCTGAGTCTAGATGACCCTTAGGGTCCCTTCTAACTCTTTGATTCTATGAGTCCCAATGCTAAAATTGCAGGGGTGCTGGAGGGGGTTTTGCTGCTTTACTTTTTTGTGATGGCTCTCTTAGCTACTATCCTTAGAAGGCCACAGGGGACCATGGTTTGACTAAAATGGAGAGGGAGAGGAGGTAAGGGCTGGAAACTAGGTTTTATTAAACTCACCTGCCTTCTCTGCTGTTTCCCCTAGTAGCTGGTATTTAGAGGCGAAAAGGTTCCCCTTAATAGTTGCTGATAAACTAAGCTATCCACTAAGATAATGTCCATCATGGCATCATGCAGCAGTATGTTCTATAATTTAATTATGCATTGTGTGATGAACTACTTTATTTTGTCCGTCCCGAAGCTACTACCAGACAATGTTGTTGGATTGCCCAAGTTCTAAAGAGGGGCAACATTTTCTCTCTGCGTAAGCTCTTCACATTTCCCCCCCCCTAATCTTATAAAATTTTATCATTGCTCCCCCCCCCATACAAAAAAAGCCCTGGTGTATTTCCTGATAAAGATTGTGCCCTTAATTATTTTGGTTTCCCCTTTCTCTCTTTTTGAGATAGGGCCATCCACAGAATAATACACAATATTATGAATGCTTTGCGCAATAGATTTATAAAGACATCATGAGTATCTGCGCTCCATGTTCGGTCCCTTTTCTAATAATCTCTAACATGACATTTGCTTTTTTAGTACCACTGTACAATGACTTGACATTTTCACTGAGCCTCCTGAGGTCTCCTTCCTAGTTAGTCACAGACAGTGCAACTTTATAGCAGTATATTTATACAGTTAGATTTATGGTATGGTGGGTGAAAACTTTCATATATTTGCTTTAATAGTGCTAAATACACAACTTGTGTATCAGAGCTTAGTGTCATCTGCCAAGTAAATCCTTTTTAAGGTGCACTTAGAACAGAGCTTCCCAAACTGTTGGTACGTATGCCGCAAGGTATTCTGGGGGATATCTGTATACCTCTTCTTCAGGACAATGTCACCATCCATATATTGACAGAGAAAGTGGAAATAAGTATTGCACAGGGCTTCCGTACTGTGAAAGCCGTAGAGCAGTGAGGACATCCAATGCAGTGATTTAATTTTTCAATTGAGGCGCTAGCACACCATTTTGGAAGGATACAAAATGTGATTTGCTACTGCTAATACAGGGCAGTATTAGTACATCTGTGATTTAGTCCATCTCCTCTTGAAGTCAGTGTGAGAACTCTTGACTGACTGCAGCCTTCTTAAATTGGGAGGTGTGTGTGTCATATTTGATCCTGAAGAGCTACAGAAAGGTACATTTCTTTCTTCTAACCAGCACTCCATACACATAAGGAAATAGATTGTTCTGTGGCACTCCTCCCTTCCCTCTTCTATGAAAATTTAATTAACCGGGTATAAGAATTAATTAAAGTGAATGTGGGATGTAATCACAGCATGCTCAAGGTGTTGAGTATCTATATTACTGTACTAGTTTACTCAAAGCAACAGAAAAAGTATAACCCCCACCAAGTGCAAATTGGGGGGGGGGGGAGAGACAACATTTAAAAATATATTTCGATACAGGTAAAAAATCAGGAGAAATTCATCTCTACTTCCTCAAAGACTGCTTTATATTTTCCAGACTCTAGCATCTTTTTATCATAAATATTGGCTTTCACCATTTTTGGGTTTTCTGCTTTTTATTTCCTTTTTGGTGCTACAACTATATTACCCCAAGCATTAGATGAGATCAGGAGCATTCCATAGAAGATACCGGTAATTCTGCTCATAATTTCTGCTGAATCTTGCCTTCCTATGGCATCTCCCTGCACCATGCTCTTTGGGGAGAGTCTCCCCAAAATACCAAATCAGTCAATTAAGAAAAATATGGGTGGAATCGCAATTACCGTAAAAGTGTTGGGCTCCTGTTTCTATTCCTTGTTGTTAGGACTATGCTTAGTTTGTAGTTTTTCCCTCTCTCAAGTGACTTACTGCACTCAGAATATTCTGCTACTGAGCCAAAGATGCCCCTCTACTTCCACAACAGCATTTGCAGGCCACAATAACGGGAACCATTCCAGTGATCAGGGGTGGGAATGATAATAGTAATGTTACGACTTATGGAAGAAAGTGGTGTAATTTTGCTACAGCTACAAGATGTCACAGTCTCTTCTTGATAATCCAGTTATTGCCATTTTCCTTTAAAATACCACCCTTGTAACAATGCTGCAGGATGCCATAACTTTGTTTCGGGGCATTGTGAGACTCAGGTGGCAGTTTTACTGCCCAGTAGATAACTTTGTTTGCTCATTGCTGGGACATTTTAACAATTCAGCCTGGCATTCGTGAAGACCTATGTGGGTTTTGCATTTTAAAAACCTGATTTGAGCACTCCCAGGTATGTGCTGGGATCAACGTCTTAATTTCCCTTTAAAGTTCATCTCATACAGATTAATTTGCACAATTTTTGGAGTAAAGTAAATGTCTTGATTCCCTAAACTCCAGTAAACAATGCTGTTGGACCTGTTTAGTAATAGGTAGGTAGGTATGTGGATATATCAGAGAGACACAGAATGGTGATAAATGCAAAAAAATATAATTTAAGCTACTAAACTTTGAAGGAGTTACAAAAGAAGTTCCAATTACTTTGGTTAAAACTGCTTTCTAGGGATCAGTTAATAGTTCCAGTTAAGCTACTGTTAAAGTAGATAGTGACATTACCATCCTCAAATGAAACATCAACGGAACCCAAAGAGTTCTGAGAAGACTTGTGAACACGTAGGAAACACCCTTAAGCCACTGGAATCTAAGGAACAGGCAAAATATATAGAGGCAAAGGGTTCCATGCCAGATTCTTCCCCATGAAAATGCAGCTTGGGTTGGCATATATAGGATTTTAGTTGCCCATCTTCTTGTGCCTATCCAGAAAACACTGAGGGCCAAAACATTCTCTAATAAGTATTAATAAGGAATGGTGGGTGGGGGGGAGCCTGAACAAAATAACAGTGTGGCATTCTGAAATAAATTGCAGTATAATAAGTTAAACTTTACTATTTGTTCATACTTTAGAATGTGGGAGAGAGAAATCCTTTATAAAAGTGCACCACAAATCTTAGAAGTAGAGTTGGAATGTTGATGCCATTATCTTTTTTTTTAAAGCAACAACAACAACAGAGACATTTTATTTCTTGCTTCTCTATTTCAGTTTCAACATGGAACCCAGTTATGATTTTTTGCATATTTATGAAGGAGAAGATTCCAACAGCCCTCTAATTGGCAGTTTTCAAGGCTCGCAGGCACCTGAAAGAATAGAAAGCAGTGGTAATAACCTATTTCTGGCATTTCGTAGTGATGCTTCCGTTGGCATGTCAGGATTTGCCATTGAATATAAAGGTAAATTTAACAAAATATGTATCATCACATAAAATGTAAACACAAGATTTCCCCCCATCTAATTATACTTGACATGTTGTGAGGGATCATGCATAAGTTTCTGACAAAGTTTGTGAAAATTAGATACAGATTCGTAATCAAGTATAGCTGAAGTATATTGATGGTGTTACTCTCTCATGTATGGTGCATATCATCAACGTGGCTATGATCACAAAAGAACCAACATCATTATAATCATATCTGCTGAACTGATTTTATTGTGTGAGCTCTTGTAGGAAAGGCATTTACATAGGCTACAAAAAAAAGACATGAGGTCATTCATTTGTGATGGAAAGCTCTTTTTAAGACAACTCCCTGCTCCCAAAACATTTGAATGCCGTTTTTAGAGCCATGCTGTATATAGATGTGGAAGCCATTTTTTTTGTCCAGTTAATTTTTATATATATTTATTTATTCATACATTATTTACTCCATTTGTTTAGTGGCTAATTTGCAACTGGTTCATACATTTCTGTAGTTACAGTTCATTTTTGTTTGCCATTGTTTCCAATGGAAAACCCAGCCACTCTTCTGCATCCTGATACGTCATTGTTTCCCTCCAAGCTACATTGAATTTTCAGGTATTCTTCTTCAAGGGGATTATATGGGATATACAGTGGTACCTCTGGTTGCACCCGGGATTCGTTCCAGAGCTCTGGTCAGATCCCGAGGTGTGCGTATCTGGAGATGCCGCTTCTGCGCATTCGCACGGTTTAGCACTTCTGTGCATGCGCACGGCGTGTAGAGCGCTTCTGTGCATGCGCGTGCAGTGAAACCCGGAAAAATACTTCTGGGTTTGCCACGTATGTATCCCAAAAGATACGTAACCGAATGTTGTGGCGATCACACCGGGTCCCCGGACTTTTCACTGTCTATTGATCCCTGTGCCACCACTTTATTTCTCCCTGCCACCACCCAGGCCCAACCTGGTACAATACTGAGTCCAGTCAGGGTTTATTGCAGTTTAACAAGCGTGTGGTTTCATAAACGGTATTGGTCAATTACAGACCTATAACTTCTGCTACCTGCTCTCCCTCACTAAACCACCTCTCAGATATTTACTTGTCTGCCTTGCCCCTAACTATTCCTGACTCAGCTTATTTCGCTATACTAACTCAACCTACCCACAAACTCTATCCCAATTCACTCCCACTCCAACCAACCACCCAACTCCCAACGAACTCCTCCCTTTGCCCCTCCCAGAGCTGGTTTTATACTCCCTCTGACTCCACCCCCGGGTGCTGATTTGGTAACCTGTTTAACTATTTCACCTCCAGCACTCTCATGTAACGTCACAGAGGTGGAACATAAGTAGACGTATCACTGTATATATGTTATGCATGCATATATATGTAAGGCATGCTCATGCTTCCTTCTTACGCAAACAGCAGGGTTCAGAGAAGTTCCTTGTGGATAAATAACACATATTGTGCAGAACCCTAACTCTTATTATGCTGCTGTACCTAACACACCTAAGCCAAGTACTGGTTATATGTTTTATTGATGCAGTGAGACCAATATACCATGCCACAGCATTGGATCGAGATGTGCCCTCTGGGTTCCATTTGAACGTTGTTCTGAGGGAAATGGGGGATTCCTCATTTTCTCTTTCTTCCACTTACAGCTGTTTTGGAGGATTGAGGGACCCTTCAGAACAGCAGAAGAGTTAGCATTGGACACTGCAGGGGGAGCAGTCAAAATTGTCTCCCCTTTTCCTTTTGCAGGAGCCTCTGCTGGACCCAAGTCCCTTTTGGGAATGGAAGAAGCCTTCCATTCATAAACTGGCAGTACTGGAAGCAACCACTTATGCTATATTCTGAATCTTTCTTGTGGGGAGTGTGCACATTAGAATCTCAGTTCTGGAAAGGATTTATGATTTGAGGAATGCACTTACTTTCTGTTTGTCTGCTTGGTTTCTTGCATGCCTAAACAGCTTTTATGCCGAGTAAAAAGAACAAGAGCTGCTGTTGAGGGAAGATCTTCTCAAACAGAAATGACTTGTACAATTTAAATACGAAAAAATGATGTACATCTGTTTAATACATAACAGTTTCTTACATTCCGGGTGCAGATTATATGAAGACCAATTTGCATACATGTTGTTTATTTCTCGAAGCTATATAAAATGAGAATATTTCTGCTTTATCAGACAGACATTCTCAGCCAATCAGGAGATAGGCATTTGCATAATACCTTTTGGGTTGTTTCTGAAAAGATACTGTGAACATGCAGAATTCTCTTGTCTCATTAGCTGTTTTTCTTTGCTTGGGTTTGCATATGTGCTTAGAATTCCCAAGCCCTTTTCTCTTAGAGCAGCTCTAGTTTCTTTGTGGAAATAGTATCAAAATGTACAGGACAGATGTAATTAAAGAGAAGGAGGAAAAGCCCAGTTGAATCATGTGTACCACAACTGCTTTATCAATATAGTTATATAAACATTCTAAAACAATGCTCATTTGTTCAAAGGGGTTCACATGCTCCTGCTATCTGCATAGAAAGGATGTTAAAAGGATGTTGCACTGCAAGGCTACAAGGGACAGCCCTCCCCCTGCCTACATTAAATGGGCAGCCATGCTCCCTGAGGTCCAGGCATATAACATACACCACTGAATATTTGGCAGGGAGTAGAGAGAAAACAGAGGGGAAATGGACTGGAGTGGCTGGAACCCTGAGCATTTTGTAAGATATATTTCCTGTTTTTTAAGTTATGCTTCAAAGTGCCCTGGCTCCGTAAAATGTTCTTTAAACATAGTACATAAGCAGCTCTGAAATGCTGGTACAATTTAAGGAATTAAATCTTTTTAAATGCCAGCTGTGGAGCTTCAGTGCCCTTCATAATTCCCCCCCCCCCCGGTCCGTATTACTAGTTGAAGTGGAATAAATTATGCACCAAAAGCAAACACATATTTGTATTATTTATATAGGTCACAATTTTTCAGTTGTTTTAGTGCTTTATACAAACAGCCTGCTTTCTAAGGCTCTGCACCTATAGTAAGGCTTGACTCTTCAATGTGCATCCTGTTCGGATTGTTATTTGCCATACTGTTTTGTTTGTTTGTTGTCACCATACCACAACGACCACACACAGCCTTAGCTATGCTATGGCTGCCCTTGTATCGAACTTCAGTCAGGATTCTCTTCAGGAGTTTGAATTATCTCTACGTTTGCCAGCACATCGACCTGTAATTATGAGCCAATGATTGCCAATAGAATTTTAAATACCCAACCAATCAAATATTTTAATTGTCCCATCCAGTATAAAAAGTAGCAGCTCTAACTGAACTACTAAGTCCTATAACAGCTTTCTTGTAACTGAACTGATTTTTTAAAAAACAAAATTTGTATTGGTTTTAATACAGCTATTAAACACTTATCCAGCAGTACAGCTAATGATGTTTGTTATATCCATTGTCTCTAGAAATACACATACTTTCAATATTTAAACACATTACTTGACGTAACCCCTCCACTGATATTGTTGAGTTGTTGGTTTTGATTTTGGCCATTGGCATAGTTTTAAAAAGGGGTCCATGTTTCTTGGACTGTGTCTTTATTCGTTATGCCTTTAATTGCTCTGGCAACATAAAGAATAACAGATTTCTTCAGCTACAGTTGAACTTCTCACGTGTTCCTTACTGTTACACATTACTATTCTTAGTTCTGTATTTACAGAACATTAGCATTTTTTTAACCCAAAACTTCAGATTCTCCACATGCAAGCATAAGCTTATTTACACATTCAGAGAAGCAAAGGATTCCCTTCTCTTAGGCCAGTACTCTTATTAGCCCAGTAAAGCCCCAAACATATCTTAACTAAACAGATTATATATGGAAGCATTTTATACTTAGACCTGAGGAGATTTCACCCCTCCCATACCCAAGAATCTCCTGATCATCTCCTGAGGTCTCTGCTGACTCTACAGAGAGGAGGAGCAATGTACTGCTCTCTACTTAATTAGTCAAGTGAGTGAGTCTCTGTGTGTGTGAGAGAGAGTCAGTGTGTCGGAGAGTGAGTGCAAGAGATAGTATTTAGAGATAAGATTGCTGCTAAGAGCAGCTGCAGGCACTCAGAGTAGCATTGATGTATGCTCAGAATATTTAGCTCTGTATATAGTTTGTATTATAGCTGTAGTTATAGAATAAAAGAAGATACTTTACAGAGCTGCTCTCCGAGTGGTTTATACTCTGCAAGACTCTGCAAAACGCTGCTGCGCAACGACTGCATTATTGAGACAGTGAATCCGGTGCTTTCAGCTCCAAGCTGTGAGTCCACAGCACTGTGACCAGTTCCTGTGAGAAACGGAGGTCTCTGGCAGTGCTACCCAGCTCGCCCAGCCCAGTCGGGGCTGTAGTGCATGAGTCCAGTTGGTACACTGGCTCAAGGGCGATGCTGACAAGACCCAGGACACAGACTCCCACTCTCCTTGTCTTCTCTTGGACTAACAGAAAGCCTGCTGCAGGCCTGTATTTATTCCAGTTAATAAATTTGTTCATTGTTCAACCTGCTACAGTAAGGATCAACAAACAACAGAGGACACACACCCCTTCCATTTCCCAGATGTGCAAACCACATTCCTTTCCAGAGTTCAAGGCACTCCATCCTCTGTGATAGCTTTAAGGCCATAGACATGGATGAGCTTAGTTCCTTTCTCCTTTGCCCTGAAGCAATCATGGGCATCTGTCCTAAGTTCTTCCCTTTAACCCCTCTCTCTCTCTCTCTCTCTCTCTCTCTCTCTCTCTCTCTCTCTCTCTCTCTCTCTCAATAATTTTTATTAAGTTTTCCTTTTTACATTTAAAAATAAACATTATACATAATACCAGTATCCAAAGACTGCCCTCCTTCCCCTTCCGTGGTTCATTTTACTTGTCTATCAATCCTGCGTATTTTACTATAGCCATTTTGGTCAGTTTTCCAATTTTACATCACTCAAATATTAGTTACACTGTTGAATTTATCTTAATGCTGCCAGCATTTTCAGCTGTGTCCAATTATTTCCCATATACTCAGCAAAAAAATCCACTCTTTGAATATTTGTTCTTTTTCCTCTCTTATTATATATGTTAAACATGCTAGTTCTGCATATTCTGTCATCTTAAGTTGCCAGTCCTCCTTGCCTGGGACCCCACAAAAGAAAACTCGAGCCGCCATTGTTGCATACATATATAATTTTTTCTGACACCTAGGAACCTCTGTCCGAACTTTTCCTAACAAAAAGGCCTCTGGTCTTTTTGGGAAGGTTGTTTTAAACATTTTTTTCCAGCTTATTATAAATCATTTCCCAATATTCTTTAACCTTATTACATGCCCACCCACCCCCCTTTAGCCTAACTCATCCATGGCCAGTTACGGGCTTGCAGGTGTTTGCCGCTCTTAGTTACCAATATTCTGAGACAGCATGAGGCCCTTTGTATGTTGGAGAAACAGGCGTATAGAGTGCAAGTATAAAGCACATGACTTCCCTCAAAGAATCCTGGGGACTGTAGTTTCATCCTCAGGGAGCTACAATTTGCACCCCCCCTGAATAAACTACACTTCCCAAGATTCTTTGCTGGAAGTTGTGTGCTTCAAACGTGGGCTGGGTGTGCTTTAAATGTATGGTGTGGATCTGCTCTAATTCATTCACTGACTGTTATCTGAAAAGATAGGGGTCTCTACGCTGCTGTCCTCCCCTTTCATGTTTTTGCTTCTCTAATATATTTGGAAGTGATAACAGTACTCAAATGAAGAGTGATTATCACGAAAGCTCAGCTTGAGTCTTACATTTTATCCCACGAGTGCTTGTGGACTGGCATCCCTAATGCCTTAATTCTCCTTCTCTCTCTTTCTCTTTGTAATTAGAAAAACCACGGGAAGCTTGTTTTGACCCTGGCAACATAATGAATGGAACTAGAATTGGAGCAGACTTTAAACTCGGATCGAGTATTACTTACCAGTGTGATTCGGGCTACAAAATTATCGATCCTTCCACTATCACTTGTGTGATTGGTGCGGATGGAAAACCTGCATGGAACAGAGTGTTGCCATCTTGCAATGGTATGTACTGAACCGGAGGGTGCTTTCTCTCTGCAACTGCAGGTTGGAAGAACTTGTCCCATGTGCACTGCCATGCTATTAGCCAACATGAGCCAGTGTGATGGGCCAATGGGGGAAGGAAGGGGTGGGGAGGGGAGAAAACCTACCTTCTCTTGCTGCTCACTTTTACTGCTGTTCTCATTACTGATGATATAAGGGAAGGAAAGGCTGGAGTGTGTTTTGGGGGAGGAACCTGTTGTAAACAAAAATTGCCCTTTTCCCTTATGGGGTATCCAAGAACCCATACAGAGTCCTTAACGTAGGTTCTCTATTGATAGGAGAAAATAACAGAGGCCAGCCAGAGAATATTGAGAAGCAAAGCTGCTTGATCTTTATTGATCTGTTGCTCCCCTCACTTGCAGGAAAGGAGGAGGAACCAAGAACAATGGCGCACAAGGCCTTATAAAGACTTTTAAAATTGCCACCCTGTAAATCAAGACCACCCCCAGGAACATCATACATACATCACAGAAAAGGCGGTCTAAAACAGAAATTTGAATGTTGTTTTTCCTGTTTGCCAGGTTATCTGATTGCCTTTCCTGATAGTCTGTCACCCATTAAAATGTTGATTACTCAATTCCTGAGACAGTGGGAAAGCTCCCTCCCTCCTTGCAGGGAAAATATTTGGTCAGTTTGGGAATCAAAATGGTTTCAGGTCGGTCTTCCTGTGCTGATCTATGTACGTCCTTGGTTAGTACACTTATGAACATTACCATATATCTAAAACCTCAAAATTCCTATCACAAACCCATCTCTGTTGAGTGCCCACTGCAATATCCCAGGTTCAATCCCTTGTGTCTCCTGTTAAAGAATCAGGTAGTGAGTGGAAGTGAAATACTATTGCCTGAGATCCCACAAGGCTTCTCTCAGTCAGAGTAAACAATATGGGACTAGATGAGCAAATAGTCCTATGTGATAGCAGGCAGCTTTCTATGTTATGTTCCTAAATCTTCCTTCAGTTAGCAGATGAAGAAGATCCTGTTGAACCTAATTCTAATTTAGTAAAGCCAGACGGATGGCCCTGCCAGCCTCCCACTGATAAGCTGTTCTTGCCTTAGGGCTCATCAAGACTTTCATTTGCCCACCTACTGCTTTCCCCTTTAGTGCTGAATCAGAGCAAACATCCATCAAATTTGTTCTGATTTATTGCTAAAGTGTGGGTTTTCTGGGGGAATGCAGTGGGGCAAAGGGGAAACCACTCTGACACACAAGAAGTGAAAAACTTCTTGGGCCTCTGCTTTCTAGGCAAGCAGAAGTGTTGGTGAGCCCTTAGTGACATTCTGTGGCAGAATGGAGTTCTTAATGGGGTTTTATTGAAAGTGAAGCACTAATTATTTTTATATTTAAATAACTTAAAATATGCTAGTTGCACCGAGGGAAAAGACAGATGTCTTAAATCAATAAATTGTGAAAGATCTTCTCTCTCTCTCGCTCTGTTATTTCTTACTTATCTAAAGACTTACCAAAACTTCTCCAAATTATTAGTTTTCCTCCAGAGGTATTTGCCGATGGTGATGCAGTATTGTTGCTGATGATGATTGTCGATGATGATGATGATGATGGTATCCCAGTACATTTTAAAGTAGTAAATATCAATATAGTTTAAAAACAGAAAATAATTCCTCATGTCTAGCTCATGATTTCATTGCATGAGACGGGGGTTAGTTTAAAGCTTTTGATTGATGGAGTGTATAATAAAAGGTTAAAAACCAGATACTGAAGCCTATTGAAACATTAATTACTTCTCAAGAGAATACATTGACAGAGCAGTCCAACTACTACCTCCACCACCAGTCTCAAGGGTTGGATTGAGTGGAGATGTCATTCTATTCAGTTCTTCGGGCTGAGCTGTCCTCCCACTGGTTGCTGAACAGACAGGCGTGTTTCAAGAGAGGGTGTGGGCAACTGTATATAATCCCGCCCCCTTTCTGAAGCCAATGAAATGATGTGGTTGCAGATGTGGCAGGGGCTCCACCTCTCTGCAGAGCCCTGGAGGCAGTGGGGAGTTTGGATTGCACCTTAAGGCTGGAATTCTGTACACCTTCATCTTAGAAGCAGGCCCCATTGAAGAAGTGGTTCTTACAGGATTGCAATATATTTAGAATTATTTTGAAGGCAGTATGCTGGATTTCTATTTCTTGAATAACTGCTTTTCCCTATATTTTAGCTTGAAAGCTTTTATGTCTCAAAGCAGGATATGAATGCAGGTTTAAAAATCTAAAGAGAATGTAGTTACTTGCTAGGAAAAAAGTCTTGGCAGCTACAAGAAAGATGCAGCCTTTGGCAAATAATGGACATCTTTCATCTGATTGCTGACAACTCCATTTTCGTGTTTCAAGCAAACATTGCAGCACAATCCCATTGGGCTATAAAATGCAAACATATTTCCAGCTATATGCACACACTATCACCCTGTAGCACCACACAAGAAAGTTGTCCTTCCCCTGAAAAATGTCAGGCCACATTTTCTCTCACCTATCCCTGAAATTGTTGGTGTTTTTTTTTAAAGGCTGGTTTTATTCCTTTGCCCAGCTCTAATATAGATAGATAGTCTTGGATCCAACGAAGAGTAACCGGAACTCAGTTCATGCAACTAGTCTTTTCCGCCTGCAAAGTAACTCTTGAGGGCCAAGGGACCATGCCATTCTGGCATGAGATATGGCACTTGAGCTCTCATGAGGAGGAGAAGTTGGCAGAAGTTGAGGGAGGAGGCTTCTCATGTGGGTAGAAGTGTCTTTCTGTCTTCTTTAAACCACTGAGTTTTTCGAATGGGGAATATCATTCTTCGAAGCTGCAGTTGAGAAGCTGTGAAATGTGCGTACATCAGAGAAGTGGCAAATTAGCACCTTGGTTCCACAGCGATCCTGTTGCACACAGACTGCAGACTTGCACACAGTTATGTTCAAGGATGTTTCTTGGTAACTAGGGAAGGGATGTGTTGAGGATTTCGGTCTAAATCGCTATTTATTTTCTTAGTGCTATTTGAGGGAAGAAAATCTGAGAGCAGTGTGTCACTTGCTTCTCTGCACACAAAGTCTTCTGTAATATCAAGTCTCCAGGGATACTCTCATTTTCTGCTTTCAAAGCTAAAACCCTCACATTTGCTCAAGGATATATGTTCCATGCAAGTTCGGAAATCATTTTTGCAGGGCCGTCAGAATGGAACTAACTTGTACAATTAAGTTGATTGTGCAACAGTGATTGAGAACAACCTTGGGCCTGTTTGTTACGTTGCATAAGCCAGATCTATGGTTTGAATCAGATGAGGGAAGTAGAGCTGGAGAAGTGGGCATTTAACAGTGCAATCCTATTTTTGTTTACACCACATTTTGTTTACATCACATAAAATTAAATGGGCGTTAACCTCAGGTAAAATTTTATAGGCTTCCAGTTTAAGTCTCCCTGTGCCATATATTCCTAATCTAAATTACTCCCAAAGCTGGTTTTGTTTGTTTGTTTGTTTGTTTGTTTGTTTGTTTGTTTTGGCAAGGGAGATATATAAGTGTCTGTGTTTGAACAGAAATCATGGTAGATTCAGTCACAAATCTCCCAGTGGCTCATCAAGTTTGGCCATAAATGGACCATCTTGGTTGATTTCAGGTATTTCAATCTATTTATCCATCCATTTTCCCTTCTCAAAAATGTCCTCATCAAAAAAGAAGAAGAAAAGATTGTAACATAGTTCACATCAAAGTTCTGTGCAGGACCCAGCACACAGTTGGGAAGGAGGATTAATAGAAGGAGCAGCAGTTATTATTATGTTAAATGTTACTAAAATGTTATTATTTCTGCATCAGACCACCATCAAGATGCTCCTTGAGCTGCATGCTGTCAGCACTTACCAGGCAGAGACATCTGTGGAGTTTGCACAGAACTGAGCTGTGTAATTTTTTCACCTTAGTGGGCAATGAGAAGCATACTGAATATGGAGTTCCATTTTTAATATAAAGGTTAATAGTCACTGACAGAAATTTATTTAAATGTACTCTACATATTTGTCTAATCCTTTTTTTAAAAAAGAAAAAGCCATCTAAACTAGTGATCATCACTACATTGTGGGGTAATTTATTCCGTAAATTAATTAGGAATTATATGAAGAAACACATTACTTTGTTTGCTCTGAACCTACTGTCAATCAGCTTCACTGGGTGACTGCATCCTGGGAAAGAGTAATATCTCCTGTGTTTCTTGGATCTTTTAAGGTTTTCTCTGCAGAGAAAATTCTCTAACCTGCTGATCATTTTGATTGCCCTGTTCCATAGGTTTCCCAGAAATACAATAAATACAATAAAGCAATACAGTATCTTTTTTGAGATGGAGTGACCATAACTACAGACCATATTCTTAACCTGAGTCCACCATACATTTATATAATAGCACTGTAATACTTGCCATCTATTTTTTTTGTTTTTTTCATAATAATCCTAACATCAAATTTTCCTTTTCACTGTCACAGCAAAGTGAGCTGATGTTTTCAATAAGCTTTCCCCTGTGACCTCGAGATCTCTTCCTTGAGTAGTGACAGCCAATTTAGACCCCATCAATGTGCATATGTCTATTTCAAGTGCATCACTTTGCATTTAAAGTAGACATATACATTGAATCTAATCTGCCATGCTGTTGCCCAGACGCCCATGCTTTTGAAATGTACTTTTCGAGAAGTTCACAGTCTGCTTGGTATCCTCTGCCATGTTGGCTTCTTCAGTATTCATTCCTGATTTATTAAATCAATTATAAATAACTTTAATAACACCAGTCCCAAAACAGCTTCATGGGACCTCTTTCGTTGCACACATCCATTGTGAAACCAATCAGTTGATGCCTTGCCTTTTCCTCCTGTCGCTGCTACTTTCTTCTAGCTAGTATTACACAAGATGATTATGATTATTTCAATTTACATTCTCTCCTAAAGAAGTCCAGGGCACTAGACACAACTGTCATATACATTAAGAAAACAAAACGTGTTTTAAGGCATTCTGAAAACAGCTTAAGCCTTCTCAGCCAGTGATCTCTCCATGTCAGTTTCCTCAGGAATATTTGGAGTTGGATGAACTATAAAGGAACTCTTCTCTCTTAACTCGACTTAGTGATAGGCCGCTGTTGGAATGAAAAGTATGAAGCATTTTTGCACCAGTCTATGGCCCCAGGTTTCATTGGAGGCTTCAGTACTTGGAGTAACTTATTCAATTGTACTGTATGTTCTAATTTAAAGTTTTCTGCTCTCGTTGCCTGGTATGTTCCTCCCTGCGACACTTACTCAGTTTCCCAAGCCACCTAAAGGCTCCTTGCTTGTCCTTTCTCCCTTGCTGCTTCCCTTTGCTGCTTCTCTCACTTCAAATCCCTCTGAAAAATCCCTCTACTGCAAAACCTTCAGCACAATCCCTTAGTCTTCATCCCCGGCAGAAACATTTTTGTTCTGTTTGGCCGTTCTGAAATGGTCAGTGTTTGTAGGTAACAGGTGATAGATATGTCGAAGTATTGGAACTCCAATAATTTTTTACCCGATGTGAAAAAAGTGTTGTTGTTTTTTATAGTCACAAATCCCAGCATACATAATCATGTGGATGGATGTCAGCAAAACCCACAGAGCACACGATCCGTCATGGATTTTAATCTCTCTGTTTTGCAATTTAAATTATCCTATATATCTTTCTATCACATATTAATTGAGCAGAGAGCAGGATAGGAAAGGACCTAGATAGAAGTTTGGTTATAAGCTTTATATTGTCAGTGGAGATGTTGTTGAAGAGTACCATGAGAATTCGGTCAGGGGTACCTTTACCTTTACCATGAGAATTATAGTGTATGACTTTTCTTTCCCTCTCTTTCTCAAATGCAGATTTGTGTTTCTATCTTTGCAGAATGCATTGAGGTACATTCCATACAACTTACCTCTTAGCAAATTTTTATTTATTTTTAAAAATAATTTTGAAACCATTTTCAGTCAGAGAATACCAGAGCACTTCATAGGAAACACACACACACACACACACACACACACGAAACAGAATAATAAAACATTCTAAGGAGACACGCAACTAAAACATTGTCTTTTAAAAAACCAAACTGAAGATGCTAAAGAACTTGTACTAGTGGCTAAAAACACCTGAGTGAACAGGTATGTCTTTCTTGATGCCACACAATCATCAGTGCCTTCCTAATCTCCAAAGGGAGGTGGTTCTAACAGGATAAGGCTACTGAAGGCTACTAGCCATGATGGGTGTGCTTTGCTTCCACATTCAGAGGCAGTAATACTTTTGAATGCCTGGAAATCACAGGAGGGAAGAGTGTTCTCATGCTTGAACCTTGCTTGTGGGTTTCCCACAGACATCTGTTTGGCCACCATGAAGAAGACCCACTCACATGTGGCTATAACTGTGGACTTCAACTGGCTGAAATCCTAAACACCTTCCAGAGAGTAAGCTTCACTGAACACAGTGGGACTTGACTTCTGAGCAAACATGCATTGCCAGCACATTAAATGCGATGAGTTCTAATCTGATTGCAGTTCAATAGCACTTTCCCTCAGTTTAATGTTTACACATTTTCTTTTTTCCAGCTCCCTGTGGGGGTCAGTATATTGGCTCAGATGGAGTAGTTCTATCACCAAATTACCCTCAAAACTACACCGTTGGGCAGACTTGTCAATATTCAATTACTGTGCCTAAGGAATTTGGTAAGTTTTATTCTGACGTGTAGCAGTCACTAATTCTTTCATTCTGATTTTGTTCTCGGTGTACAAGTTGCTGAGCTAAACCAAAGGTATTTTGTTTCTCATGAATGAACACAGCTAACATTGTATGTAGCTCCTGAATATTTATCAAGATTATTATTTTTATTCTATTTTGCAAGAATAGTTTTAAGGCTCTACAATCTCCAGGGCAATCAACAGAGCAGAGTTAACCACAGAAGATACCAATAATCAGAACATATAATGAACTATAACTGAGTACATAAGTTTTTATATGGGAATAAGAATTCATTCATTTTTGCTCATACACAGTATCAGAGACAACAGCAACAACGTAGTAGGTTTTCTTTTTTTAAAACATATGGCATAATCCAAAGATTTGAGTTTCCAGTTCTATCTGCCAAAGGGAGTATTGCCTCCTTTCATTCAAACAGTAACCCACTACCACCATCTAGTAACCTTGAGTAAACTTTCAGGATGCATTTACAATATGGGATTTGGGGAGGACTTACCTGCGACCGAAAACAAAAAAGTCAAAAAATCGCACTGGGTGTACACAAGCTCTTTGAATGCCAAGAATTGCTTTTGGACCCTGATCCATGTACTCCCCCCCCAAAAAAAAAATAACACACACAAAATGAAATACAAATTAGAGGTGATGTCTGTATAATGGCTGATTTTCCCCATTCTGGGTGGGTGGCGTTAGTGGCCCCTCGTGGTCTTGCACCATCCCTGGGCAGCCAGATTGTAAAGGTCAGCTGTATGTTAGCATTCATCCCCCGGCTGGCTGCATCATAGGGCAGGATTGCCTGCCAAATCTCCCAATCACTGGACCCCTAGTGGGTGAAGCCTCGCTGGTGGACTATGAGTCAGAAGTTCCCACTCTGGTCCGCCAACCACGCCAAGACCCCTCTACGTGGTCTGCAGCATATTCAGGGCACTGCGTTAAAATGCTCTTGTTGGAAATCTCTGTCCAGAAGCCCAAGGGTAGAGTCTATGGCCATAGAGGTTCCAGTAGCAGCCTGAGGGTGGCCTTCACACTAGATAGGCATCTTGTAGAGGCACTAATCCCCGGCACAACCCTGAAATGTCTCAGCCCTCCAGCAGGAGGCTGAGGCAGATATGCACCCAATGTCTGAGCCAAAATCCACCTATGTCTGGAATCTATAACGTTGTGGCCAATTTTATCCCAGGTGGTTGTCCGATTGACTTTATTCAGCACACACTTGCTATAGACATGGCACCCGGAGTGGTCTTGGTGCTGCAACTGGGATTACAACTTGTGGAAACACCATAGAAACCTATGACATACATTTGGCCCAGATTGGGATTGAAGGCATCTATTTCTAAAATAAACTGGGACGCGGGTGGCGCTGCGGGTTAAACCACAGAGCCTAGGACTTACCGATCAGAAGGTTGGCGGTTCTAATCCCCGCGATGGGGTGAGCTCCCATTGATCGGTCCCTGCTCCTGCCAACCTAGCAGTTCGAAAGCACGTCAAAGTGCAAGTAGATAAATAGGTACCACTCCGGCGGAAAGGTAAACGGCGTATCCGTGCACTGCTCTGGTTCGCCATAAGCGGCTTAGTCATGCTGGCCACATGACCCGGAAGCTGTATGCCGGCTCCCTCGGCTAATAAAGTGAGATGAGTGCCACAACCCCAGAGTCAGCCACGACTGGACCTAATGGTCAGGGGTCCCTTTACCCTTTTTAAACATAGCATGCTATAGAATGAAAGGATACATTAGTTAATTGGATTTTTAAAAATCGTGTTGTTGTTGCTGCTGCTGCTGCTGTTGCTGTTATTTGTCAAATTTCTAAACCACCCTTCTTCCCAAAGGAGGCCAGGGTGGCAAACACCAAAACAGTAAAACAATACTGTTAAAAATAAAATAAAGAAATCAGGTTTTCAGCAGACCAATGTTTCTTCCAAACCAGTAGTAAACAATGGGTTTTCACAGGGAAAGCAGCAGAGCACCCCCCCCAAAAAAAACCACCGCTCAGACCCATTACTTGAAATCACTTGAAATCGAGGGACAAATAGAAGTTTGGATGGGACATTAATCTAGGCAGATTTTTTTAGACTCAGCTAGTTTGACTTCTGCGTCATGTGGTGTCAAACATAAGATTTGTGGGCCTCATCAGGTCACTTTAGAGGGTTCCAGTGTGACCCACAGCTAACCTACCATTCTTCATACACGTCGTTCTGTTTTCTGTGCTAGAAATCCACTAATTCACTCTTTGCTGTTGTGTTCAAGCTACAAATGCTTAAGGATAGACATATTGGCACAGCTGTAAGAACTGTATTTCAGCTTCCCCAATTTATGGTGGAATTGATGGTTTGGTGTTGAGTTCAAGTAGAACTAACATTTTTCAGTGGAAAATCATTGGCTTTGCCTCAGATGTCTACGCTGGGTGGGAATTTCCCATCCAACTCATTTGAGTTTGACACCACTGGATTGAGCTAATAAATTGTTCCTACAAGCTCTATATCCATGAGAAATGTTTATTTAACTGAAGTGTGTGTGTGTGTGTGTGTGTATGTGCTTGACATAAATAAAATTTCCCCTTTAGAGATATGTATGGGGGGGGGTGGAAGGGGGTGGATGGCCAAACTAACAAAAAAAAGTAATAGATTTTGTTGCAATTTAAAAATAAGCTTATTTTTAAAAAAACCAAAACGGAATTCTCTTTTCCCTTGATACCGAGGAGATACAATTTCACAGTAGATAAATGCAGTTTTGTCAATGAGGGAATTAACTAAATTCGATCAGATAACACATTTCAGTGATTCATTGTCTCACTCAGCTAACTCCACTGTGCATCATGGGAGGCATTGCATTACTCTTTGACTGAGGGTGTATTTTTGTTGACTTTAGACCTGGAATAAAGTATGAGATAATGTGTCTACAACATTATAGTTCCCAACAGATAACACTACACTTGGTTACTGTGTTTTTCTTTCCTGCCAGCTCTAGAGGGTATAAACGAGAGATGGATAAAAGACTGGTGCATTGGAGCATTTAAATAAGAAATCACTGAGCATTCAGAATTATTAGTGTCCTGAGATGGCAATTACAATAAAAGCCTATTTGAGTTTTATACAGGAGACATATTTACGACATTAAAGTATGAGTTACAAAGTGCTTTCCCCCACTCACCTTGTGGTCAAATAGACATGTAATTTCTTTGCGTCATAGTACTGCTGATGAATTCTCTGACATTTCCCCATACATAATATTTTTTAAAATCTCATTAAATTTGCTGAGAAAACCTATGGCTGGACTAATATTTTAATAGTTAATAAGGAGATAACCGTTAGAAGTAAATATTTCTACTAAATGAAGATTTAGTATTTATTATTTCTCAAAGGAAATGGATATTTTTATCATTATGTTACAAAGAAACAGTATGAACATTTATAGTAATAGAAAAAGCAATGGCAATACAGTCGCACCTTGGATCCCAAACGCCTTGCGAGTCAAACATTTTGGCTCCCTAATGCTGCAAACCCGGAAATGAGTGTTCCACTTTGCAAACATTCTCTGGAACCCGAACATCCAATGGGGCTTCTGCAGCTTCTGATTGGCTGCAGGAGTTTCCTGCAGCCAATCGGAAGCCCTGATTTGGTTTTTGAACATTTTGGAACTCAAACGGACTTCTGGAATGGATTCCGTTCAACTTCCAAGGTACCACTGTATTTTGAAACATAGTTTATAGCAAAGGAAAACCATGACACAGAGTAGAATGAGTTCAATTTTGCCCATGGCTTTTGCTGTTGGACGCACATGAAGGCTACTTGGTGTTTTGATTAACATAACAATGTGGGTGGCGCTGTGGGTTAAACCACAGAGCCTAGGACTTGCCGATCAGAGGTTCGGCGGTTCGAATCCCCGCAACGGGGTAAGCTCCCGTTGCTTGGTCCCTGCTCCTGCCAACCTAGCAGTTCGAAAGCACATCAAAGTGCAAGTAGATAAATAGGTCCAGTGGGAAGGTAAACGGCATTTACCTTCCAGCAGGAAGGTAAATGGCATTTCTGTGCACTGCTCTGGTTTGCCAGAAGCGTCTTAGTCATGCTGGCCACATGACCCGGAAGTTGTACTCCCTCAGCTGGCTCCCTCAGCCAATAAAATGAGATGAGCCCCGCAACCCCAGAGTCGTCCACGACTGGACTTAATGGTCAGGGGTCCCTTTACCTTTACTATCATTAAGACTACATAAACACCAGTCTTTGGGCATGTGGATCTTTTGCATCTGCTTGGTGTATAGTAATGAGCCGAAGCAGGTTATTCCTCTCTATAGTGGTGCCCCGCAAGACGGAAAACCCGCTAGACGGAAAACCCGCTAGACGAAAAGGTTTTCCGTTTTGGAGGCACTTCGCAAAACGAATTTCCCTATGGGGTTGCTTCGCAAGACGAAAAAATATTGCGAGTTCCCGCGGGGTTTTTTGCTCCCCCCCCCTTTTCCTAGGCCGCTAAGCCACTTCACAGCTGATAAGCCGCTTAACAGCTGATCGCTAAAAGCCGCTAGACCGCTAATAGCGCTAATCCGCTAAGCTGTCAATGGGCTTGCTTCGCAAGACGAAAAAACCGCTAGACGAAGAGAATTGCAGAACGGATTCTTTTCGTCTTGCGAGGCACCACTGTACATTGTTTTGTTGGGAAAACAGAAGGGATCCATTCTGTTCTGTCCAGGTTCTGGTGTGAATGCCCTCTTTGAACCAACTCAGTTTGGAGTATGCAAGGAAAGGATGGGCTGTTCTAGCATGGGCTGTTCTGGGATGGTACCTTACTGGCAAATCACGGCTGTTTACCAAGAAAAGAAAGTGGGGAGGTGGTGTGGTGCAAATACAGCACAGAAGTGCCAGATTGGCTTCACTGCTCAGATTCCAGGTGTAATAGATTTTGGAAACAT
The DNA here is from genome assembly GCF_964234715.1 of Podarcis melisellensis. Lineage (NCBI taxonomy): Eukaryota > Metazoa > Chordata > Lepidosauria > Squamata > Lacertidae > Podarcis > Podarcis melisellensis. The sequence goes on along the minus strand of NC_138530.1, from coordinate 98,709,793 downwards.
CCGTATAGGTGTGCAACTACTGTGAACAGAAGGAAAGTAATACATTTGACATATCAGCTATACTTCTCCCCCCCCCCCCATCCCCTCATTTAGAGATGGTGAAAATCTTGAATGGCAACTTGCCTTTCCCAGAAAGCACAACCCAGGCATTCAGTCTTGTTGCCTAGAAGGCAGCAATGCCTATGCTGTACTCCCCAGACATGTATTTTTTCTGACAGGAGAAGCGTTGTCATTGCAGCAATCAGATCTGCAGAGACCTTGTATGCTTGGATCCACTGGCTGGAATGAAGGTCTGACCCTTGCCTTAGGAGACTCTTTTACATATACTCCATGTCATTACCTCTCCCCAGCCTTGGGCATATTAAAATGAAGCCCTCTGCCACCTCACCCTTTCTTTCAAATTAAAGTCAAACCACAACTCCAGGCACAGTGCAGGCAAGTCTGATACCAGAGCTGGTCTTCAGGCAAATTCCTGCAACTCTTTTTGTACCTTCCCAGAATTAGTCTGCTGGCTTCCAACTGAATAAGTGGATGCCACACAAAATTTATCTTCTTTGCATTTATATTTTCATATTCATAGATTTTATTCTAGTTTTATGGAGATTTTCATTATCCCAACAACCAGGATTTCCACAATGTAATCATTATGTCAGGATATGTCTGTGCACCAAAAGATTTTTAGAATATTCCCGCACTGACAATACTTTCCAAATGTCAGTGCATGGAAGATTGTTGAATTATTGGCACTTACAGTGAGAACCAATAATGTACAAACAACAAGTTGCTTTAGAAAACAACAACAACAACAATCTTCCTTTTATCCCCAAAGAACTCAAGAAACTTAAGCTAATTTGTCATGTTTTACATTTAATATGCACTTCATTTCTTTCATTATATTTTTTCCAGTTGTGTTTGGACAATTTGCCTATTTTCAAACAGCTCTAAACGATGTAGTGGAATTATTTGATGGAGAATATCCACAGGCTAGACTTCTGAGTTCACTTTCTGGATCTCACTCAGGTAAAAAAAATATTTCCTAAAAAGCTGTGGAAATATTCCCATTTTTTATTCATGTTTAGAGTCATTGTTTCCCCTAGCCATTGCTGCCGTTCCTGTCTATAGTTATTCTTTTTCTTTAGTAGATCAATGTGAGATTATGCTGCGAAGTCAGTGACATGATAACCATATAGATTGAATTTAACTATGATGTAATCGGAGCAAATAAAATAAGTTAGGAGTGAGGACAATGCTTCTTGCATTAGTTACATATCTCATTCCACTCAGTCAGGAATCCAGACTGCTTAGATGTATTTGTGTATTTGTTCTCTCTTTTTCTGAAGTTCAGAAGTGAATGCCAGAATTTACATTCCAAGAACAGAGACATTCACATATGAGAGATATATGAACATGCATGGAGGAATTCCAAGGTTTTCCAGTATAAAACATACTTAGGGGAAAAACAACCTTTCCTAAGTATACTCAATGGGTATGGAATGCTGTCTGTTGGAGGCAGTGGGAAGGGGACAGAAACCTAAGCAGGAGAGGGAGTAGAATATTGAGGAGGAAGGCATAGGCAACTAACTGGAACAGTGAACAGGAACATTCCATATCACCAACATTATGTTGCAAAACTCAGGGCTAAGCCCAAGGTAAGTCATTGTAAGTAAGAAGGAAACAGTGCAAATAAGCAGGTGGATGTTTTCTTCAAGCTGTTTAGAAATGTAATTTTAAAAAGGTGTTTTTGAACATGCTGCAGTTTATTTATGAAAAACGGTACTTAGTTTCAGCAAAAGCGAGTTATTTTATTGTATTACGTCTACCAATAAAACAGTACATAAAAACAACCCATCTCAAATGTAAATGTTTCATGCCAGTGTGCATAGAACATAGGCTTCTGTTCTCTAGTTATTTTGCTCATGATTTCTCTCTGTTCATTTTAATTTGTAGGAGAGACTTTGCCCTTAGCCACATCCAATCAGATTCTCTTGAGGTTTAGTGCCAAGAGTGGAGCATCTGCCAGGGGCTTCCATTTTGTCTATCAAGGTATTGGTCTTTTTTTTCTTTTTTACCTTTTTGTATTTTGTGGACTACGTTGCCTTGGCCCTCACTGCCAGAGGAAGAACTCAAACTCCCAGTTCTAGTGCTGCCCAAGGCTTTCATGCTTAAATCCGATTGGTACGCAAGGTAAAATACAGGTTACAAGGTTCAGCAGGTACGTAGGAGGCAGATGCATGGCTAAGTCCAGTCAAACAAGTAACACCCACCCATACTTTCTTTAGAAGAGCAGGGCGGGTACAGTGATAATAGCTTGCTTGAGACTAGGCAAGCAAAGGGGGATTCCTTCAAGTGGGCTGGCTCTGGGAGGTTTGTCTGTGCTGGTGTCTGTGTGTCCATGGAGATGCAGTCAAGGTTGTCTCAGCATCACTTACTCTCCAGAAGGGAAGGCTCCTCACTGGCAGGAGCAGGCTCTGGAAGCAGGAGGTTACGAGTGTCCAGGGTTGTAGGGAAGGGGCATTCTTTTGACAACCTGCTTTACCTCTCCCTAGTATCCAGATATCCATCCTCCAGGCCATCTGTACTCCTTTGCAGCATCAGACACTATTTGGAGTCTTCATTCCATTTTCCCCATCTTGCTCAGGATCCCTTTCCATTCCTCCTCAGCCCCTCTACAGCACCTCCACATGTGGTCATGACATATGTATGGTCTCAGTAGCACCAAATATATATATGTCTCAAATAGTCATGGGAAATGCAGTGTGTTTTTAAGTGCCTTTGTAATTGATTCATGGCGTGTTTTGCAATCTTAGCTATTTTCTTTTCATTCACAGGGTGTGTTATTTGTCATCATGATTGTGTTCAGAGATTAGATTAGGTACCTATAGGGTATGCAGTACCATGCAGCCTGGTGTCTTAACCCATGTGCTGAACTCCTCATGTGCAGCATTCATATGCCAGTGATTTACAGAACAACCCAAAACCTCTTTGGACAGTGGTGGTGGTGGACACAGATGTCTCTCTGTCCAGCCCTGCAAGGCTAACTTCACCACCTGCTAGCTGCCACCGTCATCATTACATTCTGGTGACGATCCCCACCTTCTACCTGTCAAACTAGTGGGTGTGGGGTGGAGTTTCCACTGTTAAGATCACATCTGCCGCCATTGTGTGATTCTTCTTAGCTTGAACTCTTGAAGCCAATTTTCATGGGCATTGGAGGCTACAGGAACTGGGGGAATTGGCCAAAATCTCCTTCCTCTTCCATTAGTGAAGTCAATCACTGAATCACAAATTCCTTCTGTGATCAGAAGAAGTAACTGAATTCCATCCTACAAGACCTGCCCCCAAATAAGGTGTATGGGATTGTAGCAATCATGATTTTGAATACTTTGGACAGCATCCAATGTTTTTCTGTATAAATGAAGGCACCTCCACTAGAGTTGTGCTATTGAAAGGGGTCACTGTAGGAGGGGAAGTCATTGGATTTGACCCATATGTGTTTTTTTGTCTTCTGCTACTTATAAAAATATAGTTCCAGATTCAAAGATTGGGGGTGGGTAGCATTTCATTATCATGTAACAAATTGTTCAGCAGTGTTGTATTGTTTGCTAGTTTGGGGAGGGAGGGGTAGTGTTTATGTTTATTCATCACTGGCATTAGGATATAGGATTACTCTGTCTAGTGGCATTTGAGAATAGGAAATGCTATTCTCAGCATCTCGGAATGAATCAAGTAAGTAAGCCTGCTTTATTTATCTCTGGAGAACCTTGCAGCTAGTCAAGTTTCCATTTTTGGAAGATGAATGCATTAGGATCCCTAGCTGCTAAAGCTTTAGCCAGGGCCATGCGGCTTGTGGCATTTAATTAGATTTAATAAATATGCTACCACAATTTGGGGATTTTCAATCTTCTTGTGAAATATAGGAACAGATTTCCCAGGACTGCCTGCCTGCTAATGTTAAGATACCTCTGAGAGCAGCATCCCCATTCCTGAATGAACACTCTAATCTGGCCTGCAAAGTCAATCATTTTATTTATCACCCAGTATTCCAGATTGACCCTATTACATGTTTGCTTTTCCACTAGGCTGATTTCTATTTTGTTTCATAGCACTAAAAGATGAATAATAATTACTACAGAAAATGCAATTTCTCTCTGATACCATCTAAGAAGACTAACTTGTCAACATTATAGTTTAGAATTAGACTGAGGATTAGGAGGGAGAGGTGCCCATAGCTAGCCTAATTGTATATTCTGTTCACAGCTAGTGAAATATTAGATTTCAAGCTTTGGATTTTGATATGATGGCCCTTCCTCCCCCCCTCCCCACAAACTAATGCCATTTTCTCTACATATTTCTTTTTGTCTCCAATAAACTGCCTTCCTTTTTGAGATGACTCACATTTCTTTATATTTCATACTTCACAAAAAGCAGGATGATTAGCTGTTACATGAATGAGCGGAACCTCTACAAAAAAATCCTCAAAAAACAGTGTTGACATTTTATAATGTTAACTACCCTCACATTTTCAGTACAATTGGGTTTTAAAGGGAGTCATTTGCTCTCATTTCCATAATTATGCCATGCTGGCTTATTTCCTATAGCTCTCTGAAACATCCAGTGCTGGCCCAAGACATTAGCCCTTGTAAAGCCTATATGGTTTACTCTAGCAAGAATGAACTCACATTCTACCATTTCAGGGCCTTTGCACAAATGCAGTTTGTTTGTTTGCTTGTTCATTTGTTGTACAGTGATACCTTGGTTTACAACCATAATCTGTTCCAGATCCGTCTGGTTGTAAACCAAAGCAGGTTGCAACCCAAGGCATGCTTTCGCCAATGGGGCCTCCCCCCCCAAAAAAATGTGTTGTAATCCAAAAATAAATGTGTTGTAATTAAAAAAAGGGGGACACGCACTTCCAGGTTTGACGTGGTTGTAATCTAAAATGGTTGTAATCCAAAGTGGTTGCACACCAAGGTACCACTGTATTTATTAAATTTATATTCTGCCCTCCCACCCCCCCAAAGGAGCCCAGGGCAACAAACAACAAGCAATAAAACAATGAAAACTGCTTTGTATTAGTATTTGTATTTTTAAAAAAGTATCTGTCATCATTCAAAGAAGTTTTGTAGGTGTCCCAATGGGTTCCCCATTTAAATCAGGCAAATCTGTGATCAGTAGTTGCTGGACTACAATTCTCTTCATTGTATGATGGCTAGGGTTCATGGGATTTGAAATCTAACACCATTTGGAGGGTCACATGTTTTACAGTGCTTTTTTAAGAAGCAGTATGATAATCGTTGCTTCTTCTTTAAAATATACATGGAAACACAAGGGTTGGAGCTTTGTGGCATTGCTAGTACTTCCTAGATATTCCACATGTTATCCTATGCCGTAATGGGCATAAGCAACACTTGACCAAGAGAATGAGCTTTAGTATCGCCTCCATTTGCTATGTTGATGGACAGGTATTAAGAAAAATAAGGGATGCATGTCATGTGACAAAGGTATTTGAGAGCAGAAGCAGTAAAGGAGTCTAGAAATGTTGTGAAATGCTGAAAAGCTGCGGAATCATTTAGCATGCTGAGTCACTGTGACTTATCTTGAGGATGACTCATTGTATCTGCTTGCAGGCAGACTAGGTGTCTCACTCAGTGTCTGTGACTCAGTATCTGTAGTGTGTCTGTGTGAGGTGGAGCCTGTGATCTGTGAAGCCTGTTCTCAATGGAAACTCAGTATGCTCTGAAGCTAGTTTAATCTTCTGTTCATTATGCTGTTATTTGCAAACAAGTTTAATTTTAACTCAGTGAAGCTTTTATTCTTTTAGTGAAGAAGACTCTGCATTATTAATTTACGTTGTGCGTCAGTACATCCAGTTTGGACTTGTGTGGGACTTCTACAGGGCTTCTACTGATAAAAAGCAACTGAATGGGAGAAGGCCTATTACTCTGCATATTGTAAAAGAAGCATAAGCATGCCATCAATGCAGTCGTGTAGACTGAGCCCAGTTGTGAAGTGTGTGGAGTCCAAAAACCCATACTTTGTCACTTAGCAGCAAATGGTGTTGTACATAGAATGCAGCCATATAAAAGCTGAAGTTCAGTACCGATTTGCTTATCCAGCAGTTTATTTCCCCCAACCCACAGCTGCTTTTAGCTGAAATGAAGAATATTTCTTCGCCAAAGTAGTCTAAATCAAATCAGTCACACTACATTCCACCCAAAAGGCGTGTTTCTTGTGGACTTAGTCTGTCGTACTCATCTATTTAAAGTTTAGTTGACAAAATTAAAGAGTGGCTTGACTGAATTTTGGTGTGACTGTTGTGGAACAAAAGTGACTCAAGGAATTCAACCTGATCGGTATAATGATGCTTTTAGCCAACAAATCATCTTTCAGTTTCTTTAGGGAAGCCTCTGTTAGTGCAAACTAAATTATCTGCAGTTTCTAAGTGATGTTTCTCAGACTACACTTCTTTCCTCCTGTCCGTGCAGCTGTTCCACGAACCAGTGATACACAATGCAGCTCCGTTCCAGAGCCGAGATACGGTAGGAGGATTGGCTCTGAATTCTCAGCCGGTTCCGTGGTTCGCTTTGAATGTAGTCCTGGCTATCTTCTGCAAGGTTCCAAAGCCATCCGCTGCCAGTCTGTGCCCAATGCTTTAGCTCAGTGGAACGACACAGTGCCAAGCTGTGTGGGTAAGGCATTATTATATTTAGGTCATCCGTTTCTAAATCAGAATTCAAGAACACTACTTGTTTCATCAAGTAGTATTTAACACTTAAATTCTCTCTCCATTGATTAATACTGGTCGTGTCCAATTTAAAAGAGCAATTTGTCATTTCAAAAGTAATTGAGTACCAGCTGGTTGGTAGGCAGTATAGTGTTTCACATAATAACCTATTAGATTAACAAGGTTGATGCATGTTTTGCTGAATATTTATTATCAGTGTGACTGCCTCTAAAATCATAAGTATAATATGGAGCATAATGTCAATGTCTAGAAATCACCCTTCTGTTAATTAATTGATTTCCCCCCCATGAAACATCCTTTATAGCAGATTTATAACTGATACAGTTAGAAGTCTGCTGTTACAATGTCATATTTTAGAATAACAAGATCCAGAATAAATTGATCCAAACAATGCACTTAACACTGTGTTTTGTCAGTGAAACTCGCTAATGGAATTGTGTTTACTGTTTTGAATTCTTTTGCATGTATTAAGTCCCCCCCCCTTTTTTTTTACTCTCAAGACTTGTGCATTACACTTATTAATAATACTGACAGGGACAGTGTGACTTTAGAGAGAATAAAATAAGACCATAGTGATTTGAATCATAATAGCTAATATAATTTTACCTGAGTACATTCAGCATCTAGTATATTGTCATGGGGCAGAAGAAAGTTCTGTTTTTCACCTTGGACATAACTAATTCCAACATCACAGAGTTTCATCTTTATTTTTATTGAAATTCTCTTTAATCTGGATGTTAAGAAGCATTCATCCTCTCTCTGCTTCATATCCAATATAAATATAATTAAAATTAATATATTAATGTTGCATGGGCAAGCAACCACAGTCCGTCCTGTCTTGGCTGATCTGGAGCAGGTAGCTGCAGGGTAGCTTCAAACCTACCTCTCTTCTGTGGCACAGAACCTATTTCTCTGCCAGCTTCAAAGAAGGGTTTTGTTTTATTTTTCCTCTCTTTCTTTTTGTCTGTCTACCTCTCTTACTCTGAAGACTCTGTGGCTGTTTTCCTGCCCCATTCTCTACAACCTTCCCCTTCCTCTGTGGCGCTTTTTCCTACTCCAGTCTCACAATGAATTTTGTGGGGAAATTGGACTGGAATAAGAAAAAGGAAGAAATTCTGGCATAAAGTCACCTGAATTTAAAATATCATTTCCATGGTTTGGCAGCCATGGTCACTATTAGAGAAAATTTAATTGAATGTTCATATTTCTATGCATACATATATTTATAGATACTTCCTTTGAATGTGAAAATGTGTCTTACTTTGGTTGAAACGAGGTCTTATTTCTATTGTTAGTGTTACTTTGCTGTTCCCTGAGCATGACTTTACCTTTGTTGATATCTCTAATTCAATTTTCAGTGCCATGCAGTCGAAATTTCACTGAACGGAGGGGTACTATATTGTCTCCAGGCTATCCTGAACCTTATGGTAACAGCTTGAATTGTGTATGGAAAATCATAGTGACTGAGGGATCAGGTATTCAGGCAAGTCCATATTTTGCCCACAGTGGAATATGAACTACTTCATAATAGTAGAAATGAATTGATTGTTGATCACTCCTCTTCCCAAACCCTAGCCAAATCTAAAGAAAACACCAGCTTGCTTACATGTATTTATTTATTTATGGCATGTATATGCCATCCAATCAATTATTTTCCCAGAGTGGTGTAAAATAGTAAATTACAGTTAAAAACAATCAATACCAAAATGTAAAGGAAAACAAATCACACAAGTGTAGCAGCACAAACAGCATCATGAAAGCTTTATGAGGCAGCATAAAACCAATAAGTCTATGATGTAGATATCTCAAGTCTGGACAAGTTTATAGATCTCTATGTTCCCAGAGTTTCAGAGTATCTTTGGCTCAGAGCCAGTCCAAGAAATTTTGCTGTCCATGGCAAAGGGCAAGATGCCACCAGTTAATTCCATGAGCAGAGGCTGACTTTCAACACTGGCGATGGAATAACATCCTCCACTGTGCCTGGGGATGGCTGGCTGCTTCAAAGAGCGCATGATAGGCTGTGTAGCATGCAAGTCTCTGATCTCCAGTAGAAGGGAATAGGTAGGAAGCTTAAGAGGAATGCCACTGCTGCCTCACCTCAGCCCCCGCTGCCTGAGTGTAGCATCTTTTTCACTTTGTCTAATGGTAAGTCTGGCCTGGTCAAGTAACACACCCTCTCATTTCACCCCACATGGCCAAAGCCCATGGCCAAAGCTAAAACCACTCCTGTCTACCCCACTTATTATGCTTAAAAGAACCAGTTGCAGAATCAGGATTGATGTTGCAGGGCATTGGGCTAGATGACCATCGGGGTCTCTTCCAACTTTACAGTTCTGTGATTCCATGATTCTTTGTTCCTTTTATCAAAGCATTATTTTATACATAGTTAAATAAAGCAATATCACCATCTGCTGACAGCTAGAGAAACAACTAACGATGGCATGCAAGTGCATTCGGTTAATTTAACACAATAAATATGATGGAAATAAAATTCAGCTGTAGGGTACTGATTAGAAGTGGATACCAGCTATGTGTGGAGGCCAAAAAACGAGGCAGATGGAAGTGCCAATATCCCCTCACCCTTAAGTCAGATCAGGGCCTCCCAAAAGTCTTGTATTGTTCTGTTTTTTTATTATTACTTATTTAAGACGGGACATACACTTGAACAACACGAAAGAAAGAAAGAAAGAAAGAAAGAAAGAGAAAATTGAATTAAAATCAAAATTAAGCATGTTCTGTTTTTAATTCATTTTTCTATTCAGAATAACTCCAGGTTTTTGTATATCTCTGTTTCTCTAGGGAAGTTGGCTTTGCAAGAAGTGAGGTTGTCCCACATGTTGTCAGTAGAGCACCAAAGAGCTCTGGACTGGGTTTTTGTTGTTGTTAAAACCCAGAAGTACAGGATTTTATTTTTATTTTTTAAACCCTCGAAGTCATAAAAACCCCAGAGCTGTTCAGAACTTCACTGGCAATGTTCTGGACAGCCTCATATTGTAAAGCCTCTTGGAGACCTGTAAAACTTATATTGGAAGCATAAAGTCTATCTCAGAGGATACAAACAAACTCTGGAAAGGTTTTAAAAATGTACAAACAAGAATAAATACCACTCAGCCAGCTCTTAATTTGTTTAAAATCAGAAACAGCAAGAGACAAACCCACCCCTTTCACACATAGAAAAATATAGAGAAAAGTGAATCCATTCTACTTATGCCTGGACTCATTTGTCTGCAGTTAATCTACTCCAAAAGTAGTGTTGCCATATTTCCCAAAATGAAAATCTCCTTTTCTTCTTTTTTGGGGGGAGCGAAGCTGATGAGCTTTTTAGGGACATCTCCCCACAAAATGTTTTTTGGGGAACATCTCAGATACAGATAAGATTTTTTTTAAAATGTTCAGATAAAGATGCAAGGCAAACCTTGAGGCCCATGTACACCCCTAGTATTTATAGATCCATTGATTGCAAGCATTCATCATGTCTTTGCAGACATTTCAGTGTTATGACAACTGCTACTTAGTGTAAAAACCGGCGGTGAAGTTTGTGACTGATTTGAGTTCTGCAACAGGTTCTTCCACAACTAAATCCAACCTCTTGTCCTGCAAAAACAAAACAAAACAAAACAAAGACATCAAAATCACAGTCTTTATTTTCATTAGGTTTTCTCCCTTTAACCAAAATAACTCCTTTTCTAAATACAAATTTCGCTGCCCCCACAGGCTGCCTTGATCAATTGGGAAAATTCCACATCTATTAGCACATTCCTTTGTATGTGCAGCCTTTTCACTTCCATTGCAATGAATGAACTACCCCCAAAGAATTCTGTATCTGCACTGGCAGGGGTCTGGAGTGGAGTGGTTGTGTATAATTCTGCCTTGCAAAGATGACTTCCTTGGGATATTGATAATACCTACCTGTACTGCTGCTTCCGTATATCTTGCCATTTTTTTTAGTCTTCCTCATTTTCTTTCTTTAAATGCCTTTCTTCCTTTGTAATCATCTGTCATCTGCCGCTCACTTGAATCCAAGCTATTCAGTTTTGTAATGTGCCTTTTTATGCACTGTGGGAGGTTCTATGTTTGAATATTCCTTCACATTGAAAATATCCTCATGCTTACAAAAGTAGCAGGAAAGGGATGAGGCTTCTAGACTAGCTCATATTTTAACATCTAGATTTATAGGTGCAGGGCTTCTAAATTGGGTAACATCCATATATTTTATCCACCATCTGAAGTCTGGTACACGTAATCCTGTGCATCTGCTGCAATGCAGCTCTGCTCTGATAGAGAGCACTATCCTAACCCTTCCACGTTGATGACTGGGCACATAGGATGGCACTTCTGTGCCTCTCTGCTGGCCTCTGCAAGCAGAGAAGAGCACTGCCAATGAAAGGAGGAAACCCTACCTAGATGGGTGGGAAACTATCACTAGTGGTTCTCCTGCTGGCAAGAGTAAGCAGGAAGCACTGAAATGGAGCACTTCGAGGGTGAGGTGAAAGCTTTGGTAACATCATATCCAAAGCCTGGACGATGCCCCAGGCCCTTCAGCTATGCCTGCCTGGAACTGGCATAGCAAATGCAATAAATAACTATTTTCACCATTTGCCAGCAGAAGCCACCAGGTCTTAGGTCTCAGCAGTAGATTTGCCACTCCCATTCCTTCTAGACCCCACTGAAGATTGGTCTGTCATTTTTTGGAAACGTGACACTTCAGCAATGAATGCCTTGTTATTCCATGATCAGTTGCTGCTCTTTGATGTCATTTCGTAATTACAAAAGTGCACAATATTGTGAGGTCAAAATGTGTGTTTAGCTTATGCAGCTATGTTTTGCTGTCAATCTCATTGCTGCTTTTTTTTTTTTTTTTTTTTTTTGGTCTTTGATGTCAGAACTTCTGAAAAGATATGTAACTATACTGTTTAATGAACACCCGGTGGTGATTCTTTCACAGATCCAGGTCATAAGCTTTGCCACTGAGCATAACTGGGACTCTCTTGAAATCTATGACGGTGGTGACTTGACAGCACCAAGGCTTGGGAGTTTTTCAGGTATGTAGAGGTCTACATTGCGGTCTTATAATGGCCAAACCATAGGGATGGTGAAGAAATTTGGATAGGTTCGTATTTTTATGTGGACCTCCTAATTTATGGTGTGGTGTAGTGGTTAGGAGTGGTACACTTGTAATCTGGTGAACCAGGTTCGTGTCTCCGCTCCTCCACATGCAGCTGCTGGGTGGGCTGTTGGGCTAGTCACACTTCTCTGAAGTCTCTCAGCTCCACTCACCTCACAGAGTGTTTTTGTGGGGGAGGAAGGGAAAGGAGAATGTCAGCCGCTTTGAGAATCCTTCGGGTAGTGATAAAGCAGGATATCAAATCCAAACTCCTCCTCCACCTCCACCTCCTCCTCCTACTACTCCTCCCCCATTCCTCCTCTTCCTCTTCTTCTTCTTCTTCTTCTTCTTCTTCTTCTTCTTCTTCTTCTTCTCACTCCCGAAAAACAATATGCCAGTTGAAATGCAGTTTTCCTTCAAAGTTCACACTTGCCTGAAAGTTGCAGGTCAATTCTCCAGCCATTATTACATTTTGCGAGCTTATATGCTTGCACAGATGGAACATTTGTGTGTGAAAATCCCCAGGAGCTACCCAAATAAATAATTGTACACATGACACGGAATATACTTTTGGGTTATTGGCATAATTTTGGCCACAACTTTATTGATTACAGATAGTGAGTGGTTTGTTTAGGCATTGGTTCGACTATGCTGCTCCTGACCTCAGCAGGACGCAGTACTGACGACTGGGCCCCACCATACCATCAGTGCCGGTAAATACCATGGGGGAGCATTGGTACAGGCACATGGCTCAAGCTCACCCAAAATGCTCCCAGGGACTCTTGCGAGGTCCTACCCCCCAAAAGGGGTCAACAAAAGCATGGGGAGTCCCTGGATTCCTTTAATGGAATACCTGTTGCGCATTGGTTCTCTGACCTCCCCTCCACACCACCATTTTAACCAATGCCTAACCGCCAAAGCTTACAAAATTGTGATGATTTGCTACGCAGCAATCAAAACCCAAGTGGCATCAGCCAAATGGGAAAATTCCTACTGGGCCCCTGCCCCAAAAGCAGACGACCCACGAAGGCATAGCAAGGTCACAGCAAGACTCTAAATATAGGGAAGGGTGGGCGGATGATCCAGTGCACGAAGCGAAAAGAGGAAGCTCAACGCAACATGCAGAAATATATAAAGATCCCTCGGTTATTACACAACATATCCATTGGCCAGATTAGCCCAACAACCAAGGGACCACCAATCGGGTTGTTGTGGCTATCCAACTGCTCCCACTCACACAACAGTGAGGTCAGTTCTGATGATCTCACCGCAGCACATGCCCTTTGTGAAGAGGACCCGATTTACAGTATAATATTGTGACGTTGAACCTCACCCTATATGTTTTCTTCTTCTTTATATGTTCTGCTTCTTTAAAAGTTCCTGTGTTGCATAGATCTTGTGATAAATGACAGTGTTCATAACCTGTCCCATATTTCTGGCAGGTACTACAGTACCAGCATTGTTGAACAGCACCTCCAATCAACTTTACTTGCACTTCCACTCTGATATTAGCGTGGCAGCTGCTGGTTTTCACCTCGAGTACAAAAGTAAGTTTTAATTTTATTATTATTTTGATTGGCATTGTGCTTCTTGTTTGTGTTTGCTAGATATCATTCATATCATCACATTGTTGCACGCCACCCAAAGCGGTGCAAAATTCCAGGGGTTCCAGGTTTTCTTTGGAATGAGGGTCAGTGGAGACTATGGTGTCTTTATGATATATGGTTTATTTACACACACACACTATCATATTTGATGGAGGTGCTCACAGCATTAACCCCCACAGCCTTGGATTCCAGCAGAAATCAGGCAAGGCCTTCATCCTTGCTTCTAGCTTCACACACAACTCAACTCTGGCCTTTGTCTTTCTAACTGCCAGGCAGTTGAGGGAAGGGAGGCATCCATTGGTTGTCTGGCACAGAGCCTCTTCCTTTGTTACCTTCATGGCCCATACTTGGAGAGCCATTACCTCACCAGGAAGCTAGCATGGATCTAGGAATTAGAATGGGACTCAGGCATAGAGCCCACCCTCTAAACTCATAGCAACATTCCCCCCCCCCAACATAAATTCCAGAACTGTCTTCACTGTTGCCTTTCCCCTGGTATTTTTTATGTTACTGTAATAATGTCCAGTTTAATGGCGTGGATAAAAGGTTGTTTTATGCTTTTATTCTATACATTTGTCAATATGTGCTCATGTGTGTGTGATCTCTGTAGCTGATATAATGACAGAATCGTAGCAACTGCATGCTTCATGTAATGGTTTTGTCTGTCCTACCCTTTCAGTCATGGAATGTTGTGTACAGCACACAGGCTGCTCTGGCAGGGTGTACAGTTGTTGCAAAGTCTTTGAGATTTGCTGTTTCATAATTATGCATGTTGATAGTGATTTTTATGTTGAAAAATAACAGCAGGGTCAGTTAGACTTCACATGCCATTGTAGTTTCCATTGCGGGGTATTGTTAACCCCAATGGCTTATATAGACCAGGCATCCCCAAACTGGGCCCTCCAGATGTTTTGGGACTATAACTCCCATCATCCCTAGCTAACAGGACCAGTGGTCAGGGATGATGGGAACTGTAGTCCCAAAACATCTGGAGGGCCGAGTTTGTTTAACCAGACAACAGTGGTGTAGCGTGGGGGGTGCAGGGGGGGCTGGCCGCACCGGGCGCAACATCTGGGGGTTAGGGTTAGAGGGCGCAAATCCACGGGTTAGGGGGCACAAATCCATGGGTTAGGGGGCGCAAATTACTTGCCTTGCCCCGGGTGCTGACAACCCACGCTACGCCACTGCCAGACAAGGGAAGTTATCAATAAAGGTGTGATCATTATTATTTTTATTTTAACTTGCAGACAGTATGCTTAATAACTTGCATCCTAAATTTATTTGGCTTTCCTGGTATACATTCAGCCCCCATGCCAGATTGCTAAAGTCAGGGGTTCCCCCCCCCCCCATCAGCAGGAGGGCACATAGTATTGTGCAAGACTGCTTACAATATATTTAAAAAGAATAAAAAATAAGTATAAATGTTACAACATGAACAGGGATCACTAAATACTTGAAAGCACAGTTGGGATGTTAATTATTCTTGCTGGTTCTCTTTCATGGAGAATGACATCATTTCCTGCTGCATCAGTAATATATTGTGTTTTATGCCAAAAGGGTTATCACTATGTTTTCACTTGGTAAATTACAGCACCATCCTAATCATGTCTACTCAGAGGTAAACCCTACTGAATTAAGTGGGGCATACCTCCAGGTAAATTGGATTAGGATTGTAGCCTAAATAAAAGTAAAGTGTGACACAGCCCTCCAGTTCTATATCATTTGGAAGAGGATTTGGAAATTAAGCCATGGAATTCCTGCTAGGATACCAGGAAGTTGTTAACTGAGATTTGATCACTGGGGAACATTTTGCACACTCTCATTTACATAGTGGCACCCATGTCCTTTTCAAACTTTTAAAAACTACTGATGCAAAATAGTGGTGTCCTCTGTGCGTAGCTATGTACATCAGTGAGTCATTCATATTAGCTAGAGGTATGTGTTACAAAGGTGACTCTTAAATTTTAAGCATGAATATAGATATTAATTATTAGTCTGATAAATAGCTTGACAGAGATTAGATTCGCCAAACATCTTTACGTTTGGCTATGCAAACATTCTATTACCTTGTAGAAGGGCAATAACAATTTTCTGTGAAACTAGGGCTTATTAGAGTATGTAGATGAAGGCACCAAATAGTCCCTTAATGTTGATATTCATCTCCTTTTAATGAGCAGTCCCAAACAAGCAAGTATACCGATAAGCATCAATAGTAATACTTATAATTGGGGTAATCACTTTTCTAAAATGTTAATGTGTGCAAATTTTTGGAAAGGCCAGATTTCCAGCTGATGATAAATATTCAGGACCAGCAATCAGCCACAGGGTATCTTTATTCTGTGGTTCAATTTCCCTATTTATTTCCACTATTTGTATGCAAAGCTTCCTGTAATTTATATGAAAAAGAGGTAATTTATTGATGATGCCAAATGAGTTTCTGAAGCTTATTTATACAGAATGTGTTTTGAAAGGCTGCTGGTTTATAACATCTGCAGATGTTACGTCCTGGGCAGGATTCTGATATCAGTAACTTGACTATTGCTCTTACCTGCTATCCGCAAGGTTAGATCAAACCTTCTGACTTTGTGTAACAGTGGTCCATTCCAGTTGAAACATTAAGCCATAGTTTAGTGCTACGTGAAAGTGCAGAACCTAGACTTCTGCTCTAGGGCATTGGAATTTGCTACCACCAGTCTTAAATAGGAGATTAGACAAGTTCATGGCTATCAATAACTACTCGTAATGATCACTGTATGCTACCTCCATGATCTGAGCTAGCATGCCACTGAATACCAGTTTCTGGGGAACAATAGAGGAAGTGGACTGCTACCTTTGTGTTCCACTTTTGGGCTTTCTTGGGCATCTGGTTGGGCGTTATGGAAAACAGGATGTTGGATCAGATAAGCCTTTGATATGATCCAGCAGGGCTTTTCTTACATGTTTTCCTTTACCTCTTCTCCTGTGGGACTGCAAGGAAAAATCAGAAGCATCCGCATGCTGTTTTAAACTATTCATGGTTTGAGCTTGCCTGTTGCGCTGAAACAGGTAACTGGGGGACAGGGAGATGGACTGCTTTTCAGAATTTGCAAGGAAGTCTAATTTTTAAAAACACAATGGTCCATGGTTCTACTTCTGCTTATATTTTCAAAAGGAAAGAGCCTTAGCTAGAGTCCAAAATGGCAGTGATAGCTTTGCCATGAATCATGGCTAAAGAGTCATGTCTTAAATTAATCTGAAATATAATAAGCCTTGTTTTTCAGCACGTTACGCAACCAATTTAGGATCAGACATGAGGTGATAAATATTATTTTTTAGAGAAAAAAAGGTTTCACTAAGTAAATACGAAACCAAATAAGTTAGCTTTGTGATGTGCATGTCATATTCATTTCTGTGATTAGAAGGAAACACTGAAGATTAGTTTAGCATATTCTTTCTTAGTTTTGATGTGAATGTTTTTCTGTGCTCTCACTCTTTGTGCAACAATTGATTCACTGATTCACTGATGAAATGTTCTCAGACGTACTTCCCTCGCCCACCATTGTGAATTGCTGCAATGAAAATGAATGGCAATAAATCACCATATCTTATGAACATAACCTGGACAAGTACTGATTTAATAAGAATCTTGATTTCGTCTCTTGATTTGGCCAGCAATTTTTAATGTGCCAGTTCTAAGCAAGTTTACTTGAAAATCAGCTCACTGAAATCAATGGCACTCACATCTTTTTAAAATGCTAAGTGTCAGGGCACTTGACTGCACTGCCTGGTTTTATTGTTTTGTTTTTTTGTTTGTAGAAAAATACTTCGCTTTCAGATTGATCTATCAATACAAACAAACATCCCTCTAGAACTTAATAGCTTTTTAGCATCTCCGTGTTAGTGAAATAATTGCAGTGTGGGTAGCTTATAATAATATAATTGAGCAGCTAGCTACACAGAAAGTTGTGCAGAATACACAGCCACTGCAGGCTCCTTTGACTGCTGCTAATGCTCTTGTGTGTGCTGAACAAAATAAGTTTTTCTGTGGATCAAGATGGAAGAAGAAATAGCATCAAAGGGCCTTTGTGAAGCATTTGAACATATGAACAAATTCTGTCTACTTTTGTTATATTTGCAAGGGTTTTGTTTCTGTTTTCACCAGAAGATATTTATGTTGATATTTTCCCACTCGCTGTAGTAAGTGCAGTGGGGTGGTATTGTGTTTGGCTCTAAAAGAGCAAAAAAGGCACTTGTACACATCATGCATCTGCTTGGAGCAGGCATAGGCAAACTAGGCCCTCCAGATGTTTTGGGACTATAACTCCCATCATCCCTGACCACTGGTCCTGTTAGCTTGAGATGATGGGATTTGTAGTTCCAAAACATCAGGAGGGCCCAGTTTGCCTATGCCTGGCTTTGAGCAATCATATGCCATTAGTTGTGGTTTGGCCTCTTTCTTCTCAGTGGCTCATTCCGAGTTTTCTTCATGCCCACCTACCCTGGGTATGCAGTAAAGCACAGTATGGTTTCATAATTGGCTGAATTGTTTGTTGTTTAAAAAGGTAAAGGTAAAGGTACCCCTGCCCGTACGGGCCAGTCTTGCCAGACTCTGGGGTTGTGCGCCCATCTCACTCAAGAGGCCAGGGGCCAGCACTGTCCGAAGACACTTCCGGGTCACGTGGCCAGTGTGACATCGCTGCTCTGGCGAGCCAGAGCTGCACACGGAAACGCTGTTTACCTTCCCGCTAGAAGGCGGTCCCTATTTATCTACTTGCACCCGAGGGTGCTTTCGAACTGCTAGGTTGGCAGGCGCTGGGACCGAGCAACGGGAGCGCACCCCACCACGGGGATTCGAACCGCCGACCTTTCGATCGGCAAGCCCTAGGTGCTGAGGCTTTTACCCACAGCGCCACCCGCGTCCCGTTTGTTGTTTAGGGAAGTTTTAATGACTGTTTTAATGTATTTTTAATCTTTTGTTGGAAGCCACCCAGAGTGGCTGGGGAAACCCAGCCAGATGGGCGGGGTATAAATAATAAGTTGTTGTTGTTAATAAGTTGTTGTTGTTAATAAGTTGTTGTTGTTGTTGTTGTTTTGCTCTTAACCCATACTGACAGGTTCGTCACTTTCTGCCAATCTCCTACCTTGAAAAATACCTGTATGGTTTGATCCACAGTGTATCTCCTTTGTTGTAAAGTTAATGAAACTGTGGGTCTATTAGATCAGTGCTAGGATTCCCACTTCTTTATTCTGAATGTGCAACTACCTCTTTCCATTCTTTATCTTATATTAAGATATTAGGTTGCTGCTTAAGAGATAGGTGCGCTTCAGTAGCATTTTAACAAAACCTATTTCAGATGCTTAAACCTTTTTCTTTCAAATGCAAAATGGTTTGTTGTATTTATTAAATACATGTACAGTCACCCCAAATCCAGCAAGAGTCACCCTTACACAAAGCACTGGATTATCCTGATGTTTCCCACTGTACAGCTGAAGGCTTTTACTCTGGCCTTCCTGTAAATTGAGCACACCCATATTTTGGTAAGAAAAACAAAATACGAAATGGACATACGATATCAGTGAACAGATGGGGAAACTGTCTTTGAAGAAGAAGAGAATTAATAATAGCCTGATTTGCTAGGCATAGCAGTTCAAGTCTTTTTATGTTTCAGATGAATGACTATGGCTTAGAGTTTGCCAAAGGCACACCTAGAATCTTTATTTACCCATAGTAAAGGCATACATTCTATGTGCATTGGTATTTTAATCAGATCGCGCACCTCTAGCTACACTGTGACACCAGTTTTTAAGACCCATGGGTTTGTAATGTAAACACTTAGCACAGTGTGATGTTCATTGTCTCAAAATGGTGAGAGGGAAGAGGAAAGAATATTGCATTTTTGTTTTATGCAATAATTCAGTCTCGGATTGATTACAATAATGATGCTGCCTTTAGTGCTAGTTTTGATTGACAGCTATTGTTTTATGGAAGAAATTAGCCATATCATCAGGTTATTTTCTGTGCTACAAGGAATCATTAGCTGTAGAAAAGCCCATTTAGATTAATGGAAGAATTAATTAAATTCTTGAGTCAAAAGAGCAACAAACTCTACAAGGAGTTCATTAAAGTTATTCTCAAATTTTCATCAGTCATAAAAACAAAATGATCTGATAGAGGAAACCAAGAATTCACACACAAAATGTGACTTTAAATCTACTTTTCTAATACATTTCCAAAATTTTATCTGCTTTTATTTTAACTAGTTCAAAACAAGTAGTATAAGAATCTCTCAACTTCTAGCAAAACTTCATGTAGTACCTACCGTATTTTTCGCACCATAGGACGCACTTTTTCCCCTCCAAAAATGAAGGGGAAATGTGTGTGCGTCCTATGGTGCGAATGCAGGCTTTCGCTGAAGCCTGGAGAGTGAGAGGGGTCGGTGCGCACCGACCCCTCACGCTCTCCAGGCTTCGCGGACCTCTTCGCAAGGAGCGGGAGCACTCCGGCTCCTTGCGGAGAGTTGCCAGCATGCCGAAGCCTGCGCGCGCTGAGCTCAGCGCGCCCAGGCTTCGCGGACCTCTCCACAAGGAGCCGGAGCGCTCCGGCTCCTTGCGGAGAGTTGCCAGCATGGCGAAGCCTGCGCGCGCTGAGCTCAGCGCGCCCAGGCTTCGCGGACCTCTCCGCAAGGAGCCGGAGCGCTCCGGCTCCTTGCGGAGAGTTGCCAGCATGGCGAAGCCTGCGCGCGCTGAGCTCAGCGCGCCCAGGCTTCGCGGACCTCTCCGCAAGGAGCCGGAGCGCTCCGGCTCCTTGCGGAGAGTTGCCAGCATGCCGAAGCCTGCGCGTGCTGAGCTCAGCGCGCCCAGGCTTCGCGGACCTCTCCACAAGCAGCGGGAGTGCTCCCACGGCTTGCAGAGAGCTGCCTGTTTGCGGGCTGGGGTCGGGGGAAGCTCGAGCTTCCCCCGCCCCAGCCCCGCGCCTGGGGGGGGAAATAATTTTTTCCCCTTTATTTCCCCCCCCAAAAATGGGTGCGCCCTATGGTCTGGTGCGCCCTATGGTGCGAAAAATACGGTATACTGTAGTTGTTCCTGGCCTGTAAACAACTTTTTGAAGTACTCCAGCTGTACATGATTGTGCTACAATTTGTATGTTAAGTGCTTTTTTATCTATCTGTTTCTTAAACAAGTTTCAATTTCAAGGACTAAATGCTTAAGGAGTGCCAACTGCAGTATGGGTAAAATTGCATTCTGATGGCGATAAGATAGCATTATCTTTTTACTCCCTCCCTAGCTCCAAAGCAAGTTTGTTAACACGAGTGTTCCCAATCTGTTTTCATACTCCATACACATGCTGCATAACCAGTGCTTTTTTCCTTAAAAACAACAACAACAACGTTTAGGGGTACTCTCATTTTCCTACTCATAATGAAATACTGCCCCTCAATGAGGCCAAACCTAGATTCACAAAATGTATAGGGGTATGCATACCCCTGTGCCCGCCCCCCCCCCCCGAAGTACTGTCCATAACTTATATCTATGTCCTGAATAAACTATGGCCACAAATAGGTTTTTTCATTTTTTGAAATATGGCCACCCTAGACAATGGTCTAGCATATCCACTGCCACACCTGCAGATGTGAAGAAGAAGAAGAAGAAGAAGAAGAAGAAGAAGAAGAAGAAGAAGAAGAAGAAGAACTGTGTGTCATCACCTTATTGCTGACAACATACTCCAAAGCTCCAGATGACCCCACTCAGCAGTTTCATATAGATGTTAAACAGCAGTTGGAGAGGGGGAGACTCAAATCCTGAGCAACCTCATATTGAATGCTCCGTGGGGCAGCACACCCCCAAGCATCACCCTCTAGAAATGACTATCCAAGTAGGACCACAACTAACACAAAGTGGTGCCACCCACCCCTAACTTGGGCAGCCGCTCCAGAAGGATAACTTGGTTGATGGTATTGAAAGCTGCTGAGAGGTCGAGGAGAATTAACAAGGACATATTTCCCCTGTCTCTTTCCCAACAGAGGTCATCATACGGGACAACCAAAGCAGTTTCCGTGCTAAAAGCAGGTCTAAACCCCAGTTGAAATGGACATGACAAAAATTTCTACATTAGGGCATGCTGTTGGAAACATGAACTTGTTATTCAGATTTTACTGGGTCAAGTTAACTCCCCAATCATTGGGATTCTTAACTTTGTGCTGCATTATATATGGAAACGCATGCCAGGATTTGTGATGTAGACAATCATGACAGAAGAAGATATTTCCAGCTCACAGTGGCAATCAAAGGAATCTATTAAAATCTCCTAGATTCTGTATGCAGGGAAGGAAGGTAGTAATAGCCTACCTCTGGCTTCTGTTATTGATACATTGATCTTCCTTTCTCCTTACCTGTTTGAGTATTCCTTTGAGAAAAAGTAATTGCCAACCATAGCAGTATTGACTGTCCCTGTTGGACAGCAAGAGGAAATCTTATCCGTCATTCTGATGTTGACTTTACAGAAAGGGAATTATGCAAGTTCAGAACGCATTAAGGAGTGTTAGCAAGGTGATTTTAAACACCCAAGTCTATATTTGCGGTTTTAGTCTTCTTTCTTCACACTGCCTCTTGAACTTCTTGCCACACCCTTGATTTGTTATTGCTGTCCCCCCACTGTCCTCATTGTCAATGGTGAGCTCCCATTGCTGTGTCCCAGCTTCTGCCTAGCAGTTTGAAAGCATACCAGTGCAAGTAGATAAATAGGTACCACTGCAACAGGAAGGTAAACAGTGTTTCTGTGTGCTCTGGAATCACGGTCTTTCATGTGCCAGAAGCAGTTTAGTCATGCTGGCTACATGACCCGGAAAGCAGTCTGCGGACAAACGCCGGCTCCCTGGCGTGAAAAGTGAGATGAGCGCCACACCCCATTGGCACCTTTGACTGCACTTAACTGCCCAGGGGTCCTTTACCTTTTACATTTACTATAAGACTAGGTGCCAGCAGCAGCCAGGAGTGCATTCATCTGGGATATCTGCCACCCTCTTTTCCTGTGAAGCTACACTAGCCAACCACTGAAAGCCCTAGGCAATTCACTATTACATTATTCTAACGTACTGTAAGAGGGACTGTCTTTGAAGACAGTTCAGAAGTAGCCAATACTGTATAGGGCCCTTCAGATGTTCTTAGACTACATCTCCATCAATGTCCCCAGCCAACATAGCCAGTGGAGAGGAATGTTGGAAGTTGTACACCAAAATCAGGAATGTGAGGGCAGAACATATCACTGATATTGTACTGTCTACACTGGTTACTAGTTTGTTTCAAGGTTAAATTCAAAATGCTTATTCTTACCATAAACTTCTGAATAGAGGTAAGTGCCATCTGCTCTGTAGATTTAGAAAATAATTTTGAGTTGGTGCTGCTGCAAATCTTCGCGCCACAGTCTCTTTCCCAAGCTTTGTGGTTCTGTCCCAAGTACTCTCAGATTAATAGATACCTGCAGGGTAGGAGAGGCAAGACAGACAAGCTTGGCTTCTACCATCCAGGTATTTCCATTTCTGCCCTCCTACACACCAGGATACTTGCCTGTTTCCGAGGGACCAGATGTGTACTGGAAGTGGCTGGTTGTGCCATCTCTGAAAACAATGAAGACAATGGGAAGAATTCAAAACACTCTTGGGGTCATTCCATCAGTGCAAGCATTTCTGCCACCTAGGGCTTCCTGCATGTATTCCCCTAGCTGGATGGAGGACCCAACATGTGAATAGTTTGTACACCAAGTTCCCTGTTCCGATCCAAGAGCTGGACTAGTGTATGCCTAATTCTTAAATAAATCAGAAAATCCTGTGTATTATCTTTATTTCAGTAGGGGAGTTGGGACTGGATTTAGTTCCCCCATGAACCCCTTTCCCCCACAAACAGCTGATTCTAGCTTTTCAGAGGCTTATCTTCTTGATGCAGGCCCAGCTGCTTAGTGCACACTGTTATTTCTGATCCACCTTATTCTATTATATAAATAAAGTGCTGAGAGACATGTCTCTGCTCCTTTTTCACTGGGATACTGGATGGTGAAAATAAGATATAATTTAAACCTCAGCCACAGTTCCAGTGGCTTGAATGACAGGTGAATACTTAGATAAGACATAATTATTATAAACTCTAACTTTTGGCAATGAATGTTGTGTTATTGGCAGAGATATACAGGTGTAAAATCAAGGGTTGCGTGGTTTCTCTGTGAAGAAGAATTGAGGCAGGGAAGCATTACGTTTCAGTGGATTCCGAATCAGTTCAACCCTCCTAAGGCAGTATTTCTAACCTCCAGTCTATGGTGTTGGATGTTTTGGTCTGCTAGCTTGCACCAGAGGCTTTTGCTACAGCCCCACTCCCCAATCACAGTGAATACACTCCTACTACCAGGAAAAGGATGTTACAGGGATGGGGCAGAACAGGGCACCTCATCTGGGTCCTGGAGCTGGTGCAGCAAAACAAACACCCCCCCCCCCACTTCCACTTTCTGTCCTAGCTGGTTCAAGCTGGCAGAACTTTGAGTAATGACGTGGTTCCTCTACTCTGATTCTCTCTCGTTTGCTCTATAAATGCTCTAGATTGCTCTATAAATGTATATTTCCTTCTCTATTTTTAATTTTTAAGTAGAGCTTATAGCTCAAGTCTTAACAAGTGGTATGTAGTACAGATGTATTTTTTCCCCTCCCCCAATACTTTTTATTTGTTTTGATCTCTCCCGTAGAAACGTATTGGATCGCAATTTCATTTCACATTTATTAAGGGTTTACTTCTGTTCACATTCATGAGTTAATTCTCATACTTGCACAGAATTTGTTCTCGATGCCAAGGAATAAGGCTATTCGCTGCAAACTGAGACTTCATAGAAATTAAGAGCAATATTTAATTATACATCTGTGTGTGTGTGTGTGTGTGTGTGTGTGTCACACACTAATATATATCACATTTCTTTTTTGTGAAACATAAGAAGCAAAGCTTTTTTGAGACTGGATGAAACAGCCTAGGGAATTTTATTTTGGTTAGTTGACAGTGTCGTGTAATGAATGCTAATATACTTTCAGAAATGTTAACTAGATTATAGTGCTGTGAGCTTTCTTGTCATTGATGGCAGTGATGCCTGGAAAATATTGGAGGTCACTGTAATGACGTGCCTGGATGTATGTCTCGTGCCAGAGCTGGAATGGCAAAAGTATTTAACAAGCAGGAACTGGGATGAGATCACTGGGAGAGTGATCAGTATTGACATTAATGAGTTTTATGTCCTATGCCAAAAGAGTTAGCTGACCTGTGAAGAGCATGCAGTAAGCAATTTCCTGTACAAGAGAGGCATGCTACCCTTGAAAACAGTACTTGATATTCATAAGCTGTGAATGAGAACTACAGCATGTAAAGCATGTGGTCTAAAGAATACCTTGTCTCTGGCTCTGCAGCATGGCAGATAGAGCTCTGCTAACCTTTTCCTTTAAGCCCCACTAATTCTTCAGTAAGACATCATCATGCCACACTATGTCCTGTTCAAGAGACTTGCACATGCATGTGTACACACACACACACACACACACATACTTGCAGTGTGCATTATTGAACATGAATTCCTTCTGTGAGTGTGAATGAATTTCTAGGTTTGTCACACCATTATACAGTGGTATCTCGGGTTACATGCGCTTCAGGTTACATACGCTTCAGGTTAGAGACTCGCTAACCCAGAAATAGTGCTTCAGGTTGAGAACTTTGCTTCAGGATGAGAACAGAAATCGTGCTCTGGCGGTGCGGCAGCAGCAGGAGGCCCCATTAGCTAAGATGGTGCTTCAGGTTAAGAACAGTTTCAGGTTAAGTACGGACCTCTGGAACAAATTAAGTACTTAACCCAAGGTACCACTGTATTTTGAAGCTAATTTTACTCAACAGCGAATATATAAAATGTGACCTATTACCGTTGTTTCATATGTATATACACGCCTCTGTGTGTGACTGTGTGTGTATATGTCTCTCTCTGTTTCCAAATATATACACACATACATACTATTGATGGCTTTATGTATCTGTTTGTGTATTTATATTGAACTGTTCTTCCTTTCTGTCCTGCTGCTATCATTTCTTCCCTTGTGTTCACTTAGATTATGGCATGCTTAAGTCAGGGACTTTAACGGCTTTTTAATTTTGTGAATTGATTAGATCATGTTATATGCTAAAGAACAAAAAAAAGTAATAAAACTTCAAAACAACATGAATATTTTAATATGTTTTGTTCCATTTCCCCCCTTTATTTTGTTTTAGCTGTAGGCCTTGCTGCCTGCCCAGAACCAGTAATTCCTAGCAATGGATTCAAAATGGGCGATAGATATATGGTGAATGATGTTTTGTCATTTCAGTGTGAGCCAGGATACACATTACAGGTACTTGCATTTTCTTTTGAAATGGTATAGTTGCTGTTTTAACATATTGGGCTGGATTCATAATTGAATAGAGCAGAAACCCACAACATGGGTGCTTCCATGGTGAGAGTGATTTTGGTCAGTTCTTGCTCCCACAACTTCAATCTCCTAAGGCAGTGGCTCCCAGTTGGGGGTCCGCAGACCCCAGGGTGTCTGTGTAATCTACCCAGGGGATCTGTGGCACCATTCACATGACCAAAACTACAATAGAGATATCAAATCTTTCAAAAGCAAAGAGTCCATGGCTTAGCTTTTGAAAACAAACAAACATGGAGTCCACAGTACTTTACTAATATCTTCTGCTAGATCAAATTCTTTTGGTGAAGAAAATGTATTCTCTGGAAGTATTTTCAGCTCTTTGTCTCATATGAAAAGGATCAGGATAAATAAGTGATGGTTGCTTTTTCACTCTGCTTGCTGAAGAGAACTGCATAAAGTCAAAACTTGGCATATTTTCCCCATCTCTCTCATCAACAAAAATTTGCTCCAGCAGAGGAACATCAGCAATTTTCTCTTTCATATTTTCTGAGACTACCACACCTGCAACTCTTTTATATGAAGTGATATAGCTAACAGAAATCAATTGGACATGATACTCAGAAATAATCAGAATTCCTATTAATTTAAATTGGTCTTAACTGTTGCTAATTTTCTCTGGATTGGGAGTATACGTTTTGCATTCAATTTAATACACTCTGCAGGAAAGGAACAGGCCCTATATCAGGTCATAGCCATCTAGCCCAGTACTGTCTTACTCTGAGTAACAGTCACTCTCCAGTGTTGAAGGCAAAGGCCTTTCATACCATCTACTGGGGCTGATGCCAGCAATTAAGACTGGGACCTTTTGTGAGCAAATCTTTTTCTCTGCCACTGGGTTATGATCCATCTCCAAATATGACAGTAAACTGTCAGACAACTGTTGTTTCAGACATGTTTGCCTGCCTCTGTACATCTCTTTCTTTTTCAATGGACACTTGGAAGTTGTGGCTTCATTTAATTTTCCTTGGTATCTTCCTCCCTGTTCCTATTTCATTATTAATTCTGATTATTCTTTGATTTCTTTTCTTTTCTATTGGTCCTTCTGCAAAGCAAATAAAATAGTCATTCATAATAAAATTAGTTTTGCTTGCATAATGGGCCTATCTTCTTGAAAGGTAAAATAGAGTTGATTTTCCATTTATATACCTGCTTCTCTGCCAGGGTTTCTTTTCTCTTTTTAAAGCCTTACAGACCTTTTTTGCAGTCTGTGGTTTTGCTTTTCTTAGTGGTAATTGCCATATTATGATAATGTGAGAATATATTAATGTAGTCTTCCTTGATTTATAAATAAATGTATGACCTTTCTTAGTGCAAAAATCTCACTGAGGCATAGATTCTGAGCTAGCATCAGTGCTGCTAAACACTAGAATGCAGACTGCAATATTACATTTGGTCTTCTTTTGCTGAAATCTAAATAAATAGTTTGCACATGCCAAAGTTCAAGTGAGTTCTCTGTCACAGTGTTTCTGACTGCCTTTCTTTGGGCAATGCATATGTTTTAAACACATCAGCCTACACTGACAAGTCACCAGTGGACAAACATATATCGTAGCTACCAGAATATATACATTTTTGCCATAAGTATGAATATAAAATATACAGTCGTACTTTGGAAGTTGAACGGAATCAGTTCTGGAAGTCCATTTAACTTCCAAACCTTTCAAAAATCAAAGTGCGGCTTCTGATTGGCTGCAGGAAGACCCGCCGGACGTTCAGCTTCCAAAAATAGTTCACAAACTGGAACACTCACTTCTGGGTTTGCAGCGTCCAGGAGCCAAAACGTTTGAGAACTAAGCTGTTCAAAAACCAAGGTATGACTGTAATCTAAAATTAGACCACTGAAAGTCAACAAGGAGAAGGGGTTAGGAATGGCATTATACAATAAATAATCAGTGTCCACAGCAATACTACTATTTATGTATTTATTACTTACATTTATTGACTTACAACCAACCAGACAATCAGACAGAACCCCCACAGAGATACATTAAGACCAAGGTGGAAAATATCATGCCCACTTCTAAAAGGCTGCAGATAGTTAAAAGCCAAAGGCTTGGTTGTGGAGGAAATTTATTGCCTGGCACCTAAAGGACCACTACTGCATTGCTTTGTCAAGCACTTGGTTATATATTAGTACTACATTGTACTTCATGCTATGTCATCTTGGGAAAACACAGGGCTAGCCTTAGACCTTGACAATGGGCTTCACTAGAATATGACACTTGTTTCAATGTTGTCATCACAAGAGTTAGATTGTTTTACTGTGGATGTATCCAGCAACATGTTCTGAACACAATAATGATACATTAACGGTGGATTTATTCTGCTTTATTAGTTGTTCTGTAACATTTCCCTGATATGGCCACATTATCACTGTTCGAAAGTGTTGTAGCGCTACAAAAGCAGGAGGGGAAAACACACAGAGAAGATTAGTGCTATGAAAACTTAGGAGTTCCAGAAGGAGGATAGAGCATATGCACTGTCTGGAAATCAAGCCATTTGACCACCAACAACCTTTTTTTTTTTTTTACATGCACAAAGGGCATTGACAGTGAGATCAGACATGGCTGCTTCTCTGATAGCATGAGCTAAAATAATTTATTATAATTGTATATTTTTTATTGTCGTAACCCACCTGGGGACTATGTGGTGAAGGGCAGATAAGGAAACACAATAAATCAAATCAGCATGAATGAGCAACAAAAAGAATGTTTGCAGGGGGCCCTAAATATGATGATGTATTTCTAAACTATTTGATTGGTAGCCAACCTAATAATAAGCACACTGGGGTTAAAAATAGAGTTACAATGGAGATAGTACACGAATACAACTGCCCTATGAGGAAAAATTATTATTATTATTATTATTATTATTATTATTATTATTATTATTATTTGTTAAGAAAGAAAGAATCTAGGCATTTTAGGATTTGAAAGAGATGGATAAAAATATGCATGTTGTGGATAGAAATACTTTTCATCCTTCTCTCACAATAGCAGAACATGAGATCATCCAATGAAATGGAACAGTGGTAGTTGCCCCTCTCCATGAACCCATCCCTTCCTTCCTTCCTTCCTTCCTTCCTTCCTTCCTTCCTTCCTTCCTTCCTTCCTTCCTTCCTTCCTTCCTCTTCAAACCCACTCCCAACCCTTGGGGTGGAAAGGAGGAGTCAGGGAATTCGGCTTTTGCGAGCCCAACTGCGTATGTTTTTCTGTGGCTGAAACCCTGTGAAATGTGAAATCTATAACCACAGTTCGTAACATTTTTGGCAGACCAACCACAACCCAACAAGGAATGGGACAACCTTGTTGTTGTTTAGTCATTTAGTCGTGTCCGACTCTTCGTGACCCCATGGACCAGAGCATGCCAGGCACTCCTGTCTTCCACTGCCTCCCGCAGTTTGGTCAGACTCATGCTGGTAGCTTCGAGAACACTGTCCAACCATCTCGTCCTCTGTATTCCCCTTCTCCTTGTGCCCTCCATCTTTCCCCAAATCATGGTCTTTTCCAGGGAGTCTTCTCTTCTCATGAGGTGGCCAAAGTATTGGAGCCTCAGCTTCAGGATCTGTCCTTCCAGTGAGCACTCAGGGCTGAATGGATAGGTTTGATCTTCTTGCAGTCCATGGGACTCTCAAGAGTCTCCTCCAGCACCATAATTCAAAAGGGACAACCTTATATCCATTCATCTCCATAGGTGCCAATGCCCTGGGGCCCTAGGTGCATGAGCACCCACAAAATTCCCCATGAAGGGGCCAGGCACCCACAAATTTCTGTGCCAGGACCATGCACGCTGCATGGCACCCATGGTCATGGAGTCAAGCTAGCATTCCTGTTTATCTCAGTGGGTTTTGGTTCATAGAATCACAGAATTCTGGAGCTGGAAGAGTCCCTGCAGGTCATCTAGTTCAACTCCTAGGAAGGAGAGTTGAGCTAACTGTTGGATTGCAGCCACAGCACATGTGTTCTTTTGAAAGTTTATCCATATTGAGAATAACTTGGGTATAGATTACATTTGATTTAATTCCGCACTCTCTGAATGTATTTGACGAGGGAGATTTTTTAAAAAAAAAATCCTAACCAAACTATAATTTCACTAATTCTGGAATTGAAACCATGTACATTACATTGATTGGGCAGTATAGTTAAGACATTATGGCACAATCCTGTTCTGTGCTCTCCACTGAAAAAAGGGAGAGCAGTCTTTTAAAAAATCTCTTTCTACACCGAACCATTGTCTGATCTTGAAATAAATCCTATCCTTTGGTAGCATGGTGAAGAATGCAAATGAGGATGTTACATTGCTCTGCAAACCTATGCAATAATTGAGTTCAGAACAGTGGTTTTGAAACAGTTTCTTAAGACATGTGGCACAACTCATTTCCCATTTTAAAAGGAATTCTAATTATTGTAGTAGTCTTTTGTTTAACCTTAATTAGAAAACTGTCATGGGTAGTAAAGTGCAGGGGGAGAGTAATTGGCAAAAGGATTTCACTAGCAACGCTGGTGTTTTCTCCTTAGAATAATTATGCTAAATTGCCAGGGGAAAGCTGGAGAAACAGAGGACAATGATGAATCATTATTTTTTATTTTATTTTAGGGGCGCTCTCATATTTCTTGTATGCCTGGAACAGTTCGCCGTTGGAACTACCCTTCTCCTCTATGTATAGGTATGCATGCATACTTTTTGAACCATGTGTTATTAAGAATGACATAAGTACAAAACCAAAGTGTTAATTAGCAGCTGCAGTTTGTATCTGCTGATATCAAGCCCGTTTGACTGGAAAATGTCGCTTTTACACCTATCAGATGGTACCCTCGAACCATTGACCCTGATTATGCAGAATTAAGGGAAAGGTTTCTCCTTTTCTCATGTCTCGACTTTCCCTTTCATATACATGCTTTTTATTTAGTACACCTTCCCCTGTTGAATTAAAATGTGAATTAACATACTGATTCTGAAATATACTCGGGGTCGAGTGTGGATTTCATTCTCTTTATTCAGCTCATAGTAGTGAGGAGGAATGGAAGTTCTCCCAAATGTCTGCTTTATATACACTATTTACACAATGGGCCCCACATGATTGGCTAATTCCGGGATTCTCCTGTAGGCCAATTAGGTTGTGGATTTTACTTCCACCTGGTGCTGGATTGGGTGGCTCCTGCAAACCAATCAAACTGCTGCATTCTGGATCCTATTGTTCTAGGACCCATCAGACTGCTGCATTTTGGATCTTATTCAACTCAGTACATAACAGACTCATAGAACCTGCTGCTGAATGATAAGTCTCAGAATCCCCAGCAGCATGGCTCATTGGCCAGGGATGATGGGAGTTGTAGTTCAACAACATCTAGTGCACCATAGTCTAGCCACCCCTGGTATAAAAAAGGTAAAGGACCCCTGACAGTTAAGTCCAGTCATGAACGACTCTGGGGTTGCGATGCTCATCTCGCTTTACTGGCCAAGGGAGCTGGCGTTTGTCCGCAGACAGTTTTTCCGGGTCATCTTGCCAGCATGACTAAGCCGCTTCTGGCGAAACCAGAGCAGCGCACGGAAACACCATTTACCTTCCCACCAGAGCGGTATCTATTTATCTACCTGCACTGGCATGCTTTCGAACTGCTAGGTTTGCAGGAGCTGGGACCGAACAACGGGAGCTCACCCCATCACGGGGATTCGAACCGCCAACCTTCTGATTGGCAAGCCCAAGAGGCTCAGTGGTTTAGACCACAGCGCCACCCATTTCCTCACCCCTGGTAGAGAACACCTTATAATTGATCGAGCCAGTATTACCGTCTACATATTGCAGAAGAGTAGTGGGGATTTTGACAGTGTTGGTGATTTGCCTAAGATAACCTTGTGCCTAAGGTGATATTTGAACCGTTATCTTACGTATGTGAGCTGAATAATTTAAAATAAAATGTGCAGATTAATGCAAAAAAGAGAGAAATAATTAAATCACCCCTTTGTCATGCTTGAATCATATAGAAACCAGTATAATTTCAGTGTTCAGAATATAAGGTGACATGTGAAGAATATTTTCTAACCTATCAATGTAATGTATGGATGGCCGTTTTATAATTGAAACTTATAAGGGGTCATTCTACACTTGATATGATGCCTGGATGTACCAATGGGTGTATGCTGTGGTTAGTGATTTCTTGCTGGAGCAGACTTGCCCAAAGGAGTCTTTTTACCTACAGAGGTTTCTCCATTAACTTCAATGTCAAATGCTGCCCTCTGCATGAAAAAGAATCCATGTGTAGAGCTGTCAAAGTGAATGGGGAAGCCTGTTCAGATAAGAGCCTTGTGTGTACAATTGTAGTGCTCTGTGTTGGTTCAAGTGTACAATGTAGTGCTCTTCAGTTACATGAACATTGCATAAGTAATACATCATTCAATAAACCATGAAATATAATAGCATTATTTTATTTTATTTTCAATAGCCAAATGTGGTGGGACACTGACAAATATGGCTGGAGTGATACTGAGCCCAGGGTTCCCAGGAAACTATCCTAGTAACCTGGGCTGCGTGTGGAAGATATTATTGCCTGTTGGATATGGTAAGAATCTTGATGATGATGATGATGATGATACATTTCAGCTCAACCATAGAATTTTTGATCTCTCTGGCAGTTCCCTAACTTCCAAAACAATGACTGCCACATATTTCGTCTTGTCTGTCTGTCTATCTAGACACATAGATAGGTCTATATAGGCTTCATACATTGGCACATTGTACATTGGCCATGGGCACATTGTGGAAAGGTGAACAGTATAACAATAATATAGCCGCTGCTTTTGTGTGTTGCTTTATCCAGAGAAAAAACAGTTTTATGATTGAAATTGGAAATCCCCATCTATTCTCCACCCACTTGCTACTTCTTTTTTCTCATACAGGAGTCCTCCACAGTCACCACCCCCTATTCTACCAGCAGGGCTCAATACAGGGAGAGTTGTTTGCATGTCTGATGTTAAGTGTAGGGATGGATGGATGGATGGATCAGGTCCAACATTTACTTTTAGTAAAAAAGCATTGTTTGTGAAATCTTTCTGCCTCATTCTGAGTAGTTTTAAGTTGGAATGGTGGCTCGAAATAAAACACTTAACACCTAACTCAATTTGATCTGTCCTTTCTCAGTCCTCTAACAAGAGACCAAGCCACTCACGTTGCATTCCTTTCCCTTTTCTTCAGATGTGTTTGCTGGTAATCTATACATTATTCATGAGGAGAAGATAATAAGGCTATATGTTTATCATCACAAACTAGATTGAAACGTCCCAAACGCTTCTTATCCAAATAATTTCATGGGTAGCTAGAACTTGTTTACAACCTTCTTGGGCTCATTAGCAAATTGCAGCTGTGCCTTTAAGGGAATGCATCTTAGTATAGATAATAATTAGGATGGTGTGATTCTTGCAGATAAATAGTCCATTGAAAGAAAGATAGGAGTCTGGAACAAAAGGAAAAGACAATTTCTCACTATTAAAAAAATTAGCAAATTATGAGATTTTGGCTGTATACACATGTAGCTGTGGCAGTAAAGGTAAAGGTACCCCTGCCCGTACGGGCCAGTCTTGCCAGACTCTGGGGTTGTGCGCCCATCTCACTCAAGAGGCCAGGGGCCAGCGCTGACCGAAGACACTTCCGGGTCACGTGGCCAGCGTGACATCGCTGCTCTGGCAAGCCAGAGCTGCACACGGAAACGCCGTTTACCTTCCCGCTAGAAAGTGGTCCCTATTTATCTACTTGCACCCGAGGGTGCTTTCGAACTGCTAGGTTGGCAGGCGCTGGGACCGAGCAGCGGGAGCGCACCCCGCCGCGGGGATTCGAACCGCCGACCTTTCGATCGGCAAGCCCTAGGCGCTGAGGCTTTAACCCACAGCGCCACCCGCGTCCCCCCAAGCCTTGTACAATTAAACAGGGCTTACTTCTGAGTAGACATGTATAGGTCTGCACTGTTAGCTAATTAAAATTGGCCTGTTGTTGAACACTTAGCTAGGTATTCATTTATTTTATGTATTAACAGCTTTCCTTCCTTACATGGATTTATGTAATATAATACACTAAGTAAAGATAATATTATGTGCTCAGCTAATTAGTTAAATTAATCAGTTTGGTTATTATAAATCCAGCTATAATGTCAGGTTCTTAATAATTAAGCTTGTTTTTAAAATAATGCCCTGCTTGTATTTTAGGGATTTGTATAGAGGTTAGACACTAATTACTTTGTGGATAACAGAAACTGTATGGTTATAAAAGGTACCTATGTTGCAATATAGATTCCTTTTGCTATATATATATATTACAACATTATCTGTCTCTTGGACAGCTTTTATTAGGGATCCCATTTGCAAAACACATGAGCTTGCATCGTAGCTTCCATTTTCTGATTACTGCGTAGTTCTGCTCATTTAACAGTGGTTTTACACCTCTCCTGGAAATCCATTTCTGGTGGTTGGGGGGACTCTACAGAGCAGCATGCCCCAATGCTGTGGTTACAACAGAACTATTGGGTAATATCATTTTTATTACTTTTTTCCCCTTACAGGGGCACATATACAGTTTCTGAACTTCTCCACCGAAGCTAACCATGACTTCCTTGAAATCCAGAATGGTCCATATCACACTAGTTCTATGATTGGCCAGTTCAGTGGAACAGACCTCCTGCCATCTTTATTAAGCACAACGCATGAAACTCTCATCCATTTTTACAGTGATCACTCGGAAAATAGGCAAGGATTTAAACTTGTATATCAAGGTGAGCAACCGGTGACATAACCTTAATTCTATAATTTGAGGACTTAAATAATTGTCTTCTCCTATGTAAATCTGACAGTGTTAAGATCATATTCTCAGCCCCTTCTCTTAGGTTTTTGCATGCCATCAGGCGACTGGTTCCCAGCGAGTCTCTTTTGTTGTTGTGGCCCATTGTCTGTAGAATTTCCTCCCCGGGGAAGCTTTCCTGGTTCTATACCTGTTTTCTTTTCATTGCCAGGTGAAGACCTCTTTCTCTTTTTTTCTTCCCTTGGGCTTGTTGGGTTTATGCATGTTGGAATTTGTTCTGTGGCAGTTTTTCCATTTTGCCTTGGTGCTTTGTATTTATATTATTTTATTTAAAATGTGAACTGGTCTGGACAATAAATGTCCTATTAAACATTTCATAATTCTCAACGCTAGAAATATATGTTTTTGTGATGTGTTCATTTATTAGCAGTTTGCTTAATGCCCATTGATTGGAAAGGAAACTAGAGTGTTTTTAGCCTTCTCTGTATTTTTTGGAGGATTAGTGTGTAACTGGGGAAAGTTTTGAATGGAAATAAATGTAATAAACATTTTTAAGCTCATCTGGGTCCCAAGTCAAAGCTTATGTGTTCTCATTTCCCAGGCTTTTGGCTCTTAATTTGAAGGATGGCATCACAGCCTCTTTTAGTGAAGTGGGACCTTTCGTCCTTCTTTTTGCATTTGCTGTGTTTTTAGCCTTTTAGTTGTATTTCTGTGCTTTCAGTATACAAAGGTA
This sequence comes from Podarcis melisellensis, assembly GCF_964234715.1. Lineage (NCBI taxonomy): Eukaryota > Metazoa > Chordata > Lepidosauria > Squamata > Lacertidae > Podarcis > Podarcis melisellensis. The sequence goes on along the minus strand of NC_138530.1, from coordinate 98,674,364 downwards.
AAGGGTAAAAAAGGTAAAGAACCCCTGGACGGTTAAGTGGAATCGTGGCGCTCATCTTGCTTTCAGGCTAAGGGAGCCGGTGTTTGTCCACAGACAGCTTTCTGGGTCATGTGGCCAGCATGACTAAACCACTTCTGGCGCAGCGGAACACTATGACGGAAACCAGAGCTCACAGAAATGGTGTTTACTGCTAGGTTGGCAGGAGCTGGGATAGAGCAACATGAGCTCACTCCGCCGCCTTTGACTGGATTTAACCGTCCAGGGGTCCTTTACCTTTCAGTATATAATATACAACAAATAATGATAAATAATAATAACAAGTTTTGTTTTATAATTAGCACGGGTTACGGGATACTTTTACCAATGCACGTTCCTTGTTTTATAAGGTGTGTTGGTGTCCTTTTTAATAAAAATCTAATATGTCTGATTACAGTTGGTGCATAAAGTTTGTATTATGATTTTTTTCTGTTACTTGAATTATGATTAGTTATTTTTTCCAAATTCCCAAGGTAGGTTTCCCCTGAATCATGTTGGGCAATTTACCATTTCATTAAAGTTCCCTGTTATTTTATCCAAACCATTTTGATACTTTCTCTTGTGTTCTTTCTTTCTCTGTCTGTCTCTCTACACACCCACCCCCCTTGTGTATAGTACAGCCTCATTCCTCCACTCTTACTCTCTATGTTAACTTCAAACTGGCTGCAAATTGAGAATTTACTGAAATGAATAAAAATGCCAAACTCCTTGAGACCTACTTTTTTCAAGGCCAAGGGTATTCTATGTTCTGTTAATTCATAAGGGGTTTATGCATGCTGAGAAAAAAGGACAAGAAAGGGTTAAGTTAGGTGTGCTCGTTAATTTGGGGTGTGCTTGTCCTGCACCTGCAACTAGTTAAGCATGTGAGAGTAAGTCAGCTCAATCTAAAGTATAAATACACTTGTGTTTGAAGCAAGTTTGTTCTTAGCCCCTGCTCTTGGCCAGAGCCTAGTCTGTGTTGGAATGTTGCAAGGAGACTGTATTCTGTTGGAAGGAATGTGAATTACAACTGTATGTAACCTACAAGGTGTGGAATGGCTTTATGCTACCAGTAAAGGGACTGGCTCTACCTAGAACTGTATGGTGTTTTTCTGTTTCACTGACACTCTGCTGGTATGTTGAATGGGCACTCTGCACATGCCCCAACATGTTCTGCATTTAATAATAATAATAATAATAATAATAATAATGATGATGATGATGATGGTGGTGGTGTTATTATTTATACCCCACCCATCTGGCTGGGTTGCAATTTTTTTCTTCCTTGTTCTTTCTTTTCGGCAACCAGTTGTGTTGTCCTGGTGTCTCCTTTCATCCTTCTGTATGGGTTTATGTATGAAAGGGCGGGGGAGAGAATGTGTAGTGGAATGATAAAGGGCAGGCTGATTATTCTTTGAAAAGCTGTGAACATAGGTAATTGGATTATTGCTTCCATAAAAAGCAATTTCAAAAAACAGCTTACTTGTTTTTTTATAATTTGCATCATCAGCATTCTTGTGTAAAAACACAAGGAGAGTCCTGCTTGATTTGACCAAGGTTCATCCAGTTCAGTATCCAGGCCAATCAATTGTCTCAAGGAGCCCACAAGGAGGACATGAAAGCAATATTACCAGTTGTTCCATGCACCCCAGCACTAGCATTTAGTGCAGCGGTTCTCAACCTGTGGGTCCCCATATGTTGTTGGACTAGCGAGGCCAGAGTTCGGGGATGATGGAAGTTGTAGTCCAACAACATCTGAGGACTCACAGGTTGAGAACCGCTGATTTAGTGGCATGCTGCCTCTGTACCTGGAACTTCCATATAACCATCATGATTAGTAGTTGCAGCCACTATTAGTGTTCACTCCATGAATCTATGCAACTTCCTTTTAAAACCATCTAAGGTGGTGATCATCACCACATCTTGTTGCACAGTTTGAGAATTATCGCGCAAGAGTGTGATAGACTTTGATTAGCCTGCATTGTCAGGCATTCTAGGTGGTTATGTTGCCAATAAATGACTATTGGAGAACCTTCATGGTGTGACAGGGAGAGAATTACGGTTCTGGCATTTACGCAGTGCTCTTCAGTACTTAAGGAAATGCAGTATACCAGGGAGGAAAGCCTTCCATTGATTTATCTAATATGTGAATGGCTTGCATTGTACTGCAAGACGGTGTTGCATTGATTTGTAAGTAAGGTGGTGAATTTTCAAGCTTTGAACATGATTTATATAATATGGGGCTAATTAACAAGTCATGAAGCTATCTATAAATCATGTTGCTCATTTTTTGTGTGTCTCGGCACTGATTTATAAGTCAAGTCATTCATTTGATTTATATATCATGTCTTCGATTTACATGCCTTTACAGAGGTCAAAACTGTGATTCGGTGATGCGCCTGTTCTAGTACAGCATTACTGGGTGAAAACTGAACAAACTGAAGCATTAGCAACAAGACATTAACAGCAAGCAGACATTGGGTTAATATGTTTTTATCTGGGGGTGGGGTGGGGAGAACAGCAGCAAACCTGAAGCCTGCAGCAATGCAGATGTTTATCAGATAACTGCTATGTTTCTGTAAAAAAAAAAATGCTTCTCTAATAGAGGAGTAGTTGTACAATGACTATTTAAACTTTTTACTCTAAAACTTGCAAGTCAACATAGTGAACATATGAAATGCATTAAAATAGTTCCAGCTAGGTGGCATCTGTTGGGTTGAACAGAAATATTGCTGTCACAGACCTTAACTATATACTGCAAATTCCTGATGCTTATTGTATATAATTTGCCTTATGAGTAGGAGGAGCCTTGTCTTAAAATATACTATTTTCAAAACATTTCCTGCCTTTGCCAATAGGAAAAAACTTGAGCTGGTTACCTGCAATGTTGAATATAGGGAATCATCATCCAAGCATTTTTCTCCCTTTCGATTCTGAACCAGTGTAACTTACTTTAAAAAAATTGTCCCACATTTCTTTTTCTTGCAGCATATGAATTACAAAATTGTCCAGATCCTCCTCCGTTTTTCAATGGATATATCATTAATTCCGATTACAGCGTGGGCCAGTCAATATCTTTTGAGTGCTATCCAGGATATGTATTGATTGGTCCTTCTGTTCTCACTTGCCACCATGGGATCAACAGGAACTGGAACTACCCCTTTCCAAAATGTGAAGGTAAATTTTGCTCATTGTAATAATAGTTGACTCTTAGTATTCTCTCAACATTATATATTCAATGAAATGAGATGGAAAATTGCAGAAAACCCTATGCATGAGGGCTGAAAATGATATCGACCACTAATAGAAATGTTCCAACATCCACGCACCACTTCAGTTCATAACGGGGCTCAAGAAACCAAGGTGCTCCTCTCCAAAATTGGGGAACAGCTTGGTTTATTACACATTGAACTCCTTCATATCCCAGATGACATAATTAGGTAAACAACTCCCCTTTCTCACATTTTTCCATCAGCCTCCAAATCCTCTTCCTTTCGCCTACCTGGCCACACCTGTAGCACATGGGGAAGTATTTCCTCCACTAGACCTAACAATGTTTGAAGATTTCTGAAGGTGTCTTGAACCCTCGAAAAATTATGCTGTTTCATGCATGGATTTCCAAACTGGTTGAGTGAACTGCGTGTACAAATGTGTCCTAAGGACAGAGTCCACCCTCTTTGGTTCAAAAGCCAAGGCTACACACAAACTTTTTCAGTAAATGCTAAAATCTTGCCTCTCAGCTGCTTCAACACCCCTTCTCACCCTCTCCCCGCCAAACAACTGATCTGCAGATTTTAGCAGTTTTCAGATAACTTCCTTGCACATGTTTCTTTGTGTTGAAGCCCCCTGTGTTCAATTATTTGCCTGCAGTAGTTATTCAAATATATATCACAGTTCGCAATGTTGGTTGGCCTGCCCTTTGTGCACCTGGGTATATAAATTTATAAAGCGGTACTGTGTTGCCCTATTTATATTTTAAATGTAGTTTATAACTCAGCCACATATTTCAGTTCTTTCACTCTGAATCACCTCAAATTACTTTGAAATTTTGCACATTATACATAGAGGGAAAAGAGCGAATTATTCTGTGCCTTGCCTAGAATTTCAATTAATTATACTGAAATGCTATAATTAAAATAACTTTCTCATGTCCGTAAATGGATATCCTTGACAAAAGCAGAACAATGGAAATGACCAATATCATCTTCCTTTGTCATGCAAAAGAGCCAGATGGGAACCTGCATACTAAGTTGCATCATGCCTAGACATCAAATCAAATACAACTTTTTTCAAAGCTACTAGTAGTGACTATATTATTTGTATTGTGGTTTGTTTTTTTAAGTGTATGAATAAAATGATCTATAGGTTGACGGTGATTCTCAAACTTTTTCCGTGGATTACACTTTCAGAATAAAAATTTGCTTGTGCAACACCACATTTTTAATTGATAAGAAATAAATTGGAAAATGGAAAGAAATAAGTAGCAGAGGAGGTAGAAGCAAGTGATGCACTTCTCAGAGGACCTGTCTGTCTGTTACATCCAGCTTCCTATCTGTAAAAGCGCCATACCCAGAAAGTGAAAAACAACAACACACCTGTAGTTGTTCAATTTCCATCCTATCTAACTTCCAGATGTTTTTAGAGTCTCTCTTGGAAAACATCCACTTTGGTCTTTTGATAATTGGTCTTCATTTTTATAGTAATTACCAAAGGATTTTAGGAGGCTCGATACAACTTTCCGTGTTAAAGACATTATTGCTGTGACAGCTGCATACAGATGAGCTAAAATATTTTTATCACCTATTTTGAAATGAGGGGGGAAACATTGAAAACCTGACAGATGTGAAACCATGTTGTTTATTATAAATTAAAAAGCAGTGTCAGGCCTTTTGTTTGTTTTTCCCATGTCCATAATAGCCTATTTGTAGCGGGGAAGCAAAGACTACATTAATATTTGTGTAGGGTCTCAGTGTCCCTCCCATGCAGAGTTTGACATTGGGAGCAGGAGGCCATAAGCTTTCCATAAATATAGGACCAAAACAATTTCCATGCTCCTGCTCTCTCTGGCCCAAATGTTTAACTGGAATCTCCTGATTGCCATTGAACTGATTTATTGACTTTACACAATGTTAATAGCTGTTACTTGAATGTGCAGTACTCTCTGGGCTTTCTCAGGTACTATTCAAGAAAGCATCTAATGACTGTAGAGCTTCTTTAAAAATAAAAAAGCAGTTTAAATATTTCCTACCCTTTCCTTCCAACACTTGGTGTTATAAACTGCAGTCCTAGTCCAGGGGCCTGGAGAGTGGCCCATGGGCTTGCAAAATTATATGGATCTACAACATGCGAGAAAGAGCTCCAGTGTTAAAGAGGAAGATCCGCTATCGGATTCCCTGCTTCCTGATGCCACAGAAAGGTCCGAGGTTCTGACCGACCAGTGTCAAAACTCTGACATGGTACTGTCAAATACTAAGCAGTTTTGGGGCTTCTTGGGAAGGGTCAGAAAAGGCTTGCATCTAAAAGATCCAAAGTCTTTTTCAGCTGCACAACACCCTCTCCTCAAAAGGATGATTCAGATTGCAGCCTTAGAGTGACTAGAATGGTAACTAGACAAGTTTTTTTATTTATTCAAACCTCCAATGTGTTCAATGAAGGGAAGTCATTTTCATGAATGTAGAGTAACTCAGCAAGTAAAACTACTGTCATACACTTAACATCTGCAAAATTTCCTTTGAGTTGTATTGCGTTTAGGCAAAAAACATCAATCAGCTTTAGGCCAGGTTCTTAATGAAGAAAAAGCTACTACCTCCCCATATTAACTAGGATGTTTAAATAGTTTCAAATAGTTAAATTGCCTCCTTACATTGTTATTTTGAGCATGCTCACGGAAGAGGAAGTAAGCATTTTGTATGCTAAACATTGAGAAATATAGTAAGACATATTTCAGCTTCTTTTTCACCTCTCACTGTCAAGTCCAACAAGAGGAGAGTCAGTCTGTAGAATCAAGTCACGTATACTCATTGTTAATTGACCTGACCCTATTGTTAAGTGGATAAAATGGGAAGGGAGTTGTGACTACAGGGATCACAAGAAACGGGAAAGTGACATTGCAGGGCAGAAGATGTTACCCAATTCAATTGATTCTTTATCCCTTTCTTTGAGGAGGAATAATCACATGATTCATCACATTCTTCTGCACAATTGGATGCACTTCCAATTAGAAGCAGATTTATCAGTGGGATTTGATCAAAAGGAAGAATATGGTGGGTTGAATCTATTTGTGCTATTTTTTAAAAAAGGTATTTTGTTGTAGTCCCACAAAGCAGCTCACAAACCAAGGAAGCTTGGGGAGCTCCTTGTGGCAACTTGCTTTGATAAGAGGTGGAGTTGAGTTGGAGCCTCTGTCTCCAATTCAACTCTCCTAGGCTTTTCCCTTTTAGAAGATTAGAGTTTTGTAAAAGCCAACCCTGTAGCTTGAAGATTTAGGGATGGCATTCCTTCTGCCTCTTTGGCCTCTCACCTGATGCTATTGGACTGGCACAGCTGAAACGAGTTGTAGTCCAAAACATCTGGCACTAGATTAAAGAAGGAGCATTAGCTGATGATAGTAAGTCAAACCTCAGCTCCCGAACGCCTCCGTTTTGAAACGCTTTGGCTCCCGAACACCCCAAACCCAGAAGTACCGTATTTTTCGCTCTATATGACACACCAGACCACAAGACACACCTAGTTTTTGGAGAAGGAAAACAAGAAAAAAAAATATTCTGAATCTCAGAAGCCAGAACAGCAAGAGGGATCGCTGCACAGTGAAAGCAGCAATCCCTCTTGTTGTTTGGCTTCTGGAATAGCTACGCAGCCTGCATTCGCTCCATAAGACGCACACACATTTCCCCTTACTTTTTAGGAGGGAAAAAGTGAGTCTTATAGAGCAAAAAATACGGTAAATGCTCCGGTTTTCGAATGTTTTTCGGAAGCCTAACATCTGACGCGGCTTCCACGTAAGTGTAGGAAGCTCCTGCAGCTGATCAGAAGCCACGCCTCGGTTGTCGAACATTTTGGAAGCCAAATGGGCTTCCAGAACGGATTATTTTGGACAACCGAGGTTTGACTGTAGTTGCAGCAGCATTTCCTGAGCACTGTTCTGTGGAGGATACAGGTGTAGTCATGTGCCCTCAGTGCCATCTGTTCATGATCCATCAACATGCTCACCTGCACTGTCCCCACCCCCCACAGAAGATGGTATAGGCTTATTACTGAAAAGTAACCAACCATGTGAATTTGCTTTTTTGAACTCTGCTATGCCATCATCATCATTTTTTTAATTTGTATACTGTCTTTCTATCTTACAATACAAGCTGAAGAAGCAAAAAATGTACATCTTATAACAATCTAATGCAATACAAAAATGTGATAATAAAACTTGAAAATAGGCAACCTATATCAAAAAGTAACATTCAACAATCATTAGAATAGTATTAAATAATAATAACATATAAAAGTTAAACAGAAATCCACTCAACAGTTACAATACATAATTTCTAAACTATAATCAATAAAACAACGGCAAGCCAGAGTACGTAAAATAATACAATACAAATTGAGAAGCAGAGACCAGAGGGTGGGGCAAGGCAGGTGGAAGAAGAAGGCCCTTGCCTGATGGAGTCTCTCCCCTCACAGTCTTAAACGTAAGACAAATCACTGTCCTGACTTAACCATGCATCCTTACTTTTTAACACTCCCGTTCCTTTCCTTTTCAGCTCCTTGTGGCTATAATGTAACATCTGAAAATGGTACTGTGTACTCCCCAGGATTTCCAGATGAATATCCAAATTCAAAAGATTGTACGTGGCTTATTACTGTACCTCAGGGCCATGGAATCTATATCAATTTCACCTTACTCCAAACAGAACTAGTGAATGACTACATTGCAGTTTGGTATGTGAACTTTTATTACCATAAAGGCTTTGATCAATCTGGACTTCGCCTCAATCCAGAATAATTGAACTGTTGGTGTTCATGTGTGCATGTGTATTAGTTAGTTAGTTTGTATACAGAGCAGAATTTGTTGGCTAGCAAGTTTCTATCCTGCTTGAAAGATCTGTTTTGAAACATAGGGAGGCTGTGAGAAGGTGAGTCTTCTCTCCAACATGAAAGCCAGCCTGTGAAGCTCTATTTTGATTCTGGAACATTTCCCACATGGTTGCTTGGGAAAAAAAGGATTGCATCATATTTTGTGGTCATCAATGCAAAGAAAGCACTCGGTTCTATTTCTTTTTCCCACCCTTGTCTAGGAAGTCTGAACTGACGCTTGGAGGTAGTCACAGCCTAAACATGAGTAAACAAATTAAAATTGACAAGGCAACAGAGAGGATAACTTCTGATCCAGGGATAGGGGCCTAACCTGTTGAATTAGTACCTGCAGATCTGGATATAGTAACACATGCCCTATTTATATCACATCAGGACTACTGCAATATGCTCTACCAAGAGCTATCTTTGAAAATAGGTCAGAAACTTTTATCGGTCCAAATCAAATTGAGGCAGCCAAGTTGATAACTGGAGCTGCTTACTCCCTTTTTGAAACTACTGCATTGCCTTCCAGTTCATTCCTGGGCCCAGTTCAAAGTGCTGGTGATGCAGCTTTAAAGCTCTTTGTGGTATGGCTTCAGGACATTTGAAGGGGTGACCTTTTATAAATGAGCCTGCCTCCTTATTAAGACCACCAATGGAGGCTTTTCTGCATGCCCCAACAAATTCTGAAATACATCTGATTGTAACCAAGGAGAGGGCCTTCTCTCCAGGCTCTGGAACTTGCTATCGCATTAGTGGACTTCCACTTAATTATATAGACATTGGTTCACCAGAACACCTGCAAGCAGCTTTACTTTTTATTTTTTAAATTGTTTTAATCTTTGCTGCTCTTAATTTTTGTGGTGTTGTTTTAATGTTATTGCCTGTTAACTGTTATTAGCTATTAACTGTTGATAGCTGCCTTGAAATCTTGGGGCGGGGGGAAGGTGGAGTAAAAATATTTTTAGTAATAATTGGGTATATTTCCTGAATAGCATTTTGAAATACTGTGGGGCACAATTTGTACCTTACCTGAATAGCACAGGAATAGCTAAAGTGCAGCTGCTCACAGGGCTACTCTGATGGGCAGTAATTATGTCGGTGGACCAACAAATTTCGTGCATACTAGCTCTGCCTGCTAATGCCTTTCTTTTTGAGCACGTGTTGGAGAAATACGGAAATGCCAGTAATATTGGAACAAGTAGTAGGTGTCCATTACAATATATTGGATTTGAAAATAATTTTATGGGACATTTTGCACTTTCATTTCTACTGTTATACCTGTCCCCAGCTGACTGGATAGGAATGGGCTATAAATTCAAAAATATATTCATTGCATAATTGTATATGCCTAACCAGCTATGATCAAAATGCCACATTTCGTTGTGTTAGCAATTTAAATTAACAATGCTTTCAGTTGTGAGGGGAGCCACTGGGGCCATTCTCTTCCCAGAGGCAAATGTTTTCCCATCCATCTGCTAGCCCAAATGCTGAGTCCTAGAAATGCCACTGCCATTCAGAGATGCCTGCTTGGGGAAAAAAACGTGTTGAATTTTTCAGATCCCTGTTTTCTCACAGTACATATTTTGAGAAGGATTATATAGCAGATGGGCCAGTCAGTCCTCCTTTGAACTACATACCGCCCTTTTCCTGAGTTGGCATCAAAAAGATTAGAACCACTGGGAAGGTCTAAACAGCTTATGTCTTTTGCACTAAAAAGCTGTTGATCTTTTGGTTGATATAGAACTATTCTTTAAAGTGACATCTTAATATCTGCTCTGCCATAGGCACCTCACTGACCAAAACAGCTTTTTCATTAATAAAGGCATTAGTAAAATTTTGGAAATGTTTTTCAAGTGGACTAGAAAAGTCCCTGGTTCCTGGGAGACCAGATGCTTCATAGCCCAGATACTTACTAATTTGAAAAGTTGCCAGCTTTTGTGTGGCAGCGTAAAGCAATAGTGTCATTAAATGGTGTTGTTCATAGTGTCATTAACCTTGCTAGAAGAATGGCAAAAATTGTTATATTTTTGCAAGTAGCATCAAAACCCTTTTAATTATGGTAGCTGAAATTCAGAATCGTGTATTTCTTTAAAAAATAATTTGGAAAGAAAAATCAGTTTATACACTTATAAGAATAGTGTAATGTCATATTTTGTTTTGAAATGAATTATTTCTCCTGTTGAAAACACAGTTTTTATTTCTCTCTTTCACTAAATATGGCACTGACATTTGTTTCATTGGCTGACATTGAACATATAATGTCAAGGCTGAGTTTTCAGTGAATAGTAAAGTGATTAAAGAACAGCACCTATATGAAATACCCATATATTTTCTTCTATATATAACAATAGAATGAAGCACCTCAGGTGACCTCATGGCAAACTATACAGTACTGAACCTTCTTTAGTACAAATATTACTTACATAGCTTTTCCAGCTTCTCCTAAAAGGTCAAGCTTTTCACATTGGCAGGAATGTACTTAATCGCCTTCCTAGATTTGCATGCAAATGAATTATTATGCTACAATTGTTAGGATTAACCTGCCTTCTTGAAGATTTAAAGCTACCATCAAGAGAAAACAGAGTTAATTTAAACCTTAATTACAGGCTTTTGCTGACACTTCTCTTTTCTCTTGGTCCCTAGGGATGGGCCAGACCAAAATTCTCCTCAGCTGGGAGTGTTCAGCGGGAATACAGCTCTTGAGACAGCTTATAGCTCAAGCAATCAAGTCCTTCTCAAGTTTCACAGTGACTTCTCCACTGGAGGGTTCTTTGTTCTCAATTTTCATGGTCAGTTCTCCTCTTCTCATCTTACAAATCGTGCCTGTGAGATAAAGGCTGCGTGTGGAGCTTTAAAGGGATATTTTCTGCCTACTGATGTTAAAATAAATTAGACTGGTTTAATTGGCATGATATTTTCATTTAATAAAAACCTCTAGAGTAACAGTCTTTATTATCCACAGCCAAATGAGTGTTAAATATTTAATATTGAGTTACTTGGTTTTTTAATATTTTAATGGGGAAAAACTCTGGCCCACTTAACCCTGGCCATGCACTCCTCTCTAAGTCCTAAGGACTTTCTGGTGTTAAGAAAACCCAGTGGTATCCTAATCTCCCGTTGAGAATATTTTAGCTGCTTAGAGACACGAGACATTTTTCCACTCCACTTGGAACTTTGAAACTCTTTCAGTGTCTAGTTATATAGTTAAAGAGTCAGAGACCCGGAGAGTGGAAGGTTAAATAGCATATGTTTATTTAGGATTATTTTGATTCGTTTTCACTTTGTCACACACTTATTCCCTGGAAAAGGGGCAGGGGGGCAGCCTTTGATTTTAAAGAAAGTAGTGAGACTTCTAGCTGTAAAATACAGAAAGAAAGGGGAAAGGAAATGAAGGAGGGAAGTAAGTGTTCATGACATACAGGGGAATTGTTCTTCATTTCACACTGAAGGCCTGTGTCTCAGAAACTGAAAAGCCATTTGGCTTAGGGAAATGCTGCAAAAACTGTGGCCTCCAACTCCCATCAGCCCGAGCAAGTGTAGCCAGTGGAGAAGGATCATGGGACTTGTAATCCAACAACCTCTGCAGGACTACAGGTTCCCCATCCCTGGCTTAGGGTATGAGCTGCAAACATGCTGATACTGCCCCACTGCTACAGTGAATCAGCTGACCCAGAGACAGTCCAACAGCGTAACTGTGACTAGTTAGAGTTGTTGCAGTGGTTCCAGCTCAGTAGCCATAGGCTGTGATAACTTGCTCTCAGCTTGGATCTGTTGCAAGGGCTCCAGTCAGACACAAGCCATGCTAATGGTTATGGCATGGTATGTTGGTTGTGTGGTCAAGCACAGTTCCCAAACAATTTTTAAAAATATTTATTGAGATTTATCCAAAGTATCATGGACTGGTTGGATGCAAAGGAATGGTGGGAGAACCAAGGGAAGAAGGCTCAGAGCCCAGACAGTGGTGGTGGAATGATGATGAGGGGTCAGAGGAAGAAGACTGGGAAGAGGTGGAGTTGGACGTTGAAGTGGTAACAGGGCTTAGTGAGCTGGGAGAGTCTGTGGCAGAGAGAAGTCAAGAAGCTGAAGCAGGCAAGGAGGGAGGTCAAGAGGCTCAGATGAGTCAGGCTGGTGAAGAGTCACGGATATCTCCACCTCCTGTTGTGACAAGCTCCCCTCCCCCCCCCCATCTCCCAGAACCAGGAGAGGCATGAAAAGAGCAGAAAAGAGATTGGCTGCACACCTGTGCAGTCTCTGATTTCTTGGAAATATCCTTGGAGACGAGGAGACCTAGATAGTTGTGGGGAGGTGGGAACTTTCAGTCTCAGCAACTTGCTTTCATGTAGGAAGTACCACCAGGAATGGGTTACTGTGCTCATTCAGCCTGGCACTCAGCCAAGACTGTGGATATCATATTTTCACTAATAAAGAGCTAATTCCAACTTTGTGTGATTACTGACCAGCATGCTCTTTGACACAAAGGCATGCATTTATGGAAGTAGCAGTGCCACTCCATTTAGGAATGTTGATTCATATTCTCAGCAAGCTATGAATAAGAGCTTTCGCTTGGCTTCCAAGCCTTCCGCTGTGCCCGTGTTGCACTCCTTATTAAACCATAGGTTTCTTTCCAGCTTCCCAGTCATAGTTTGTTTGCAGCGACCAAGCTGAGTGCTGTTTTCCATGTAACACAAAATCAGCCTCAATTTTATTTCTTCCCTGATGCCGCTAAAGGTTAGCAGGGGAGAGGGAAGGAGGGACTTGCAAACTTTTGAGCAGCATGCGCCACCGCACTGCTTATTCACATTAAAGCATAGTTTAAAATAAACTGTTGTTCAATGTGACATGTGAACCAGCTTGAGGACAGTTTCACAACTGCCAGCTTGTAATGAAGCTTTGTTATCAAAGAGATACTAATGCAATTTTGCTTTGATTTTATAGCGTATCAGCTGAAGAAGTGCCAGCCTCCGCCAACAGTTCCACAAGCTGAATTGCTTACAGAAGATGACGATTTTGAAATAGGTGATAATTTTTCCTTCCGTTGATAAACCTATACATCAGTTCTCTGTCCAGACTTTTGCACAAATGATGTTGGTGGTATTCCTGAATACGATTTGTTTGAATTAAGTCTTGGGTGAAATTTATTTATTTGAGTAAATTTATTTGCAGTAGTCGTAGGTTTAATTTCACAGATCTTATGAAATATGCATAGCTGTTGCATAAGAGTAAAAGTGCCTGCTGGATCAGGCCAATTGCCCACGAAGTCCAGCCAGATCCCTATCGGAAGCCAGTAAGCTGGACCTGAGCACAACAGGATCTTGTGTTTCCCAGCAGTTCATATTCAGGGCTTATTCAGTGAATGCCTCTGAATTCATCTATATCCAGTGGAGGTAGAATGTAGGTATCTTGGCTAACAGCATCCCAGTTAAACATTTTTTGGGAAAGAGGTTGATCCTCCTTGCAGCCAGCCTTTGCCAATATGGTGCCCTCCATGTGCCTTTGACTACAACCTTCCTCAACCCTAGCACCAAAACAGCCATGATGGCTGGAGCTGATGGGAATCGTAATCTAACATTTATGGAGGTCAGCAGGTTGGAGAAGGCTCCTTTGAGCAGTGCATTACTTAAGCAGAGTGTAGTAATTCAAAAGCACCATTGGCTGGCAACTGCAGATACACTATTAGTTCAATTATTTCAAACACGTGTATTCTGCAAGAGGTCTGAGTTGGGCTGCACAAAACTCCTACATTTGCCTGACCTCTGAACAGAAATGAAGGTGGACAGAGAAATCCTGGGACATTTGGGGGAGGGGAGGAATCTATCTGAAAATTGAGTTGCGGGGTATGATTGTATTACTTAACTGTTTTATGATGTGATCAGAGAACACGCCTTTCTTTTCTTCAGTCTTTCTGCTTTTGAAATGAAGCCATAGCTTGGCAACAGAGCACTCAGCAGCATTGTTGCTTCATTCATGGGAAATGAGACTACTAAAGTCCTGGGAATGCTGCTACTCCAGTCAGATTGCAAGGCCAACAAGCTGGAACATTCACAAGGCGCAGTTTCCCCAGTGCATGGCAACCACATTTGTCAGGCACTCTGCAGTTAAGCTGTGGCTTCATTATAAAAGGGGGGGGGGGGGAAGAAGAAGGAAATAAAGGGGGCAGCCCTTGGACAATCTTGTGAAAAAGTAACTAATGCCAAACAACACCCTAAATCACTCCCACTCTTCGAAAACAAATCTCTTTTTCTTTCTCCCTTTCTTCAGTAGGCATTTGGCCTTGCCAAAGACTCCAATAATTATTGCTAAAACATTTACATGTGAACGTTTGTGCAGTGCCAGGCTTGGGACTCGTACACAATGTGTGGGTGGGTGAAAGAAAACAAAAGTTGTTGGGGGGGGGAGTTAGTGGGAGGAAGCACAGATAGCTGTTAAGAGCGCTTTCTTAAAGGTTGTGCAGACACTTTAGCGCAGAGGAAGTATGAGGAACAGAACAAACGTTTTGCCAAACTGTTTCACTAGGGACATGTATATCAGCAGGAAAAATAAGAGCATACAGTTTAGCTGTCATTCTGGAGTGTTTGGCGATCAGAAATTCCTTTAATCTAATGAGTGGCATCCATTTTAAATCCACCACTTAAAGTCCCATTGAAATCAATATGAAAAGATAGTTATGACTGACTTGTCCCATTTTTGTGGGAAGTAATTGTGATTCTAAATTAGTCTGCATCCTACCCTATACATTTGGAGTCTGCTCTCATTGTTTCATTCAAACACACCTGTAAACATATGGCATAAGTAAACTGAATTATCATTCATGACTGCAATATTATTTCCCTCACTTCTTCTCCATATAGATAATTGGTCAAATTTTCTGTATATCATCCTTGATATTTCTTATCATACTCTGATTTCCTATACTGTTTTACTATATTCACTTGCCCTTCTATTTTGATGTGTTTTGTGTATTTTCTCCCCCCCCACACACACTTTTTGGTCATAGTAATAAACCCGTGGACTCCTCTTCTCAGGCATCTTACAATATATTTTCATTTGCTTTTATCTGCTGTTTTAGTTAGGCTTTGAACAGCAAGCTTATTTTTAAAACTTTTTATATTGTATTTTTTTTTAAAAAAATGAACACTGCCTTGAGACTTTGTTGTCCAACGTGGGATAGAAGTATCAAAAGGATATAAATGTGCAGTCTAAATTTCTGCGTTACAAATTATTTCAGGTGACTTTGCCAAGTACAAGTGCCATCCTGGCTATACATTGGTTGGCAATGACATGATGTTCTGCAAACTTAAAGCACAACTCCAGTTTGATGGTTCTCCTCCATCTTGTGAAGGTATGCATGCACCAATGGTATTATATATCGGTATTATGATGGTGTTTTCATTCACTGTGTTTCATATTTAAATTTATTTTGAACCAATGAAGTATTAAGACTGCTACGACCAAACATTGAAAATTGTTTTCTGTTTTGAATGTTCAGAATACATCCCAGCTGCATCCCAGCATGCATATCAGTACAGACCCTGTAATCCAAAACAAATGTTTTTACAGAGCGATCTTACCAGACTGTGGGGGTGGACAAACCACTTTTTATATACCTGTTTATGTATGCAACCATAATTTTAATGCAGGGATGCAAAGTTACTTGGTTGCTAGGATTGTAAATTACCTAGAAAAGAGCTTGTGATGCAAGAAATAAGAAGAAACAATTATCTGTGGGAATGGGTGAATAGTACAAATTTTGGCACTGAGTGAGTGTGGGAGGGAGCTATGTGAATGAAGTAGGAAGTGCTGAACAAAGGCTGGGAAGCGAGATTTCTCAACATTCCATTGAAAGGAGAATTGCAGCTCTAATGAGCTTTGGGGACCAAAACCAGGTAAATGGAGCACTGAACAGTGACAGGTTGTGGGATGCGGTGTGTGCTGTAGTCTCTCCTTTCAAAGATACTGGTATCATATTGCACTGTAGACCTAAACACCCTTCAGTGACATATACTGAATACCACACTGAACACTAAACCAGCCTTTCACTTCTTTGCGTCTTGTGGCCAATTGTTCCTAATTACTCTGGTGTGAATTCTCCAGGCTTTGTTGGATATTCTTTATTTTGTTCTTTGGCTTTCCATTCTACACCCTCCACACCCCCTCCCCAATACAAAGTTTTCTTTTAAGATGTAATTTCTGCCATAGTATTTTCGGATTCTGGCTGCGTGCTGGAAGAACTTAGGTTTGGGGTCAACTGGAAACGAGGGAGTGCCTGACCTACATCAAGGAGTAACTCCCCCACTGGATTGCACCTGGGGAGTGCTGTGGCTCCTTGCCCCCACCTGAGCGTCCAGACAGAAGCATCTCCCATGGATCCCTTTAATGGGATTGCCCCAATTTGGAGGGGCCAGGCAGAGATTACAACCCAAGAACAACATGCAACCACAATATATAAATATAGGGAGGGTGAGAGATCCAACGAAAAGTGGCTGCAGTGCAAGCCACAGGCCTTCGCTATATACCAGAGCCCACCCCCTGGTGAACTGCCCCCCATGCCCGCTCATAATTTGCCAATTGAGCGAGCGGGCAGGATCAATTTCCTAGGCAGCAGACTCAGCATGGAAGCTTCCTTTGCTGCCTGGGAAACTGTCCCTGGGGCTCAGCACAATGTGACTTCCTGTCCTCCTCCTGCGTGTGCTCTGTGTTGTCCTGAAATCTGTTCTGGAGAGATAGGTAAAGGTAAAGGGACCCCTGACCATTAGGTCCAGTCGTGACTGACTCTGGGGTTGTGGCACTCATCTCGCTTTAGTGGCCGAGGGAGCCCACGTACAGCTTCCGGGTCATGTGGCCAGCATGACTAAGCCGCTTCGGGTGAACCAGCAGCACACGGAAACGCCGGTTATGCCAGAGTGGTACCTATTTATCCACTTGCACTTTGATGTGCTTTCGAACTGCTAGGTTTGCAGGAGCAGGGACCGAGCAACGGGAGCTCACCCCATCGCAGGGATTCAAACCGCCAATCTTCTGATCAGCAAGTCCTAGGCTCTGTTTAGACCACTGCGCCATCTGCGTCTGGAGAGATTGGTAGAACCCCCAAAACAGATTTAGGGTGTGTGCAGAGGGAGGAGAGAGGGAGACGGTTCCAATTTGCTTAGTGCTGCAACTGAATGCAACTCCTAGTTACAGACTGAACATGTCGTACATTAAAGGAATGGGAGACAGAAAATGTTCCCAGCTCCAATGCATCTACTTGCTTCAGCAGGGTTGGTAGCAGTTCAAATTGCTTTGTGCAGCAAGTTGCTCAGTGAGGAGCCAGGCCAGAGATAGTACATAGATAAAGCCAGGTAGCATGTGAGTGATGTCCCTCCATTGCTAAGGAGCCTGAAAGGTTCAGTACACTACAGCTTTTGGCCAGCACTTTTCTCTGCTATTAAAATGTCACAGGCAATGAAGTGCCCGGAGCCAAAGGTTTAGATCTTAACTAAACTTCAGGTAGGAATGTCATTTGAGCAGAACTATTTGTGCTTTTCCAAAAATCTGCTCTGGATGGTTGGTGGACCCCCAAAAGTAGCATGAGAGACCATTTGGGGGGGGGTGTAGGAGGAAGACAGAATTGGCAAAAACGCCATCTTTTCCCCCTTCTACCATCAGGCTCCTCCACAAGAACCCCTTCCATTTGTTAGGATCCAAGCCAGTGTTTGAGACTCAAGGGCAAGAGACCTCCATCACTTTACAGTGGCACCCAACCCTCCCCCCGTCATTATTTATTCCCATTATTTGGAAGTGTAATAATGAGTGATGAAACATTAATGTTCCTTTCCTAGACATCTGTGTCCCTTTCTTTGATCATGACATATATCAGTCTTGTGAAACATTTACCTTTACAGTTGAACATCTGAAGTTTCTTTCAAGTAATGAATAGCCAATTAGATATGCCAACCTGCCTGTGTCTAGAGGACAGTTTTTAGGTCAATCTTCTCTGTATCTGGAATACTTTGATTATTAAACACACACACATATTGTGCACCAGATTTTCCCAGTTCTTATATGTTATTCAATAAGCCTGTGATGGCACCATCAATCATTTTCCTTTTATATAATCACTTATTATCCATTACTTCACTGGAAAATGTTCCAGGCACATGCACCTAATCAGGACATTCACTTTAGGCAGACATGGACACTCGGGTAAGCACAGAGTTTGCTGTGAATGTAAATGATTTTTCTGTGCTGAGGACTTTCTTCTGTTTACCATTATAATATCTGCTTTTATAAACCAGTAGCCCTGATACTCTAAATTCCTTATGAACTGCATCCTGATGGAATTGCTGTGGTCATGACAGGCAGTGGTAGATAGTTTCCTTTATAAATAAGTCTTCCATTCTTCTTTCAACATGTTATAAATTTCAAAAGTGGATTGAAGGTCTTTCTTTGTACCTGTTTTTAGAAAATGAAAATAAGGGGGTTGTAATTGTTTTCTCTCTCTCTCTCTCTCTCTCTCTCTCTCTCTCTCTCTCTCTCTGTGTGTGTGTGTGTGTGTACGTGTACTTCTCCCTTCCCTATCCTTCTGTTTTACAGCACAATGCCCAGCAAATGAAGTCCGCACAGATTCATCTGGAGTAATCCTTAGTCCAGGATATCCGGAGAACTACCCAAACTCACAAACTTGTTCCTGGACTCTTAAAGTGGATCCAAATTATAATATCTCTATCTTTGTAGAAACATTTCAAAGTGAAAAACAGTTTGATGAGTTGGAAATCTTTGATGGTGAGAAGAATTCTTATTGACTGAACTAACAAAATGTGTATACACCTTAATTGGAGTAAAGATCTTGTAACAATTCATAACTTGGGTCCAAGGTAATTTAGGAACCGGCTGAACCCTTATATCGCAGCTCAGTCGCTGAGATCATCTGCAGAAGCAGCACTGGTCATCCCATGAGTTGGCAAGGCTCATCGGATAACAACAAGAAATTGAACCTTTAGTGTTATCAGCCAAGTATTGTGAATTCTTCTACTGGTACAGATTCAGCAGGCGCTTTCTGTTTCAGCTTTACTTTGAAAAGATGAGGTTGCTGAGGGTCTCTCCCCACCCCCACTTTTCCTCTAATAAAAAAAATCAAAACCTTGCCACTCTTCAGGCAGCAGCTTGAGACCCTTCAGCATTCCAGCAGTATCCATGGGACAATCTGTCCCAGGAACACTGCTGCATTGTTGCAGATGGCCAAGCTACTGCTTGAAGTAGCTACATTTTTTATTCATTTTTTAAGCGGAAATAAGAAAGATACGCACACCCATTTCATCTTTAAGAAGATGGCCGTCAAGCCCAAAACAAATTCTTATAATGTGCCCCTCTGTTCCCAAAGATTAATCCAATCTTCAGAGGGCACCTCACCTCCCCACCCATGTTTTCTTTTACATGAATGAAAACACAGACTGTAAGATTAAAATATTAATGCATACAGATTGGCTTATCAGAATTTGTGTAAGTTTTGATATTCCATAAAAAGATTTCTTAAAGATTTTCTTTGTCGTCTTCATCATCATGATGTCTTTTTTCCTGCAGGTTCTTCTGGACAAAGCCCTTTGTTGGTTGCGTTGAGCGGAAATCACACTGGGCAGCTTAACTACACAAGCAAATCCAATCAGTTGTATCTGCGTTGGTCAACTGACCATGCAACGAGTAAGAAAGGATTCAAGATACGTTATTCAGGTTAGTAGCCATAACCTTGGAGGCCATAATGTTGGAGGGGTGGCCAATTTTTAATATATCTCTCAAGCTGGAAAAGTTTTGCCAACCTTGTATAGGTGAATGATTAATTAGTAGTAGCAACGATAGTAAGATAGAACTTCGCTTTGTATTGGATTCTGCTGAATGCTTCCAGCACCTTCAATAAGAAACTGTGGTGGAAATACTCTCACTGCCCTGGGATCTTTTTATAATGGACAGTATATAAATTGAAATAATAATAGTATTTTGCTACAAAGAAGACAAAATCCCTGCATGCATGTGGGTAAAATTCCTTCTGAGTCCTGTCAACTGATAGCTAGCATTTGTCAATCAGAAAGTAACAAACACTAAAACTAGGGTGGGAAAATTCTCCAATAATGTGGTTTAGTAATTTTATATTCAAGACATTTTTATTCTGCCTTCCTCCAAGAAACTAAGGAAAGCATACTTCTACAGCCATCCACCTTGCTGCTCATTTGAACCTCACAATTGCAAGTGGCCCAGTCAGAGAGTTGCCTGGCTGTGGAGATTTGAACCAAGGTCTCCCCAACTGCAGTCTATCACTCCAAGCTGAATGCTATGCAGGCATGCTCTTCCTCAGACTGATTGGTTTATGATGAATCGGGGGCTCAAGTGCATTTCTATAGATTGTGCTGTCTTCACTCTACATGGAAACTTAACTACAGGGTGTATACATGTTTTACACACACCAGCTATTTTTTTAAATTAAGAAATACTTTTTTGAGTTCATGTCCGCAGTAAATCAGAATGACCCAGAAGAACAGTATTTCATTGTTGAATAAATATCCCCCTTCTCTCTTTCACAGAAGAGAAAGAATAGCATATGCTTCTGTGAATTTGCAGAGGAAATGTTATTGGCCAGTATTAACTTTTAGGGTACAAATACATTTTGACTTTGTAAGTGGGTAAGCCACCTTTGGAGAACAGCTCACAGTAAACCTTCTCCTTTATTTCGCTGACAGCACGTCTTGAAAGGCTGCATAGTTCTCCCCATGTCTGTTAAGTTTCACATCTGATGTAGGAGAGACAGCCAGCATGAGAAAGGAATAACAGTGAGCAGCAGAGTAAGCAATTGGGCCTGCATCTTAATAAGGGAAGGCAGCAGCATGAAAAATGGGAAAAGAAACCAGGGGCTCAGAAAGGCTATTGATGCTATGGCAGCTGTGACTGAGCCAGCAGGCAGCCTCACAACTATCGGCCTATTGTAATGATTTACTGCCTCCCTGCTTCCCTCCTTGTTCCTCCAACCATGACTTTGCACAAGGTTTGGCAAGTAGCAGATGTCCGGAAGATTCTGCAGAGTTTGGTGAGGTTTTCTTCTGTGATGCCTTCCAAAATGGGAGATATTGCAGAACGGTAATCCTTCTTATTTTTGCTGCCAGAAAATACCCACAGAGATGCAAGCAAGTCTACTGGGCTACACAGTGTGGGCTACACAGTGGTCTAAGAAAAACAAATATGTTTCTGTCCTTGGCCTTTCCGACCTTCCGCTGACCAATACAGTCCTGTTTGGGAAACTGCCTTACTGAAACTGTCTGGCCATCAAGCTCATTATTGTCTATACCAGCCTTCTCCAACCTGGTGCCCTCCTGATGTTCTTAGATGCCAGCTTCCATCAGTAATAGCCAGCATGGGATAAGGGGAGTTGTTGTCCAATATATCTAGAGGACACCATATTGGGAAAGCCTGGTCTGCCATGATTTGGAGCAGCTCTCCAGGGTTTAAGACTGAGGTATTTCCCAGCCCTAGGTTATTCTGTGATTAAACCTGAGACTTTGTCTTCTATGACTGAGCTATAGGCTTTCTGAATGAGTTCTATCAGGGCTGCTTGTGTCCTGTATTTCAGTGTATTTATTTATTTCCATAAAATTTATATACCACTTGATTGTAAAAAAACAAAACAAAAACCTTTAAGCGGTTTACAAAAGATAAAACAGAAAAAATACACCTCTACTTTAAAACATACAAAGGTTAAAATAATCAAACAAGGTTAAAAATACCTCAGATTTTTATACATTTAGGTATCCTTGTCTAAATAGGAATGCGTTTAGCAGATTCCAAAAAGGGTACAGTGACGGCGCCTGCCTCAACGCAGTATGTCTATGCCATTAAAACTGCAAAATCTAAAACATTTCTTTTCAAGTTTCTGATTTCTATGACTGAGAAGATAAGCATGAAAATATGTAGGTAGTATCTGGTATAAATCCTTGCAAGCCAGAAAGGGAGAAGGACTTTCCATCCATGATTAGGACTTGGGGGTTACCTGTTACCAAGAATGGAAATTAAATGATCTCCATAGCACTTGGCTGAAGCACAACAAATCTTGAAGATTCCCCACCCATACAAAAAATAAAAATACAATTGACATAATTTAGGGAGCAATCCTAATTCCCATCTGGGAGCAGTGGAGTCACTGTCATATCCCAACCTCAAGTGCTCATGCTGGCTGGAGTGGAAGTTATGTTTATGGCCAAGGGTAGGTTGCGAGGCCCAGATCATGCACCTTGTCAGTAGCTGTTGCAGCTTAGGTGCCCACCAGTTCTTTGCTGGCCCAGCTCCCTTCCTTACCCCCTCCTTACCCCAGAAACACCTGCTGGCCTCCCACTACTGAAGCCTGGGGGAAACCATTCTGAGCCTGGCAGAGGGATACCTTGGCCATCCAGAAACCCAGCCCAGAATGGGGAATTGAGGGTTTGAAATGCTTTATTTTTTAGGCTATAGAGTCTGGTTTTTATTTTAATTTTCCTAGGTGCAGAGTATATACACAGTATTGTATCCATGCATGAATGCTTTTAGGACAAGAAAGTCCACCTTGTATATGTATACATAACTTCCCACTGGATTCAGTGGAGCTTACTTCCAAGTAAGCACACTCATCAGCATTTTCCTAACAAATGTTCATGTGCAGAACGGCGGGGCCTTGAAAAGTTTAAGGAATATGCCAGTCTAAATGACACGGTCTTGTCTGAAAGTTTTGCTGTGCTATTGTTAATGTGTGGCACTAGAGGCCGAGGAGATAAACACGAGAGTTTTTTTAGTTTTCCCTCAGGCTGTTTACTGTGTTGCTCTGACAGCCCTCCTGCATAGGCAATGCCACTGTATTATGCAGGCAGTTACTGACTGTTGTTTAGAACTGACTTTTTTTTTTAATATAGAAGGAGGGAGGAGGGAACTGAAATGACAGAAGGCTATTTGAAGTCACGTAAAAAGTGTAAGATGGAGGGTGGGAATGAAACTATTGTTGATACCAGAGCCTGTTACTGGGAGATTCCCTAATTCAGAATAGTGAGAAAATGTTTCTATTTTCTCAGAATGAATTTTGTGACTATGCTAACATAAGAAAATAATCCTATAAACAACAGAAGCGGGGGAAACTTAGGCCTGGGGGCTGAATTCAGCCCTCCATTATGATTTCTCTGGTCCTCAGTAGAGGCAAATTTAGGGAGGCACGAGTGGTGCAGCTGCATTGGGCGCTGAGCCAAGGAGGGTGTCTTCTCAAAGCCCAGTAAGCTCTTGCCCAGCTTTGGTAAGGTGTGTGAGGGCTCTTACAGGGTCCTCGGGTCCTCTTGCCTCCTTCCCAAAGCTGTGCTGCCAGGCAAGCACTTAACTGGGCTTTGGGAAGGAGGTAAGGGGGCTACAGGACCTTGCCAGAGTCTCGTGCCTCCTTCTCAAAGCCCAGCTGAAGCTGGCGCCACAATTTCAAAGTCCACTATTTTTACCACCATTGGAACTATTGGTTTTATGCATAAGTAATTTATGCAAATATAATCAATTAACTAAAACTGAAATGATTACTTGATTGATTAAGATGCCTTTAACGTTTTGGTCTGCTCTAGATAAGGGGAAATTTGTGCAAGCCAGCATGTTTCTTCATGTCTGTGTGTACTGGCTTAATAACTGAACGTGCAAATGGGTGCTGTCCCCTTCTTTTGTGGCACTGCAGTGCTCCATACAGCACTCTGAGCACTGTATGTCCATCAGGAAGAGCCCCTGGAATCTGTTTGGGGATCTGGAGAACAAACACAGCATAGACTCACCTGCATCTCCCCAGTCATCTAATTGGCATCATTGCTGGTGTGTTGTATGACTTGTATCCAGTTCTGCAGCTCACGCAAGGGAGCTTGTGCGAGGAGAATTCCCCATTCTGGCCTCCCAAATGCATGCTCTGCGCCGCCACCCTCCCAAAAGCCTTTCTTGAGAGGCTTCTCCCTTGTGTGAGCAAACCCCAAAGATCTGATTACACATAGCCCAAGATACTTGATGGGGGTTTGTAGTGGCAGAAAGTCCTCATGCAGCAGCCCATTAGCTCACCTTCATACAATAGGGCCTTTGAACATTTTCACACTGGAGCCTTAAACAAATGTTTGCCCAAAGCACTTTGAAATGCAAATGTAAAAACTTAACATTTGAATTAGAATGGCTTCTTCTAATTTCTATTGCACATCAACAATGATCGAAGAAATTGTACATGAGAGGCTCAAAAGCATATTACATTTCACATGCAAAGATATCCTGCTGCTTACTTACAGACAGTTGAAATAGGTTTTCAGTTTAGTATTATTCTCTAAGTGCCTTTCATATGGATTCTGATTGTGAGGCTAGAGCCTGAGTTCACGGGTTTTCAAGCCATAACCAAACATTGCATTTTATTTAATTGCTTCTATTATGCTTCCCCCTATAGCTCCTTACTGCAGCTTAAACCATATTGTGAAGAATGGTGGAATTGTAAATAAAACCAGGGGTACAGCTGGCAGCACCGTTCGCTATTATTGTAAACCTGGATATAGAATAATTGGCCATAGCAATGCAACTTGTAGACGTCACCCAAATGGCATGTATCAGTGGGATTTCCCTGTTCCTCTCTGTCAAGGTAAGATCCTGTTTCTTAACAACACGTGCACGCACACACACAAATTTGAAATTATGGTGGTATCACGGAGTTTTGGAGTGGAGGAAACCCTGACCCTTAGTCTTTGTTTCTTACACCTACCCATTTATGGCACCTAAGCATGAATAGAAAGCCTGCTGTTATGTAGAACTGCCTCCACTGATTCTGCTGACACCCATTTCACATAAGAAACTGAATAGGAATGTTATGTTAATAAATAGTGAAAGATTAATGTGGTAATCTGAATGCCCAAGAGAAAACAGTCCTTTAACCGCAACAGCTTCTCCTGAAGAGACATGCATTTGAAGTCATTGTGCATTTTAAACTGCAGCTTGTCTCTTCAGCCTTGAGAATAGCGTTCTTTCCTTGCACACCGTGGACATATACATTAAGAATATTTCATTTTGAGGGTACAATACGCCTCGTCAAATTATATATCGCCTTGAAGTCCTTAAGATAGTTCTGTGAGGTCGGCCACAATTCTTGTTTCCTTATATTGTAGATGAGTGACTTATGGTTTGTTTAAGGACACCTAGATTTGAACTGGCTGTTTCCTGGATCACATCTCGCTTGCTTTCAATTATGGCTATAGTAGAGATCTTCAGACATGTAATGGTCATCCCTCCCACCTTCAACC
This sequence comes from Podarcis melisellensis, assembly GCF_964234715.1. NCBI lineage: Eukaryota > Metazoa > Chordata > Lepidosauria > Squamata > Lacertidae > Podarcis > Podarcis melisellensis. The sequence goes on along the minus strand of NC_138530.1, from coordinate 98,649,009 downwards.
TGCTAGCACCCAGCCAAAATTCTTACACAAAAACATTTTAGCCTTAAGGAAAACAATTTATTTTTTAAAACCATCTAGCACAAGACATACTAACGTATTTTTTTTTAATGGAGGATTCCCCCTGAGATCCTTTCATGATGTCTGTAGTACCAGTAAAACTGATTCCATTGTGTTTAGTTTGTAATTAAATGCTAAAATTGTACTGTAAATAGTTATTGAAATGTAATTTTATAAAACGGTGCTGTTACTTTCTGTTTCTCTTCTACAACAGTCTGCCCTCTCCCCCACCCCACCCCAGTTTTCATAAGAACACGTTTCTAACTTGGGTTAAGCTGTTACGGTCAGGTGGTATTTTTCATTTCCCATCTTGTCAAGGGGCAACTCAGCTAATAAAGCACTTGCTGCTGCATAAAGGACTTGACTCCTTTCCAAGGAATAATAATTTATTGTTATTACTGTTACTTTCAGCTGCTGAAGCAGCAGAAACCTTCACAAGCAGCACTACATTCAAAATAATTATACCTGAAGAAAATAGCAGTGTCTACAGTTAAGGGTGCTGAAGCATTTCCATCATAATATCAATTTTCTAGCTTCCTAGTACTTGGTTTAAGGTTTGCTTGTTGCTGGGTTTCTCCTTCCAACCTCTTCCCTGCTCAAGTTTTTGGGAAGGAAGGAAGGAGCATTTGGCACACCCACCCACCCCATATTTTTCCATCTATGAGACGCCCCCTATTTTGGGGGACTCTGATTTAAGAAAATGGGGGGAGATGGCCCCCATGTATAAGATGCCCCCAAATTTTGGACACTCTTTTTTAGGGGGGGAAACCCAGTCTTATACCTGGAAAATATGGTAATTCTCAATATGTATATATATAGAGAGAGAGAGTGAGAATAAAATATATAGAAATCATTATCATAACGTCTTTGCAGTTCTCCATAAGAGAATCCATTTGCACATGCGAAGCGTATGGAACTGCATGGGATGCCAGAATGCCAATCAAATAATTTTGTAAATACTTGTTAGGAAATTACTGCAGCATGTGTAATTGTGCACAGAGGGTAGAGATTGCCCATACTGCTGCCACATTTTTTATTAAAACCATGTTTAAGCTGTTCAGTCAATCAAAGCAACAGTACTAAATCAAAAATTAAAATAATTAAATGAATATTAAAACAAGTAACAAAAGTATCCAAAACAACCAAGAAAACAGTAGTCAGTGAAAGCCAGTTCATCCACTCATGTTTTGGATAGGTTTTGTCTTGAAAGGCTAGGTGAAAGATACTAGACTAAGATTTACTTGTCTGCTCAGTAATTTTTTAAAAAAATTATTTGTTTTATGGTGGATCATGTTCTGCTTTTGTTGTATTTTCTTGCTGCTGTTGCTGTATATCTGCAATCTGTGTGGATGCAGAGCAATTTATAAAAGCTTAAAATAAATTAAAGAGCAGAAGGACAATTCAGTTTAAAAGCCTGGCTGTATTTTAAAGAAGCGCTTAAACAGGATTCTTTGGAAGAAGCTTTGTGCTTCAAAAGTATGGTGTGTTCACAGTCTGCGTTCTTACGGTGGTGTCCTGACTTTGGAACAGCCACTCCAGCACGTTTTGCAACGGACCTACAGCATCCTAATTCATATTAGAGGAAGGAGCTCTCTACATGCACTACAGATTATTTAGGCTCTTTAAATCAAAGCCATTTTTGAATTGTGCCTTGAAACAAACTAGTAGCCAGTGACATCCTTAATGCTGAGGAGGTGTGCTTTCAAACTGATATGCTTTCAGTGAATTTAAATCAAACTTTCCCCTTGTTCATGTTCTTCTAAACAACAGTGTCTAGCTGCCTGCAACAGCTAGAAAGCACTGTTGCAGGCTCGTTGAATACTGTGACTAAAAGTCCCGTGGAAGTGACATTGTGTTACGATGTGAGGATGTAGCAAATCGTAACACACGGCCACTTACAGAAGACTGTAAGCCAAAGATTTCGATGTGTATGATAAGCACCACATAAAAAGAAACAAAGAATCAAGAAGTCCTTTGATCACATTGCACAAATGTAGGTTGGAACGACTCCTGTCTGGGAAAGGTTCGTGGACATGCAGTCTAATCTGCATTTCCACATTCTAATCTGAACGTGATCTGGCAGATGCAGAATAGGGAGGTTTGCTCCAACTGCATTATTGAAATCCTATTACTTAATAATATCCTATTATTAAGCTGCAAACTTTCATTCAAGAAAATAATTAAATGCTACAGTAGCACAAATAAACCCATTCAGGAAATAATTTATGCTGCCTTGAATTCATATTTGTACCTATATGTTTAACATCTTGATAAATTCCCACTTATGTACATAAACACAGTTTAGACGATTAAGTGACTCCTTCCAAGCTTTTGATAAATATATTTTCATTATAATGGAAATGGAAAACATAGCAAAACTATAACAAATGAAATGGTTGGTTTCCATCTCAAGCCGGAAAAAAATTATACTCATAAGCAGTCCAGATCAGCATTTGAGCAAAGAGTATCTATACTGAGATCCATTATTCAAATATAAGAAGTACTCATGTTTTATATCAGTATCCATACTATTATATGTGACAATCCTGCCTTTGTGGGGGGAAATGTTTTATTATTGTTTCTTTTGTTATTAGGCCTCAGCACAATTATTATAAAGTGAGTCTCTTAGCAACAGTAATAAGATAAATGTGTAATGTATGTATTATTGTTATTATTTCCTGTACAGTTTCAGATTTGACAACAGTAATGATTACTTCCTGAGGCAAATAGCTTTTCCACTTTTCTTCCTCTTTTCAGCTGTATCTTGTGGTATTCCGGAATCTCCCGGAAATGGCTCAGTCTGGGGTAATGAGTTTATTTTGGGCAGCAGAGTGATATATGAATGTAATGAGGGCTTCAAGCTAGATTCTAGTCAACAAGCAACAGCAGTGTGTCAAGAAGATGGATTGTGGAGCAATAAAGGAAGGCCACCCGTCTGTAAACGTAAGTATAGAATTCAGAAAAAATATGTACCCGTTTAGAAACTATATTTTACTTCTTCCCAGTAACAGTTAAGTACAATAGAATTCCTCCCCCCGCCCCAATGAGATGGCAAATCTGAGTTGAATCTGAGTTTAGAAAGCTCTGGACAACTCCAGAGCAACACTTAGCACACCACCGATCAGTCTTCATCTCAGTTAACTGAGCCATAACATCCATTAGCTTCCAGAATGACATTGGGATGGGAAAGATATTATGTAAACACCACTACATTAATGTGGAGTTGGGCTGGTCTGAACCCGCATTTTACTCTCCTAGTCCTTTTTCCTGTTTGAAGTGGAAATGGAGGATTTATAGGCAAAATACCATTCTTTTCCATAGATAAGTTTTTTTTTATTTAATAATTACGTTAAAAATTTGGGGTCATCTTATATATGGATAGTGCATAGGGGGGATGTGTGATTGGTTGCTGCTGCAAGCCGGAGATTGTCTGAGGCTATTGGGCGAGTTATTGGTGGCTGTGGCAAGGTCTAGTGTTGATTGGCTGTTGCTGCGGCAATTGGGCGGGCGATTGGCGGCTTCTTCCAGTGAGGGGACAGACGATAGGTGGTTCTTGTGATGCATGAGAGTGGCAGCGTAGGTCAGGCGGGTGAGCGATTTTCAGCAATCCCCCGTATAAAAAGCTCATCAACTCTAGGCCACCCCCCCCCCAAAGTAAAGCTCAACAACTATGGGCAATCTCCCCCCATATCCTTAATTTGGAGTCCCCCAAAATACCTTTTACCTTATACCTGATGGCGTGTTATACACAGAAAAATACGGTAATTCTGTGGAACAAGTGTTCCTTAGCTCTTCTAGCTGGAGCTGGCTGTTTCATATGCAGATGATACAGATATGACTAATGGAGATGAATGACGGTACTAGCAACCACAAACAAGCTTAGCGGCGAAGATCTTTGAGCTAACAGTGGTTCTCAACCTTGGGTCCCCAGATGTTTTTGGCCTACAACTCCCATGATCCCTAGCTCACAGGACCAGTGGCCAGGGATGATGGGAGTTGTAGGCCAAAATATATCTGCGGACCCAAGGTTGAGAAAGGCTGAGCTGAGTTGATCTTGGAATTGGAAATTTTAGCAGTGGTGTTTAATCATGTCATTCCTGTCAGCAATGAGTGGCAGACCCAACAAATTGTTGTGGGAAGCCCTAAGCCTCATGCGAACAGCTTGAGAAGTGATAGATCTGAGATCTAAAGGAAATTTCAGACACTGTACCTAGAATAATGCTGTCTTCTACGTATGCACCTCTATGCATCTGTGCAACACTAGCAGTAGTAACACTTTCTAATAACAGAAAGATTGTGGTCGCTTCCAACTCTTCAGTTATATGATTCTATGAAATGTACACGTTACAACATGGTTTGGGGCCCTGGCGTCTTTTTCAAACTTTCACATCAAATACTTCCATTGGACCTTATCGTCCTCTTGATCTATGTCTCTTTGAGTCACACTTGTCCTAAGAAACCCAGACAATTCAATTGGAAAAGCAGAGATTGTAAGAAAGAAGTATTTCTTTTTCTTAATTGTTCATTGTCATTGCACAGTAACTACTGACCAGTCCCTCAAGAACTTAATGGCATGCCCAATTGCCAGTTTTCTTTATAAGAAACATGGTTGATATTTTCAGATTGCTTATTGGCTGCAGAGAGGGAAAAGGAAGAGACACCTTTTAAAATCTGCTCATTTCCCTTCTATGACCACTATTTGAAACCAGCATAATTATCTGTATTTATGGTATATTTGATTAATTCTGCTTCTTCTACAGAGGGGGATTTAAGGGATTTTTCTATAGTTTAAACATAGTTATGTCTGCTCAGTGCGTTTTAATGAATTGGTTTGCATTGGGTGCTTACATTATTAAAACAGCTTTATTGTTTCCTTTTCCTTTCTAGAAAATATTTTCTTCACTTTCTAAGCTCTTTTCATAACTGTGTTGTGACATTTTCCTTTCTGTGTTTGATAAACATGAACTTTCTGACATGCCATTATCATTTGGGAGATAACTATGCACAATTTATTTCAGCTCATAATTCAGTTTATTATACTGACACCACCTTTCTGCATATCAAAATGTGTTGTTGCATTTGGGATCACTCTTTACCCTCTTCGTGCAGCAATCAAACCTTACATTTTCACCTCTTAAGAGCACCAAAGCCTACTTTTCAAAAATTTCAATGCAACAGGAAAATCTGTGTGATGGGTGTGCTAAAAATACTTTGACCAAACCACATAATGAAAGAAAACTGGACCTTACCTTTGCTTGATCCTATTTAGATTGTTTCTAATTAATGTATTATTTTGGTTTATTTTTCTAAACTTCCCTTAAAAATTCAGGGAAAGCTGGTTTATGCATTTAATAAATAATGTTGCTACTAATAGACTGGTCATTATAACTGATTATTACTTGAAAGAGAAGCCAGGGCAGCTTATTTTTAAATCATAAATGAAACCTATTTTGTGATGTTTAACACTTCTATTATTCGGATACTAGAGCTACCACAAAATATTGGATAACAAAAATTTGAAGGCAAATTTGGAGATTTCTGCTTAGGGAAAAAAGCTGAGAAATGATCATGAAATGCTAAGAGACTTTTGATAAGACTCTCAAAGCTTCTCATGGGAAGAGAAGAACGGAGTTTTACAGACCCCCCTTAAGTTTATAGTGAATTCCTCCCAAGGTGATATCCAAGGTGAATTTCAGGATTTTGTCTTGGCTAAACTGCTGAGAGCTTTGGCAGGAAGACGAACGTATTTTGATAAAATACGTTCAATTTACCACCACTTAGCTTTTATACCTCCATGTCATAAAAAAGGACATCCAAACCCAATATGTCCACTTTCATATAATGAAATACTTCTGGTGCATCTTTAATCTTTGCTGCACCTTCACTTAAGTAGTAAGTGGTAAATGGTAATATGTGTAGAATTTGTTCTCTTGTCAGTTGCAACCCTTGAAATTAGTAGACGTCTAGTGAAGGAATGAGCTGGCCTCAGAAAAATTCATAATTACTAGATATACCAACAAAGCCTTGGGGGTTTGTTACACTAACCTCATAGAACATCACTATGAGCCCCTGATATATATTTTTTCTCCAGCTCGGATTGCGTTCTTATTTGCAAAAGAATTCCCAAGTTTACTCATCTTCTCGCCCAACCATCAGCCTGGCTTGATGTTCTAAATCCCATTTCCTCTTAACAACACTTACCTGGCTTGGACCATAGGGAAGGAAGTAGAGAGACCTGATAGTTCGCTCTCTTCTCCCTCTGGGACATTGGCAGTGCCAGTGAATAAAGGACTCAGTGCCAGATCAGTCTGAGTGATAAAATCAGCTTTTTATCCCCCCCCCCCCTTTTAAAAGGAAACAGTGTATTATTTTCTGAGCCACTATAATTTAACATGGAGGGGAGAGGGTAAAGTTACCTATCACTAGTATCTTGGTTAATTAGAAGTCCATTTCACAATCCAGTCAGCCCTTTGGGTGAGGTTTAAACCATTATTTTACTCTTTGAAGGCTGCAGTCTAGAATATAGGTTAGAGGTAGTTAAGTCTACTTAAAATTTAAATTGATGGGCCTTTTCTGTTCTGTATCTCCAGCACTGGCTACAAGGTGAATCTGATAGTTCTCCACCTATTCTGGAGTGACATACGTTTGTACTTTGAAATACTTTTTACCTCAGAAATAATCCTCTGTTTTGGCAGTGCACATGTGTGTTGGTGTAGGTAAATAATCTCATTCTAGTGATGTGACATATAATCATACTTGAAGGATGTAATTACATTTACTTCACTATACTTGGAAGCAGGCAGCAGTTAATACATATATCAACAGAAACAAATCAGCATAGAAAAGAGGACAACATTTTTCCTCTACATCTAGACAAATCTGACATCATCTCTGATTCAGATGCCATGTATAAAAATAGCAAGTGTCACTGGTGTCTGAGGTATAAGAGAGAGACTGATGGGTGTCTCAGTAATTTGTTCTAAATGCAGCAGCTGTTAAGTAGGCCGTATTTTAATTCAAGAATAAAGCAGTTCTGATAAATCAGAGGAATTTGCTGCAAAATTAAACGGCACCGTGGCACAAACAGTTTTCTGTCACTTATATATTTAACGGCTTTGCATATTCTTTTTTTAAAAAAATGCTATGCCATTACCATATTCTCTGCACATTTTATTTTTCCAGTGTGCAGAGAGATGTATATAGAAAGAGAAACAGATAGACAAAGAGGCACAAGGTCACATTGGTGATCTTGAGCCACTTGTTATTTCTCAGTTCAGCACACTTGTTTTGAGGGTAGTAAAGGGAGAAGAACCTTGCACAGCATCCTGAGCTCCTAAAAGGAAAGGCTTGGTGAGATGGATAGGTAGATCTAAAAAGTCACAGACTTCCAGCTGCCAGAAAATTCCTTCAGCACCAACTGGAGAATGGAGAACGTCTCAGAAGAGAGGAATTGGTCTGGCTTGCTCCCTGACTCCCTATCAGCCCACCCAAATGATTGCTTATCTATCTCACCTATTCACCCCAAAGCCTCTGAAAATGCAGAGCCTTGAATGAATTATCCAGATCCCATCAAAAGCTGAAATGTCAGGAACTGAACTGAACTGTAACATCCATTAGCTTCCAGAATGACATTGGTATGGGGAAGATATTATGTAAACACCACTACATTAATGTGGAGTTGGGCTGGTCTGAACCCACATTTTACTCTCCTAGTCCTTTTTCCTGTTTAAATTGGAAAGGGAGGATTCACTTGTCATCGGTTACACTTGGTTGAAAGTAGGCAAAATAATTCAGTGGAACAAGCACCATTCGATATTCCTAGGTAAATAAGTCATCGACTGTTGTCTTTGACAACAGGGATGGAATTTTCCACTGGGACGCGCATTATAGATGTAAAGTATCTTTCCAACAATTTTTATTTTAAAAAAAAACTTTCTGTAATCTTTGAGGCATACTCCCCTATCACAAGAGTATTTGTGTTTGCCCCATGCTTAGAAAACAGTGAATCCCACCAGTTTTTTTACTTGCCCCATGCTTTCTATGTACATGTCAGAGCAGTTTTGCCTTTGCCCCACTGCTTTCCCCTAGAAAACCTGCTATTTGGTGATAAATCAGAGCAAACGGGAATCCACAGAAAACCCGATCGCCTTTTGCTCCAATTCAGCGCTAAATTGGCAGGACAAATGGAAGTATGGAAGAGCCCTTACTCCCACTATTCTCTCTAATGCGCCTGTTTCCTCCCGTGTATCTCTGTTCTACTCTTCTAAATTTTATGTAGAATTTAGTTTTAGTATTCTGCATCTCTCCCCCCGCCCCAATTAACTTTCCTCTCTATCCCCCATACTCTTTGACAGGTCTGTGAGACTTTGCTTTTTTCCCTGCATCTGTTTGATGATGGTGTTACCTGCCCTAAACCAATTGGACAGGGTGGGCTACGGTGTTAGAATATGTTTTCAGATAAGATTGCTAAGTATTTTGTAACCCCGCCCCCTCTGTCTTATGGTAATAGGTGTACATATCCAAAGCATCTGAATGGAACACACAAAGCCTATTTTAAAAGAAATATCACACAGATTAAAGCTTGGTTAGATAAATGAAGCTTTTGGAAATGGCATCTGTGTTTCCCATTAGGTAGCAGTTTACTATTCCCTATTCAGTCTCCACTGAGCATAATATACTTTTGGCCATGATGCTAAACACATTCTGTGCCAACAAAACAATACAGGTTTTAGAGTGCCAGTGGGCTTTAGCTCTTACAACTTGTTATTAATACATTCTTCTTTCTATGCAAACTGTACAACTTTGCCTCTTAATCAGACTTTGAAGAAAGTACCCATATTATAAAATTGCAACAGTACATTTCTCCCTCTTCCCTCATTTCTTAATTGAAACAGCCTCCCAGTGTTGGTGTTGAAACAAGTGTAAGATGCTATGCACCGGAATGTGCATTTGAGAAATGTTTATAGCATGCTCAATTTCACCAGGAAAAGTCTGCTGTCAATAGGATGGTGATTCATCTTCTGTGAAGTAATATTGGAAGGAAAGTGCTAATACTAAAGTGTCCTTGCTTCACAGCTGTGACTTGCCCCAGCATTGAGAGCCTGCTCTCAGAACATGTTGTCTGGAGACTGATTTCTGGGTCGGTGAATGAGTTTGGCGCACAAGTCATGCTGAGTTGCAGCCCTGGCTATTATTTAGAGGGTCAGAGACTCATGCTGTGTAAAACTAATGGAACATGGAGTGATGCTGATGAGAGACCAGTGTGCAAGGGTAAGAAACATTTATTTACACAGTGCTCAGTTCTGTCCAAAGATACAGCTTCTATTTTTCTACCAACACAACTTAAGTAAAGGAACTAATATCTGTTAATAGCTTTTCTGAAATGTTTGACGGCAATCCATCAAGAAGGTATGCAAACCTCATTCAAATAAATGGGCCCTGTACCAAAACACGGCAAATGTAATCATACAGGGTTATATATAATGTCCTACTGCTGACAGGCAGTTTTTTCATCCAGCAGAGGTTTCTGTGGACGGAACATGGAGGTAGCCATTTTTGCTTAATATTCCCCCTTGTGTGTCTCCTCCGTCTGATGTAGTGGGTTGGGAGATCATTGAGAACAGTGTGGGAGGGAAGTGTGGAGGTTCTGCAGGAGAAATGAGGAATTTGTGCAAATTGCTTTCCTCTACAATCTGCTCATGGAAGCTGTTGCTGTATCGCGAATGGAAGACTTACACTGGAGATGGCCTGTTTTTTAAAAAAAGTTATGTTAATTTATTTTCGAGTGTAGTTATAGCAAATATTTATAAATATCTATGTCAGTTTGCTAGATGCAGTGTTCTAGAGCCCTGTACATGCACCAGTGCATACAAGATACAATTGGGCTCATGCACTTTGAGTAGAGGGGGCAATTTCACATGCATTAAGAAATATACATGCCTAACTGGGTTTTGTTTTTTTTAATTGAAATGAACAAGGAAACTCTTGAGGATGTGAGAAAGGGCTTCATATGCAGATCAGATCTTCGCATCTGTAAGAGTAGTTTGTATTGTACATATGACATGCATCATTTAATTAAATGAATTATTTGTCCATTCTCAAGAGCCTTTATTCAAATAAATTCATGTATTCATTGTTCCTATTACAGATTAAATTAATTGTGAATGGTGCCCATCAATTACATTCAACTGTAATTAGACAAACAAGCTAATTAACCATGGATTATCTGAATACCGAAGTAATCCAGATCAGTCAAACATGAGCTGAGCAATCTATTTGATCTTCAGAAATTAAAATTCATTAAATATTTGAGGCTGTTAAACTATTTATTACTATGCTTCTGAAAGATAATATAATAAAAACACTACAGATTACATTATTCGTTATGTAAGCACAGAGTGCTATCATCGTATGTAGTCTGGGATCCAGAGAGTCACACAGCTGGTACTGGGCACACAGGGGATTTTGGACTTGGGAGGCTGCTGCTCAAGAACCACATGTCACAGAGCCAGTTGTCTTTTAACCCAGAGGAAATTTCAAAAACTGAGTGTGACGTGGTGAAACAATCTACCGCTCAAAATAAAAATTAAAAACCCAGTTGTGAATGCTTCCAAGTTTTCAGTCATGTGTAAAATAATCCTTTTGCACCTTGTAAAGTGTTGGCAAATAAAGCGTGGAAGGTGGTTTTGAGCTGCCGTACCAGAAAAGCTGGCATATCAGCATGGAGGTGAGAATGCACATTATACAACTTCCGTGCTGCTTAAATTGCCTCCAAGTCACAGTTACGCACAGAATCGCACTCCATCTATTGATTCCATTACTTCATTGTTTATTGGCTATGTTTCCTTTAGTGTGTTACTAAGCCCAAGTGTTTTCTTCCAGTAGCTTTGTACATAATTGCTTGGGTCTCACTGTAAAGCAGGGGTGAAGAAGCTCAGGCCTGGGGGCCAAATAGTCTTCCAAGCCTCTTTGCATGGCCCTCAAGACTCTCCATGCCCTCAGGCCTTGCTTGTTTATTGGCCCTGCTTGGCATTCTCTTTGAGTGTTTTTGTCCGGCTGGAAAGTGTGTTTGAACTCTGATAATGCTTCTGGATTGCCTGGATGGAAGATATAGAAGAGGGTATGAGGGTGTGGGGATGCGGGTGGCGCTGTGGGTTAAACCACAGAGCCTAGGACTTATCAATCAGAAGGTCGCAGTTCAAATCCCTGTAACAGGGTGAGCTCCCGTTGCTCGGTCCCTGCTCCTGCCAACCTAGCAGTTGGAAAGCACAAAGTGCAAGTAGATAAATAGGTACCGCTCCGGCGGGAAGGTAAACGGCGTTTCCGTGCGCTGCTCTGGTTGGCCAGAAGCGGCTTAGTCATGCTGGCCACATGACCTGGAAGCTGTATGCCAGCTCCCTTGGCCAATAAAGTGAGATGAGCGCCGCAACCCCAGAGTCGGTCACGACTGGACCTAATGGTCAGGGGTCCCTTTACCTTTACTATGAGGGTGTGAGTAAAAGCTAGCCCACTCACTCTGTCAATGAATTAAGTAGGAAAAAGCAAGCAAACTATTTGAGACATCTGGATATTACATTCAGTAGGCATGAACCACTTGCTTTTCTTGCTCCCGTGCAAGGTATTGGAGCTCCCTGGGTCTTGAGGATTGGAAGTGGCCTCTAAGCTAAAGAGAAATGAGTAGTTGTGTGAGTGGTTTTGTTTCTCTGGGGCAACCCAATCAGATGGATGGGATACAAATAATAATTTTTTATTATTATAGTAGTTGTAGTAGTCTGGGCCCCCAAATGACTCTAAGAGCCTCTTGCTGCTGCTGTACTGTAAGTACTTTATTTTCCCTTTTCAGTTATTTCCTGTGGCAGTCTTCCATCTCCACCAAATGGTAATAAGATTGGAACTCTGACCGTGTATGGAGCCACAGCAATATTCACCTGCAACACTGGCTATACCCTGGTTGGTTCTCATGTACGTGAATGCCTAGTGAATGGACTTTGGAGTGGCACTGAAACTCAGTGTCTCGGTAAGTACAAATCGCAGCAGAAATCTAAAACCCCAAAAGGCAAATGTCATGTGAAGAATATGAGTTTAGTTTTGTAAATTTAGTTCACATGATTTCAGTTAATGGTATTGTTTGTATTGGTAACTTTGTGTTACGGCTTGAGGCACTGATTTCTTGAGCACATGTGGAAGGAAATATATTTATAAATAGGTTCGTATTTAAAGGGGATGGATTCTTTATTTATTACTCAAACATCTGAGAGTTCCATTCTTAGTGGAATCCTTGGAAAGGATCTCAATTTATAGTATAGCACCCATTGTAAACTTTTCTTTTCCGGCTTGCTGCTAGAAGCCAAAAACTCTTTCCATATTGGCCTCAAACATTCTTTATTGAGACTGTTTTAAAGCCAGGTAGAATATAGGGACAAAGCAATCACAGGATCCCCAACAAGAAAATTACACTGCACATGATATTTTCACAGAGTTAACAGGAAACCTCAGAGAAAACATAATCCCAAGGAACTGATGTTGTTTCTGGTTTCAAAATACTGTCAACAAAGAATACAGAGCAAAAGGTGGTGTGTGTGTTTTTTTTGGTATGAATTATTTCTATAACCAAAGTTGGCATCTTCTAAAATCTATATTAATAAAACTACAGCCATTAGTATTTAAAGAGGAATTCCTTTATATTGAAAACTGCAATTATATATATATATATATATATATATATGCAGGTTTTGGTGTCCTCGGGTGTCTTCCCGTGTAAAAGTTGGGGTGTCTAGGCGACGTTTCGACGAGGTCTCACTCGTCATCTTCAGGCTGGTGCTTTCGGCTTCTTGTTACTGGAACAGAGCAGGATCTCAGTGTTTGAGTTCCTATAAATACTGTTGAGGGGGTGTGGTGTATAGCCTCCAATGTTCTGGGCAGAGAGGAAGTTCCCAGGCTAGTGTGCCTTTTCTTCTTTTGTTCCTTAATTACTTGAGGGATATCTTGAGTGATTTCTTGAGTGATATCCTGAGTACCACTTAGGTGGGTCATTAGGTGTGGATTAGTTGCTAAAGTCTTTGTGTCTTGACCTCTTGAACTTTGTGAAGAGTTTTTCTGAGAAGATGGCTGTACTGCACTTAGTTGTGCTCTGGCTTGGCTTCGTGTATAGGGGCGAGCTGTGGTTTTGTGGCCTGTGTCAGCCAGATCTGTGTAGGGATTGCAGGGGGGTGCAGCATCCGGAGGTGCCACCATGGTTTGGCTACTGGATGGTGTCTGTAATTTATCTGTGGAGAGGGTCTGGGTTTGGGTCTGGTGTGGTTGATTGGTGATGGCGTTCTGTGTGCCTCTGGATCTGGTGTCAGTTTTTGTGGGGAGGGCTAATTTCCAGATGTCTGGCAAGCGGGATGTGTCGTCACGCTTGTTCATGTTGTGAGGGTGTTTCTCTATCTCGATGGCTTCCATGATTATTCTCTTGTGGTGATGTTCCATGTTAAAGAGCAATTTGGAATCTGCAAAATTAATTTCGTGTCCTGTTTCTTTCATGTGTTGGAAAAGAGAGGAAGTTTTTTCTTCTTTTTTGACGGCATTCTTGTGTTCTGCGATACGTGCATTTATTCGTCTGTTTGTTTGTCCAATGTACGTGGCTGGGCAGACTTTGCAGGGTATTTCATAGACCCCTTGGTTTTCCAACTGGATTTTATCCTTGGGGTTTCTGAGGATATTGGCTATTTTTTGGTTGGTGCAAAAGGCTGTTTTGATATTGTGTTTATGGAGGATTTTGCTAATTTTATCTGTAGTGCCCTTGATATAAGGAAGGAGGGCCATGCCATTGTTTTCTTCTGTGTCTTGGTTTTTGGGGGGTGTTTCTTTTTGGATTAGCTTCGTAACCCTGTTTTGCTGGTATCCATTGGCAATTAACACATTTGAGAGATTCTGTAACTCAGTTGTCAAGTGGTCTTTGTCAGCCAGGCGTTTGGTTCTGGAGATGAGAGTCTTGGCTACGGAGTTTATTTGTGCAGGGTGGTGGTGTGATTGTGCATGTAAGTAGCGGTTGGTGTGTGTTTTTTTCCGGTAGATAGTGTGTCCTAGGGAGCCATCAGGTTTTTTGTAGATTAGGACGTCAAGGAAGGGAAGTTGGTTGTTGGCTTCTATTTCCATAGTGAATTGTATTTTGGGGTGTAGGCTGTTGAGATGTGTGAGGAAGCTATCCAGTTTTTCCTTCCCGTGTGGCCAAATTACAAAGGTGTCGTCAACATATCTGAGCCAAAGTTTGGGTTTGTGTTCTGACTTGTCTAAAGCATTGGTTTCAAAGTGTTCCATGTACAGGTTTGCGATGACCGGTGAGAGGGGTGATCCCATAGGTGCTCCTTCTATCTGTTTGTATCTTTGTCCATTGTGGATGAAGTACGTGTTGGTTAGGCAGTGGTTGGTCAGGTCCAAGATGTATTCGGGGGGATTGTATTTGTTTTGAATGGCTGTCAAGGCTTCATTAATGGGCACTTGTGTGAAGAGAGATACAACATCGAAGCTCACAAGTAGGTCATTAGGATGTAGGTTTTGCTTCTTTATTGTTTCTATGAACTGGAAGGAGTTTGGAACGTGTGAAGAGATGGATTCTGCATAGGGCTGAAGTTGCTTGGCGAGAAATTTAGCGAGATTTTGTAGAGGTGAGCCTATGGAGCTGACTATTGGTCTGAGTGGTGTTCCTTCTTTGTGTATCTTGGGGAGGCCGTAGAGTTTGGGGCATCTGGATGATTTTTCTCTGGGGATGATTCTTAGCTGGATTTCTTCACTGATAGGAGAGGCTTTTATTTTGGATTTGGTGGTTTTTTCCAGATAGGTGGTGGGATCTGTTTTTATAGGTTGGTAGGTAGGATCTTGGAGTAGATTTGATAGTTTTGCTTGGTAGTCCGATGTGTTCATCACAACAGTGGCATTACCTTTGTCTGCTGGGAGAATGATTATGTTGTTGTCTTTCCTCAGGTTGGTGAGTGCTTTCTGTTCTTCTTTGTGTAAATTGCTTCTGGGTGGTTTGCTGGAGCAGAGGATGTTGGTGACTTCAAGTCTGATTTTATTGGCTTCATCTGGGTTGATTTTGGTTAGGCTAGCTTCGACTCCGCATATGATGTTTTCCGTGGGGATGCGTCTCGGGGCGACTGCAAAGTTGAAACCTTTGGAGAGTACTTTGGTTTCAGTTGTGGTGAGGATCCTGTCTGATATGTTATGTACTGTTTGTTTCATGGGTTGTTGTGGAGGGTGGCTGGGCTTCTGGCGTTTCTCTAGTTTGTGGAGTTTGTTGGTGTGTGTGTCTGTCTTATGTGAGGTCTCCGTTTCAGCTCTCCAGACGGCTAGTTGTTTGCATTTGTCCCAGAGTGCAGGGTGGATTTTGTTACAGAGTTTGAGGTGAAGAGTGAGCAGATCTTTGTTGGTTTGGTTTAGTAGGTATCTTTTCTTGTGTAGTTCGTTTCTGATTAGGGATAGTTCAGTTCGTTTCAGGATCCTTTCGGTAGCTGGGGTTTTAGAATGGAATTTAAGTTGGAAGCATGTGGGAATTAAGTTGTTGTCTCGGCAGTTGCGTAGGAACAAGAGATCACATAAGATGGTGGCTCTTCGGACTTCTAGTTTCTCGTAGGTTCTTGTCAGCTGGAAGGTTTCCTCCCCGTAGAGGTGAGATATTTGCTTTCGTAGATTTTCACGGGTACAGGAATGCAGGTTTTGGTGTCCTCGGGTGTCTTCCCGTGTAAAAGTTGGGGTGTCTAGGCGACGTTTCGACGAGGTCTCACTCGTCATCTTCAGGCTGGTGCTTTCGGCTTCTTGTTACTGGAACAGAGCAGGATCTCAGTGTTTGAGTTCCTATAAATACTGTTGAGGGGGTGTGGTGTATAGCCTCCAATGTTCTGGGCAGAGAGGAAGTTCCCAGGCTAGTGTGCCTTTTCTTCTTTTGTTCCTTAATTACTTGAGGGATATCTTGGTTGATTTCTTGAGTGATATCCTGAGTACCACTTAGGTGGGTCATTAGGTGTGGATTAGTTGCTAAAGTCTTTGTGTCTTGACCTCTTGAACTTTGTGAAGAGTTTTTCTGAGAAGATGGCTGTACTGCACTTAGTTGTGCTCTGGCTTGGCTTCGTGTATAGGGGCGAGCTGTGGTTTTGTGGCCTGTGTCAGCCAGATCTGTGTAGGGATTGCAGGGGGGTGCAGCATCCGGAGGTGCCACCATGGTTTGGCTACTGGATGGTGTCTGTAATTTATCTGTGGAGAGGGTCTGGGTTTGGGTCTGGTGTGGTTGATTGGTGATGGCGTTCTGTGTGCCTCTGGATCTGGTGTCAGTTTTTGTGGGGAGGGCTAATTTCCAGATGTCTGGCAAGCGGGATGTGTCGTCACGCTTGTTCATGTTGTGAGGGTACCAGCAAAACCAGCAAAACCAGCAAAACAGGGTTACGAAGCTAATCCAAAAAGAAACACCCCCCAAAAACCAAGACACAGAAGAAAACAATGGCATGGCCCTCCTTCCTTATATCAAGGGCACTACAGATAAAATTAGCAAAATCCTCCATAAACACAATATCAAAACAGCCTTTTGCACCAACCAAAAAATAGCCAATATCCTCAGAAACCCCAAGGATAAAATCCAGTTGGAAAACCAAGGGGTCTATGAAATACCCTGCAAAGTCTGCCCAGCCACGTACATTGGACAAACAAACAGACGAATAAATGCACGTATCGCAGAACACAAGAATGCCGTCAAAAAAGAAGAAAAAACTTCCTCTCTTTTCCAACACATGAAAGAAACAGGACACGAAATTAATTTTGCAGATTCCAAATTGCTCTTTAACATGGAACATCACCACAAGAGAATAATCATGGAAGCCATCGAGATAGAGAAACACCCTCACAACATGAACAAGCGTGACGACACATCCCGCTTGCCAGACATCTGGAAATTAGCCCTCCCCACAAAAACTGACACCAGATCCAGAGGCACACAGAACGCCATCACCAATCAACCACACCAGACCCAAACCCAGACCCTCTCCACAGATAAATTACAGACACCATCCAGTAGCCAAACCATGGTGGCACCTCCGGATGCTGCACCCCCCTGCAATCCCTACACAGATCTGGCTGACACAGGCCACAAAACCACAGCTCGCCCCTATACACGAAGCCAAGCCAGAGCACAACTAAGTGCAGTACAGCCATCTTCTCAGAAAAACTCTTCACAAAGTTCAAGAGGTCAAGACACAAAGACTTTAGCAACTAATCCACACCTAATGACCCACCTAAGTGGTACTCAGGATATCACTCAAGAAATCACTCAAGATATCCCTCAAGTAATTAAGGAACAAAAGAAGAAAAGGCACACTAGCCTGGGAACTTCCTCTCTGCCCAGAACATTGGAGGCTATACACCACACCCCCTCAACAGTATTTATAGGAACTCAAACACTGAGATCCTGCTCTGTTCCAGTAACAAGAAGCCGAAAGCACCAGCCTGAAGATGACGAGTGAGACCTCGTCGAAACGTCGCCTAGACACCCCAACTTTTACACGGGAAGACACCCGAGGACACCAAAACCTGCATATATATATATATATATATATATATATATATATATATATTCAGTTCAAATGCTCATTTCCAATTTTAACTTCACAAATCAGGAACTTGTCATTACCATAAGCATGTTACAGCTCAGAAGTTATATTTTTGAGTCTGACCTCTTGCCCCTACTGCTTTGATGTTAATATTTTCTGCCTCAAAATTAATTGCAGTTGTCACTCATTTCAGTTTGGATGTATAGCTCACAAAGTGGTTGTTTAGATTTCAGTGGTGAGTAATTTAATGAGGGAGAAATCTGAGCATGTTCAAGCATTACTCAATATATACCCAGCCAATACACTTAAGAGTTATTTTATGAAATAGTGCTAATATGTGTGTGTTCAGGAGTTACAGGTACATAT
Source organism: Podarcis melisellensis (assembly GCF_964234715.1). Classification (NCBI taxonomy): domain Eukaryota; kingdom Metazoa; phylum Chordata; class Lepidosauria; order Squamata; family Lacertidae; genus Podarcis; species Podarcis melisellensis. The sequence goes on along the minus strand of NC_138530.1, from coordinate 98,631,010 downwards.
TTGCGACCATTTTAATACAAAACATTTTGTGCAGTCCTATGCACTATTGCCCTGTATCAAAGTACCATTGAAATCAATGGGGTCTGTGCATGCTGTTCTGACTTTGCACTAATCTACAGTCTGTTACTGTCAATCGGAATTTTGTCAAGTGATTTTTATAACATTTTATATCCTACCTCATGCATGCATAAATGAACAGAAGTCCTAATATTTAAAGCAATTATGCACTATAAACTATAAGGGTATGCACTGTAGAGCCTGCTATAAGCTCCATCTGGTACGCAGGCTGAGACCCTACCTGCCCGTGGACTATCTCGACAGAGTGCTGCATGCTCTAGTTATCTCCCACTTGGACTACTGCAATGCACTCTGTGTGTGGCTACCTTTGAAGGTGACCCAGAAACTACAACTAATCCAGAATGCAGCAGCTAGATTGGTAACTGGGAGCAGCCACCGAGACCACATAACAACAGTCTTGAAAGACCTACATTGGCTCCCAGTACATTTCCAAGCACAATTCAAAGTGTTGGTGCTGACCTCAGTCCAGTATACCAGAAGGAGTGTCTCCACCCCCATCGTTCTGCCCAGACACTGAGGTCCAGTGCCAAGGGCCTTCTGGTGGTTCCCTTGCTGCGAGAAGCCAAGTTACAGGGAACCAGGCAGAGGGCCTTCTCGGTAGTGGCGCCCGCCCTGTGGAACGCCCTCCCACCAGATGTCAAAGAAAAAAACAACTACCAGACTTTTAGAAGACATCTGAAGGCAGCCCTTTTTAGAGAAGCTGTTAACGTTTAATAGACTATTGTATTTTAATATTTTGTTGGAAGCTGCCCAGAGTGGCCTGATGGGTGGGGTATAAATTATTATTATTATTATTATTATTATTATTATTATTATTATTATTATTGGGCAGCCTTGCATAAACACAGGTATTTATAGACATACATAATTTTCACACACAAAGCTTCTGACCCTCCAGATGTTGCTGATCTACAGCTCACATCATTGATACGTGCCCTGTACCTACCCTACTTAACCAATTAGTGGCTGTCTTCCATTACATTCCTTAATTGTGTTGTGAGTTCTCACTGCCTTGCATAAACAGAGAGAAATCACAGAACCAAAAACTTCTTCTGGAGTCTGGTCTGCTAGGGTAATTTCTAAGGAATCAAGTAGTCTACCAGGAAAAATTAAATTTCTAAAATAATGTACTGTGCCATGTTTCCAATCAATTCCACCTTATCTAGCTTGTCCACCCTCCCAATCTCTTATGCATACGCATGTAATAAGCTACAAAAAAGAATGATTAGATTGACACAAAGGGTTTAATACTGAACACATGTACTTTCCCCCTTTGGTAGAACACAATGTAAAATTAAAACTGCACCCCAGTTGCTTTTCTGTAGTGTTTTACCAATGTGGATAAAGGCATTGATAATGGGAGGAAGAGACATGAATGAATTGAAGACTATGAGAAACTGCACATGCAAATCAGTCTTTGCAACATTTGGAAATAAAAAGTGGAACAATGAAGGTTTCTTGTTACATCTGTTCCAAGATCATGTAATATGGAACACCAAAACCCAGTGAGAAACTCACCTTAAAGCATCCTTAAAGTTTGGAAGCTCTCCACCCTATTCCCTATTGCAAAGTTTCCAAAATATGTTTATTATTCACCAGCTCATTCTGCTGTCTTTTCATGCTTTCCTTTCAAATACCTATAGGATTCCCAACACTGCCATTGTGCTTGTGGCTTTTGATCTAACAGAAGTATCCACTAATATAAGAAAATGGTTTTCTCCAATTTCGCCTTCTCACTTCAGTCCCCTCCACATATACCCCCCCCCCCAAAACTATTCCAGAGTGTTGGTGGCCCTTCCATAATAGTTTGGCCTAAACACTCAGTGTATGTTTACTTTTTTAAAGGGAGGTTAGTCCATGCATGTCGCTTTGGTGTAAATGTTTAATTATTGCAGTGAACTAATATCGAACCAGTCCATCATTTTATCGCCAAAAAAATCCTGAAAGCATGGTTTATAAAAATAGATTTCCAACAGCCTCTTTAATATACTTAGGGCTAATTTGGCTTGATTGGAAGATTTCATATATTTGGTATTTTATTGCCTTGCTTCTTAAGTTCGTCAACTGTAAGGGTGTTTAATTTAACTAGGTTCAAAATGACAGGAAATCATTACATCCACCAAGTGACATGCTCTGTAAATGAAATGAATCACATGGAACATATACATGGGCTGTTAAGGTTTCTTCAGAAACAAATAATAATGGCAAGTTCCAAGTTAGTACTACCTTTCAGCCAGCCTGAGAACTCCTATGTTTTAATAAATCTGACTTCAATTAATAGCTATTGCATTTCAGCTTCTCATTTTCACATCTGCAGGAACAACAACAACAACAACAAAAATCAATATAGGATTATCCGGGCTTAGCATCAACAAATGTACCTTTGTTTCCATAGAGCTGAATATCAGGATACATATGGCAGTGCTCGCAATTCACTGTGTGTGTTTAGCAATCTATGCTCCCCGCTTCCCAAATTTCTACTTTGCCCAAGCAGCACAGATGTGGGAATAGGGCAGTTTCACAACCGCCTCAACATGAGGAATCTCTCATGCAGAAGCCTGGATTATTTCTTTCAATTAAGTCGCAAGCTGGAAGAAAGTGCATCTCCCGTTGTCACGGCCAGTTGCAGAACAGCCTTGCAATCTGCACCAAGGGGCCAAGCTTCAAGCTTTTTAATAAATTCATAAGAGCATGTTTGTTGAAGAGTGGACTGTAAATAAAGGACAATTGAATCAATAGCAATGTTTTTCAGTTTTGCAGATATACCTCGCGGGGTGCTGAGGGCTTAAGGCAATGTTTTTGTTTAACATTATTCTTGTTGACGATGGACTGCCATGTGAGCTGAAAGTGAAGTTTGTGTTCTTTTCTTCTGCCCCCCCTCCATCTATTCTAGCTGGACACTGTGGTTCTCCAGATCCTATTGTAAATGGCCACATTAGTGGAGACGGCTTCAGTTATCGCGACACTGTGGTGTACCAATGTAACCCTGGTTTTCGACTTGTCGGCACGTCTGTTCGGATATGCTTGCAAGACCACAAATGGTCTGGGCAAACACCAGTTTGTGTCTGTAAGTACCACCTTTCCCAGTGATCTATTCTTCTCTAAGTAATAGCAAGCTGATCAGCTCTTAGATGGGTAAGAAGGATTAACAATAGCCGGTAGAAAAGGATGTGTACACATAACTGCCTTCAAATGCAGCTGGGTGTGTCCCCCTTCCCCGAATTCAGATTGCAGTTGGTTGGGGGACACACACATCAAAACGAAGTATTTAATAAGAAGCAACAGGACAGGTGTGGGTTGTGATTAATGGGTACACTGCTTCCCAACCCAGTGGTGGGAGTGTTGGGATTCACAGAATGCTGTGTGAGATAGCAAGTCTGCAGGCTTGAGTTTGCTAGCTGATGCGACTGCAGTACTTTCTATGGAAGTGCTGGGTCAGAAAGACTCAGCAGCAATGTGCTGTCAGTTGATTGGCTGCCATCGGTTTAAAGGGTGGTGTAAGTAGGTGGTGTAGAAGAGTGTGGTCAGAGAGAGAGAGAGCACTATTCCTATTTTCCTTAAGTTGCAGGCAGGTACTCTGTTTGACTGTATGAACTGCTCGTGTATTATAGCCTGTAGATTTTTGTGTATATATATAGCTCACAATAAATGTACTGCACTGCACTGAAGAACCTGGAACTCTTGAGCATTTCTGCCAAAGCACCATGGAAAATTCGCAACAGGGAGTGCACTGGGATTCAGAGTACAGTAAATGGGAGTGGGTGTACACAGCACAAATCCAAGCTCAGATTTGCATGATAGTATTGGTTGATGCTGCTGCTTTAGCACCAGACTTGGAAGCAGTATCATCAGTCTCTAGCCCAAGCATGTGGCCTGAAGTCTCAACCCTGATGTCTATTCCTGTGCTCTCCTGCAATGCAGAGTCAACAGCATGTGATTAGGCTGCTAAATGTACCTATTACCATAATTCCAAAATGTCTTACGAGAATTGGACAGGGTTGTTGTTGTTTTTTGGAACTAGCAGGAACTATGAGCTAGAAGAGCCAAGTCCAAATCCTGGCTTACACATACACTTAATGGGCAATGCACACCGTGCCCGTCATACTGTAGGGTTCATAGCACTAAACTGCCTTACGTGTCTCCAGTTTGTTGCTGGAATAATGTATGCTAAGTACTCAGAGTGCTGTACTTTTTAATGTCTTGTAAAAGACATGCAATGTTCATCATTGGTTTAGAGACTACCGTAGCAGGATTATATCATAGAACTATAATAGGTTTGAATGATAGACATTTTAATAATAATAATAATAATAATAATAATAATAATAATAATAATAATAACAATAAATTATTTGTACCCCGCCCTCCCCGGCTGGAGCCAGGCTCAGAGTGGCTAACATCATATAAATAATACAATATATTATTTATATGCTGTTATATTTTAAAACTAGAGCGTGATTTAAATTTGCTATCTTGCTCTTTTAAAAACTGTTGAAACGCTTCCATGATTTTGTGTCATTTTTATGTATGTCAGTGCATATTTTTTTTAAAAAAGTAGTTAATTCAGTAAAATATGTTTTAGTTTACCAGTGCATATGTTCCTCATTTTGTGTATAAACCAGGAAGGCTAAATATTAAGCTTCTTGATGATATATGAGAAACTAAACCAATAACCATATAAGTGTTGGTTTTAGAATCTTGGAGATAAATATGTAAAACTGTTGGAACAGGTGTGTTCTTACCTGTAGTAATGTAAATGATACAATTATCCTGAGCTTGAAAAGCTTAGGTAAACCCGGTCCAAATCTAGCTCCGATTCTGTGTACTTGTTCCACGGCTCCTTTTCTACAGTTGCCGCTGTAGAAAAAGGCCATTCCATGTTAGGAGCAGGATTGTAAATAAAACTACCAATATCAACATGTAATTGTATGATTTCTATGGTGCAAATGCATTTCAAATGCCTCACACGGATAACCACATTTTACTGGTGCCATAACCTGGCTATAGCCAGGCCTTGTTGAATAATTTTATCACATTGAACTCAGTTACAGCAGTTTTTAAATGTGAGCTGTAACAACATTATTGTAAACACCTTAATATTGCAAATAATATGCAGCTGTTGCATAAAGGCTACTATGAAAAGAGGGAACAGAAGAATATTGCATTTGCCATATTTTTCTGATATGCCTTTACTTGCAAACACAACAATTGCAGAGTGTTGATCTGTCAAGAGGTTGGCAATGTGTGACAACAATAATGATGATGTGGTAAGACGAGACACAAGGGCTGAGACCTTTTGTTTCTGGAAGGCATCACAAAAAACAGCATCTGTCAAGAGTAATGAGGGGTGTAAACCGGAACTGACTGAGTGCAATATGCATTTGCCGAAAAGGACAATAATCTAAATACAAGCGTCCTTCACTACCGCAATTTTTACAGACAACCTCAATTTTGCATTGCAACAGCATACCACATATAATCTCTCCTGGCATCTCACTGAATTGTAGGATTCATGGTGAAGAAAGTGTCAGGTAACAAAACCCTTAATATGTTATTAGGCAAATTCAGATCACTCAGGAGGACAGATCACTCAGCAGCTATCAGTTATGAAAGCTAAAGAAGGAGGCAAGGCAATATGCCTTTGTTTTCTAGTTTACCACTACAAACAGGATATAAATATCATTATCATATCTGCTTGTTCTCCTGGACAGCTGGACAGAGTCCTTTTGTTACATATTTAAAGCATTCCCAATTTCTAGTCGTTTTAAGAAATAGTCTACTTTTAGAATTCATTTCCTTTAAAAAATAGCTCTTACTATGCTGGGGAGTATACTAGGGATAAGCCCTTTGAGATGCACAACTACACACACAAGGAGGAAAAGTTGTTAGATTTCCAAGTCTACACAACTTGTAAACCACCAAACCCAACACAACCCACCAGCCATGTATGGCAGGCAACCAGAAGTTCTTGTTTTTGTTGCCTGTTTGGAACTATAAAAATGGCAGGGGGAGTCAAACATCCAGCACAAATAATAATATGCCCTCAAGGTAGGAACTATGCTGCTTATATGCTCTGTATAGCACCTAGTATGGTGTTGGCACCATATTTATATCATAAATTATATCATAGTGGTGATTGTGGTGAAGTGAAAGACAATGTTGAACTTTAGTCTTGTGGCTGTGTTTATCTCTTGTGAACTGTATTTGCTAGATGATGACTTAATAGCTGTCTCCTTGCGACCCGTCACAGATAGGGAGAACCACCACTATGGTTTATCATTTTTTTTTTGTTTTCCCATTATAAAAATTAAGGTTCTTATATGTACAGCGCCCACATAGTCCCATCAGTTTCATCCAAACGAGCACTACAAGTTGGCTTTCTGCCTGGGGGGTGGTCAGGGAGCCATCACACGTCGACTGTCAATAAATTGGATTTCTGATCACTTTTGTTCAACCACCATTTATGGCAGTAAAAATAAATAAATCTGCATGATCTGCTAACTTCCATTTTTCACATTTCAGCCTTGGCAATACAGTCTGATCCAAAGGGAGCTCAATTACTACCAGTTGTTTGTTTGTTTGTTTGTTTGTTTGTTTGTTTGTTTGCTTGCTTGCTTGCTTGCTTGCTTTTAAAAATGCTATGCCTCCTTGAATATATTGCCCATCAGTGCAGGTTATATTGTATACTAGATCCCTTTGTTCACTCATATGGAGTTCCTGTGTGTATCAGCTTCCACTTTAGTTGGGTGCAGCCATTCTATTAATATTTTCCTGATTCCTCCTTTAAAATCGATGGGGAAGCCATTGCAAATGGGGTTGTTCTGTGTGTGCATTTAACCCATCCGCACGCAACATATTTTTTGGATCGACGCATCAGAGTGCATAACTCGTTGATGTTCTCGACGTGCCCTTCCCAAAAGCTTGCAATCTGTTCTGTGTTTCCTTTCAAAAGCAATCACGTGTGGCCACCCAGGAAACCCCGCTCACGGAATGACCAATGGCAGTGAGTTCAATCTGAACGACGTTGTGAACTTCACCTGCAATACTGGATATTTGCTTCAGGGCGCCTCCCAAGCACAGTGCCGGAGCAATGGGCAGTGGAGCAGTTCCTTACCTACATGCCGAGGTAAGATTTTTTATTTTAAAAAATGTACAACTGCTCTTCCTTGATAGTATGATGCAGTTGGAACCCTTCCTACCACCCTTCCCAGTCATTTTGAAAATTTGTAACTGGAAGAATTATTTCCTTTGGAGAAGTCTAACCTATTTGAAAATAAGCTGTTGCTGCTTCTACAACTGCTTCTACTTCTATCCAGCCCCCCCTGCCCCCCCATCAACCTATTGCCATCTTATAGATTGTGGGCAGATATCACTATTTAATTAATAATAATTGCACAGGTGCTAATTTGGTACGGTGGTACCTCGGGTTACGAACAGCCTAGTTAATGAACTGTTTGGATTACGAACCAAGGTACCACTGTATATAAACAGTATTGTCATTGGGAAATGCTAAGCAAGGTCAAACTTCCTCCATTGAGTAAGCAACTAGAAGCTGCTAATTTTGACAAATTTAGCTATTTAGTTAAGCTTTAATGCCGCTGGGTGAATTCAAGACAGGATAGCACATTTCAGAGAGCAGAGTTGTTACTTAAAATGCCATCTCTGAGCTGGGGTCATGCGCATACCTCCAAAAAATCTAGTAGTCCAGTGTAGTAGAGAAAATTGTTCTGTGTATTATAGGGTTTTTCCAGATGAGGGCTTAATTTGGCAGAAAGGTTGCTGAAATATCACAAATAGCTTATGCACAATAATGTGCTTTCTTTTTACTCAGAAATTGCAAATCTGGATTAAATTGGGGAGGCATTTTTGTGCCGATGGTGTTGTTTGGGCATTGTAAAACTTGCATTCATGGGGAGTACTAATATCACATTAAACACACATCTGGAAGCCTCTGTAGTGTATATTTGGAGACAATACTCTTTTGTAGTAGCACCATGTTCCTTGCAACCTGTATAAAAGACAGCAAGCCCTCATATAGGTATAAAATCAGGCACATACCAGTAATTGCAACTTAGAATGCCACCCGGCTGGTGCATACAATCCAGAAAATATTTTCTGTAATACCTAGCTCATAAGCTGTAATTTTAAATCTTTATGGGTTTTCCAGTTGTTGCAAACCATTTGGATATTTTTTTTAAAAAATGAAATTGTAGTATACAAATGTTTTAATAAAAATAAATAATACACTGATAACTAAATAGACACATCAAGTGCTAACTTTCAATATGCCTTCATAAGAGAGAATTCCCGTCAGTACAAGTATTTAAATAGGGATGGGATATAGTGGTGGATAATGGGTAAATATGAAGGGTTTGTGAGGATCAACTCCTTTGCTTCCTTGTTCCTTAGAATAAGGGCACAGCAGTGCTGAGTTTCACCAGGTACCAAGTCTCAAAAGAACAATAATATTTGACTTTGGCATCAAGAGTTTGAATCCATGCAAAATGAGGTTCAAGTGTCAACAGGGCAGATTTAAACGTCCTTCTTTCTTTATTTCTCAACAGACTAAATTCAGATTGCCTGCATTTATTTCCTATGTAACTCTTGGCACCTGTCATTGAGAGAAAGCAATCTCCTTCTCTCTCGCCTTGATTTACAACTGGGTCCCTTGGGTGAAGGGCAATCAGGGAAATCAGCTAGTACAGCTCTATATTTGAAGCAGCTTAAATTGAAGCCACAATTCATTCATTCTTTTCCCCCCGGTAGCCTTAAATATATATGTATATGTAAAGAAAAGTGCTTTGTCCCTTAGAATTAAAGGTATATTTCATACAGTTGTGGGAGTATCTTCTCTCCTGATTTTGGCCACTCACTCAATTTAGGTGTGGGGCAGGGTTGGCAAGGTATCCTTGGGATGAATGTGAAAGTTCCCCAGTTCCCCAAAACTAATTATAGTGGGCTACTTCTATGTATGAGTAGGAACTACCCACAAAGCCAGAGCCGGGCTTCTTTAATTGGCAGGTCAATATCATTGCAATCTGCAGTTATGACAATTAAAAGCTGGCGAATGAAATAAAATGCAGAACAAAAACCATTTACAGTGGTACCTCGGTTTACGAACTTAATCCGTTCCGGAAGTCCGTTCTTAAACCAAAACCGTTCTTAAACCGGGGTGTGCTTTACCTAATGAGGCCTCCCACCACCGGTACCCTTCCACCATTCGGATTCCGTTCTTAGACCGAGGTAAAGTTCTCAAACCGGGACACTATTTCCGGTTTTGCGGAGTTCATAAACTGAATCGTTCTTAAACCAGACCGTTCTTAAACCGAGGTACCACTTTAGCTGGGTAGGCTTCTTTCTCATTTAACAACTTAAGTTAAACAAGACAGTTGAAAAAGTTTACATACTGCAGCCTGACAGTCACTAATGTTATGAGAGTTCCCCCTGGTATAGGGATAAAATTACCAGATGAATATGAGTCGTCGTCACAAAAAGGTGAAGCTGGTGGTTCACTGGGGCAATTATATGTGTGTGTATGCCAAGCCATAAGCAGTCTGTGACAACAGCTCTAGAGCAGTGTTGATTTGCTGACTAAAGAGGTCAAGCCTAAAAGACTTGGACCTTCTCGGGGGGGGGGGGGGGGATGGAGACAAATATCAAGCCATAAACCATCTTTCTGCTTTGTTTGTCAGTGCCATGATTTCTATAGACAGTGTTTCCAGGATTTTAATCCTCTTTTCTAAAGAGAAGTAACTGAATAAACAAAGGATTTCACCTTCCTCTTTACCCGTTAGCTGACAGTTGTTGAGGATTCCACCTTTTATGTTCTGCAGAATTTCAGCTCAATGGCAAAGTAAACAGGTAGTGTCTAGGTAGCCTTATACAAATCTCTGGTCACCAGATTTTACTGTTATTTTTTGGGGGGGGACCAAACTTCTGAATGCTTGCTCTAACTGATTACAGAGAGGACTGAAACAGATACTGTTTTTTAGTTGCTGCTGTAAGCTTCTGGTCCTTGAATGAACAGGTTCACAACTCCTACAGCTTGAGGTTTTCTCGATGGTTTGAGTTGGGCATTGGAAGAAAGCAAGGCTCTTGTGCCTTTAAGCATCCTTTTCTAGCATGAAAATATATCCATGGGGAGGAAATTCACTTTTTGACACTCTGTCTATTAGATATATTATTATGTACAGTCCCTGGTTTATTTGGGGGCCTTCCTCCCCACTCACTAAATAGAGTACACTTCTGCATATCGCACAAAATGTATGCACATTTTATGTACATTTTTGCCCTCCTTTCCAGGTGAGGTAGCCCCTTCCACACACAGGTGTACTAAATCCAAAGCACTGCTGTGTACACTTGCATTTCACTGAAATCAGTGGGGCTTGAGTGTGCCTAATTCTTGTTTCGCTGATCCGTCAATACCTTCCTGATTCTCAGTGTGCGGTTTTATTTCCTCTTCCTGCCCTGTGTGCTGTGAGTGTGTCCATGTGCTCCCAACTATCCTATCTCTGCTTCTTACTGCTTCCCTCATTTCTCCCTCCACATCATTTGCAATGTCATCCAACCTCACCATTGTTTATCTAAACCAGGCATCCCCAACCTGCGGCCTTCCAGATGTTTTGGCCTACAGCTCCCATGATCCCTAGCAAACAGGACTAGTGGTCAGGGATGATGGGAATTGTGGTCCAAATCATCTGGAGGGCCGAAGGTTGGGGATGCCTGATCTAAACAAATACTATCAATGTTTTAGCCTTTCTCCTCTTTTAAGTCTGTCACTTACCACTACTATGGGTCTTAAACCTTTACTTCGACCATAGCTTTCTCTGTGCGAAAGTGTAAGGAATCATACCACTTCTGTGCCGTTTTAATGCACACGACACTCTTGGTGCCAAATAAAAACGCCACAGTCATCAAGTTAACAGAAATTGTATATTTCTTTGCATATTTTCAATTATGTAAAGCTTTAGTGATTGGCTATGGAAGCCCATCCACCAGCAAAATGTTGAATCAAATGTATTTGGCATTAATTAATGGCTGTGGGATTGAGCTTTCAGCAGCACTGAATTGTACATTGCATGCCATGAATATTTTCCTTTGGATTTTTCTATTCAGTAGTGAAAAACCTTGTATTTCAGTGGTGAACTGTTCAGATCCAGGCTTCGTGGAAAATGCCGTTCGCCATGGGCAGCAGAATTTCCCAGAGTCTTTCAAGTATGGAATCATTGTGGTGTACCACTGCAAGAAAGGATTTTATCTTCTTGGATCATCTGCTCTGACTTGTAAAGCTAATGGTTTTTGGGACAGATCATTGCCCAAATGTTTGCGTAAGTATGCAACAAACTGAATTTTTACTTTATTTTATTCACCAGAAGGCCAGGAAGCATCAGTTATCACTGAAGTGCATGTAAATAATTGATTTAACAATGTCGGTATGCTGAATTTTGTCCTGCTCTCGGGAGAATTTCCTTAACAAGGTATCTACTGTTGTGTGCAATAGTATACCAGCCATTACCAGGAACAGAAGGTCAACACAGCTGATGTTTTTTTTCCATACAATTTTCCTTCTCAAACCCAGAGCTCTGGTTGAGAACCTACCCAAGCTCAAATTTAAGCTATGTGTTTTTGTTTACTTGTTTTTAAAGACCCAGATTTCTATGGGCCTAGATTTAGTTTGCTTAGTTAAGATTTTAACTGGCTAAAATGGTTTTGTGAATGTCATTTTGGCCCAGGTAGGAAGAATTGTAGAATTATATCATGCCTGGGCCTACCTGTAGCAGATCTGTTTCATCACAGTTTGAATCTGCTTCTCTATTCGTTTATTTCCTGCACTCCGAGGTTTGTGAAGAACAAATGAAAAGGGCACCAAGAGAAACGAACAGCAATGATTCATTCATACAAATGCATGTTTATTGTGCCGAATTGTAATGTTATATTTATAAACCTTTACAAGGCTCTATTGCTGTCTTTCAGAAGATGCTAATCCTATTTTTCCGCACTGTAGCAATTTCTTGTGGACACCCTGGAGTCCCAACCAATGCAATTCTGTCAGGGGACAAATTTACGTATGGATCTATAGTTCGCTACTCTTGTACAGGAAGTCGAACTCTCATAGGAAACTCTACTAGAGCATGCCAAGAAAACAGCCGCTGGAGTGGAACTCTCCCTCACTGCTCAGGTACCTTTGAAAGCATTGACTTAATGTGACCTTGTAGCTGAAATTATTAAAACTATTCCCTTGCAGCAGATTTTAATGCAAGTGAAGTTTAATAAGTCAGATTTTATGCTCTCAGTTGCTCTTTGGTTAGCCGTTCACTCTCATTATAACAGTGATTTCTTTTAACACCTTTTTGTATCTGAAAGATGATCTATTGCTGAGTCCATCTATGGTCTGTAGGGATACATGTTGTCTCCAAAGTTTCTTCCTTAACCCAGCATCCATTTAGAATGTGTTATATGGCTCAGTAGGGATGCCTAAGGCTTGCCGATCAGAAGGTCGGCAGTTCGAATCTCCGCAACGGGGTGAGCTCCCGCTGTTCGGTCCCAGCTCCTGCCCACCTAGCAGTTCAAAAGCACGTCAAGTGCAAGTAGATAAATAGGTACTGCTCCAGCGGGGAGGTAAACGGTGTTTCCATGCGCTGCTCTGGTTCTCCAGAAGTGGCTTAGTCATGCTGGCCACATGACCCAGAAGCTGTCTGCAGACAAATGCCAGCTCCCTCGGCCTATAGAGTGAGATGAGCGCACAACCACAGAGTCGGCCGCAACTAGACCTAATGGTCAGGGGTACCTTTACCTTTATATGGCTCAGTAGTCAATAACAAGGAGTGCCTCTAGATCCTAAGGATATTCCCTGATTTTGGAAGATCAAGTGAAGTACACTTTTGTATACACTGGTACCTCGTGACGTACCATTCCCCTTACGAATGCTGCGGGTTACGCACTCTGCCCCTTGTTGCGACCTTTGCCCCAGGGTGCGAGCGGAAGTCGCAGTCCGGCAGCACAGGAGTCGCTGTTAGAGAAACCGTGCCTCATGTTACGAGCGGTTTCCTGTTATGAGCAGACCTCCGGAACGGATTAAGTACGTAACACAAGGTACCACTGTATAGACATACAGTGGTACCTTGCAAGACGAATGCCTCGCAAGACGGAAAACGCGCAAGACGAAAGGGTTTTTCGTTTTTTGAGTTGCTTCGCAAGACGATTTTCCCTATGGGCTTGCTTCGCAAGACGAAACGTCTTGCGAGTTTGTTTCCGTTTTCTTAAAACCGTTAATACCAGGGTGCATCCGTGCTTCGCAAGACGAAAAATCCGCAAGACGGAGAAACTCGCAGAACGAATTAATTTCGTCTTGCAAGGCACCACTGTATCACTAATATTTGTATCCTTCGTGCTGCTGTTGGGCATGATTTTTCTTAAGTTCAGTTGGGGTCTTCATGAAGCCATAAGAATGAGGAGAGAAGATGATCTCAGCAATGAGTGGATTGTATGTTTACTGGCTCTGCTAGGTTTTTTTTTAAGCGATTCTCATATATTATATGCATTATTATATTTATATACACTCCAGGTTTCCTAACATAATCAACACAGCAATGCATATAACTGCATACAAATATTTATAAAATGATACTGCAGAAATATAGTACCAGATGGGGCTTGACTCTCGTCCATGTATTATATGTATAATATATTTATTTGTGCATATAATTAGTCTGGCTTTGAAACAAAAGCAAAAACACATTCTACATGCACTTTACCTTCTTTCTAACCCTGCATCTTGAGCAAAAGAGTTCTGACACTGAATTTTCAGCTCTTCTCTGATTATATTCAGTGTGACATAGACCTATGCTAACTTAAATTATAGTTAAGTCTCTGTTGCTCAAACCCGTATTTGGTAGGCAGACTCGGCCTATTGTGGCTCTTGGGCAGGAATATTTGTTTGATGCCTTGTGTTTTGTAACGTGCCTTTGGGGCACACCTCAAAGACACACCGAATTTGAAGTGGAGCTGATGCCCGGCTGGTCGTTAGCCGATTGATACTAAACCGTGCTGACGCCTCCTGATAATGACCCTTTTGATACTATGCATTTACAGGAAACAACCCAGGATATTGTGACGATCCTGGAGTGCCATCCCATGGGTCCAGACTTGGGGATGAGTTCAAGATAAAAAGCCTGCTACGTTTCTCCTGTGAAATGGGTTATCAGCTGAGAGGTTCCCCAGAAAGAACATGCCTCCTTAATGGATCTTGGTCTGGCTTGCAGCCAGTATGTGAAGGTCAGTATCAGATTCAGCTCATGTAATTGCAACTGTATAACTGCATTTCCATAAATATGATATTTTGTGTTCCTGGAGCTATTGTTTGTGCTTGAAAGTACATGTAACTACTTGCTTAATTTCAGTACTGGTTCTTAATAGAAATGATCAGGCTCATCACAGCTATCTGCCAATCACCCATTTCCACCACCCTTCTGAGTAATACCCCTCCCCACCTTCTCACTATATAGAAGGGTCTGGTGACTTCTGTTTCAGTGTATCTGAAGAAGTGTGCATGCACACGAAAGCTCATACCAATAACTAACTTAGTTGGTCTTTAAGGTATTACTGGAAGGAATTTTTTTTGTTTTGACTATGGCAGACCAACACGGCTACCTATCTGTAACTGACACTCTCCTTTATTAGTCTCACACCTGTTAATACAATGTGCGGGTGGCGCTGTGGTCTAAACCACTGAGCCTCTTCGGCTTGCCAATCAGAAGGTCAGCAATTCGAATCCCCATGATGGAACGAGCTCCCATTGCTCTGTCCCAGCTCCTGCCAACCTAGCAGTTCAAAAACACACCAGTGCAAGTCGATAAATAGGTACCGCTGTGGTGGGAAGGTAAATGGCATTTCCGTGCGCTCTGGTTTCGTCATGGTGTCCTATTGCACCAGAAGCAGTTTAGTCATGCTGGTCACATGATCCGGAAAGCTGTCTGCAGACAAACGCTGGCTCCCTCAGCCTGAAAGCAAGATGAGTGCCACACCCCATAGTCGCCTTTGACTGGTCTTAACCATTCAGGGGTGCTTTACCATTTTTTTTTTACCTTTAATACAATACTATATAAACAATATTGTAGCAAAATGTGCAATGGTCTTAAAAAGTATGTAAGTAAAACAAAATAATGGAAGTATGGTGGTCTGCTAAATCATCATTACTGTTGTGGATTTGAAACTGTTTATCTCTAAGTTGATCATACTTATAGCAGAACTTAGGTTTGCTGTATTGTGAATCTTTTGGAAACTTTCTGATGGAAAGAAGTCTACCACATTCTCTTAAGTACCATCCATTAGGGCTAGGAAAAAGAAAACACAACCAATAGTCTCACAATATCTTAAAAGACATTGTTCCAAGTTGGATGTGGCTACAGGCTGCCAATTACTCACCCGTGGTTTAATGAAAAGTTTATTGTCTTTCCTAAGCTCACAGGCAATGTGGGAAGGCATTTGCCTCAGGAAAGTGAAACAGAATCCAAGAAGGCCTGCATGTATCATAAGTTAAGAATAAGAGCTGCAGGCAAGTTTTGATCTGGATTCACATTTTGTCCTTCATTCACCTTTCTTCTCCCTGCCAAAAAAAACGCCCTCAGTACACACACAGGTCACATACACAAGTGATTATGAACCTCTCCTATTCTAATTTATTATAAGCACCTGTTCTCCTTTCTAGCCAGTAATCCATCTTCCCACAGCTTACAGCTTGTTTTTCACCAGCAGAAAGTTTCACCGTTCTTTCATATATAGAATTGATGTTGTGCATTTAAATACCAGTGTTTCTGTGGGCATTGTTGTATGAGTTACTACAAAGTGCATTTTGAGCATCCTATGTACTAATTCGAAAGAGAACATAGAAAAGTCTCTGGTTGTACACTGTAGCTAATATGGGTTGGGTTTTTCCCTCTTTTGTTTTACATTCATATTAGGAAGTAATTTTTTTTTTTATTAAAAACTGATTGGAGAATGATGTGAAAAATGCCAGTTCAGTTAAATGCCTGAACTGGGACTAAACTGATAGTGACCTATTCGCTCAAATTGTATTTGTGACTGCATGCACATACATGTGCAATTTGCACCAAAAGAGGGGTTTCTTCCCTTACACAGATATCTTTATTGCTGTTGCTACCAATGTGGTTAATCCAGTCTAATATCCACCTGGAGACTGAGTTAATTTAATCTTCTGAACCTTCAAGCTCTTAACAGAAAAGCTGATTTATCAAAAATCCCACTCAAGGACCTTTTGGCTCAGTCTTACCTGACATGACTCAGGTTTAGGCAACTGTAATCGCAAGAAACAGAATGAATCTTCACTTTTCTCCCTTCACAGCAAAACCATTTGCAGGGAACCGTACTCGAGCCTGTTTTCAATACAATAGGCTGGAGCTGTAACCTTTATGGGCAAATTATATTAGGAATGAGACTGTGTGAAAGGCAAACTGCTGTCTAACTGAAACAGATAATCTCAAGGAATACTGCAAGGAAAGTGAATTCCCCCTTTAATGGAGAATTCAGTTTTGCAAAAACCTAGCATTTGAACACTAACCACTGGTTTCTCCTTGTAAAATCACCCCAGCTATTTCTGGGGGCAAATTGGTGCAAGTTCTCTCAATGCATAGTTAAGAGGAGATGTCTATGAACAAACATCCTAGTGCTTTGACTACCTCCCACCTTCAATTATTTCTCCCCCTCACTTTTTGTGCCCCATTTTTACTAACGCATGCAAAGGGGATATATTGTTACCTTGTGCCAATAATGAAGTAGAACGATAAGATAAGCCCAATATAGGGCATGCCTATTTTGATAACTTCACCACAAACTAAACAACTGAAAAGCTTTGGTTTCCCAGGGTTTGTCCTGCGTCAGTTTAAAGGAGAAATCAAATTTACTTTATTTTACTTTCCCTGTCTTTCCCACTTTTGACAGCTGTATCTTGTGGCAATCCTGGGACACCAGCCAATGGCAAGATAGTCTTCAATGACGGAATTTCATTTTCTAGCTCAGTCATTTATGCCTGTTGGGAAGGTTACAAGACTTCAGGACTAACTACACGACACTGTACAGCCAACGGGACGTGGACTGGCTCTGCCCCAGACTGCACAGGTTGGGAACTGACGCCCTGTTAACAATATGCTTAAAGACTGAAAATAGATGTGCTATCCTTGTAGAAGGAAGGAAATTGTTTTCTTCAAAAAAGGAGGGCACAGTAAATTATACTCTTATTCATCTCCACATATGGAGCCTGGTCCTAAGTATGTTTGTTTGAAAGAAAATTCCATTGAAAATTAAGCTTACTTCCAAGCAAGTTTGTTTAGCTTCGCAACCATAGGTTACCTCACCCTTATATTTGCAGTCAGTAAACTACGCTGACATTCTGGGACATACTCCCAAGTAAACATGCGTAATATGATTGTGCTGTAAGACTTATTTTTCTGCAAGCACACCTATATGGCTGTCCTGCAGAGAAATTTCTTGGTCCTACCTGTAACGTTTTTGCAACAACATACATGAAAGTAAATTGAGTGAATTACCTTTTTGACTCAATACAGTATACATCTGTGAATGTTAAATCACATACCAATCAAAAATCTTCTTTGTTGGCACTGTTTCGTCTTTTATCATTAAGCAACATGGCTTCTGAGGAACAGCAGTTTTATAATCTGAGGAACAGCAGTTTTATAAAATTATCCTTTCTGTTATTTCAGTCTTTACTGGAAACAATCCAGATTTGGGATTTACAGTGTATGCCTGTGTAATGGGGGACGTGTTACCTACAGAGTAAATCAGAAAAATACATGCAGTAGAACTCCCAAAATGTATAATAATGCAGGAAATGTGACTTAGAGTTTGTACAGGTGTGTTTGTGCAACATTTACATAGATTTGGGCAACAGGGGGCTTCTTCAGTTTGTGAGCACAACTCGTTTTTGAGGATCAGAACATCTCCTAATCCGGTAACATTTCTTCTACGCGTGGTAGAAGCTATAGATGCACTGTTAGAAGCCCCTGATTATATTTGCACTTCAGGAGCACATGCCTCCACTTTGCCGTAGATATACACAGAAAAATGCATTTTTAAAACTTCATTGGTTTAGGAGTCACATTGAGGTTCGCCAAAGGCTTCCTGAATATAAATGTAAACTTGCATACAGATCCCCAGGTGATGTCTGTTGTTATATCTGTTTCTTCATGTGCTCTTATGCAAGATATAGTTTTATTATTTTTATATTTTAAAATAAAACATGTTTCCTCTTTGTGTTCTAACCCTAGTGATCAGTTGTGGAGATCCAGGTGAATTATCAAATGGCATCCATTTTGGAAGGGATTTCACCTTTAATAAGACGGTCACCTATCAGTGCAACCCAGGGTACCTAATGGAACCTGTTGGTGCATCCACCATACGCTGTACGAAAGATGGCACCTGGAACCAGACTAAACCCATCTGCAAAGGTTTGGGCTTTAATTAGCTGACAAAAATTCAAGTTACAGTTTCTCAGCTTAACCGTTCTCAGAAAAAAAGTAGAATAAAACAAGAGTTGTAGTCCAAAACATCTGGGTGGCACCATATTTACAAAGGCTTATAAAGACATCTTGTTCAGTTTTTTCATTCCACCCCCGATAAAAATCTTTTCTTTTTTGTTTTCATTAGCTATCACATGTGGACCACCACCCCAGGTGGTGTATGGAAAAGTAGAAGGCTCCGATTTCCACTGGGGATCAAGTCTAAGTTACAGTTGTGCTGATGGGTATCACCTTTCCAATTCTGCTATCCTGTCATGTGAAGGTCGAGGAGAGTGGAGGGGAGAGATCCCACAGTGCCTGCGTAAGTTTACTAAGATTAAATTGTTGATAAAATAAAAATCATGGTGCAATAGTCATGTTTCGGAGAACTATGAGATGCTGTCATGTAGGACCAGAAACTGAATGTTCTGGGCTGGGGGAAAACACAGCCAGATGGACAGAGTATAATTAAAATGATGTGGATGTCGTCATCATCATCATCATCATCATATTGTTGCATGGGGGATCAAGATTAGCTGTAGGGTGGCAGCACCCATGCTGCTTTGCACAACAACCAGGCACTGGAAATACAAGCAGTACTTGTGCTTCTGAAATGCCACAATAAGTAATGTAATATTGAAAATAGTGACATGCATTTTTTTGCCTGTGACAGCATTGCTCATAGCTTTTCCTTTCTTTTAAATTCTGAATCTCCCAAGTGCTTACTCCTATGGAAAATTAAAACATTTCTTGATAGAGCATCCATTTGCTGTCTTATTGTTGTTTCATTGTTTATGACTTAATAGCTAGTTTGTAATAGTGTTTACAGACGTATAACCCTTGACCATTGCTTTAAATGTGACTAGGTAGTCCTTGAGCAATGAATTTTTAGCACATTCTTAGAGTGCATAGAACATGAGCAAGTAACACAGGTATGGTGCCTTCAAAAAACAAGAACTTCTGAACACATATTGGTCCATGTTCTGAAAAGATACTCTGGGAAACACGGAACCAAGAAGACTTTCTTTCTTTCTTTCTTTCTTTCTTTCTTTCTTTCTTTCTTTCTTTCTTTCTTTCTTCCATCCATTTATATTCCACTTTTCTTCTGTCCTGGAACCAAGGTGGCATATTCCTGGTATACATATGGTCATTCATTGAAGTACTGATTGGACCCAGACCTGCATAGCTTCCAACTAGGTGGTGACCTGATGCGCCTTCAGACAATATCAAGCCTGCAAAGACTGAAAAACTAAACATTTGAAAATGATTTTTTTTAAAAAAAATTTGCATGAAACTACTCAGTGGCAAAAAAAATTGATAATTTAGGGAAGGAGAACAAGTAGCCAAGGAAAGGCCTTGTCATTGATCTGGGATAATTTGATATTCCTGACTTAGCTAACTCGTCTTGACTTTTCCTTATTCTGTTTCGAATTCTTATGAGGAAAACGCTTATTGCCGAAGCATACTTAGATGAAGAAGAAGGGTAGTTTGAGTATAATTCAGCTACAAAATTAGAAGGGGAAAAAGTACCAGCTCACTTGTAGTTTCATATTCCATAATATGCCCCATGAAATGTCCTCCCACAAGAATGGCTTCCTGTATTCCATATGCACGCATTATATGCAACTGGCACCCTTCTCATTGTTCCTGTTCCCCACCAAATCTGCCCTTTCTTAGGCTCTGTGTGCTCCTTACTAGGTAAAGGTAAAGGACCCCTGGACAGTTAAGTCCAGTCAAATGTGACTATGGGGTTGCGGCGCTCATTTTGCTTTCAGGCCAAGGGAGCTGGAGCCCTTTCTCAACACTAGGTACCTCATCTGTAAATTAGGCATCTCAGTTAATGTTACTTTTGTGGGGTGTTTAATGGCACATCAGGACATTCAATACTTGCAAACAAATGATGATAGCAATAAATTAGCATTGAAAAATCGATGTAAATTGTATAAGCAGTGTGGTGCCTGCTAACTTGTATTCTCTCTCTCTCTCACACCCCTCCCCCCAAAAAACTTCACTATGCATTTGCTATACATAGTTTTAAAGCCTTTTATTGAACATGTTCCCTTTTTCTGTAATAGCTGTCTTTTGTGGAGAGCCTGGTACACCGGCCGAGGGGCGACTCAGTGGCAAAAGTTTCACCTACAGATCTGAAGTATCTTTTCAGTGCAGACCACCTTTGATACTAATAGGATCTTCAAGGAGAATATGCCAAGCAGATGGCAGTTGGAGTGGAATTCAGCCAACATGCATTGGTAATTGCTACAATTATTTATTTGTGCTGTGCCTAAGCGCCGCTTCACACATGTTTCCTACTCTGTTGAAGATAAACTAAAATGAGAGAAGCTGCTCTGCATGGGATAAACTTAAGGCTTAATCCTGGCATAGGCAAACTTGGCCCTCCAGATGTTTTTGGCCTACAACTCCCATGATCCCTAGCTAGCAGGACCAGTGGTCAGGGATGATGGGAAAGCCTATCCTCTTCCCAGAGGGGAGGTGTTGTGAGCAGGAATCACTTCCCACTTCCGCAGGAGGGGTGTGGCCAGGGCCCCTGCGTCATTGGAGTCCTGGGCCCGTGTCACACACTCCAGCCAGCCGGGCTGGTGGGCGTGGTTTGGCCCGCCCTTTTAGGCTTTGCCTCAGCACTTGACCTTGCTATGGACCTCGATTGGTTGCCCAAGGGGCCTGGTAGGAATTTTTTCCATTTGGCGGATTGGCTCTAGCCACCTGGTTTTTTGCCTACCTCATAGCAAATCATCACAACTTTGTAAGGTTTGGCAGTTTCACATTGCTTAGGCAACTGTGAAATTTGCCCCCAACCCCACCCTGCACTCATGCAGTAGATTGTGGGGGAGTTGGGACTTCCATTGGCTAACATTAATTGTTGCACGGGGAGGCAAGTGCCATAGAGATTGCTCCTGGGGAGGGAAAATTTAAAACTTGCCCCTGTTACATGCTGTGATCTTGAGGGAACTGCACCCTGACTTTCCCCAATATTTCAAATTGCACACAATGGGATTGCTACTTATGTGTTTAACATCATGTGCAGTTTGAATGTGCAAAAAGGTCACCATAAGTTTCTAAAAGACATATGTTCTTAACGTTGCATTTATAAATTCACCTCCCCGGTAGTCTGCTGGAAATAAAATCTCTCTGTGTGCGTGTGTGTATTCCAGTGAAGTGTGAGCAGACCTCCAGTCATCAGCCAAGTTTCCCCACTCTCCTCCTCACATCTTCCCTGCTTGTACCCACCCCCCAATCTACTCTTGAAAATTTAAGACTGATGGAATGATATGGGATGATAGATAATCAATGGAATGCAGGTGGTCGTGAACAGAAGTTTATTTTCATCACCTGTGGATCCAAACCGTGTGTGTTCTTTCATATAATTTTTGTTACGAAGCAGGCCCAAGTGAATTTGATGCCATTTGAGCATCAAAGGTCCTAATTTTTTTTTAATCAGGAAAAAGCTTTGTGTTCATAAAGATTTGCTGAAGCTTAGAAAATGGCATATAAATCTGCAGTTTATAAGATCAAATGCATCTGATCCATTGAGATTCTTCGTGCAGACTTTCCACATTTTGAAGAATCAGGGCAACATGATTCAAATGCAAATTACCTGTACAGTCATACCTCAGCTAACAGATGCTTCAGGTTGCGCATTTTCGGGTTGTGCCCCGCGCCAAACCTGGAAGTACCGGAACAGGATACTTCCGGGTTTCAGCACATGTTCAGAAGCACTAAATCGCGCTTTGCGCATGCGCAGAAGCGCCGAATCGCAACCTGTGTGTGCGCAGACGCAGCGCTGTGGGTTGCAAACATGCCTCCCGCACGGATCACGTTCGCAGCCCGAGCATCCACTGTATACCCTATTGATGTCAGGATTCACCCCAGTGGGGATGCATGGGATTTTTGTGGGAGGTTTTTGCTTTGCTGCAGCCATATCAATTGCCTTCATATTTAAAAATCAAGTGCTTCCTAGGCAGACAGAAGGAATCATTCTAATTAAGATCAGCTTAAGGAATTGTTCTAACGCATTGTCCAATAAGCTGCCTGACACAAAACCACAGAATGGGACTCATTGTGCAATTATTTAGTTGAATCTAGCCCCCTGTTTTATTTTCCATTTACTTTTTCCTTACTCCAGATTCCTTGATTCATTCAGCATTTATGCTAGGATAACTTTTATAATTTCCTTTCTGAGACAATATATTCTCTTTTGGGGACTGTGCTCAGTTCTCACATTGCTTACTCCTTTCCCCCCTCCTCTCCCAAACAGCCCCTTTTATCCGAGAGCATAGAATTTTGCTTTCAGGCATTTTTCATCCATCGTTTTTCTTCATCTCTGTAATTTCCCAGGCTGGGAATTTCTCAGCCTCCCGCATCTTCTCTTGTCTGCCCACCTGGCAAGGGTAAAAGTCAGTCAGCTTTCACAATAAGACAGAGCAATTCCACTGCCTTCTCCATCTCACAAATAATGCCACATTAATGACAAGTAACTCAGTCCTGTACAGTTAGGTGACCTTGTCTCTACGGGTAGAGTTTGATTTTTATGTTGGTGGTGCTAAACTGATCCAGTGCTCTCGGGTTAAAGGAAATCCTGGCGATGGAGCACCATCCATTTAAAGTAATAATTCCACTCTGTGACTGATCTTTTCCCCTTTTGAAATAGTTTTGCGCGGTTAAAAGAATCTTATTTTTCTTCCTCTCCACCTGAGCAGCTGCAACCCTTAAGGCTGCTTTAGCAGCCATGTTAATCTCCTGTAGAGCTCTTAACTTCACTAGCACATCACTGAGACCATAAAGGTCTTTAAAATGAAACAGTATTAACACTTCATGGTTTCATTTGATGTTTAGAGAGTTAATGAATATCTTGTATTAAAGTAGCACAGTCAAAGCCAGTGAGGGAGTCCACCAAGGGAACCGGCTTGCAAGTCACTCTGTGGCAACTGAAAGAGGAGGCAGAGTTCCCTTCTTTTCGTTTAAGCACCAGGACACAGGGGTGGGGAGAAGGATTGGCCCTAGTGTGAACATTTGATGCTCGCATGGAGCTGACACAGGTTTTCCCTACCTCAGCCTTCATTGTCACTTCCTGGTGCTTGAAACCTGTCCACCACAGTTGCCCGCTGAGGCCACTGGCAATTTGCTAAAGCTTGCCTTCAGTGGCTGCTGGAAGCACATCAGCCAGTTACTAGTAGTTAAAAAAGAAAGCAACTTTTCAATAGGTGGAATTATTGCCTAATAGTGTCTGTAGAGTTTTGCTGGGGGCACCATTCTGGAGGAGCTCACAAGATGGTAACATTCAGGATTTTTTTTTACACCACATCGTATTTCTGTATGTGTGTGTAATTTGCTTTTAGTAGGCAGCACCGAACCACAAAACCATGTTTGAACATTTATCATCGCAGGGAGATGGGATGCTGAGGTAGTAAATCCAATTTTGAATTTCATAATCTGAGCTGAGATGTTTTTAGAGTAACAATGATCCTTTGTAAACAGCACTTCCCCAAAGGTGACACTGTCTAATTTTTCCTTGCTACTTTTATTCAGCCACTGCAGCTGTAAGTCAGTTCCTGCACACACACACACACACACACACACACACACACACACACACACACACAGACTCTCTCTCTCTCTCTCTCTCTCTCTCTCTCTCTCTCTATATATATATATTCCTTTGGTGGGATATTGTTTCATTTACCCATTAGCAGATGCACAGTCAAGCTGCTGATGAAGTTAAAAGTCCCTTGATTGCTGAAGTACACTTTTTTGTATATAAGTCATGTGTTACGCTCTCATCTGTCTGAGTTCTGAAGCCTGTAAGATTTGCTTTGTAAATAAGTCCATTATATATTCCACTGACAACATGATTAAAGTGGCTGCCTAGGATTGAAAAATCAGGCTAGAAAATAGGAAGTAGCAGGCTAGAAATAGGAAGTAAAATCAGGCTAGAAATAGGAAGTAGCAGATCCTATTTTTTTCTGGATTATAAGGTTACAAATACTGTGCATTGGAAATTACTACAACTTAGCAAAATGCCTATCATTATGGTGGACATTGTGCATGAGAGGCTTGGGTATGGCAAGGAGCCTTTGCGTTCCCCTGCACACAAAAACACTATGCAAGGAGTGGACTAAGTTTAGCACTTTGCCATTCACTCCTAAAGAGAAAAGGTAACCCTTTACAGAAAATCAAGTGATACCTCCAGAACTACATTTCAATGGGGCCAAAAACTTTGTTCCCTTTTGTGTTATATATTGTAGAATGTAAGTTTTCTTTTTACTGATCGTATGTTAGGTGCTCTGGGAGACTTATATAACGTATTTCTGCATAACAGGCTCCTTATGAATTCCCTACTCACTTCTGTTTTCAATTGCAGATCCTGCTCACAACAGTTGCCCGGATCCTGGTACACCCCATTATGGAATACAGAATAGTTCTAGAGGCTATGAGGTAATTTTTTTGGTGCTGTTACATTTAGAGTACCTGTTTGCACATGGTGCTTTAGGAGCACCAATCTTGGTCTGCTAGAAACCTAGGGTTTTGTGCCGAGTTGTTTCCAGCCCATGCATTTTAAAATGTCTTCTTCCAGCATTCTCAAGAGAACCTTCTTGTTGATTTCATTGAACAGCCTGAAACATTGAAACCTTTGACAATGATTATAACATAAGCATTTTTAAGTAAAAGGGGGGGGGGGAGGACACCCAGTATTTATTTTAACGATAAGAATAATATGATCATGGTCAGAATGGCTGGTGCTCAATTAACATTCTTGATCTTTTTTGGGGGGGCGGCAACAGATAGTTTGTCAAGTGATTTCATTTAATTGGTGAATTGTGATGAATCTCCAGCACAAATACTGAAACGGAAATTATCCTGCATAGTGGTCAATGTACTGCTTGATTGTGTGCTCTCCATATAATCTCTCAATTAGGCACAAGGCAGTAACTTGAGGGTCTGTCTTGAGAGCAATTGACAAATAGTTTCAAAAGTACATAAACACCACAGCTGACTTAACATTTTGCATATTTATGACTGTTTCAAGTGAAATTCTACCACAGTGTGAACCGTAAAGGTCAGTAAGAAGTCAGTAAGTCAACGTGTCTGTTGTGGTGGTTTGACTCCAATTTCCTCATTCTTTGCAAAACCATAATCAGTCCTTAAATGATAAAGATTGGGCAATTATCTATCTTCTCTTACCCCATTTTTCTCCTGAGTGAGGAGGTTTGCTGTATTATTTTCTTACTAGTGCAAAACTGAATATTGAATGCACAAACTCACATATACAGTTACTGGTCAATTGAAAACGACATGTTTGCAACTTTGACTGTTGGGTGATTTACCAAGGGCTCTATCTATGTGGGAAAAGGACAACTTTTTGCCAGGGTTTCTTCTCCTGAGCCAATCAGTCTTGAAGGAAAGCTTTCTCACTCTTTCACATTAATTAGTTAAAGCTATAGTTGAAGAGTAGGATAAGCTGACGTACTTAGCAGCCCTTAAAGCGAAAAAGTAGAATTTATATTTTAAAACAAAACAAAAAGAATATTCACATTGAGGAATACAGTCACTGTGTTTGTCACACATGCCAGTTCACAGAGGACCGAGCTGTTTTCACGAAACACCGACAAAATGGGGAGAGAGGTAATGTGTGCCAAGCGTTTGGTGTTCTTCTCCATGGAAACTCGCTGTATTCATTGACTTGATTGGAAAAGGAAAAGAAGGGAAATGTCCAAAGTGTTATTTCGTGTTGTGGCAAAGAGATGAATATTATGTGTTCTATTGTTGTTATTTCTCCTTTTAAATTTTCTTTTTAATTCTTTAGGTTGGGAGCAGAGTCTTTTTCAGATGTAGGAAGGGTTATCACGTGCAGGGGTCAACTACACGCACTTGTCTTGCAAATCTAACGTGGAGTGGCATACAGCCCGAATGCATTTGTAAGTAACAAATGTTAACTACTTCAGTTATGTATCTTTTTTAAAATATTTGATGATGATGATGATGATGATGAGACAGGATGGTAAAATAAAAACTTCATTTTCAATACCTGACACAAGGTCTCAGGGCTCAGGGCTTGTGTACATGTTGCATTTGCTAACATGTACATGTCCTCTTATGTGATGGGAGATTTCTGGACCAGTGAGAGCTGGACCATAAAGAAGGCTGATGCTTTTGAGTTATGGTGCTGGAGGAGAATCTTGAGAGTCTCATGGACTGCAAGAAGATCAAACCTATCCATTCTTAAGGAAATCAGCCCTGAGTGCTCACTGGAAGGACAGATTCTTAAGATGAGGCTCCAATACTTTGGCCACCTCATGAGAAGAGAAGACTCCCTGGAAAAGACCCTGA
This sequence comes from Podarcis melisellensis, assembly GCF_964234715.1. Taxonomy (NCBI): domain Eukaryota; kingdom Metazoa; phylum Chordata; class Lepidosauria; order Squamata; family Lacertidae; genus Podarcis; species Podarcis melisellensis. The sequence goes on along the minus strand of NC_138530.1, from coordinate 98,604,059 downwards.
TGTTGGGAAGGGGAGAAGGGGATGACAGAGGATGAGATGTTTGGACAGTGTTCTTGAAGCTACTAACATGAGTTTGACCAAGCTGCAGCAGGCAGTGGAAGACAGGAGTGCCTGGCGTGCTCTGGTCCATGGGGTCACGGAGAGTAGGACATGATTAAACAACTAAACAACAACAACTATGCCATAATTATCATATACCCTTAGATGTGTGGAAGTGGGAAGGAAGTCTTGTTTTAGATTAAGGACTGGGTTCTTCAAAAATTACGCTGAGTTGCTTTTCTTCCTGGATTTTGGAGTTCTGAATTACCCACACTTGTTTCTGAAGTGCAACCAATACATTAGGAATTCTTAATTTCTTTCTCTCTCTCTCTCTCTCTCTCTCTCTCTCTCTCTCTCTCTCTCTGTGTGTGTGTGTAAACACACCACAGACAAACATTTTTATCAGACAGGTGCATGCATTTCTTTCCTTAGTTTAGTTTTCTCATGATTTCCTGTCCCCCATTAACATAACATAGCTGCACATGGAAAAAGCATTGCAAAAAAGCAGTAATGTGATTGCATGCACAATTGCAATCTGGCTTTTTCTTCTAGTATTGCTTCCCCCCTGTCATTCTGTTCCATTCCAAGAAATTCAGTGCTGACGTGACTGTGGCTCTTGGCCTCAGAAAGGGGCATCCTCCATCCCTAGCCCTATAGTCAAAGTGTGATTAAGTGTCAGGCAGATGTCCCAGGCTCTGCATGAAATGCTTGAAGATTAATATATTTAGATTTTTTTATGACAGCTAGAAGACAAAAAAGAAGACATCAGAGAGCATATTCAGTAAAGTAGATTGATGTGGAGCAAGACTGACCTTAGGTTCTTATCTTATTTCAAATTAACTTTGAGATGCTGTGAATGAGCAGAGCACAAAGAAGAAGAGAAGTATACTTACAATGGCTTGTACAACCAGTGTAGCATAGTAAAAATCTTTCTGTGGAACCTTTATTTTGCAGAGGTTTATAATGAATTTATTTAGCACAGAAATCACTGTGTAATTTTCAAGGTTCTTTGAGTCACTGAAATGGAAGTGAAGCAGACAGCTCAGTAATTCATAGTACTGATCACAGCCTAATTTGCAATGACGTGTGGTTTAGCTTTCCTTTTCTTTTTCTCTCTTACCTTCCTAATAATCTTCCATGTGTCGGGAAAGAAGGTGTTCTGAATACCTTCGAGTCCAACTTTTTTTACATTTCTCCCTCACATTGCTTCTTGGTCAGAAACATGTTCAGCTGCAACACAGAAAAAAACATGCCAAGCTATTCATAACATGGAAGTTGACTACATTTTTACTTACAGTAACAACATGTTCATTTCATTTTTCTGGATTTGGATATATACTTTGCTGATATATATATATTTTTCAAACTTTCAGCTCATGCTTGCAGGCAGCCAGAGACACCCGTAAATGTGGATGTGAAAGCAATTGATCTGCCTACCTTAGGCTACACTTTGGTGTATACATGTCAGCCAGGATTTTTCCTTGCCGGTGGATCAGAACACCGAACGTGTAAGCCAGATATGAAATGGACAGGAAAGTCACCGGTTTGTAAAAGTAAGTTACTGATGAAAATAATGGTTCAATTATTTTCTACTTTCTAACAAGTCCAAGCTCACGCATAATAATAAAATACGTGCGCTGTGATGTGAATCAGGCCTATGTTTTGCATATTTTGCTATGTTTCAAAATATGCATTAGTATCCCTTTCCTATGTATAGAACGATAAAAGTAGCAATGAACCCGTGAGAGTGACGTGCCATTTTCAAGACTGAAGAGTGTATATGTTTCTTCTTTGCCCCACAAGTCATGCGTGTGGGTGTTCAGCTTCTTGAATGGGCTGGGCTACCTTTTGGGAAACTCTGGCAAGCAGTTACAAGAGTTGTTGAGAGCCTATCAAGCTGATGGGGCTGCTTATTTGCACTTAGCTGCGAACCTTATTATTTCCTTCTCTTGCGGGGGGGGGGGGAATAGAAGCAGATGGACCAGTGGCCAGCAAACCAGCAGCAGCTCACATTGCCAGTCCCCTCCACTGACCCTCTGCCCAAATTTGGGAGTTTCACCTCACCTCAGGGCTTTGCCAACCCTGGAACCCTTACCTGCAGTGTCTCCGGGAATGCACCCATGGAAGACACAGCTTATAAAGCTCATAGTACTGGTGATGCAGATTTACTTCTTCCCCTGCATGAGCTGCTGTATCTCCTTATGCCTTGTTACATCTTTAGCAGAACATCTGCAGTAGCTGACCATGCTGAAATTGTATGTTCTTGTAATCACGATGCTAGGACGGAGACAATTTCCAGGTGTCTTTCATACACAAAAATAGATACACTGTTTGTCCCTGCTTTAACTAGCCTCATGGCTTCCAATGAGCCAGTCATATGCTCTGAACTGCTCTGAACCTAAGAGTTCCTTGGAGGAGTTGCAGGCTGGCCACTGGAGCAGCAGTCCTGTGCTACAGGCACAAAACACATAGAGGCACCTTGGTGATATCCAGTAGCCACTTCTCAACTTCAACCACACATCAACCTTCAAAGTGCCAGTGAGCATTTCTACCATGTAATTGAGTGGCCAGGATGGAATTTGCGACCTTATCAATACCTACAAACACACCCCTGCTTACTCCCCCATTATCCATGAGGCAGAATCAAGTCTTAAAATCAAGGCTAGACTTTCTTTCAGATTGTGCTTTCCTATAGGAAACAGTGACAACCCCTGATATTCATCCTGACTTTCCCTTGAAATGTGTTAAAACATCCATATCCACTGCACGCAGTGGGGCAGTGCTAGAAATCTGCTAGATATCTCATTTAGAGGCTGTATGCTGAGCTGAATTGCCCCGAGTTATGATTTCTTTTGACAAGGGACGACCTTTCTTCAAACAGCCGAAATACGTATGAATATTGAAAGTGTTTCTCTTCTTTTTGTCACTCTTGGACATTAATCTCTGATTCCTAAAGGCTGGGTTTTTTTAAGTCTCCAGAGAATTGTTTTGTCCCTGACCTAGTCCATGGGGCATTGCTCACTGAAGATCCCAAACAAACCAATCTCCATTCACTTCTTGTGTATAGAACTTTTCAGTTAAAAGTACTGTTAGAAAAAATGAAGGGGCTTTACAGCTGTACAAGTGGAAATGCAACCCAAGATACAGATTTGGCATACCTTTACTTGAAAGGCGTCTGCCTGCAGCAGACAAGGATCTTGCTTGTCCTTGGGCAGGGATTTGTTCCACGTTTCTAAAGGAAAATATTTGTTGTTTTGTGCAATATGTATCTATGTATTTTCTCCTTCCAATCATTATGATGTGGGTGGTGAGAGCATTTCTCTCCATGCAACTGGTGGCATATTGATTTATTATTATTATTATTATTATTATTATTATTATTATTATTATTATTATTTTTAAAAAGCCTGAAAGGTTGCAGTGATTTCTGATTGAATTACCTCATGTCCCCTGACCCTTCCAGTGGATTAAATATGGCGTAACCACTACTCTTTAGTCCTTTATCATCAATAGTAGACAAAGGCCATGTAAAACAAGCAGATATTGGGACAAAGTTTCATACAATTGCATGTGATGTTTATTTTGCCCTCAGCTTTCTGTGTTTTTATCTTCCAAAATCATTTGTGCTTCACAGTGTTTCTGATTTAGGGTTCAGTTGGAGGTTAAACACGGCATCTTGGCACCTGCTGTATCTCTTGAAGGGTAGCCTCTTATGAGTCAGTGTGTGCTTATACTTCTTCAGGAATTTCTCATAATGCAACAAATGTGTGTTGCCTCGTCTTTGTGCAGCAGTCTTAAAAATGGGACTTGCCCTTAGAAATGAGGAGAAGCTGAACTCTATATGATTTAGCCTCCCTCTGGCATGATATAGCCCGACTTGTCTCTCAGACTTGGTTGGAGGAAGGTCTCCACAACTCTTGACGCTACTTGCTATAGTTTCCTGTCAGGTCAGATGGACACTCTGCGTGACCATCTTATGAATTACATGGTGTGTCCCCACCCTCTCAAGGAAGAATGACAAGTAAGTAGCACTCTCCTATATATCAAACATAGCTAGGTTGGGCTTGAATGGGGTGGGGGTGGGGGGTGTTGCAACTAAGCTTCCCTTAATCTCAGTCTATGTCACAGTCTTACAGTTTTTCATGTGTTGTCTTTTAGTGTTTAATGTATATATAGTATTAAAGATGTCAAATTATGAAATGATTGGTGGGTCCTGCAAGAATACCGGATCAAATAAATATGTATTTTTTTTGTTTTTCATTTATATGAAAAACAATGTTTTTGTATAAATCTACATGTTTCTTTTATAAACAATCTACATGTCTCATTCTAGTAAGAATTAGCAGCACAACAAAAAGATAGATTTTGTGACACCCTGGTCAAAATTTGCCCATGGGTCTTCAACCCTGTAACATTACCTAATTCAACTTCTTTGAGAATGAGCTCTGCTCCTTGCCGTTTAACAATGTGCCTAAAACCAACCTGAACAAACGCCCCTATAAGATTTAATTTCTCAGACAGCATTCTTACACAGCAGATATATCAATAAATTAATAGATTCTGATGGAACAATCTGAGATGCATTTCAGAATTCAAGCTTTCTGCTGAACAATCCTAAAACTATTAGGCAAACTATGGGTGTCACAAGTATCAAAGGCAGATGAAAGCCTAGGATCTGCCTAGGGAACAGAATCAGGCTTGCAGATCTGCCTGCTTCCCTCTATTGAACTGCCCCTTGCCCCTCTCTCCATTCTAGTCTTGGGCTGGAATCTGCAACACACTTAGTAGGGTGTAAGCCCAAGTGGGTACAATGGGACCTACTTCAGAGTGATTATGCCTAGGATTGTGTTATTAGTAGATTAGTGGCAACGTCACCCCTATACCTGGTGGCCATGTATGCATTGCAGTGCACACTTAAGTACCACTCTGTAATATAGCACACATGCCAAAAATTTATCCACCACAGCTGGCATGTATTATGAAGCGTTGTCATTGTCTTGGCAGTTCCTGGGGCATTATACAATTAGTTCAGTATAATTTAATTGTAGGTTACAGGTATGTATATATGTAATAATAATGATGGACATACAGGTGCAACATCTTTGTCACCAATATAAGGCTCTCTTTTACAACACTGTAGCTGATATAAAACTAATCATTTTTTAGAAATGAGTGCAGTAATTATTTCTGCAATCAGCAAGCTTGCCACAATACAAATGGACTCCCTGGAGATTTCCATCTCAATCTTTTCCCCCCTCTCTGATGAGTGTGTAGAATTATAACTGCTTGGATATGTAATATAGATTTTACTTCTGCTATAAATGGTAGGCGTATTGGAGAACATACAATTGCCTCAATCAAGAATGATGTATCAACATTCTATACATAACTCAGTATGTTCATAAAAATGATAATTTGTCTTTTTACTTGTAGGTAAAGGAGTGAGAGAAGTTAATGAAACAATAACTAAAACTCCAGGTTTGTATACGAGAACAGTTTTAGAACTAAATACATTAAATCGCTCTCTAGTCCAGTGTTTCTCATACAGCAAAATTCTTTCTAACTTTCAAATGAATCATTTCATTACAAATGACAAAACGAAACAATTTCACGAAAGTACTGGCATATAAAAATTGCTGTCCGAAATTGGTCATGACACAACTCTCTCTCTGTCTCTCTCTCTCTGTGCGTATATATATATATATATATATATATATATATATATATATATAGCCTTTAATACAATGTCCTCTTATGTGGCATAATCGAATCGAAGATGTTTGTATGACTTAGCTTTCATGGAGACAGTAAATCAGTGTCTGGGTTATACTACTATAGGCTACAGGTCGGGGTTCATATGATTGAATACCACTCCATAAGAAAAAATGTATCCACATAGAAAACGAAGGATTCTAATGCTCCATTATAGTTTCCTGTGTGGAGAGAATGGACACAAATGGACTAAATTTGTTTCGTGTCAATTTCACACATGGCCAATATGAAGACTGATCCATTCCATCTACGTATGGTATTTAAAAAAAATCCTACCTTTACCAGGTGGTCCAAGAGTTGGCTTTTCACCACCCTCCCTCCATTATTTAACATGTTCTAGCCACTTGACATGGCTAGAAAGCACAGCAGATGCCAACATGGCTTGCAAAATGGCCTCAAAAGTCCTTGGGATGACAGGCTGTGATGACATGCCATCCCTCCTTTGACACTGTATGGGGGGGGGAATGTTTTCATGGAAGGGTACATAGGGGCAGGTATCTCCCCACCCCTCACCCCTATCAAGTTCAGAAGAGGGATAGTACATCAAATCCCCTTGTAGGTATTTTCAGACTGATTTTCAAGGCATTCAACAACTGCTATTCTTCGTGTTCATTCCAAGTATGTAGAACCAGTTTTTAAAAGGTAGGCCATGGAACATGGGCCCTAAGTAAGAGAAGAGTAGATTTCGGCATTCTCATTCACAAGTGCATTTAAGGGCTCCAGGTCAGTTGTGTTGTCTTTGGGATTAAGATTACTCCCCTCCCCCCCAAATAATAATAATTCCCAAGCATTCCTAAAATACACTTATACCCTCAATCATATGCATCTCCACCTGCAATCTGAGGTAGTACAACCCATACATTCTTGTTTCAGTGAGAACTAGGCCAATACCAAAAGAGTAATTTTACATATTAAACACAAGGTCCTAGATAAAGTTGCTTTATATCAGACAGTGCACTATAATGGAGAGCCTTATAATGAAAGTAGAATTGCATTATACTGAGATTTCAGGTAAAATCTATTTCATTTTCATCTTATGAATGTTCAAGTTCACAATAAAAAAAATGTATTCTAAAATTTAGATTTGGAAATGAAGTTTAAACTTTTGCCTAAATCTGCTTAAAGTTGCTTAGCTTTATATGAGTAAATGTTAAACTCACAGCACTTGTAGGCACATTTTGTTACAATTGCAATGGGTAAACCACTTTTCAAAGCAAATGGTAGAGTTGACACTTTACCTGTCTCCTAAATGGAGGAAGAAGAAAGTGGCACGTCCTCAGACTAGTTCCGTGTAACACAGACTTGGGGCGACTCCACACATTGTATAACCTAAAAATGTGAATGTGGATGGGACAAAAACATGTTAGCAGACACATGTAATATATAGGTAGTTCACATTAGAAGTTGTGATTGGCTGTGCCACCCTTTTTATGCTGAAAACAACAAAAACTACCTAGATTTCAATCTGTGTTAAATACCACCACCCCCGTGAGCAGTTTCATTAAGATAGTTATTGCTGACATAAACTTGGATCCATTCTATATGCAGAAAATGTATTCAATTTGTGTGACTTTCGTTATGCACCTTGTGCTAAAGGTAAAAAGTAAAGGGACCCCTGACCATTAGGTCCAGTCGTGGCCGACTTTGGGGTTGCGGCGCTCATCTCACTTTATTGGCCGAGGGAGCCGGCATACAGCTTCCGGGTCATGTGGCCAGCATGACTAAGCCGCTTCTGGCAAACCAGAGCAGCGCACGGAAACGCCGTTTACCTTCCCACCGGAGTGGTACCTATTTATCTACTTGCACTCTGATATGCTTTTAAACTTCTAGGTTGGCAGGAGCAGGGACTGAGCAATGGGAGCTCACCCAGTCACGGGGATTCGAACCGCCGACCTTCTGATCGGCAAGTCCTAGGCTCTGTGGTTTAACCCACAGCGCCACCCGCGTCCCTAGCACCTTGTGCTAGGACACCGCAAATGAAATAAAATCCCAAGGTGTTGTTCTGCTTGCGCAAAAGGAAGCAACATAGGCTCCCTATTCTGACACTGTGTGAACTCTTGTATGCAAGAGTTTTCCTTTTGCTCCCAAGGGCCACTTGTTTTCCTTTTGCTCAAAATTGTTTAGATCCAGCCCATCATCAAGCTCAGTTCACTTGATTTCCCCCAAATATAACTTGCAGCACATTAAGTGAAATTTACACTGGTTCCTAGGGGGAGAAGTGCTTGGCTCTGCTCAAGTGTGTTTGTGCAATAACCATGGAGATACACCAGTTCTGCAGAGTTCAGTAGACCATCACCGTAGGAAATGAGTGCATATAAGAATTAGGCACTGCCTAATTCTAATGACTAGACTACCTGAAAAGCAAATATATATATGGTTCTATTTTTCTCTGCTACAGTTCATACATTCAGCTGGGGCCCGAGCTTCAACAACATAGTAGAAGAGTAGCTCTCATTTTCTTTCTGCTGTGCAGATGCTTTGCAGTGCAAACTGTACTCCTCATAAGTGCTCCCTTGCATTGACACCTTGTTCAACCTGGTTGTCCATACAAAGGTCTCAGTTCACACTGAAGTGGTGGAGGGGAGATCCTGAGTGAAGGAAGGGAATAATTTGTGCCCCTCCATCATGTTGGCTCAATAGTGCCCTCATTGAATGTATGAATCTCCTTTCTACTATACCAAGTTGTATAAAATTTTAAACTTCCATCTGAGCAAATTTGTTGTGGAGTAATTCATTGTGCACTCATTAATAGTTATTAACTACCACACTACTGTAGTTGAATCTTTTTCTCACTGCATAAATTTAGTCAAATGAGTAGGGTAGGGAACAACCGTGCAAGTCGTCGTTTCTCGGTTTGTGTCACAGTCTTGCAGTCTCTGCAGTGTGTCTCTAGTGTTGAATGTGCAGCATGTATTTATTTAAACAGTCTTACATGCAAAGTGTGTTTCCTATGTCTCAAAGTCAACGCTTTTGTCATCTGAGGTCATTTATGAGCTGATTTTGAGATACAGTGGTACCTTGGGTTACTTACACTTCAGGTTACATACGCTTCAGGTTACAGACTCCGCTAGCCCAGAAATAGTACCTCAGGTTAAGAACTTTGCTTCAGGATGAGAACAGAAATCATGCTCCAGCGGTACGGAAGCAGCTGGAAGCCCCATTAGCTAAAGTGGTGCTTCAGGTTAAGAACAGTTTCAGGTTAAGAACGGACCTCCAGAACAAATTAAGTACTTAACCCGAGGTATCACTGTACAGTGCACAATCAATTTTTGATATAGAATTTGTTGATATCCCTGTTTTCCTGGAAGTTTTGCTTTTATCTCTGCAAAATGATGAATAAGGATCATCTACCAGATCCTAGCTTTGCTCACGCATTCCTAGAATTTCTATGGCTTGGAGATAGGGCTGTGTATGACCGCTCTGCCTCTTCTGTCCCCATCCCACCCTAATGCTCCTGTAGAAAGATCCAAAGTATCTGAAAGATCTAAGTGCAACCATCTGAATATGCAGAGAATCTCCTCTTCAGACCTTTCTTAAAAGGTGTCTGGCCCCATGACCCCTCCATACTTGATGCCCATACATATTCTTTGAATGAAATAATAGAAGTTTTATTATGCTTAGGATGCCCTGATAGGGATTTTGGTTCCTCTTACTTTCTCATTTTTGAATCTTTAATTTTAGTTCTCCACATTTCTGAAGCAATTAGCAAATGAGTCGTTTTTTTAAACCCCTCACAAAAGTTCGTCAGCATTTTAGTGAGAATTTTTATGTAATAAACACATTATTGTAAACACTTTTGATTAATACACATTTTTGCAGGTAACTTTCCCTAACATAATGTGGCTTTTCATATGTAAATGCCACTGGTGTATTGGTGAAAAGTGTGCATATATCACTTTTTCTACACATTGGTTGGAGAACTGCACCACAAAATTCACAGAAATGTGAATTTTGAAGGATAGCAGTGTTTTTGTTCACAAAGTGCAAATTAGGTAGTTCCTCTTCCAAATGCGAGCAAAATCTAATTTCTTCCCCACCCCCTACCTCTTGTGCACAATTTAATTGTTACATCGGGATATGTTTGCACAAACTTTACGGGGAGGTTGTACAATATTGGTTCTTTCTCGAGTGCCCGTTCTGATTTGCTTGAGGGAGGTTATATGACTTTACATCGGGAAATTGCTATCCCACACTTTCCAGTGCATTTTCTCATCACTTTCCTGCCCACAAAAAAGTCTGATCTGAAGCAAGTTTATTGCACAAGATCACCAAATCCTCTTTAATTGTGAAACCCGAATTTGTATGTTTTATTCAAATAGTGACCGTATGAAACTTTGTAACAAGATTTCCCAGCTGTTGGGAATTGCAAGTGCAGAAATCACAGTTGCACATAAACTGAGCTTCCAGCAGACATCTGGTTGGCCACTCTGTGATGCTGAGGTTGCTGGATTAGATGTGTCAATCGCCTGATCCAGCAGGCTGTTCTTTCTTCCCATGCAAGTGTATCAGAGCAACCAGGGAACAGCTGTCCTTTATTTATCTATTTCCCCCCCTGTTCTTCAGCCAAATAATAATAATATGGTCCCAGTCTTAATGCTAGCTCTTAGCTGCAAACTTACTGAAATGACCAGCTGGTGAAACCTCAAGGAGAAAAAGAGAAAAGTTTCTGGTCTCTCAGCTCCGCTGATGGAGAAACCCTGCAAACTTACCTCTCCTTCTACTGTGATGAGTGGAAGAGCTACTTCATTTTACTTATAGGACCTAGATTGCTGTTTGATGTCAGGTTTTCAGGCCCTTCTAATGATTTGGGCCGCTGTGAATTTTACTGCTTTTGTTGTTTTCATTTTAGAGTGTTCCTAGTATTTTATCCTCCTCAGCTCTCCTTATAAAGGAAAAATAGGGTAGAAATGATTATAAATAAATAAAATACATTTCCCTAACTTAGCTACTGACCTATCAGGTCCCATATAACACACCAGATGTGTGTTTTGCTCTGCGATTGAAGGCCGGAAACAAGAATAGCAAAATTTCCTTAAGTTGGGAAATGTGCATCCGCACAATAGGGAGCTTGTCTCTTCTCAGTTTGGACTTGTGTATGATGACCTTGCCTGGTGGAGAGCCACTACTCGCTTAATTTTGTCACATTGCTAGTGTGGGTTATCCCCTGCAGTTTTCCTAATGCAGTTCTAAGTGTACTTGGGCACAGGGAAAATTTAACATGTGGAGCCTACCTCAGAATCCTTAGAATATTTCACACCAATTTCTGTAGCTTTATTTTATACCTCAGTAACTTCCATACGAGATTTTTTAATGCTGCTGAGGCAATGTTTTTAATGCAGTCAACTTCAAATGGTAATAAAATGATGGTACAAAGTGCATTTAATGTGATGCTGTGTTACACAGCTGTGCTGTTCCTGAAGATCATTCCACAATGTTTTCCTTCAAAAATGAATCCTGTTCAGCAAAGGTTCTCCTACAACTGTAATTAGTGGTTTCCTCTTTCTGTCCCTTTTATTGATTCCTGTTCAGCACAGCTTGAGGGGATTAGTGGTGTATTGCCTCTTAATAAGTCAGCTTTTGTTCATGTGTGAGTTAATTGCTGGTTTCCTCTCATTCCCTCCCCCCTTATAATGAAATGTTGCTATTTTGCTAGATAAGAAATAAAATAAACAATTAAAGGAAGCCGGTAATTAAAACCCCTCCCATGGGAAACAGAAGCTGACTAATAAGCAATGATTCATCACTAATCCCTAAGGCTTGTCAAACAGGAAACAGTAAAACTACCGTAGGAAACTTACTGGTAAAGGCAAGTAGCATCTGAAGCATCTCAGTAGTTCATTGCCAAATGACACCTAGCGCTTCAGTAGGGATGCTTGAGAAATTCAATCTTTATGAATTCTTATATGAGCTGACCTGATACACACCTCCCAGACTGGAGTGCAGATCGAAATTCGTTTATACTCTGACTTTCAGACATTCTGAATAGCCTAGCACAATTTTTGGCTCCCAAAAAAGTAACAAAATTGTACATTAAGAAATGCAGGTATTTAAGTGAAAAGCCATAAAGGCTGCAATTCTATTGCCCCTGGGAGGACATTCCCAGGGGCAAAAGAAACACCAGATCATCATCATGAAGGCTGGAAAAAGAGCTTAGAACTAAAGGGGCTGGGAGGAAACAGATGTTGAATCCCCCTTCCCAACCCACATGGCATTCCAAGTGCTTGGACCATCTAATTTTGGAGCTCTGCCTTCTGTAGGGGTAAACAGGGGCATTTGGGGGGGGGGAGGGCATGCTGGTGGATGACCCATCCGAAAAACCCCATCAAAACCTGGGAGGAAAGAAGGTGTTGAAGAGGTGTACAAGATTAGTAAATATCCTTTCATCACCTCCATGAGATGAAGTTTGGGGTCGATCACTTCCATGCACTTACATTGTGAAATCCAACAGTGGCAGACCTTGCAGTCTCAAATTTCAGAGACTCCCTGTGCGACACCAAAATTTGGCACCTCACTAACGCTCGCCCTCCATTCTATATCGTATTTGGGGTGCCCCTTGAGGCTCTGCAGCCAGTGCAGCTGAAATGGTTGTGCGCCTCTTAATCTGCCTCTGTGTCAAACAGGGAGAGTTTTGCATGGACAAGTATATTACAAACTACTATGTCATTGACATCGGATGTATGGTATTTTCATCTGCTGTACAGTGGTGCCTCACAAGACGAAAAGAATCCGTTCCGCGATTCTCTTCGTCTAGCGGTTTTTTTGTCTTGCGAAGCAAGCCCATTGACAGCTTAGCGGATTAGCGCTACAGCGGTCTAGCGGCTTCTAGCGATCAGCTGTTAAGCGGCTTATCAGCGGATCAGCTGTTAAGCGGCTTAGCGGCTTAGGAAAAGGGCGAAAAAGTGGGGGGGAAACCGCGGGGACTCGCAAGATTTTTCCGTCTTGCAAAGCAACCCCATAGGGAAATTCATTTTGCGAAGCGCCTCCAAAACGGAAAACCCTTTCGTCTAGAGGGTTTTCCGTCTTGCGAGGCGTTCGTCTTGCGGGGCACCACTGTACTAGAAAATGAAGGAAATGGCATAATGATACACATGGCAATTGTCAGTCTTTGAACATGCAGAATGGAGGTCCATGTATCTTACATCTTCACAAAAAATATGGGAATTAGGGGGTGGGGGACTGAGAAAGCAATATAGAAATCTGCAAGTTTTATCTGCAAATCTCTGCCTAGTTTTTCATGCGTTCATCTAACTGAAGTCAATGAGACACTTAGGCATGTATAACTTCCGTCAAGAGTACACTCAAACTGCCTTGAATTTGTTCTAAAGGACAGTAAGGAGTGTTTCTCTTAGTAATACAACTTGCATTACGACCAACTGATCATTTCATTATTGTTCCAACGTATGATCCTAAATCCATTGGTAATAAAGAGGATATGTTTTCTCTCATGTATTTCTGGAGAAGCTGAAGTGAGAGATCCAAAGCAATTTGCTTTGGACTTCAACTGCAGCAGGAAGATGTCACTATGCATAAAGATTCACCATAAGTTCGTATACTCTATTATCATTGATACTATAAATATTTCAATACAACAAAGGTTTTGAAACAATGTGTGGACCCTCTAATAGTGAACTAAATAATGAATACGCAAAGAAGTAGAGAGACACATCTGCTTGCATTTTGTTGTAGTGATTTACTTCTTTGTTCATCTTTTCTCCAGTTCCTTCAGATGTATTTTTTATAAATTCACTGTGGAAAGGTTTTTATGAGCATCAAGGGAAAAGACAACCTGCAACTCTAACCGTTGACTGGTTCAATGCTACAAGCAGCAAAGTGAATGCTACATTCATTGAAGCATCTAGCACACAGCTCAAGCTATCAGGTGAGGCTTGAAATTCCATTTTGAAGCTGCAATCAAGGTTTCGGAGACATGTTCCTACCTGTTTCGATTTACATGTAGCATGTGTAAGGTAGAAGAAGAGATCTATATATACTACTAGAAAGCCTTATATTGTGACACGACACTTAGAAATGATCTGGTTGCTTGCAGCTGAATCTGATGAATGAAATAGGTTTCAATTAAAATTATTGTCGTTTGCTACCTCTATTAACCTGTAGAAGAAATCCCATCCTGTAGTCACCACCCTTCCCCTTTGATACCTGGCACTTAGGGGACATTGACATTTTGTTGCTGATGTAAATATAATAATATTTCTTTACATGCAAAGTTTGTGCCATTTTGCTAAGTTTTTCCATGCCAATGCTTTGTAAAAATAAACCTCTATATATCTTACTCCCACAAATTATTTTGATAAACAAAATCTATCCCGTAGTTACTTCTAATTCAAAACATAGTCTTTTCCGTAGCATGGTTTTATGATCAGATCTAGCAATTGAAACATAAAAAATATATATCAAACAGACTCTTAAAAGTTCTGTGCACATTTGCAAGTTAATGCACACATTGAACTTACATTAATTACCAACTGAGGGACAATATGGGCCCCTCCAGACATCTTTATTTGTCCTCAATATGCTAACAGGGAAGTTATACATAATGACATGTTAAATAACATTTGTGTCTACAAAAGATTTGGAATGGCCATACTGCTTTGTTTGCAACAGGTGCGTGTTTAAAGGGAGAGAGGAAAAACTGTTGTTAATGGAAGGTTTCCTGGTTGGTTTGCCTTTTCATTGCTCACGTGAAGGGGCTGCATGCTAGGCCAAAATGCTTGTTCATATCTCAGTTGATGGCGCTAATATATGATAATCTGAGTATGACTTTTAAAAACTGGTTCAGAGGTGAACCATTGCTTTAAAAGCTGCTTTGTAGGAATACATTACACCTTTTATTTAAATGCAGTAATATCTAATTACGTAGTTTTTTATGTAAAAGAAGTTTAAGCTAGCTAAATATTTTACATCATCTACAGAAAAGATTAATATTTTGTTCAGTCTAAAAATACACAGAGTGAACATGTTTTAAAATGCACTTTCTATAATTTTCTTTGCAGGCGTTTACAAGAAAGAGGAAGCCCATTTGCTTTTGAAAGTCTATCAAATTAAAAATCCTAGAGAGGGTTCTGCAAGCAAGTTTGAAAATGACAAATGGGCCTTAGATGGCTATGTAAGTAAACACAGAAGATGCTTATGTGACTCAAATGTTGTCCCCACCTAGTAGAATATCTCTTCTCTCTTGTATATTTTTACATTTGTGGTATACATTTTGTGTATACATTTTGTGTATACATTTTGAAATGTATAAAACCCATCATTACTCCCTTGACTCCTTAAGAGAAGTATTTTTTGCACACATCTGCTTTATTGCATTTAACATTGCCTTGTTCCCAAAGAATGAGACACAGAACAACTAAGATGGAAGATTTTGCTGGGCCAACTTTCTCATGGACTTTGGGATATTTTAAAATACTGGAACAGAATATTAATTTCATTACGTGGTTTCCTTACTTATGGAGGTCCTAATTTGAGGGCAGAAGTTTCTTGTTTTTCAAAAGTAATTATAATCTTCACTGAAGATTATTGTTGGAAGGAAAGCTATGAAATTGCAGAACTGCAATTTCCTAGAGTGTATTAACAATGTATCCGTTGTTCTTCCCGATTAAGAAATGTTGTGTTTTGAGGTTGGATCCAGTAACCAAGGTGTGCTTTCCCACTCACTGTAAACATTTCAGGAGCCCAGGTTGCTAACCAGATGTGTATATGAGAGAAGGAAGAGGGACGATGAGGAAGCTTTCTCTCTGCACACACTGATGTGTGAAAGGAGGGTGCAAAATGAGAAGACAGCTTCATCATTGTGCCCATCTCCTCTCTGTCTTCCTCTCTGATGCAGAGAGTCATTGCTAGGCAAGACATGTTGCTCCTCCTTTTCCTTTGTCTGTGTAAGGATCCAGCACCAAAAACCACGATACCAAGAGGAAGCGAGTGGTAATGGGTAGAGAAGAGTTTCTTGACATGCCACTCTTGTGACCTATCACTTCATACAATTTTCCCAAAGCAGCATTTCAGCAAAACTATACATGCATGTCTGAGCGTGTATGCACATTCTTCTAAATAGAGCCTCTTTTGCCAATGTAAACTGCAGCTGAGGGGGACCCATTCCAAATTCGGACTGCAGCAGCTGGCCGTGGATTAAATTGTCTCTCTCCTCCTCACACCAGGGTCCTGATTAAACGGCTGCCAATTAGATACCAGGTGAAATTCATGGCATTGGTTTTGAGGTATAAAGTCCTATGGAGCTTGAGACTAGGATACCTGAATGGTCATCTTGCCCCTTAAATGCACAACCATTGCATTCTGCATGTGAGATCCATTCTGCACAATGTAAGAATTGTGCCTTTAGCATTGTAGCACCTACCCTTTGGAATACCCTCGCCATAATATTAGACAGGTGCCATCTCCACTGTCTTGAAGACTTGCCTTTAAACTGAGATCTTTCCTAGCCTGCCTCTGTTTTGGCATTGTTTTAAAGATGTTTTATTGTTTCACCACTTGTTGTTTCTGCCCTGGTCCTTTGGGAGGAATGGCAAGACAAAAATATGATAAATATCATAAATAATAAATAAAATGGAGTTGCCAGTGTGAGATTTCCACTTCGGCACAGGCCAGACACGTTGGACTCATGGCAACTTGAGAGTGTGGCATCTAGCCAGCCAGGCCCCATGGTGGGGCTGGAGGTCTTACTCAAGACCCCTGGAACTCCTCATAATCTATGGCTCCAGCCCAAGGCAATCCAAACTGGAGCCCCTAGCACTTGTCATTTGCTGTTTTCTCCTCCTACAACCAGTACAAAAATCAAGGAGGAGGCAAGAGGGCTAAAGAAAACGTGTCTTGGGGAGCAGGTGGGTCACCTCTGAGAGTTGCATCCAACCCCATAGCCTAGACCAGAACTTTCCAAAATGTGTGTTGCAACACATTAGTGTGCCAGCTGCAATGTGTGTGTGTGTGTTGCGTGAATGCTCCCCGTGCTCCTCCCGGAACTGGAAAGTGGTTAGTTTAACCTCCAGTTTGCTAGTAAAACTGAAATACTGTGTCACAAATTATGCAGGTCTAAAAAATGTGTCATCAACATGAAAAATTTGGAAGGCTCTGGCCTAGGCGTTCCTCATCTCTTCCTTGGTAACTGCAGCATTCCTTTCAAGTATTTCAGAATTTGTAATCTAGCAAAAGCTACAAATGCAAAAAGGGTCTTCATCATGATGTATAGTTTTATGAGTCTCTTTGTTCAAATGAAAACCAGGATTTGTGTGTTATTAAAAATGTTTGGCTGTTTTAACTATTCTGATGAATGCAAACAAACAAAAAAGATGGTTCCATTGTCCACTCTTGATTTTAATGGTTTCTCTTTATTCTAGGTGTCATCGGGACTTGACAGAGGTGTCTTCACATATCAAGGTGACATACACGGAAAAGATTTTGGAAGATTTATGCTCCAAAGACAAAGTAAGAATGCTGCTATAGCCCTATATAGTGTCATATAGTCTATTATTGAATACTGATAACCTCAAATCACTGTGCCAACCATTGAAGTAAATAAAAGCATATTTATTGTATTCAATTACTACCACATCTTCTCAATTAGTTTAAATGTGCCATTAAATCTCTAATTCAACTATTTCATGCTGCCACTTCATTTTTGATGCAACAGCAACCTAATAAGATAACTGCAGGATGCTTCTATGAAGACCATCAATGCAGAATGATGATTATAACAGTGCCTTAAATGGCTTTTACAACTTAGTCTTTAATATGTTCTGTGTTTAAATGACTTTGGTAGTCCTGGATTCTGCATGTATCTTCAGACTGTCAGGAAAAAGCCAGCTTGCGTTTTCCAAGGCTATTAAGGGATATTGTTACCATTTGTGGATCAGATTAAATTTGAATATTCTGAATCCTTTTTTCAAGCTTTGCCAGGAGATGGAGGTGATGATGATGACAGAATTTACATAGGGGGTTTGTGATGTTAGAATCTTCCTGTTGGAACCATGAGAACCCAAATGGTCTGAGGAAAACAGCTGCATGCATTCATATAGATTATACAGCTCAGCACTTATTTATAGATCTAGACATTTTATACACGTTTATTGCATTTAGAAAATACATTGCATTCATACAAGTACTTTTAAAAAATGTGCTTGTTTTGTCAGCCATACTTCTGCTGGATTTACATGCTTATACTTGCATCCCTTAAAAATATATATATTTTTTCCCCTTCCCTTCATTTTCTTTTCAGGTCCTTTAAGTACGGGCGCAGATCATCCCAATCACTTCTATGGTACAAACAGCAGTTCTGTTGCAGCTGCAATCCTGGTACCGTTCTTTGCTCTAATATTATCAGGGTTTGCATTTTACCTCTACAAACACAGGTATGCTGGATCTAATCTCTTGTGACATATTTAATTAAGTGCACAAACTTCTGCCTGTTGAGAGTAGAGAGAAGAGAAAGCTTTAACAAAGATTAACTGCTCAAATTTTACAAGGTACAATTTGATAGCCCAAGCAGCAAAACAACAAGTAACATTTTGGTAGCTTCTAATGAAAATTGGTTGCAGATACAAACAAACACATGGGGGTGTGTTTAAGACTTTTCTTTCATGGAAAAACAAAACAAAACATTGAGGTTAGCCTACATCAGAAATGGCTACACTGTGGCCCTCCTGATGTTGTTAGACTACACATCCAATAATCTCTGACCATTATTCAAGTTGGGCTGATGGGAGTTGGAGTCCAACAACATTTGGAATAGCCTACCTATTTTGCATTTTTGAAACAATATACAAGCACAGCCTTTTTTTTTTTTTTGAGTTTGTATGCAGTTCTCAAACCAAGTAATGGGTACCAACTGCATATATTTGGCTAAGTGTGGATAAAAATCCATATATTAGTGAGAATAACATATTATTCTGTGAACTGCCCTGAGACCTCCGGGGTGTAGGGCAGTATATATATTCAATAAATAATAATATGAAAAATATATGTACATTTGCATTGAAAAATGCATATATGAGGGAAAATTTACAAGCAAATGTAGATTTTCATGAGGATTTTTTTAAAAAAATGCAAAATGATGTGGAGAGCTGCACTTATGATCGGAAAAATTAGAAACAGAGAGAAACCAAAATGGACAGATTTGCCCAAGTCTAATCTGGTGAGCTACAGGTTGGGCTGGGCGATATCTTGTTTTCAGCAACTAAAACTTTGTGATATACTGATATATTACAATGTTTGAAATTGCCCAGCCCTACTCCATACCACTCTTGCTCACAGGAGGCAGAGCGGTAAGGGTGCTTGCTCTGCTGAGGGGCAGGTGGGGCTGCTGGAGGGCTTGATCAGCTGAGAAGTGGGCTTCCTTAAGCTGCCCCTCTCTGCTGATCACTGCAACTTCCTGGCTGCAGGCAGAGTGACTAGGTGAGGTGTACTGCGCTGGCATCAGCCAGGGAGGCACAATGTATTGCTGGCTGAAAAAAGTCTGAAACTGGTATTGCGGTTTGACCATTGTACCAGTTTCAGACAATTAATTGTAACATTGCCCAGCCACAGGGTCACCAACCTTGGCTAGGACCGGACAATGGTATTGAAATATCGCCCAAGACCAGTAAGGGCCCAGAGCACAATGGTGGTTTTACCTGGGGTATATTGCAAGTGAAACGGCCTCTGCACCCAGCACGCTGAAGGAGAAATAAGCTGCAGTGGCAGAGGGACTCAGGAGCAGTGGCCGTTTCACTTGCAATACAGTGGTACCCCGCAAGACGAACGCCTCGGAAGACGAAAAACTCGCTAGACGAAGGAGTTTTTCGTTTTCTTAGCCGCTTCGCAAGACGCATTTCCCTATGGGCTTGCTTCGCAAAACGAAGCTTGCCCTGCAAGCTCTGGGGATAGCGGGGAAGCGCAGCGCATCTTCCGCGCTGTCCCCGGACCTCTTTTGAAGCAAGGGGCGGCGGGGAGAAGATCGCTTCTCCCCGTTGCCGTCCCCAGACCCCTTTTGAACCAAGGGGCGGCAACGGGGAGAAGCGATCTTCTCCCCGTTGCCGCCCCTTGCTTCAAAACAGGTCCGGGGACAGAGGGGAAGGCGCACGGCGCTTCCCCTCTGTCCCCGGACGGTCTCCATAGGAACACATTGATTGATTTTCAATGCATTCCTATGGGAAACCGTGCTTCGCAAGACGAAAAACTCACAAGAAGATAAAACTTGCGGAATGAATTAATTTCGTCTTGCGAGGCACCACTGTATTCTTCTTCACCAGGTGAAACCACTGAGGGATGTAGCTTGTTCCTCCCTTGGCTCATTTAAACGTCTGCATTGAGGGGTATGTGGCTGCCTGCCCCTCCGCAGAGAAGTGTAATGGAGCCCCTATCCCACCACCAGATTGTGTGAGGCACAGATGAGGTGGGGGCTCTGTTAGACTTCTTCAGGCAGGCAGCCATACGCCCCTCAATGGAGAAAGAGGTAGCTCACCTGACCCACACGCACCCGTGCCAAGGCAGTAGAGAATGAGGCAGGCACTGGCACAGCAGGGTAAAGGGACAGAGAAAGAGGCAGCCCCCAGGGAGCCAAAAAGCTGATCAAGCCCCCCCCCCTTTTTGGCTCATGTGGGGCAGGTGGAGTAGCTTTCTATGAGAAAGAGGCAACACCTCACCCACTGCCGCCATCTTGGCACAGGCAGGTTACCTCTTTCTCCCAGAAGAAAGAGACAACCCGCCCATGTGAAGGCAAAGGCAGCTACCACTGCCTGGGAGGGAGAGCTGTGTGTTTCATCCTGGTCACCCCAGGAGGGAGCCTCACCTCAGTACCTTGTTCCTTCCATGCACCAGACTGCCTCTTTCCCCATGAGGGGCCAGGGTGAAACCACCTCAGCTCTCCTGGTAGGAGTGGTGGCAATTTAAGCTGGGGTAAATGCATCTTGTTTCAACATTCTGGTATATCGCCAGATCACTATGTTGAAAAGCTGACATCACCTGGCCTCCATCGTATCATACAAAATATATGTAGCACGTTAACAGTGCAATCTTCTACTCAGAAATAATACATTTTGAGTTTACCTTACTCCAAGCCATAGGATTGTAGCCTAAGGTTTAATAAACAGTGGACATGAGACAGCCAAAAGTCAACACTTTCAAGGGAGATATTGAAGTACATGCTTAATTTTTCCATTTCAATTTATGAGACTTGAAAGGACTTCTGCATTGTGCCTTACATGTGCTGCCCCCTTCCCAGTGCCTTATGGATGTTAGAATTCATAGATAAACAGACCCTACTGGTACATGCTGAGTGAGCTTACGGGAGTGCTGCTAGAGTTGGTCTAACATGAGAATTGGGTATATAAAACAATTTCTGTCTGAGAAGATTAATTTTAAAATAGCATAACTCTTAAAAAGTACCAGAAGTAACGGATCTTGAATGTCCTAAACTACAACTCTGTTAAGAGACAAAATAACCTTCAGCAGAAGGATCATTTTTATGCCTTACAAAATTAAGAATGTGTGTAGTAGTTTTGAGTCAGCTGCCCCTGTCCTTGGGAGGAAGCTTGAATGCAAAGGGTGTTGCTAACCTGACAATCCTCATCTAGGAACCAGGGCTGACTGCTACAGCACTTTACTGCAACTTTAAGCTGTAGTCCCAGCTCAGAGGCCAAGACTTTTTAGCTTAGAAAAACCATGCACGTTTAGTTTCTGCTAGCCACACCTGCATTCTCCACAACCTCTGAGGCCTTAAGTATCGGGTGTGCAAATTTATACACACAACGCTTCTGTTCAGCTGGAACTTGCTGGAATGGCATTCCAGCACATCTCAGCTGGGCCCTGGAAATGAGGGGAGAGACCTAACCAGACTCAGCAAAGGCCCACTAAACCTCCAGCTCACGAGGAGACCCTCTCCGAAGGGAACATCCTCTATTAGCTCTAGATATGGTCTCCTCGCGAGCCAGGGGCACAACAGGGCCTCCCAGCTGGCACACGAGCTGGCCTCTTCCATGACCACCTGGTGGCAGAATGTACAGTGGTGCCCCGCAAGACAAACGCCTCGCAAGACGAAAAACCCGCTAGACGAAAGGGTTTTCCGTTTTGGAGGCGCTTTGCAAAACGAATTTCCCTATGGGCTTGCTTCGCAAGAAGAAAGCCCATAGGGAAATCTCCGGGGAACTCTTTTAAATGCTAGCGGTGGGGAGCAAAGCCTTTCCCCCCCCCCTCCGGCCTTCAGAAGAGGTCCAGGAAGGCCGGCGAGGCCGAAAGGCTTTGCTCCCCACCGCCAGCATTTTAAAAGCAGTCCGGGATAGCAGGGAAGCGCTTCTCGCTATCCCGGAGGGCTTTTGAAGGCAGGCGGGGGGGGGGAGCAAAGACTTTTGCCCCCCGCCCGCCTTCGGAAGAGGTCCAGGACCTCTTAAAGCTGGCGGGGGGCAAAAGTCTTTGTCCCCCCTGCCTGCCTTCCCGGGGGCTTTTAAATTGCCCCGGGACAGTGGAGAATTCCTCCGCTGTCCTGGGGGCTTTTAAAATGCTGGGGGACGGCCGCGAAGTCTCCGCTGTCCCGGGAAGGCAGGTGGGGGGGGAAACAAAGACTTTCACCCCCCGCCGGCCTTCAGAAGAGGTCGGGGGACAGACTGTCCCCGGACCCGGTCTGAAGGCGGTTTCTATAGGAACGCATTAATTGATTTTTAATGCATTCCTATGGGAAACCGTGCTTCGCAAGACGAAAAACTCGCAAGACGAAAAGACTTGCGGAACGAATTAATTTTGTCTTGCGAGGCACCACTGTATGCTATCTCTGCCTGGGCAAAGGGAGCCTGCTGCAGCTTGCCTTGTAAAGCAGCACAGGGGACACAAAAACGCCACAGTCCAGGCAGGGAAGCTGCTGCTCCTCTTGCTCTCCATCCCCAGGTCAGGCTTGACCCGGGAGTGGAGCTGTGGCTGGTGGCATTGGGTTGTCACACGAGGAAGCTGTCTCTGCAGCCCCCCTGTTGGGCTGCCGCCACCACCACCACCACCGCCTTTGCACACATGGGTGGGGAGAGCAGGGTGACAGAGGTAGGCTTCCTCTGGCTCACGAGGAGACCCCCTACCCCAAATATATCCTCTTTGGGTTCTGGAGTGGATCTTTTGAGGGAGGCGTATTCCAGCACCTTTTGGTCTAGAAATATTATTATTATTATTATTATTTATACCCCGCCCATCTGGCCAGCCACTCTGGGCGGATCCTAACAGAATATTAAAATACAATAGTCTATTAAACATTAAAAGCTTCCCTAAACAGGGCTGCCTTTAGATGTCTTCTAAAAGTCTGGTAGTTGTTTATTTCTTATTATCTGGTGGGAGGGCGTTCGACAGGGCAGGTGCCACTACCGAGAAGGCCCTCTGCTTGGTTCCCTGTAACTTGACTTCTCGCAGCGAGGGAACAGCCAGAAGGCCCTCGGCGCTGGACCTCAGTGTCCAGGCAGAGCGATGGGGGTGGAAATGCTCCATCAGGTATACTGGACCGAGGCTGGTATATCCAATACTGGATATAAAGTACAGCAGCCCTTTTTAGTCAAATGGCCAGACTTAGAGAGAAAGTCAACATCGTGCTGTTGCACCATCCCTCC
This sequence comes from Podarcis melisellensis, assembly GCF_964234715.1. Taxonomy (NCBI): domain Eukaryota; kingdom Metazoa; phylum Chordata; class Lepidosauria; order Squamata; family Lacertidae; genus Podarcis; species Podarcis melisellensis. The sequence goes on along the minus strand of NC_138530.1, from coordinate 98,580,663 downwards.
ACCCCTGGGTGCTGTTCCAGGGGCTTTCTTCACCACCCAAAAAGGACCCATTGCACTCATGAAAGTCCTTGCGCAGGGCTTTCTCTGCCAGAATGAATTAGTTGAATTCTTCCCTTGGTAAACAACCCTATAGGACAACATAAACACGGCTAGGATGTAGACTTCTATAGGCTTATGTGGGGGGAATAAATTCCATTTATCTCAGAGGGGCTGTTTCTATTTAAAATAAAAACAGGTTTAAAAATTCTCTAATTTTTGTCACAGCATTTACTTTGATGGAATATCTATATTAATTCAGTTCAATCTTCTAACTTCAAATAAAATGAGTGTTTTTTGAGGGATTATAATTTAGGTTCTATTTAATTATATAATTACATTCATAAATAACATTATATTTAGTGTACAAGACTCTATATATCACTGCTGTTTTAATCCCTTCCTTTCAGCTCAGCATACGTTTTGAGTTCCATGTTGAAATTTGAGTAATTGAACAAAAGCAAATAGTTTTGAAATCAAATATTTCTCTATTGTTGTCGTGCGTTGTCTGACACAGGGCCTTAAACAGCTACTAGTTTGTTTTGGCTCACCTCTAAAAATAAAATGTTTCCATTTTGCTTACATTTGTCTGTTATTCACAGTACTGTCTAATATGGGCAACCCCCCCCCCCCATTTACATGGGGGTTATGTTCTGAGGCACCATGTGCAACAGTGAAATTGCATATATTTGAAACATTACTGAAAAAGCCTGTGAATTCTGCCCCTTTCTGTGATGTTTTCGGGTTACTTCCAGGTCTGGCACAATGTGTGTATACACTTACCGAAAGCATGTAAATGGGGTGTTGCCTACATAGGTTTAATAGGAATTCAGCACAATATTTTTCAATTTTGCCCATCAAAAAAACCAACACAGCTTCACATACCTCTTCATGATCAAGTTTTTTCAGTACATATCTGGGTATCTGAAATGAAAATTTAAAAAACCCATGAATACAGTGGCACCTTGGGTTACAGATGCTTCAGGTTACAGACACTTCAGGTTACAGACTCCACTAACCCAGAAATAGTACCTCGGGTTAAGACCTTTGCTTCAGGATGAGAACAGAAATCATGCGGCAGTGGCAGGAGGCCCCATTAGCTAAAGTGGTACCTCAGGTTAAGGACAGGTTAAGAATGGACCTCTGGAACGAATTAAGTTCTAAACCCGAGGTACCACTGTATAACAGATTAAAACATGTTCTTAGAATGACCACAGCAGGCATGTGGAGCTGTTACTAAAGCATGAGACTGTGGTAAAATGCTACGTACGCACAGCTTCATACAAGGAGGGCTTTCCTAATCCCCTCTAAAAGGAAATGTATAGTTTATGGCCCTAATGGGATGAGTTCTAGAACAGCCAAGAATTCTAGAACTACCCAAGAGTTCTAGAACTACTAGGGGGCAGAGTTTCAGTCCCTTACACCTTGTCAGGTGCCACTAGAAGGGAATGGGCTTTGGGAGAATTGTGAGGAGCTGCTCCTGGAATGGAGAAACTGAAAAGCAAAGTATGAATGGAGCAGTCACTCCTGCCAGTCTGAATCCTGGCCCTGGGCAGTTGCTCAAATAAACAGGGAATCCTCTCCTTGAGAGCTCCATGTCTTAATCTGCCCCCATGGCCACTCTAGAACTATTTGATTGCAGTTCTGACCACAGGATTGCTACCCATTTCCCCCAGTCAGCCCACTAGAATCTCAAGAAACTTTGAAATTATTTACATTAAATTAATGAAAGGAATGACAGTAAACCCTGCTGCTAAAATTCAGAAACATTGCAGCTATTTGTGGCTATTGAAACCAATTTTTAAAAATGACCAAAAAGGGAAATGATTTGAAGGCATTTCTTGCCATTTAGCAGGCTTTTAAGAACTCAAAAGAAAACATTCAGAACCTACCAGGAAGCAATTCCCATCTGTTCCATTCCACTTTTGGCAGCATCTACTACTATATTGCTCGAAGTGTTTATTTCACTTAAAGTTGGGATTAATGATTAAATCTAGCAGAGAAATGAAGGTATTTTTGCCCTACAGTTTAGCAGACTGCAATAAAAGGAATAGATTTTCCCATCCTGTATTACTAGTAGGAAATGTTATGAATTAAGTGATAATGAGCTTTCATCTTTTCCCTGCCATGGTTTTTGCATGTTTTCTTCACAAGAAACAAGACACAAATTGTGAAGTTGGTGACAACACTTTCCAAGAGAAAAAACTACCCATGCACCTTTGTAGTAGAGGAGAATGCCAAATTACAGTCGCCCCTCTGGATACAAATTTAATTCATTCTGGAGGTCCGTGTGCACCCTGAAAAATCTGTATCCAGAGGCACTGTTTCTGCGCACACGCACGGCGCAATAGAACGCATGCGCGCAGAGCGCTTCTGCACATGTGCGAGCAGCGAAACCCAGAAATTCCAGGTTTGCCACTTTCGCCACCCGAAGTTTACATTACTTGAGAGTAACGTAACCTGAGGGTCTACTGTACATGCTTCATCATGTTTCTCTTTGGTCCCTGTCTCTTTCTCTCCCCTTCCCCCCTTCTCTCTCTTGCACACAGTGGGTGGTGGGTGGGGAGACATGGTAGTTGGTTCCCTATAGTGCTACCTTATGCCACTGGCGAGTCTGTACGAAGGAAGCAATCCCCTGGTCTTCCATTCCATCTTCAGAGTACTCCTATGCCACTGTCCAGTAAAGAGTGTAGCAACTGCAGATAATAAATAGAACAATAAAACTACAATTAGATAAAAGTATCAAAACAGTTAATATCTAAATATTAAGATATTAAAGCAATATCTTAAGAAATTCAGCAGAGCAGATGAAAAAATATACAATCTAAACAGATTATGCAACCAAAACTGTGTTGCATAATTTGAAGTGTGTAAGGTGATTTGACTAGTCTGCTCACCTCTCTTGGTGTGTCGGCGTTGCTGGACAGAAGAGGCTGCACAGGGGCCCCAACAGTGGAATTCAAACGGCAGTGCCCTTCTTGATAGGCGGCGGGGGCATATGCCCCCGCCACCTATCAGGAGCTGGATACCCTGCACCCTGCATTGGCCAATGGGGATGCAGGCTAGACGTGGGCGGAGCCAGGGCAGAGCCAATGGAATCAACAATGGGCTTCCCTCGGATCCGCCCCCTGCCCATTGAAGCAGCCCACACCTGGGGCACAGGCTGTTTGTTCCTGTGCCGGGTTTTCCTGCTTCTTTGTAGGATCAGGACCAGAGTTTGCTGTGTTGCTGTGGGAGCTCTGTTTTGCTCCCTGCTGCACTAGGCTTTTGCCTTTTGCCTTTGGCTCTAGCAAGCCTCATTTGATGTAAGTCTTAAGAACTCCCACCTGGATTGACAATTCATCACTTCCGGCAGGCAGGCCGGAAGTATTTAGATTGCCCAATGCCCAAGCCAAACCTTTTTCATTTGTATTCAATAAAGGTGTGGCCTGTTTTTACCCAAAACCCAGTCTGATTGGTCTCTTATTTATATGGGTTGGGGTATGGGAAGTCCGATGCCTTGTTCTGCAAGCAGTGTTCCAGTTTACATTTAATCTGGCAAAGGCAGACTAGAGGGTTTGCTTTAAAATATGGACATATTTCTTCTCCAACTCTACTCACAGCTATTGCAGTGTTTTAAACAAGCTCATGTCCTTCAGGTACACAAGTACCAGGTCCTAAGCTGTTCTTTCCTTAGTGGGAGAAAGAGTACCTGTTTTCAGGTGAAAACAAACCCATAGAACTGGCCTAAAATGGAGCCTAGTGATTTGGGAAGCTGCGCTCATTGAATTTGGATGCATGTGAAACAGGTCTACAGCTTTTACTTTTTTTGATGCTTTGGTAACTGATAACTCCGTGTTCTCTGGGCTTACTAGTGAGGCAAGCTGCCAGCCATTTTAAGCAGCAGGCACTTCTGGGAGCTTAATAGTGTTTAGACATCAGGATCTTTATAAATTGCTTTAGTTGTACCATGTTATTTACAATGGCTGAGGCTCTGATTTTTATCCTCCTCTTTCCTCCCCACTCCAGAACAAGACCAAAAGTGCAGTACAATGGTTATGCTGGACATGAAAACAGCAATGGACAAGCATCATTTGAAAATCCTATGTATGATACAAACTTAAAACCCACAGAGGCAAAAGCTGTGAGGTTTGACACAACTCTGAACACAGTTTGTACAGTGGTATAGCCTTCAGTGCCCAGTTTGACTGATTCATAGCCATACCTCTGATGGACAAGCAGTAATTCCTTTGGTGCCATATACCAGTTTCCCTTCTTTAGGCTTCGCTGCTGTAATCTTTTAACATCTACCGGCATAGATGCAGCAAGGCTTTCTGGTGAAACGTCAAGTCTTCTGGGGAATCAAGACCAAGATAATTTCTTCATCTCAAAGGTGGATTTGAAATACCTGGCTGCATTTGCTCCAAATCAAGGCACACTTTGAAGGAAGACTGCCAAGTCATATCCATCTGTCATATTTAAATGCCTCAGACTTTCACATTTGTAAGTGGCTGGATGCCTTTCAATGCAATCTTCTGGGCACTCGGATCACTCCGTTGGGAACTGTGACAAAAAATAGCACCATAAATTATCCCCAGAAATAAGAACATTCAGGAGGAGATTTAAACAACAACAACAAAAAGAAGCTTTCTTGAAGGAGAAGACAAGACAACCTTCCTCGGGGGCTGCACACATCTACAAAATGCTTTACCATTGAAATCTTGTCAACTGTTAGAACAACCCTACAGTATATCTCAGATATTCATACATAAGGCAGTCTACAAACTTCCCAGTCAGCTGTTGTATTGCAAAATGTTAATGCACAATTTTTTGCACTAGTGTGGTATGAATGACTGAGTATGATACTGGTTAAAAACAAAAACAAAATATACAGGGTTTATACACACTATCCATTGTATATAAGCATTTACTCATCTTTTTTTTGGTCCTGTGATGCATTCCAAAATAATTTTACCCAGCACATATGTTATACAATGACACCTTCCTCTATTCCTGGCAGAGTGACTTGTGACTATGAAGAGACTATATTTTGGTTTATTTTCCATGTAAACTCCAGTACAACCCAGCCAGATTTGGGGGTGGGAAGCCCGTGTTTACAAATCTTCATTCCCAGCCTTGCTTCCGTTTTCTCTCTCACTTCATTCATTCTTTTTTTCTCAGCATCATACTCTGTAACAGCAGGGGAGTCAGGCAGCTACTGCTGCTTGCCATGTACAAAATGTGAATAGTAATTTATTTTAGATAGTTCATAAAGCCTGTGGGCCCGTGCTCACAATACAGTCTTCCCTTTTGCATTTGTTTGCCATCTTTTTTTTCCACGTGGAACTACATTGTTTTCTAATGTTACATAGAACTTACAAATGCATTGCAAGAGAGTATGTAAAACTCGAGCCACATCCAACATGCAAGCCGCCACTGCAACCACTACGCTTTCCAATGGGGTGTCTGTATGTGTGTGAGTGTGTGAATGTCTTTGTTGGCTACATTTTTAACCAATACTGCTTGATGCTTTTGTAATCACACAGCTTGACAGAGCAAGTTTGAGATGTACGTGGAAAAACTCCTCAAAGTTACTGTAGCAAGGGTTGCCGCTAGCTTCTCAAAACGAAAATGGGGACATGGCAAAATTAACTGACAGGTTGTTGATTCACCCAAGTCTTTTACCTATAGTACTAACTCATGGGTGGCACAGAGAGAAGGATAAGAAAACTACGGGGATTGCTGTGGCATGATTAGACCTCTGTTGCTGCCTACTTCTCAGCTCAGTAGGCTAGGGTGAAAACCAGAAACAAGGGAGCTAGAGTGGCACCAGGACATACTCTGACCTTCCTTTATGTCAGAACTTTCCAAAAATGTTGCCCGCACCCACACTAATTTAATCAAACCAACTATGTTGCATTTCAAAAATTATATTCAGTTTTATACTGTATTTCTATTGCTTTCCAACAGAGGGACAAACACCATTGTACGTCACCAATGATTTGCCACCTGACTTTTAAAAACAAACAAACAGAATTATTTATATTAATATTCTGACACCTTCACACCAAGTACACAGGCCAGGTTCCAAAAACCTGCACTACTGGTTCCACACACCGAAAGGATCTTTGGAGTCGTGTTTCCCAAACATTACCCCCAGAAAGTCATATGTCAAACCACTTTTGATGAGGCTTTCAAAAGCAGGTTGTCATACGGCCGGGGCAATTTTTAGTCCTTGTTCAAAGTGGGGGGGGGGGGGAGGCAGGAATTCCACTGGGCACATTCAAGCCCTTGGGCAACTCAAGTAGCTCTTTGGATCTACTCCATTATGAACCCTGACACCAAACTAAACCAATCACCAAAAATAAGCATTAGCAGAAAATAATATATATCAGTTTATGTTAAATAGCAAGAAAAAGTTTGCAGGGCAATCTTAAGCAAAGTAGAAAAACTTACATGATTTTTGATGGAAGATACCAGCAATGCCAATAGGTTTAGCTTCTTCATCTTTTTTTAACAAAAAAAATTTTAATATTGGAAACCTTGGCACTGTCTGGACATTTGTGCTTTGCTTTAGAGGCAGATTATTTTTACAATTTTATATGATATCTGACAGATTTGGGCATTCTCTGGAAGGACAACAGTGATCAGAACAAAATAGCCCTCCTTTCATAAAGAGGCATTGCTTCCAGTGTAGCTTGCACTGTTGTATACTGGAGAAAGGGAAACACTGAATTGCTGCCTCTGAAGCCCCTTTATTGGTGATGGCAGATGTAACCAAAGTCATTGGGGGGGGGGGAGAATACAAAATATGAAGGGAGAATGGATTTGGGTTCTCCCCCGACCCCAATTCTTACCCTGTCTGGATGAAGAGTAAGAAGAAGGAAAGTTTTGTAAAATAGTGTTACTACCCTATGTCCTGGATTGGGAGATCCAAGTGCACTTATCTGCACGCATGGATCTCTTGTATATTGCAGGGTGGGGAGCTGGTTCGTTTCAATGGACTGGGCTGCACATGAGAAAGCAACTCTGCGCATGGGTTGGCTCCATTCACTGCAAAGAACTGGGGGAGCGTTTCAGACGAAGGAGCCAGAGGAATTCATTAGAGCGCTGTTTTCAACTTTTCATTCTTTAGAATCTGAAAATCCTAACTTGATTTATTCTAGGGAAGTATATTTAAACAAGAAATAAGGCTGTTCACATTAGAATAATAAACCATTGACTTTTTTTTTTACTTAACGGAGGCAAAACAACCATTTCTCTCTGATATGCTCCAATCTTCAGTTGTTACTGAACTTCTCATCTGCAGTGTCACTCATTTCAGTGAAACTACAGAACAGAACATTGGTTTGTACCCCCACAGCATATCTAGAGATACAGCCCTACCTAATAAAATAGGTCCATGGCTCTGTGTGTGTGTGTGTGTGTGTGTGTGTGTGTTTTCCCCCTTTGTCACCTCTGTGCCTATCTCTTGAAGGTTTTCTGTTCCCTTTGGTTTTGTTACAGTTGCATTGGATTGCGCACTGACCAGGTTAAATCTTCCATTTCTAACACTCCTTTTCAGGCTCCATGCTTGCCCAGACACGCATCAGGTGCACCACCCCAACAGCCCAGATCTTCAAAGTGCCACCCCCAAAGTCCATTCACTTGAGTAGAGCCTGAATTGCAGAGTGACTTGAATAGTAAAATTGAGGTCTGTCGTAGTACGGTCATGCCAAAGGCAGTATGAAATCTCTGTGATGTGTTTACTGTTGACACTTTCCCCAGAAAGGACCAGAATGATTATGATAAAGCAAAGGTAAACATACTCAAAGAAAGAACAATCAAAAACAGGTTATGTGCTTCAAAGCTGTTTAAATCTGCTGCTTGTATCACCCATCTTGCCTTTCTCCAGGCTAGCTGCAATAATTTTTTTCTTCTGTAATATATTTTGTAAACAAAACAAAAAAAGCTGTTATTAAAGAAGGGGGGAGGGGGGGAAAGCTGGCATTACGATCAAATCAATCTAATTTTCATTCCCAGTACTCCATTTTGCCATTTCACGACATGCTGCTGTGACATGAAGTAGGTGCAAAAGAACTTTTTTGTACAGAGATATATTTTTTATGAAAAATTTGTAAAATTATTAAATATGCTGTACTTTTTGATTAATGTAGGTAAATTGTTAAAAAAATGTTTTTACAATACAAAAGGAGAAGAAAAAAATCCTGTAATTTTTTCCCAATACTGTAAAATGCACCATCTTTAGCTGAATTTTCAGTTCTGAACCTATTACACTTGTATTAATATTAAAGTGGCCTGTTTAAAATATACAGTAATTTTTTTGGCAAAAGAAGTATAAAAGACTGTAATATAGCCTGTGCAATGCCACCTATCTTGAAAGCAAATTCAAAGTTCTAATTAAATATTTAATTTTAGATTTCCAGATTACTGTGTAGCACTGTACTGTTCTTATAGTCTTATTTTATTCACATTGAAGAATTTCTACTAACCAAGTTTAAAAGAAGGTACTTGTGTAAATGTAGGGCCATACTGACATCAGAGTTTCCTACTCAAAGTGATGTGCCTTTATATGTCTGAAGAAATACGTCTATTTCTATGAAGTGTTATTTGCTTCCTCGTATCTTTGGGCACAAAATCTGTGGAATATTTTCACTATCCTTACTTCTCTTCTTTACAATTCCTGCACTTCTTGGAAAAGTCATGTGCATTGTGAATTATTTAGAGGTTTTCCCATGTTTCTGGACACTTCCAGACTGCCACTATTTTGTGAGTGGAACTGAAACACATTCTGACAAATTAAGGCTGCACAATTAAAATGGAATTTGCAGTCTTGCACAACAAGCCGCTCATACCTAATGGACTTTTTGTGGTAGAAGAAGGTGATGGGAAAATTAATACACTAGAAAGTGTGAGAGAGTAATAATCGCTTGGCAAAGCATCATATAACCTCCCCACAAATAAATGAGAACAAATGCTCAATTAACTGGTCACCTCGAAGCAACCTCAGATGGTGTCCCAGTTTCCATTCCTTTTTGTTGCCCTTGCCTTAAGCACACCCACAATTTGTGAAAGGGAGAAGAAATACACCTGGATGTACAAGCTCTCATGCATAGACTTCCCTAAAAAATGCCAGCAACAGGCTGCTTTGCTTGTTTAGGTTGCATGTTAGGATTTGCCAAGCTGTCACCCAATCCAACTCCAGGAGCCCAAGGAAAGAAAGCATATAAGCACACATCCATATAACTTTTTAGGCCCAAAGCATTTCAATTAGGCACCATGTAACAAAGGCACTCTTGTGTTCTTCAAGTGACAAACTGGACTACTTGTGCAAAGTGATGCACATCATCATTAATGAAAGGATAAACACGATTGGCTTGAAATGAATGGACCTGATTTTTTGCATTTTTGGGGTAGCTTACCCAGTCAAGATAAAATAGGAGGGATCTTCTAGGGGTAGAGGTGTCAACTGACCTCAAATGATGTGGAATGCTCATCTCTTTTACTGTTCTTCTGTTTTACAAATTTAAAAGCACACTTATCATTCAGTAAGAGAGAAAGCAGCTCTTTAAAATAAGAGGACATCCTCCCATAAGGCACTGGGATGATGGCAGCTAACAGCCAGTTGGCCTGAGGATGGCTCTCTCTCCACCTCGTATTCTCTCCTCACCCCCCCACCCCAAATATCGAGACAGTGCACTTTTTAAAACTGAAAAGGAAAACACAGAAGAGCTCAAGATAGTTCCCCGCCTGAAAAATAGCAAAACTGACATCCTGCTTCTCTGCCCCTGAAGAGGATGGGAAAATGGCTCCTTTAGCTCTAAGAAATGCACATCCCACTGAGAGCTTGTGTCGTGTTGATAGATATCCTGACTCAATTGAATGCTTAGCTATTTGGTTTTCTCCTGTGTGTACCTTGTGCAAGTGTTTGCACATTCAGCCACAAATTCCCCCCAGCAGAAAGTATGTTGGACATAAGGTAGGCTTGGTCTAATCAAATAAGAGCAAAAAAAAAATCCTGCATAAAAAACCCGATGTTGACAGATTGCCATAGCATCTGTTATCATTCCATAGCACCTACATGATCTGTTTAGAATGTGGATATACATTATTTTTTACAGTACAGTTGAACCGCCGATTTGGCTGAATTCCAAATTGGACTGATTCTGAATCAGATTGAGGCAGCTGGTACTGAACTGGAATGACCCAAATTGATTTGGCCCTCAGAACGATCTGTAAGAGAGCCATATAGCTAAAATGTCACAAAAACTCAAGATGCCATCTATTTAATCCCCTCTCAAGGAGCTATCATGCCTCCAAGTTGTATACACTTACATTAAAAACAAGAAAGTGATGTCCTTTTTACCTTTGAATTTGCTTTATTTTATTTGGGGGATTTTTAAGATCAAAAAACCCTTTTGATCTACCTGCTGACAATATCCACGGTTAATTCCCTCTTGAGAGGCTACAATGTCACCAAAATTCAGGCACCTATGTGAAAAACTAAAGTTCGGTGCAACTTCGTGTTATGGATGGAATCCGTTCTGGAGGTCCATCCATAGCACAGAACTGACACAAGCCGAAGTGCCGCATCTGCGCTTGCGTAAGGTGTGATTTAGCACTTCTGCGCATGCGCCGAAACTCGGAAGTAACCTGTTCTGGTACTTCTGGGTTGCCGCAGGACGCAACACAAAAACACATAACCTGAAGCAGACACAACATGAGGTATGACTGTGTTATGTTTTTAATGGCTTCCTAATTAAAGTAAAGGGAGGGACCAAAGGTTTGGATTTGGGGTCTAACTAAAGTCAGATCTTTCCAAATTGTTCATAGAATCATAGGACGGGAGAGTTGGAAGGGTCCACAAGGATCATCTAGTCAAACCCACTGCAATGCAGGAATCTTTTGCCCAATGTGAGGCTCAGACCCATGACTCTGAATCTCATGCTCTACTGACTGAGCGATCCCATCAGATTGTGGCCATGGTCCATGCAAAGTAAGGCAGATTTCAATGAGCCACACTTTCTTTCAATCAAGAGACTGAAGCACATGCTTAAAGCTCTCCTACTTGAATGAACAGGATTGTAAAAGCTGAATTGTATTTTTCTATTGAATTGTATCCAGTGGCCTTTACTGAATAACATTAAGAATCTTCTTTTTCATTTAGTTGGACAACCTTCTTCTCTATCAATAGAACCACCCCCACCTCCATCAGGATAATAGCATCGCACACTTTGTGAAACAAGGAAGCATTTATTTTTTGCATCTGCTTATTCCATAACAAAATATTATCTACTAAGCTTGGATCCTAGAACAATAGGCAGGTAGGATCCTAGAATGCAACAACTGCAGGAGAAGACCAATCAGGCTCCAGGAGGGAAGCAGAATCAGCCAATCGGACGGGACTCAGTGCGTAAATAATGTATATAAAAGCCTGAGGTTTGGGGGGAAATTTAGTCACTGTTTTACAAGCTGCAATAAAGAGCATGAAATCACTGCAGGACTCTGAGTATATTTCACAACATGTGGCTCACAAATGCGCCTCTCAGATACAGTGGTGCCTCGCAAGATGAAATTAATCCATTCCGCAAGTCTCTTCGTCTTGCGGTTTTTTCGTCTTGCAAAGCACGGCTATTAGCGGCTTAGCGGCTATTAGCGGCTTAGCGGCTATTAACGTCTTAGCGGCTTAGCGGCTATTAACGTCTTAGCGGCTTAGTGGCTATTAACGGCTTAGCGGCTTTAAGAAAAAGGAAAAAAACTCGCAAGAACTCGCAAGACGTTTCGTCTTGCGAAGCAAGCCCATAGGGAAAATCGTCTAGTGAAGCGACGCAAAAAACGAAAAACCCTTTCGTCTTGCGCGTTTTTCGTTTTGCGAGGCATTCGTCTTGCGGGGCACCACTGTATTCTGTGACCGGTGATGTCCAAACCCCACCTACCCCAAAAAATTAAAGCAGTCCAAAGTAGGAAGCAGAGAAATTAACCATGAGGGAGAAAGGTATTCTGGCTACTGCAAATAAAATAGTTTAGAATAGGAAAACCATACTAATCTTCGCTGTATCATTCCAACTTTAGTATATGTGCTGCCGAAGCACCATTAGATTCATGCAAACTATGTTTAACGCATGGAAAGAGAAAGCTCTCCTCGGCAATTTTTCTGTGACAAGATGGAAAGCCAGGGGTCTAAGCTGCTTAATGGACTTTTAAGAGGGCAATACCCCACTAATGGGACAAGAATGCAAACTAAAATGGAAGACGTTCAAATGCTGGGGCTACTCTGCTACCAATTGCAAGCTTTTCTATCCAAGCCAATGGTAAAAACAACAGCCACACAACAACTAGTGCCTTTTGAGAAACTTCTCCCAGCCACAGGAGAATAGGTAGAAGTAGAGAATAGGTGTCTGCAATCTATAAAATATTACTCCAGTACACTGTAGGATCCTCCAGCACAATTAAACAACAGTGGGGGAACTAGATTTAGGTCAAGAAATAGCTTCAGCCCAGTGGTCCAAAATGTGGTCTAAATCACTGTTTAATTTGATTTCTGCCAGCAAAAGGGGGCTTACACCAAAACCCATCTATAGATTCTATTTACAGTAGTGGTAAGAAAACTAGCACTGATATACCAAGGAGCTTCACCGATATGTAGGCGAGGCTGTTGATCTTTAGGTACAGATATTCACAGATATTCCCTTATGTTGTGGGAATGCGCCCAAATTCAACTGTTCTGGCTTAGTAAAATTACAAGGCAGAAACTAGAAGTGACACCAGAAATAGCTTTATTAAATATATTTTGAGGTAATAACACAAAACCGCATGATAAAGAACTTATTAGTCATCTGTTATCAGCAGCTAGGAATATTATAGCTAGACATTGGAGTGATGTCTTGGAGTGAACTTAGGCAATTGGTACAAAAGTGTATGGGACACTGTCCTACTGGGGGGGGGGCGATGACTAACTAATAAATTATGATTGTTGAGGGAACAGAAACAAAAGGATAGCTTCACAATGGTTTGGCTTTATTTTACAATATATGCAAACCTTCCAGATAATAACCAACCCCAACAGCATGTAGCTGTATCCTACAATAGGAAAAAAAATGGGTTTCCATTTCCTCCTCTTTCCCCTTCCCATTCATACAAACACACCATGCTCTGCATTACCTAATAAATGAAACAATCAATTAATAATCATCCCTGTTCTGGGTTCACTTGAATCTCTAAGTTGTTGTTTTACTAGACAACTGCCACTAAAATAAAGCTGACAAATGTACTCATTTCAACCCAATACTGATGTCATGTGCCTTATTTCTGCCCTTGGCTGGCCCCCACATTTTGCTGTGCACGTTCTGCACCTGGGGCCGCAATGTAAGAGGAGGAGGAGGAGGAGGAGGAAGAGGAGGAGGAAGAAGATTAATCTTACCAGGAACTCCACTTTCAAACAGACTGTAAATGTTCATTGTGTGGTTTCTCCCTACATGACTTTCTTAGTAGCTTGTAAAACTTAAAATGTCTGTATATCTATTATGTCAACCAAGAGTATTTTTAAATAAGCATTTTGTTTTAAGTATCCTAGGTATACTATAATTCATATTTAAAACTAGATCCTCCAATTACTAGATCTCAGAGCCGTAATGCCTTCAGAAGAAAACCTGGCTCCTGTGGATGACACTTCAAGGTGACAGCTGGGCAGGTAATCAGATGCAATGAGTTCCTCTTGGTTAGCTCCTTCTTTGATCCTTCCCTAGCCTGTCTCCTAAGATTCCTATGGGATTAGCAGTAGCTGTTTATGCAACTGTGGAAAGAGTAAGAACATAAAGAGTTCTGCTAGGTAAAATCAGAGGTCTAAATTCTAGGCCAACCTTCTCCAAGCTAGTTTGCGCCAGTTTTCTCAGACTGCAACTCTAACCATTGCCCATGCTGTCTGGAGTGGATGAGAGTTGAAAACATCTAAAGAGCGCTTGTTGGGGAGACTGATTGAGACCAAACAACCACTTCTCAACGGCAGGCAGATAGATGCACCCAGGGATGTGGGGAGGAGTGACTAAAAAGGAAGTGGACAAAATGACTGAAATAATGCATTGGGAATCTGAAAAGGATAGTGCAGAGAGATTAGTTGGGGTGCAGAAATGGGGGGCTATGTGATGCATCGGGGGACAGAGGGAGGGAGGCAATGAATCATAAATAATCTGGATATAGAGGTTAGCTGGCCAGCTTTGTGGAACATGCTCTATGGCTGTGTTCACCCTTCTCTTGTTGCATTTCCACTGCTGGTTTTTTAATCCATGTCCACACACCATTATCCAAAATGCATATGCACCCTGTACTTAGTTATGAGATACTACTGTTTTATGTATTGTTTCTTAAACCAGCCTCCCATTGACTGGAGTCCTTAACCCGTTCATAATGCACCTCTAGCCAAGATGTGAACATCTTTTTGTAGGGAAAAGACACCCTCGCTCTGTCAACGCCCTCTGATGTGTACACAAAGAGGGGAAGTATTGAAGCAGTGCTTGCATGAACAGAGAGGGGAGAAAGAGCTGTGAAATGCAATGGAAAAAAGAACTTCATTGCATTCTTAAGGTGGTAATGTGAATGCACCCTATACACACATGAAGTACATTTTTGCCCTCAAGGAATTATGAGCACTGTAGTTTACAACTCACAGAGTTACAATTTCCAGTAACCCATTGCCCAGAATTCTCCGTGGGACAAAATGTGTTTTGAACGTGCTTTAAATGTGTAGTGCATACACAGTCATACAGCTCGGGCTTAACAAAAGGAAACATTTTTGGTGTTCAGGGACTTCTTAAAACTGTTCTGAGTTTTACAGTAGGGTAAGTAGTTTGCCTGAATAGATTTGCCCTGCCCTGGAAATGACATTTTAATAAAGGTGGAGGGTGCTTTCAAAGACTTAACACGCCCCCCCCCCTTCTGTCTGTTTTGAATTCCTTTGAAGTCTGAGAAATGATGAGATAGTGACATCCTTTCATTTGCTGAGCTGCCTAGTGCTGCGGCAGATTTGCCTCAGGTTGCCTGCTCTACTTTATCATTCTTATTTTTACGTGCGCGCACAGACACTATTGTTGACCTTGTTCTGTAAAGTGACATTCAACTATTGCCTTTTAGTGAAATGAAGTAGTACTTATGATCACTCTCTATCTAGCTCACCTAAATAAACCTACAACAACCCACTTTCCTTGCCTTCACTGTCCTATTAACCCCAGAATATAGGGACAAGGTGCCATGTGGTATCTGGGAGAACGTAGTGTTGGCATTGAGGGATGACACAAATTTCCAACAATTCAAACACCATCCATCATGAAGTCACATCTATGGTTGGAGTCTTGCTTATGTCTGTAAATGTTTTCATTTCTGAACCTAAGCAGTTTAACCTTAAGATGGTCTCCTTCCAGTCGTCAGCAATAGGGAGAATGCACTGTGAGGGTATTCTATATAAAACTATCTAACAAGTTTGATAGGTGGTGAGAGGTGGGGGTTATCCTTTCCCCAATATTACCTAACCTACTTCTCATGGAAAAAGAAGCAGATGCCTCATGCTGCATCAAACTGTTTATCCATCCAGCTCAATGGTTCTGACTTTCAATTAGAGATGGGTGGATTTCTTAGAGCATTCTTTAGATTAACTCGAAAATTGCCTGAGTTCTTACACAGTGAGGGGGGGGGAGTGGAGTAGGGACAAAATCAGAGGAGGAGGGAGGTTCTCACTGGTCCTCAGTGTGGGTCTGGCCACCACTCTGCCACCCACTGATTTTCTTCTTGAGATCCCTCATAAGGGATGACTGCATATTCCTGCTGTGCAGGATCTGGACTACATGATCCCGAGCGCCCCTTCCAACTCTATGAATGTCCCCGCAAAATGCAGGCTAATAGATGCAAGAGAGAGAACCCTGCCAGGCAAATTTGGGAATGAGTAGAAAACCTGCAGGGGCAGAAAGAATGAGAAACATAACCCAAACAGAGGTTTGGTTGGTTGGTTGGTTGGTTGGTTTCCCCTCATGGAGCCCCTGTTTCCATATTAATGGAGGGATAGGATGAAACAAAAACAAAAACAGCTCCATGAGACTGCATGGGATAGGGCAAAATCAGAGGAACGAAACCTGTTCAGAGCATTGGGTCACAGTGCTTCAGTTCCAATCAGTGCATATCACCTAATGTCTTGCTGGAATCTCATAATGTTCTATATCACAAATGTTCTTAGTCTTGCTTTTCTTGCACCATAGCCTGTCTGGACAACAATAATGTAGTAGCACTGAAGAAGCATCACACAACAAACGAAAGCAGAATACAGTGGTACCTCAGGTTAAGAGCAGTTTCAGGTTAAGAACGGACCTCCAGAACGAATTAAGTTCTTAACCCGAGGTACCACTGTATATTCACCTCTAATGCATCGTTATTGTGTCAAGAACATGGTGCAGAATACACCAGCAATAAAACACCCATCTGGAAGGGCCCTATGAACACCCACCTGTGCCTTAGTCATTGGACTCCTTCCCACCCATTTTTTGTTGTTGAGATATTATTTTGATTAGTTTCAGGGCTCTGAGATTCTTTCAGCCTCGTTCATTCCATTACCATTTGAATCCAGATCTCAAAGTTCTCTCCACAAGAAAGGGTTGCTGGTTTGGAAAACGGGGTTGACACTTTAGAAGTATTTTGTTATGCATATTATTGAAGGCACTCCACAAATATTCAAGGTTTAATTTTTAAACATTTGCATTTGGGCAGGACATTTCTGTTTTATGCTACTGTGTGTGAACTTGTTGGCAGTAGTAATTTTGAATACTTCCAGCCCAAAGGATTGCTCTTTCTAATATTCTGTTAGAGCAATGCAAATGTGACACATTTCCAGATATTTTATGTCACAATCTTGGAGATGGTTTTATTGAGCTGCATGACATGTCAGTCAAATGTCAATCAGTTGCTTGATCTCTTTCATTTCAACTATACAGTGGTGCCCCGCAAGACGAATGCCTCGCAAGACGAAAAACCCGCAAGACGAAAGGGTTTTTCGGTTTTTGCGACGCTTCGCTAGACGATTTTCCCTATGGGCTTGCATCGCAAGACGAAAGCCCATAGGGAAATCTCGGGGACCTTTTTTTAAATGCTGGCGGTGGGGAGCAAAGCCTTCCCCCCCTCCGGACTTCAGAAGAGGTCCAGGAAGGCCGGCGGGGGCGAAAGGCTTTGCTCCCCACCGCCAGCATTTTAAAAGCGGTCCGGGATAGCAGGGAAGCGCTTCCCGCTATCCCGGACGGCTTTTGAAGGCAGGCAGGGGGGGCAAAGACTTTTGCCCCCCCTGCCTGCCTAACCGGGGGCTTTTAAATCGCCCCGGGACTGTCCGGGGCGATTTAAAAGCCCCCGGACGGCTTTTGAAGCCTCCCCCCGCCGCCCGGCTTCGGGGCATCGTCCCGATGCCGGGCGGTGGGGCAGGAACGCCTCCCCCCGCCGCCCGGCATCGGGGCATCGTCCCGATGCCAGGTGGTGGGGCAGGAACGCCTCCCCCAGCCGCCCGGCATCGGAACGATGTCCCGAAGCCGGGCGGCCGGGCGGGAAAGCCTCCCCCCGCCGCCCGGCTTCGGGGCATCGTCCCGATGCCGGGAAGTGGGGCAGGAACGCCTCCCCCCGCCGCCCGGCTTCGGGGCATCGTCCCGATGCCGGGCGGTGGGGCAGGAATGCCTCCCCCAGCCGCCCGGCATCGGAACGATGTCCCGAAGCCGGGCGGGAAAGCCTCCCCCCGCCGCCCGGCTTCGGGGCATCGTCCCGATGCCGGGAAGTGGGGCAGGAACGCCTCCCCCAGCCGCCCGGCTTCGGGGCATCGTCCCGATGCCGGGCGGTGGGGCAGGAACGCCTCCCCCCGCCGCCCGGCATCGGGGCATCGTCCCGATGCCGGGCGGTGGGGCAGGAACGCCTCCCCCAGCCGCCCGGCATCGGAAGGATGTCCCGAAGCCGGGCGGCCGGGCGGGAAAGCCTCCCCCCGCCGCCCGGCTTCGGGGCATCGTCCCGATGCCGGGCGGTGGGGCAGGAACGCCTCCCCCAGCCGCCCGGCTTCGGGGCATCGTTCCGATGCCGGGCGGTGGGGCAGGAACGCCTCCCCCCACCGCCTGGCATCGGAACGATGTCCCGAAGCCGGGCGGCCGGGCGGGAAAGCCTCCCCCCGCCGCCCGGCATCGGAACGATGTCCCGAAGCCGAGCGGCGGGGCGAGAAAGCCTTTGTCCCCCCTGCCTGCCTTCCCAGGGGCTTTTAAATCGCCCCGGACAGCGGAGAAGTCCTCCGCTGTCCCGGGCGATTTTAAAATGCCGCCCGCCAGAAGAGGTCGGGGGAAGGCGTTTTCCATAGGAACGCATTAATTGATTTTCAATGCATTCCTATGGAAAACCGTGCATCGCAAGACGAAAAACTCGCAAGACGAAGAGACTTGCGGAACGAATTAATTTCGTCTTGCGAGGCACCACTGTAAGTGCATTTTAAAAACGGAAAAACAAAAACAGGTTCTATTAAATCCAGAAGTCAGAAATACAATTCCTTGGCTGGAACATAAAAGAATGCTGTCCAGGGAAACCTGAAGGTTATAATCCTGTAAAAAAAAGGCACCTGTGACTAAATTCCATTGGAAGGAATGGAAAAGGAGGTGCGAGAAACTGGAGTGTGTTCCATTAGTCCATGAGCTAAAATTCAGTGTTGTATTCAACAAATTCATCTCAGAGCAGACCCATTAAAACCAATGGGCTTCAGTTAATTATGCACACTAATTTCAGATGTTTGTAACCATGCAGCAGCAGCATTCTGACAATACAGTGGAGATTTCCATTTCCTCTCTTCCCTTCAAGTGCCCAAAAATATGTTCTGGAGCCAACCCTGTGGAGCTTATGCAGAGGCTGAGTAATCCCTGGTGGCACTGATAGTGCAGTGTT
Organism: Podarcis melisellensis; assembly: GCF_964234715.1. Classification (NCBI taxonomy): domain Eukaryota; kingdom Metazoa; phylum Chordata; class Lepidosauria; order Squamata; family Lacertidae; genus Podarcis; species Podarcis melisellensis. Next base: position 98,561,718 of record NC_138530.1, on the reverse strand, counting down.
GTATACAACCCAATGGGTCCACTCTGAATATGGCTAACATTGAATACAACCAGTGGGGTATTTTTCTCATATATGATCTACCAGTATCGGAGAGAATTGGCTTCTTCAAAGGCACTGGATTTCTCTGGGAGATTCCACTGCACTATGAAACGTAGATAGAAATGGCCACATACTCAGCAATGTGCTGCGTGGAAAAAGAAAATCTCTTTGGCACATGGAATCTCTGGAGCACAACTCCTTTTCTGCTCTCTATGCTTGTAATTATTTTTACTCAGACTCCATGGGTTTCAATTTCAGGTCTCTTCAGTTCTTCATGGGCTCCCTGCCTTGTGATATAGACTCTTGGCACAAGGTGACTAAATTTCTTAACTCTGAAATGTTTCACCTTCAGGTTTTCTTTCAGCTTCCTCTCAATGACACTGAAGAAACTTTAACTCTTACTTAGTCTCTTGGAAGGTTGTATTACAGTGGAGCGAAAACGGCCTCCATGCTATTTGTGAGTGGCAGTTCTTTTGCAGGGGGTATCATGCCAAATATTTGTGGCAGGGGAAGTTTTTCTCAGAAGTTTTTCTCCCCCGGGGGAGAATTCATCTGGCTAACTTAATAAGTGAAAGAAACTGTATTGTTATTTCCTATTGGTGATGGGTGAAGTAAGCAATTGTAAGTGAAGAAAACTGTGTTATTCCACAATATTAAAACTTGACCCATGGTTGCACCCACAATTCATGAATGGCAAAATAGAGGCTATTTTATGGGGGGGGGGGATATCCTAGGGAGGACTGCAATTCTCCAATTAGGATGAGCTTAAAAAAAAGAAGAGAGAGAAAATCGGGGGGGGGGGGGCAGGTGTCAGAAAATTCCTCTCAGCCCTAGGTTGACTCATCCCCATATGCTGAGAAAACAGGGAGTAGTGATATTGTGCCTCTTGTTTCCCAATAAAGTGGTACCTCAGGTTACATACGCTTCAGGTTACAGACTCCGCTAACCTAGAAATAGTACCTCAGGTTAAGAACTTTGCTTCAGGATGAGAACAGAAATCATGCAGCAGCAGCGGGGCGGCAGCGGGAGGCCCCATTAGCTAAAGTGGTGCTTCAGGTTAAGAACAGTTTCAGGTTAAGAAAGGACCTCCAGAATGAATTAAGTTCTTAACCCGAGGTACCACTGTAGTCAATTCTGCTCTGAATCTAGAGAAAGGGTCTTGGTTTCACAACAAAACCACTCCAAGGCTTTGAAGGCAGGGCTAGCTGAAGAATCTGCATGAAAAGAATTTCAATCTGCCCCATATGGCATCTGTTTGGTGGCCACAAGGGATATAGCAGGTACCTATATTGTGGAATTCATTACCTTTCAATATTAAGAAAATATCTTCTGAGCTTAGTTTCAGATGTTACCTTAGATGTGGTGTTTTGTTTTCATTTGCACAAGCTTGCCCTTTCCTTCAACCTAATTTCATGTTCTTCTGGTCTCTGATTTTATGTACACTGCTTTGAAAGGATTTTAAAATTGATTTAGCAATATATACATTTGTGTGTGAGAGAGTGCCCTGCTCGCCATTGAAACCATTTTGGCTTTGCGAGCATTCCTTGCAAATATATGAAAAACCTCACTGCCAAGTACTCATAAGGAATGCTCCCAAAGCCATATGCCATGGAAAAGACCTTCCCCCTTAGATACAGAATGAAAATCTTATTTCTGCATGGAGAGAGTAACTGTTGCCTTCAATCCTAATAAAAGCTACAAGGTAGAAGAGGCAGGTGTTGCAGCAAACTGGCTCAACCACCTTCCTGCTCTGATCTGAGCCCAGGGAGTTGCCTCGCCACAACAGCAATGGGCCAGGAGTTGCAGTGGTTGCAGATAGGGCAGCAACGGCACCAACAAGGGAGGAGTCTTGGCAGGGAAAAAACTGCAGCAGAAGTGACTCCTTGTGAACGCAAAGGAAGAGGCTGTTCAGTTTAGTTAAGTGTGAACTATTTATAGAAATAGCAATGCATTAAGTGTCCACGGTAGCTTTGCAAGGGAGGATGAGGACAAAACTAGAACAATTTGACCATACACCTGTGACCACTCATTCACCACACCCCTGCAAGCTCCTAGCACAGGGGTCAGCAAACATTTTCAGCAGGGGGCCCGTCCACTGTCCTCAGACCTTGTGGGGGGCCGGACTATATTTTTTTTGGGGGGGGGAATGAACGAATTCCTACGCCCCACAAATAACCGAGAGATGCATTTTAAATAAAAGCACACATTCTGCTCATGTAAAAACATGCTGATTCCCGGACTATCCGCGGGCCGGATTTAGAAGGCGATTGGGCCAGATCTTGCCCCCAGGCCTTAGTTTGCCTACCCATGTCCTAGCAGCCCTGCCAGATCTAGTGTGCACCAGACAGGAGTGTATACACAGTCTTAGCTTTGAACAAGATCTGGAGGACTATTGGTTCCTCACCTTTGTGTTAAGGCAAAGTTACCATGAGATACAACCCTTAGGACTTCTTGATCCTTGTGTTCTCAACTTGTGCCACATGCCATGTGGTAGCTGTGAGGCTGCTGGAACAAGTGTGAAGTAAGGAGCCAAGATGCCTTTTTGTTGTGTCCAGGGTGATATACCAAAAGCCCCATGTGAATATTAGCTTACAGTCACTCCAGGGTGCGTTCAGTGATCTAGCAACTTGTCAGTTCAATCCCATTTCATTTCAAAAGCTTATTGTTTCTGGGTTTGTTTCTTTATTTAAAAAAATAAACCAATGCCTCTGGTAAAATGTATATGGTGAGTGATGTCAGAGGGGAGTGCAAAGGACAAAAGAAGAAACAACAGGCTGTGGAGGGGGGGAAATGTGCATAACCATCATCTGCACCAGAATACTGGCTGTAAAGCAGAAAGAAGACAACACAAGCCCTGCTGTGATGTAATTCCCAGCAGAGGGAATTAGAACTATAAAGCACCAAACAAAAATACGCCAACCTGACATTTGAGATGAAAGCCATCTAGCTCAAGGCAATAAAGATGATTGCCAGAGTGTTATTTCATCACACATTCCCTAGGGCTGAATGGGTTAGCAAGCTATGAGGTCACAAAACACAGCCAGAGAACAACTGGTCTCATTTCCAATTTGAGGTCAGATTTGCCCAAGGCTTCCTGATATTAGGGGAAGTCCTCTCCCTTTGCCTGCCCAGCTCTCGGATTCTACAGTCCTCCGGTTATTGTTCTTTATATACAGGCAGCCCCTGGTTTAGGTTCAATATGCGAGTGATCGGGTATATGCGCATTGCACAGAACCCAGAAGTGACAAGGAAATGTCATAAAGATGCCACTGAAACGTCATTAAAGGGTGGAACAGAGGCAGGGTTGGGGAAGAATTGGGTATTTGCAGGTTTTTCCAATGGGTGCCTTGGAACGCAAGCCACATGGAAATGGGGGAGGGGTGCCTGTATCTTTATTTACAAAAAAAAAAAATCATGGCCAAAGAAAGCATAAAACAACAATAAAATTAGATTCATAAAACAAGTGCATAATGCAGCACAAGTGAGTACGGGTACAGATTAATAAATCAGCTGGATTACTCCTTAGGGAAAGCCAAGGTGGACTCAGTCCCAGCCAGTATGGTCAGTGGCCAGGAGTGTTGGGAGCTGAAATCCAGCAATATCTGGAGAAGCACAAGTTCCACAACCTTCATTTAGAAGATGAAGCTCCCCACCCCTTTATAAGAAAATCATGTACATGCATACAGTTCCAAAGTATAAAAGCTATTTCAGTAAGTCAGACCACACACAGGTATTCAGTTACAAAGTATTTGAGCCGCACGGCTTAGACTGTTGTATCTTTGAGTCGTGAGCTTGAGCAGTACGAATGAGTCAGAATGATGGGATTTATAGATAGTGCTCACCCACCTGTAACAACAAGCTTTACAGCAAACATATGAGATCTGGGATAACTGCTCCTGAGAAACTGTCGTGCTGACAGGAATAAAAATCTGAATTTCTGCTATTTCCATTCGGCTTGAAATTATTACACTTTGCGATAACGAAAGGGATTTATAGGCACATTTAAATGTCCTCAAAGCCACGCACCAGTTCCACTTCCCTTCCCCTGTTGGGTCTTGGGACTCCTTTTATCCCAGAACACACATTTCTCTTCAGAGTGGCTTGAGAAAATATTGTTCAGCGATTGGCCTCAAAAAATGCAAATGTCTTAGAAATAAATGCCAAGCGGCTGCCTACACTGGGTAAACTTCGCCAAATTCCCCATGGATTGACTCAGAAAAGAACAAAGTTTTGTTTTGTTTTTAAGAGGAAATAACCAGGTGCCCTTTCTGAATCCATTCCAAGACTTTCTGGCCCTCAGCTCCCCTGTGGCACTGCTGTCAGCTTGCCCTTGTTCCCCAGAGACTTTCAGCCAGATGCCAGCTAGTTTAGGAAGGAGGCTGGTGTGGGCAGATCAGAGCAGAGGCAGTTTAGGGTAGCATGACTAGTGCAGTGGCACTGGGCACCATGCTGCACTGGGCACCAAAACATTGCTGTAGAACAGTGAGGTGGGAGACTCCAAATGTTAGTGTCACACAGGGTGCCACTGAAATTTGGGAGTCCAAAGTCTGCCACTGACCAGAGGGGAGAGTCTCTTTCCCCCTTGAATAGCCCTAGTGTAGGAAACAATATCTGGCTGTTAGTTTCACAAGCTGAAGCGCACGAAACACAGTTATTTACATTCTCCACTCTACCATCTATGTTCCATTGGCAGTCATTCATAACTGTAAGACAGGGCTGGAAAAACTATGGTCCTCCAGATGTTGAGCTACATCTCCCCTCATCCTTGACCACTGACCATACTGGCTGGGGCTGATGTGAATTTCAGAGCTAGAACCTCTTCCATCAGTAGTGTCTTTATGTCATATCCATTTTCAGATGCCCTTTTTATTGAGCATTCATCATGAATTGTGCTCGTGATGTTATGCAATCCTACTTTCAATACCATTCGCACTTGCAAAGGTTTTGTGGTGGTCGTACTGCTTTGTTTGCAATAGATGCATGCCCCATTCTTCTCTCATAAGTTCCTCCAACTTTTTCTTAATAAAATAAGATCTAAAAATCATATCCCATTGCATAATGTTCCAGGGTTGTTGTTGTTTTGCCTTGCCTTATGGGGCAAGAGCATCCCTCCAGATCGCAATAACGTAGTAATGTTGGTGATGCATAGCAGAACAAATAAGCAGAATTGTGTGTGGATGCCCCAGTATATATTCATCATCAATGCACTATTTTTTGGCATCAATGACATGTTACAGAACATACCCACAAAAAGAACACCAGTCTTTAGACAAAAGACAATGCTGAAACAACAGTGACCTTAAAGTTTTGTGGTTTCTGGTGTTATTGCCATTTTATTTTCAGGATTGCTCTTTCTTTTCACGAACTGTCATGATTGTTCCATAACAGTTCTGAGACATTCCTGTGTGTCAGGCTGTTTCTGCTGGCTTCCTGGTGTTTTCACACTGTGCGGCCATTCAGTCTTGTCTTTTTCAATCTAACTCCTGCACCTCAATATGTAGATGTCATCCATCTCAGCTCACCCTTGTATCATATTATCTAATTTTCTCTCTCAATGGCACTCTTTTATTTTACCATAACCTCATCTAGTTTAACATTAATAGAAGTTGTGCATCAGTAAGGAGCACAAATTTACCCACCTATAATGCAAGGAAATGAACTTTAGAGCAAATCTAGCAAGCCCTAATGCAGGCATAGCTGAGCGAATAGATTGTGTTTGCAACATATCAAATATGTTATTATTCTCTCTGCATGCTGCAGATGTTGCAAACACACGAGGTCATTGAAACAGGCAACTAACTGTTCAGCGCTCTTAATTTTTCATTCTAACAAATGCTTTGTCATTTTGTTTATGAGCGTACCACAGTTAGGGGTCTAATTGCCTCAGCTATCTATATAATTATATGGACATCAGTCTGGTAAGTTCCCTTCTGGCTAACCTGGAATGGGTCAGATCAGATGCAATTATTCAGAATTGCAAAAGATTCAAAAATCTGAATTCGTAATTGTCAATGGTGCATTATTTAAATAACTTCCCATTGCACATGTTATATTAAAAAGCAGCTGTCCAAGCTGTGTAAGAGAGAAGCAAACACACTGAGATGACTGTTTGTTTCACAATCAATAACTGCCTGATAAAGTCCCCAAACCTAGTCACTAGAAGTGTGTACCAACAACCACAATATTTGGATTATCACTTCAAAACACAGCCTGTTTCAGCCCAGAGTGCTTTGGAGGCTGCCCAATTCAGGGCTGAGGTTGAGTCTGCTTTGGGGAAAGTCCCACCCCAATTGGGAGATTTAAAGCTTGCCTATCTTTTTCCCCCACGGAGGACATCTTTTTGGAGTGGGATTCAATGACATAACCACACATTTAGATTGCACAATGACAGTTGATGTAGCAACTCTTGTGCAATGACATGTAAGACACTGATTGTTTGATGCACGGTTGTATCACCTTCCTGCAGACAAATAGTTGGTGTCTTGTAAGTGCCCCACAAATCTTGTGGCAACAAATCAGGATTAACAATGCTAAATAAACAGATCATATGAAAGCAACTGTGTTCAGTTTGATTGCTGTCTTTGATTGCTGAAGTAGTTTAATTGCACCCTGTGCATGATGCTCTGCAAATATCGTCCATGTCAGAAAAAAATTCATGCAGGAAATATAAAAGCTGACCTTTATGTGACCTTCTCTCTCTCTCTCTCTCTCTCTCTCTCTCTCTCTCTCTCTCTCTCTCTCTCTCTCTCTCTCTCTCTCTCTTTACCTTGACGCCTTTGTTTTGGGCCATTTTCAGGAAAACGGCAGCCTAATAGACTATTCCCCAGCTGTCACACCTGGGAAATGTGAAAGGGTAGCATGATAATGTGTTCTAAAATTATTCTAATATATATTTCCCCCTTTTCTTTGATTCTTAATTTTTTACATCACCTGTTCACTTGTGGTTTCTTCATCTGCTCATAACAGCCAAGCAGAAAAATACTTTTCCTGTTTTTTTAACAACAGCTCCATTTTAAGCTCTGCTTCTGATAAGCTTTTTAATAGTCGCTCCTCATATCCCGTCTTTATCCGCTTTACGTACCTGCACAAGGTCTAAAGATAAACTATTTTCCATTGCGCGTGTCAAGAGATTCAGCTAGTGTCTATTTCAATGGCCTGGACTAGCAAAGTGCTGTCAATCACTAAGGACTAATAGCTGTCACCAATCGTCCTTTAGCCAATCCTTACTCTAAGTTAAGCATTGAAGAGCAATTTGTGTTGCCACCTGTCTCCCAGGATATGGGTTCTGTTATCCTTAAAGTATTCTCTGTTGCTAAGGGCTTCTTGTTCCCAAATGTAAGTCTTTTTATTTCTCTCTCATTCTCTCCTTTCCTGGTTAGATGTTTACAGCTCTCTCTTGATACCCTAGGATGGTTATCTAGTTGGTATCCTCCCACTAACAATTAGCATCAATAATCAGAATAGGGAGAAGGCCATTTTCCTCCGTCCTTCACTTTGCAATCCCCAACCCCACTACATTCCTCAAGCCCTTCAATCTGATTTTGAGGGATACATAGGAAGCTGTCTTAAACTGGAACAAATCATTGGTCTATCCAGCTCAGCATTGTTGGAATTGACTGACATTGGCTTTCCAGGGTACCTTGAGATGCTGGGGACTGAACCTGGGACCTGGTGCTCTACCTCTGAGCGATGGCCCTTTTGCAGGAGAGAGGCTATTTCCAAAAACTGATTCCCTCCCAGTTCTGCTGATGGATGTCTACTATCAGCATAGGGACACAAGTTGGATACTCCCCACTTTCCTCTAGACATCTGTCTGCTGCTAGCCTGTTTAGTTTCAAGTCGGGCGGAAATTCAACAATCAATTTTCATCAGGAGTAGCAGACCTCAGGAGGCATAGCTCAATTACAGGTTCCTATTTAAATCTGAATTTCAGATGTAAGCAAATAATAATAATAAAATGCTGCCAAGGCAAAGTTTCTGTAACTCTAGTCAAATGACCAGTGATGTTGTAAATCAATTTGGAATGATTATAACACTGATATCAGGTGCTGGATTTTGACCTGTTCCATTCCATCCCTACTTTGAAAAGCTAATCAGTGCTACTGTTGATCATCCGACCTGGGTTATGCATCCAGACCAGTGTAACTTTATGTGCAATCCTGTGGCTCAGTCAGATAACCAGCAGTGGTACTGAACAGTTTTTCTTCATTTACTTCTGAAATGCATATTTAAACCTTGATTATGCATGGGAAACTCACTTTGCTGGTCTCTCAAAAAAAATCCAGAACAAAACTTCTGGAAAGGTAAAAAGTACCTCTCGTACCAACCATTTCTAGAAATTCATCACCTGGCTCTTAACTTTACGCATCCATCAGTCCTTTCATTCCTGAATATTGCTGCTGAGTCTTGTTTTCAGCTAAAACTTAATTCTGAGCTCCAACTTTGAACATTGGATATTACACCCTGAGATCCCTTCTCCTTTCATGGTAATTGTTTCTGAAAAGTTAGGAAAATGAAAGCTGTTAATGATAACATGATCAAGAGTTTATGAAAATGACTGGGGCATTTCTTGTTCAGATTTTTTAAAAAGACACAGACACACACACAGAATGTAATTAATTTGATAACCACGTATGTGCATTATTCGCCTGCTGTTTTCAGGCCTTTGTGTGGCTCTGGAAATTGGTTTGTTTCAAAGCTTTGGGCACCAGAGCGGAGCTGCCCAAGGGACGCTTGCGTTTGATCTTTTCTTAGTAACTGGAACATGAATCCATGCTAAAAGCTCTGCATCTTTGTTTCCCAGGTATACAGATAAGATGCATTACAGCTGTAATTCATAATGCGGTTGTTTTGCTTTGTATATCAGTGGGCATAGGACAAAGTAGCCAATTTAACTCTAGCTGAGCAGGATATGAGATGCGAGAAACATGTGTCAATTGGAGGAGAGCAAATGATAAACCTCATCTTAAACAACTGCACTGGCTGATCACACTTTTCTGAGCAATACTTTGAAGTCTTAAAGGGCTAAGACCGATCCCTGTGCCATTAAATGACCACCTTCTTCTCCAGCAGTCTGCCTAAATATTTAGGAGGCCCTGGTCCAAATCCACCATCCTCTGAAGTTAGATGGGTTAGAGCTTTTCACTAGTGGTCTCCCCCATGTGGAATCCTTTTCCAAGGGAGGGTCTTCTGGCACTGAACTGGTCACGTTTCCAGTGACATGACATTTATTCATAATTTGGCCCTGACCTTCCTGTAGGCAATCCATGCTGACTTTCATCTATTGATGATTTTTTTAAAAAATACTCTTCTGGTTGCTTTAATTATTTTTAGCCTTTTTACTGCTTCTGATCATAGCGGGTGGCCAGTGTGGTGTAGTGGTTAAGAGAGGTGGACTCGTAATCTGGTGAACCAGGTTCGTGTCTCCACTCCTCCACATGGAGCTGCTGGGTGACCTTGGGCTAGTCACACTTCTTTATCTACTTGCACTTTGACGTGCTTTCGAACTGCTAGGTGGGCAGGAGCTGGGACCAAACAACGGGAGCTCACCCCGTTGCGGGGATTTGAACTGCCAACCTTCCGATCGGCAAGCCCAAGAAGAAGAAGAAGAGTTTGGATTTGACCCTAAGGACCCTACCCTAAGGAGTCTCAAAGCGGCTAACAATCTCCTTTCCCTTCCTCCCCCACAACAAACACTCTGTGAGGTGAGTGGGGCTGAGAGACTTCAGAGAAGTGTGACTGGCCCAAGGTCACCCAGCAGCTGCATGTGGAGGAGCGGGGAAGCGAGCCCAGTTCACCAGATTACGAGTCCACCACTCTTAACCACTACACCACACTGGCTCACAGGAGCTTTCCTCTCCTGTATTAATTATAGGTGTGAGGCATACTGAGAATGGCGTGTGCTGAAAGGAGAGGCTCCTCTTTTTCCTCCCCATTAAGATCAGAACTAAAAACTCTCTGCACAGTTAGAATGCTGGTGGGTGGGGCAGAGCAGGGAATCACAAACATAACCTTACCCATTGGCACCAATGCCCCACCACAATGCTACACCACAAGGGCTGCTACTGCCACAGTTACCAATCCATAAGAGGCCCTCTCCTCTAATCCCATGACAACTAAGCTTACCCAAGCATGTTGAATGAGGTACGTTTTGAAAGCCCAAGTTCCACCCACTGTATCTATACTCTCCTCAAAGACACTACACCTTGCCCATCTTGATTCAGAGGCTTTTAGCATTCCTGCATAATAAACCAATATACTGTTTCTCTCTCAGCGGAATGTCTGCTGCATAGGGGACAGAAGGTGAGTCACCTCAATGACTAGTTTTGCCATTTTCGGAAAAGAATATAAATAGCCACAGCGTAAGGAGGAAATTGCCACTCGGAGCCTTAGTGCCACTCAGAGCCTTAGCCTTTAACGCACCACACTTCTGATTGCTATTGTTGTCTTATTCGAGATACCTTAAAATACCATTCAGTGTAGTGTGTGAGGAAACTTTTAGAACCCACGCTGAACCTGGCACAGAGGGAGTTTGGACTACATCCTTAGTCCCAAAGGTTTTCGCTGCAGAACCCCTGCTCCACCTTTGCTATTTTGAATGAACAACACCATTCTGTCATAAGAGTCGACCCAGCAGCATAATAACACTGAGCTATTTCTGGTATCCCAAAGGCCTCCTCCTTTAATGTCTTCTTGAGAGACTATTTCACTAGCTACAAGTGTCTGCCCACTTTTTGCAATAGGAATTTTGATATAAGTATTGGTGGCCAGTGGAATATTGATAGAAACAACAACAGTATTTGTGTTAATATATTCATTAAGATTACTGCTGTTCTGCTCAGACAAGGTACCTGGTTTGTAGGCCATCTCTCTAAATCATATCCACTTCAACCATTAGCTTATTGGGGTTATGCTCTAGAATTGTGCTCATTTCATATTTCAGCCATATTGAATACTTAATTGGCGTGTCTTTCCATTGAATGCTAATAACTTGCGTTATTTAACTCTTTCTTCAAAGGGTGTATCAATTGTAAAAAAAAAATTGTCCACTCCCCCCTTTCTAACCTTTTTATAATTCCAAATCAGCAAGCTGTATTTGGTAGGGTTGTACACAGACCCCCTATTCAGATTTTGATTTGATTTAGAAATCTAAATCAGATCTTGTCTGGGCCTATCTGGACCCAGTCCTCCCCCTCCCCACCACAGCTGCATGGGTGCATTTAATAAAACACAGCAAAAATCAATCTTGTCAACACATGATTCCATGAGGATTTTAATGTTAGAATCTGTTTTAACCTGTCATTAGCATATCCTCATAAAATGAATTTTAACTTTTTTGTTAGAGCCTCTATGGAACCTTTGGTCTGTAGGACATGGTGTGTGTGTGTGTGTGTGTGTGAAATTTCTGTGTAGTGTTTCACCCAAGTGCAGGAACACATGTCAGAATTAACAAAACACCGCACAAGAATAATCTTAATGCAATCATACACGCAATTACATTGGCTGCACAAGCATAATATGAATGTAATCATACACATTATTATATCGGCTGATTCTCTTTTTATTGATGCACATAGGTAACACAGAATGGAAAAAAATGCAAATGAACCAAATTAGGAAATTCCAAAATTAATTTTTGAAAGTATCCATGTCTCACCATAATTCAAGAAGAGAGGAATGCAGGGCAGAGTGAATCAGAGACAGATAAATAAAGGACTGGAGATAAGAAATCCTCTCCTGAGATAGGGCAGGGATGGGGAACCTATGGCCCTCCAAATGTTGTTTGACTGCAACTCCCACCCCACCCCAGCTGTGCTATGCTAGCTGGAGCTGACAGAGGTGGAGTTCAACAACATCTGGAGCACCACAGGCCACACATCTCTGCCCTAAGGAATTGTAGGCAAAAAGTTTTAAGGAAAGAATGAGAAAAAGGTAGGCTGATTAAAAAATATAGTTTTTTTGGGGGGGAAGACACACACAAATGCCAAGGAAATGCAATAATCTAGGTACACAGTAATAAATACCAAGGGCTATTGTCATCTGACATTTCTAAAAAGCAGGGTGCATTGAAGATGTCATATGAGGATAATCCTTCCTAAGATGTTTATATATCTGAGAAGTTAGTTGTAAATAAATGTCAAAGGAAGGTATTGGTTCATTTGACATTCATGCTGCGTATTACCAAGTATACTCTTCTGAAAGATATCAGGTGAGATAATCCCTCCACAGTAATGCCATCTCACTAGACCTCTCCTTCACAGTGTCATTCTTCTCTATGGTCTTCAGTGTTCTGCCTTCAGCACCCTGTCTTTTACATGCATCCGCATGGTGTCATTCTGACAGCTTTGATGCGTCGCATATGCAGAAATTTCAGTGTGCTCCATACAAGTGGAGAACACAACTGTCAGGGAACTGCCATCAGCTCAGGGGCAAGAGGGGAAAAGCCGGATGGATTACAGAGAGCCCCCAAAAATCATGGGAAGCAGCACCTCCTCAGCGGAGGAGAGTAACCACGCCTCCAGTGTAGAGTAGCTGCAGGGCTCGGAGGAGGCAAGGCAGTGCCAGGACAGCTTGCCTGGGCAAAGCGGGGAGGAGAGAGGTCCTCCGTTACCCACGCCCTCCCTGCGCAGTAGGCTTCTGCACCAAGAGGGGAGGCGCAGATTGGGCGTCAAGAAACTACTCTGCTGGGGAAGGTTTAAGGACCGCCCACTCTCAGATTCTGCCAGTGAATGAGGGAGCCACGGAATAGTGGTGCTCTGCATGGTGAAGGGTTTTTTTTTGCACCAATAACAAGGCTTTACAGCCGACCAGGGAGGCATTTGCCTGATTGCTCTCGAGCAACCCCCTGATACCCTTACAATAACAATATATAATAATAATAATAATAATAATAATAATAATAATAATAATAATAATAATGGTAGATTAAAAAATGGGTACCGCTTCGAAGCAAGCCTTGATTTCATTTGGACCATTCATTACTGCATCTTACAACAGTATTTTATATCCCTTGTGAAAAGAAAGTCAACGTTAGCTTTTGAAAATTTTTTATTCGTTTATCACTACAGAGTTATGTTTCCAGAAATTTGAATTTACTGCAAATATATTATATTCAGAAATGGAGACAATGCTGCATACTTAAACATAACATAAAACAGTTTTGCACCCATCTCCCAAGCCTGACTGTCACACTTCCTGAAATGACTGTGGGAGAATTCAACACCATTAGGTCCTCTCATGAACATTCCGTGAAATATGGCTGCCCTGGAGCCTGCCTGAAGAGTGCTGAAAACTAAGCATTAGAGCGTTAAAAAAAAAGCTTTTCATATGTTGCACCATGGGGTATAAGACAGTTTTGCTCTCTCTGGAAATGCTATGATGGAAGCCTTTGCAGAGCACTACCATGCCGTGTCCTCCACTTGTCCAAGGGAAAGGTTTGTGTCATTTGTTACTTACAACTTGTATGTGTGGGCACAGCTTTTAAGTTCTTTTCATTATCCATTTTACATGTGAAGCCTTTTTAACATACAACAAAGAACAATTATTTATTAAGTGAAATGCTGTTGTTTTTTAATGAACCACTGTCCTAAAATAATAGCCATATTCTTAAACAATACTTTTGTTAAACAGGAGGTGGAAATAAACATGTGAACTCAACTCCACAGGGTGGATTGTTTAAAATGCATTCTCTTTCTGTTTTCTGTCTTTGTTAATTAGTGGTGTGACCAGAAATCCCATCTTCAGCACTGCTGACTAACAGAAATGCAATGCAATGCAAATTTGTTTATTTAAAAAGTTGAATATGTCATAATTATTTCTGAAATACACCACAGCTCATGTTTGCTGCTATCACATTATTTTCGCAAAAATGATAGCAAGCATTTCATGAGTGAAGATGAAAATCTGCCTCTTCTGTCATCTCAGGAGCTGTCACCCATGTGCTATTCCTTTTCATTTCCCTATGGTGATTCTTGAGGGACAACCCATCAGGCTTCTGGTTGAATACTTAGATAACCCTCTCAAGGGCACAATGTGTTTTTCAGAGGAAGCCCACCTAGTTGCTCGCCCATTCCAAGTAGCATGACTCTCTATTCCAGTTGCTAATAAGCAACTGCTGGAGAAGCTACTGCCTTCAAGCCCTGCTTCTATGCTTTCTGAAGACACCTAGTTGTCCATTCTGAGAAGCAAATTTCTGGGGCAGATTGACTTTAGATTTGATCCAGCTGGGCTCTTTGATGTAATGTTCTACAGAAGCCCAAAGCATTTAAAATACTCAAACTAGTGGTGACTGGTGCTCATTGGCACTGATAGGGAAGACTGCAGGGACACCGACCATAGGTGGAGCCAGAGCCAATGACAGGCAGAGCCAGCTAATGTAGCTTTCGTCCCCATCCTCCTTGCTGCTTTGTTCAACAAGGCCAACTTGAGTCTAAAGAGGAGCCAGCTGGCAGGCAGTACTTCCTGCCCTGCACCGGACTGGTTGTAAATAAGAATGTGGGAAGATGACTGAGGGCTGATTCGTGGGGCAGCAACCTTTTTGCCCTGATGGACCACAATCCAATGGTTCAACTACTTCATTTATAGAGTATTATAATCCGAGGTTTAACTTTCTAATGATGCGGGTGGTGCTGTAGGTTAAACCACAGAGCCTAGGACTTGCTGATCAGAAGGTCAGCAACTCGAATCCCTGCGATGGGGTGAGCTCCCGTTGTTTGGTCCCTGCTCCTGCCAACCTAGCAGTTCGAAAGCATGTCAAAGTGCAAGTAGATAAATAGGTACTGCTCCGGCGGCAAGGTAAACAGCGTTTCTGTGTGCTGCTCTGGTTCCCCAGAAGTGGCTTAGTCATGCTGGCCACGTGACCCGGAAGCTGTACGCTGGCTCCATTGGCCAATTAAGCAAGATGAGCACCACAACCCCAGAGTCGGTCACAACTGGACTTAATGGTCAGGGGTTCCTTTACCTTTACCTTTAACTTTCTATGTCATCATTATGGCAAAGGCATTCCATGCCAATGTGATGCTCTCCATATGGCGTTGGACTATAATTTCCATTATCCCAGATAACTGGCCATGCTGTCTAGAGAGCATGCTGATGGGAGCTTGAGCACAACAAAATCTGGAGGATACCACATTAGGTACCCCTCTTTGCTTTAACTTTTTTTCCAAAGAGAAGAAGAAGAAAAAGGCTTTTCTATCACTGACAGGGGAGATAGGTGCTGAAACGGCCTGCCCAAATAGCTTTCCTCCTGCTCTTCTGATAACATGATGGTGCTGGTTACTCCTTTAGCAGAACTTTTAAAAGGTTGCTTTGTAATTCATTTATAATTTAACATAATGGTTTGAATTGCTGCCTATTGACAAAGTATCCTAATATCTATCCATGTGTGGTACACCTCCATTTTGTTTAGAAGCTCTCATGAAGTAAACAAGAGAGCACTGGTAAGTAATTTTGGGTAATGATACAATCAATACACACACACACCAAAAAAATAACTAGTTTAGGATATGTCTAATTACCTGAATATCTCAGAATATGAACTAGTTAATAATCCAGAACATGTTTAATTGTCTGTTTCAGATTAAGGACAATTAAGATGCTAATTAGTTATGGATAATTTAACAGTAGTTGCTACCATATGTAATGTTTCAAACTGGGTCCTGTGGATATCGAACTGTCATAGTTCACCAGGGCATTCCGGTGTTTCATGTTCCATGCTTCTCCGAACAATAGGAAGTTCTGTGAGAACTTTTTACGGGTTCAGTTTTCTTGTCAGGTGACAGTATTGGAGTTTTCTGTCTCTTTGAGGGTGGCACAACAGATGTACCTCAACCCTCCCAAAAGATCCAGTCCTGAAGTTGTGACATGAATTATTATTATAATAATATGAATTATTATGAAGAAGTTACCACTACATTCTAATAGATGCCAAAATGGGGCTGGTTCTACCATACACTTTAAGAGTCACTTGGCCAAGTAGGAAGTTTGCGGTGAACAACGCTTTGATAAAAGTAATAGGATATGAAATGAGAGGGGAAGGGGGAAATTAAATATCTAATACAAAACAACCTGTTTATCTGTCAAGGTGCCTTTCTTCAGCAGGATTTGCCCTGGGGTCCTGCCTTCCTGCCTTCCTTTAGGCATGCCTCATTGCCCCCATAACAAATTTCCCCGCTAATATCCTGATCTTTCATTCTTCCCTCTATCTAATCAACAATACGTTTTGTAGAATAAATGCCCAAGGAGATTGCCAAGGAAGCCCTAGTAGAAGGCATACTTTGATATATTTTTTGTTATCACAGTTATGATGTATTTCAATCCAGATGTACACCATTCCCATGAAATCTCTGTTCAGCACAGAAACATAAAATCACTTATGTCTGCATAGGAAAGAGAATGTGGAATGCACTGAAAATGGCTCTTGAAAAAGAGTAGTTTTTATTTGGTGGTGCTCGAGCAGCTGTGAGCAGACATATAACCCTGTGCACTTTTCCTCGTTTCAGAAAGGACACTGGAGATTCATAACAGTGCAACATACATGCTCATTGTTTTCATTCATTAGGAATAAGAATCAGCATTGAGAAATCATTTCCCTGAAGTGTGCAGACAGCTTCTTGAGTCTTTATATGCTTTCCTATTAATCTGTAACATTTGCCATTTTACCATAACTGGTCTGTGAAATCTGTCATTTTTCCTAATTGATTTACTGTATACAGCACTCATCACTTATTTAGCAGTGCACTAACAATATGCTAGCAGGTCTAGTCTCTTTTTGCATTTACAATTGGTGAGCCAAGGAGATATATGATTTCGTACTTCTGCTTATTTTGGACGAGTCTTATTTACTCTAGGCCTAAGAGTTTCAATGGGCTGAGCCAGGTGGGGTGGTCAAGTTTGGTTCATTAATTTTAATTAATCTCCTCTAAATAAGACAGTGGAATACTTGACTGGATTTAACCAAATTGTGGTGCTAGCAGAAGCCATTGCTATTCACACCCACGAAGCTGACTCATGACAGGGAGAAATGTTTTATTTATTAAATATAACAAGGGAGGACCAAATAAACCAAATAAAAATATAGTCAGAGCAGCAAGTTCCCTACACAGCTTAGGCCCAAGTCTAAGACCATATTCCCTCATACAAACTTGCTTGTATTTTGAGATCTTCGGAGAATACCCTTCTCTCAGTCCCACCACACTCACACTCACTTCTCTCAGTCCCACTCACACTCACATGGGAAAGCGCTGTCTCTGACAGAATTATCACTAACAAGAATGGAAGAATGGCTGTTAAAATTAACAGACTTAGCTGAGATGGTGAAGCTGACATGTTTAATCAGAGAAAAGTCATTGCCGACTTATATCGAAGACTGGAAATGCCTCAAAAACTTTTTGCATGAAAAACAAAAGACATTTGGATTTGAGGATGGGAGATAATACTTGTTTATAGAAAGTGGATTTGTCTCCTTCCCAAACCAGAATGGTGCTGAACTGAGTACCACCTTGAAGTGATAGAAGGAGCAGCATTTCTACATATAGTGCGCGTGCACGCGCACACACAAAACTCAGGGGTCAGACAGGCACTAATACTATTTCTCGAAGACTCACAGATCTACAGATAGTGGGACTTAAATGAAACTAGGTTTGGAATGTAATCATACAACCACAGATAAATGAAAGTGTGTATTTTTTTGGGGGGTGTATGGATTTCTAAAAGGCTGGTTTGTTGCATTAGTACTTCTAAAACTTAAGCAGTTTGCAGTTCTGTTACAGGATTTAGTCAAATTAACTGATTCCAGGGCAGATTTGGTTTTTTTTTTTTTTTAAATCTATCTCAGTGCAAAGCTCCTATAGCAAATTGTGGGAGAAATTAAAAAGGATTCTCTAAGGCAGAATTTACATGTTATATTATGTGCATGTTATGTTTCTCCTGGGTATATCTTTGCCTAATAGTGTGAATTTCTGAAATTGCCATCATTTGTTGCTTCAGTAACCAGAAACTATTGCTTACAGTGCAGGTACTCACAAGTTGTGGGTGAGCATGGAAGATGCGAAGCCTGCCTGGGACTGGCTGCTGAGTTTCTCACTGCGCTTAGAACCCCAACCTTATGGGATGTGCTGGAGTTTGTGCTTTTTTATGGTGCTGATTTCTGTCTTTTGGCAGCTTTTAAATTGTGGCATCCTGCCCTGAACTTCTGGGACTGAAGAAGAATAAAAACCCAATCCTTTTCTCCCTGTGCAGCTGAAGAAAGACAGAAAGAAACCTAAAAGGTTCTGTGAGTTCCAATAAGACGACAGCTAAAAATACCCTGCCAGTTTTGTTTTACGACACCTGAAAGACTTGCAGACCCCGAGGGAATTGGGTAAAAGCTCATTGCTATGCCTTGCCTTCCTCTGGGTCTGCTCTATCCAGAATGCTTTGCAGCACCTTGTAAAATCTCTCTCTCTCTCTCTCTGTTTGTGTGTGTGTGTTCCAGCTGTCAGTAGCATTTATAAACAGGACATTTTTCTGGGCCTAACTCTCTTCTGTATAGCTTTCCTCATCTCATCTCAATGTTCGAGAATAAAGTTAAGCTAGTTGTCCACTTCACACACAGAACAGAGGTGGTCTGTTACTTAGAATGCAGAGTCCAATGAATAAACCGCCTCTCAGGTAATTCTAATGTGGGTCAAACTTGGATGAGTGGTTTAAAACATTTTTTTGCACATCAAGGAGAGAGGAGGAACGTTAAAGCCCACAGCGCATTGCTGTACACAGACTAGAGGAGTTAAGAAAAAAATAAGCCCTGAAGAGTTGGGTACTGGAGCAAAATTGGTTTCCCTGTAACAAAAGCTGTTTGCTAAAATTCAAGCTGATGCTGTACACATCAAAGCAATTGTACAATACCTCAAAGAGCAGCTAGGCGGAAGAATAAGCTCCCTTTGGAGTATTTATGCCCATCTTGTAGCTCACTATTCTAGTAATAATTCTTTGCTTTTTCAGTATTATATTTCACCTTCCGGTGATGCTGTCTGTCTGTCTGTGAACATATTGAGCCACTATTGTGCTGGATTTCACATTTTCCAGTATGCATTTAAGACTTTGAGGACTGCTAAGGAAATGCAGTTGACCAAATTTGCTACATCTAGGTACAGGCATTATCTTTGCTTCCTAAAGTTTCTCTTAGAATGATGCAGGAGCTAAACGGATTGTGAGGAGAAACCGTCAGGCAAATACTCCCAGTATGAATTTGCTTCTATTTCAAATTGAATTTTGAGGTGAGTATTACAAGTCTTGGAAACATTATTACTGCATACTAGCAAATCATCATGAAAAAAGAATATCGATACCAAGGGGGTACAGGAATGCGGAATCCGATTTCTTACTTGATAATTTTTGGCTTTTATTGGTGGTGATGGAAAATAAGACAGCCCTAAACTTGAGAGCTTTCAGGTTACTGTTAGCTGTGGTAGTAGTGACTGTACTTTTCTGAATACCATTTTTGCTCTCCTAGCTGTTCACCACCATTTTTCTCACTATATAGCCAGTCCAAAGTTTATCCTGTGGATAAACTTTTGTTCAAGCCAGTGCCTTCCGGCTTGTCTTCTGGCTAATGCCTTTTAATTAATTTATCAGCCTCAACCTGCTAATTGTGCCTTCAGTTGCAGGGAGAAGTGAAGTTACATGGTCTTGGCCGCATGGATTTATAACAGCCAGGGGTGGGGAAATCATTTTTCTTCATCTTCAGAGGCCACATAATGCCAGAGCAATCTTCCAGTGGAGATCATGCTGCAGGGGGGCGGGGAGGACCTGAGTCCAAATTAAGAGAGGCAACCCCCTTCTCTCTCTCTCTCTCTCTCTCTCTCTCTCTCTCTCTCTCTCTCTCTCTTTTTCACCCACTTCTCTCCTTCCCACTTTCATGAAATTAAGCCCAAGAGTCACTTGCAGTTCTCAGGATACAGATTCCCCAGCAATAAAGTGGGCATCTAAGCATATTTTGCTTAGAACACAAAGCAGAGATATATTAACTTTTTCAGCATTTCACAGAGTTTGGGCAAAGTCACCTGTCCGCAGTGGAGCATTATAATCTGTTTTCAGGACAAGGAATTGACACACAAGTGCTTTCTTGTGATCATTGTTTCGTCTATGCCGCTACTTGGCTTTTCTGCATCTGACCTTGAGTGGAATATTTTGTTGTTTCGTTTCCCTTGGAAAAGTAGGTTGCAAGCCAACATCATGAAGATATAGTTTGGGTCGTTGTTATTTTATTTATTTATTTATTTCCTTGTCAAAGATATTTGTAATATATCTTATTTTATATTACACCAGAGACAAAGAAAAGTCTGCATCAGTGTGATTACAACTGATATTTTAGTCTGTTGTTGACAGGAAGTATTAGCCTGGCCAAACCCAGTGCCTCTGATTATCTCTTACTAGTAGAATGATAAAGAAGATTTAGAAAGACAGCTTGCGGAACAATGTGAAGCTACAAGGCTGCAGAAAGGTTACCTTTAGAAATATGTTCCACCGATATAGATTTTATTTTTTGTATTTTTGTTTAAAAAATGGGGGCATTCTTTAAAAACATTTATACATCAAAGGAAGAGAAGCAATTCACCACAATATAGAAATGCCTGCTTTTGTTTAACTTTTGTGTGGTTTTGCTGAAGCCAAAGGAGAATAAATAGAATATAAGTTTTCAGAGTCAAAATGCTGTTTAGCTTTATGGTTCACGCAATGTAGCAAAACAAAGAAGAAACAACACTGGAAAAATTTCGGATCCACTAATTACTAAATCACAGGGGTCATTTCCCCCCATTAACAGTAATAGGACCCCAATACACTCTCTGAGGAAAGTGTTATTGTGTTGTAATGTTTATAAAAGGATTAATTCTGAAAGCCCATTCACACCTTTTGGAAGTGTGCCATTATCCTGTGTCAGCTGATGTGATTATAAAATGTTGTTTTCACCATAAGATGCCAATGTTTTTTGTTTGTTTTTTAAATCTAACCTATAAAAAAAACCCCTCAAAAAACAACAACCCCACATAAAAAGAAACCAATGTCCACATCAAAACTACAAGATCTTCTCTGGTAGGGAAATCACTACTGTTCCATTTCGTAACTTTGAACAGGCACAGCCTAACAAAAGAAAAGGAGAAAAAGTCCAACACAAAACCCCAGGATCAATTGGTCTGTAATTTGAAAAGCTTTATTTGCTCCAGAGGGGCTACTTGGCTTGCAAATTTCATAAACTTCTGACAAAAGATAAAAAGGCATTTAAAAATAAAATCCCATAAGAAAGCACAGAATTAAGCGCCAACCCCCGCCGCTGCCGCCAATGGGTTTGGCATCGTACCAAATCAGAACACCTCAGACTGAGCCAGGCTGTTTTCCAAAGAGCCAAACTGGGATCGGAGCAGTCTCTTATTTATCATTTATATTATTTACAGGGTTTGTACCGTGTCCTTCATCCAAAAAGGCTATCTGAGTGGCTTAAAGCGAAAGGGACCCCTGACCATTAGGTCCAGTCGTGACCGACTCTGGGGTTGCGGCCTCATCTCACTTTACTGGCCAAGGGAGCTGGCGTACAGCTTCCAGGTCATGTGGCCAGCATGACTAAGCCATTTCTGGCGAACCAGAGCAGCGCACGGAAATGCCGTTTACCTTCCCACCGGAGCAGTACCTATTTATCTACTTGCACTTTGACGTGCTTTCAAACTGCTAGGTTGGCAGGAGCAGGAACCGAGCAACAGGAGCTCACCCCGTAGCAGGGATTCGAACCGGCGACCTTCTGATTGGCAAGCTCTGTGGTTTAACCCACAGCGCCACCGTCAAAACAATACTCTCAGGCTTACAATGTATATAAAAGAATGACACTCAAGGGAAAGAGGACAAGAAGAGAAGAGGAAAACCAAAACTTGTGCCAGCTGGGCATTATAGAAATTGGTGCCTGATTCAGAAAGTGCCTGATGGGAGGCTGGGCCCCCAACAAAGCTGGAAAAATGAGCCTTGCTTCCAAATTCTGATGTTGTGTAAGTCTGATGGAGTTATTGCCCCCAAATGAGCAAGCCTGATGTGACAGCAGAGCTGACTGACTGAGTCCTGCTTCTCACCCTTGAGAAGTGTGAGCTCCCCTTATTCTCTTGTAATTTAGTAAATGTCCTGCCTTGATTTTCTTATGTGGTTTGTCATTCTGAACAATTAAGGCTATAATTGCTTGATGTGCATACAGTCGTACCTTGGTTGTTTAACGGAATCCGTTCTGGAAGTCCATTTCACTTCCAAAACGTTTGCAAACCAAGGTGATTGGCTGATTGGCCATGGAAACAATGCTGACAGCCAAAACAGATGTTCTGCTTCCAAAAAACGTTCGCAAACTAGAACACTTGCTTCCGGGTGTACGGCA
The DNA here is from genome assembly GCF_964234715.1 of Podarcis melisellensis. Classification (NCBI taxonomy): domain Eukaryota; kingdom Metazoa; phylum Chordata; class Lepidosauria; order Squamata; family Lacertidae; genus Podarcis; species Podarcis melisellensis. Next base: position 98,539,295 of record NC_138530.1, on the reverse strand, counting down.
TTCAGGAGCCAAAACGTCCGAATATTAAGGCATTGGACAACCAAGGTACGACTGTAATTCATATGGCCATCAAGACCTTAGGTTTTAAGCATGCTTTTTCCATGCTTTTATTTTAACCCTGAATTTATCCAAAGGCATTGGTTCTGAAACTACTGTGCAACTCTGCCTTCGGTACAAATACCCTGGGCAAGTCGCACATGGATTTCTGCAATTCCCCTAGGAATTCTTATTACTTTGATACATGCATTTTGTCAGCACATGTTTGTACCTCCTTATGCCTGTGACTAGTTGAAGGGGGGGAAAACCCATTTAATCACTTACATAGTGGCTTGGAGGCTGTCACAAAACACCTAGATTTAGAGTGACAGGTGATTATTTAAGGGTGAAAATAACTTGCCGTTATTTGCCTCAACTAAAAATAATTGCCTGTTTCTGAATTCGGAGATCTGTCTTTAAAGCAGTCTTATTTAAAATGGAAATAATATAGTTTAACTATTGGAATGTCATTTTAATTTCCCTGAAACTCATTAGCTGATTTATTGTCAAAGCATCAAATGTAGTTGGATTACCCTCCTCTCTTTTCTCATTTGCAAAGTAGCATTGCAACTACTTATTCCTCTTTTTTGTGATAGGATATGGCACCTCTGAGTATGATGTGTCATTTTCAAAGGACACATAAATGATTCAAAGTTTATATCCATGTGCTGCAGAGCTGTCAGATGCACACAAAACACAATGTACAAAGGCACTTTCCTCCAAAACAGAGAACAAGACGGAGGAAGAGGACAGCCACAAAGATGTTTGATGGATGAAGTGAGCCGCTCCTTTCATTCTGTTCTGATGCTAATGTGGCTGTGAAGGTTGTACGTCCAGGTGACTCTTCCCGCTCATTGCATAATGCAGCTAATGATCAGCATTTGTAACATTAATATAATCTTTCTGCTTCATAATGTACTGCAACACGTGTACTGGTTCGCTGAATGATTTATATCCTATGTAGTAATACATTTCCTAGGGTAATAGAGGAAATTGATTATCTTGCACAGAGGTTTCCTGACATGATGCATTCCGTGTTCATCACAAATATAATTAGCTTACATGGCATCGTATTTCATTAACTCAAGACTCTTTGATTTTGTTGATAATTGATAAGTGCCCTTTCATTAATTAAAATCAGGCATCTCAATCTTTGTAAAAATTCAAAAGCTTCCTTGTTATCATGTTTATATATATAATTAAAATGTTGATATATGTCTCTCTCTAATTGGGATCATTCTGTATTCTGTTGATCTTCAATGAATAACATGAATATCCTGCAATACTTGTCCAGATATATATGGAGTTCTAATGGATAGATAGATAGATAGATAGATATAGATAGATGATAGATGATAGATAGATAGATAGATAGATAGATAGATAGATAGATAGATAGATAGATGATAGATAGATAGATAGATACAGACAGATCTATAACATAACAGAATATGATGTATCAGAGACTACAGAAGTTTTATACACACATGGTCCAAGATTCTGCGTACACAATAACTTTGTAGCATTGTAGATATGCACATCAATAAGACCCTATCTAATAGCAGACTTAGGTAGCAACTGTTTCCAGAATTATAGCCAAAATGGGGCAACTGAGAAATAAACACTTGCTTGAAGGAGCCCAGAGATTTATAGAAAGACAAAAAAAACCTAAGGAACCACACCTCAAAAAATCAGCCTAATGAAGACTGAGCATGCTCAGCAGCCACAAACTGTAGAATGACAGCTGGGAAAGAGAAGGGAGAAGAGAAGTGGGATGTCCTGCTTAAAGGGAATGGCTGGCTGGAACCCTGAATTTTCTTTTGGGTGGGAGGATATAGAACAAAATGTGGTTGTAGGTCCCACTATCAGTTTGGACGCTAAATGCTACCTCCACCAATTATGTTAGTGGTTTCTGTATGCTCTGGTATGTTCAGAGAACTAAATCAGTTTGTAAGTTAAAAGAAGTGGTGTCCTGGTTTTTACTTTTTGAAACACTTAGGCAACCCTAAGTGTACCTGCACATTTGTCAGCACTTTTATCATTTCCCATTAGGAAATGAAAAGGTATAACTATTAATATAACATTTCCCTCCTCTTCTTTCCTTGTCCTGTTCTTCCTTTGGCCCGCAGAAGGAAGACTCAATAACAGGAACTGGTAAAAGGGCATACTCATTGAAATACAACAAAGAACTTGTGCCAATCCAAAAACACAACCATGGGCAGGTGGTTGGCTGGAGGCAGATCTTACTTGCCAGAGTCGCCCAGGCAGGTGGCTGTTTCCAAACTGTTGCACTATTCTAGCCTAGGGAAATCCACACACAAAAAAAGTATAAACAGAGGTATAATTTGATGAACAAGGAACTGAAAGTGTCCAGCCAGTACGCATTCAGATCCACCTCCCTATGCCCATATGAATGAAGACAGTCAATCTGTATAATGTTGTTTTGAATGGGGTGTGTGCCCATTCCCATCCGTGTTCTCACACAGCTAGCCAAATCCATGCTTACATGACTGTATTGAGACTCCGTGACGGGATGGGATTGCAAGCAGCACTTTTTGCTTTTGCAGTTAAGCTTGTGTCGAGAACCTGGCAAACCATAGGGCACTCAAGTTTATGAAGACTTGACAAAATAAATGAAAAATTTTCATTTCTGTGTGCATAAATGTGGTAGGCTGAAGTATGGATGGATTTGAAATGACAGGGTGGTGGCCTATGTGACCTTGAGTGGGGGAAATCCTGGGCAGGACAGACAAGAAATCCCTAAAGCCTGCAATTCATTGTGTAGAGCCTGTTAAGAAAACAAACAGGATGTTAAGTCTGTGGCTCAATAAAGATATAAATCAAGACAGTAGTCCTCCTGCTTTATGAGCCTGATAGCATCCCACTCATCCTAGATGTATTGCAAGGGATAGGAGCTGATTTTCTTCAGTGATCCTTTCAATATCGTTTGCTATTTCTCTCCTCTTCTTCTTTTGTCACAAAGAAGCAAACAAATAGATTGATGGACATTTGAAAAGCTTGAAGCAGGAGGACGGGTGGCAAAAGCTTGACTGGCTGAGAAACTGAGACGCTTGCATGTCTTTCTTGATGAAAACTGCTGAATAATGGGGATCAGTCAATATGCGTTGAGGGGTGTGTGTATCACTTTTATATGGAGGGAAATCAATGTTTGCTGAACGAGTCTATCCAGAATCAGACCATGGGCTATTTTCTAGCCCTGGCTCTGGGTGGTACTGACTCTCTAGAACCTTGGGCTGGGGCATTTTCCAGTCCTAGTAACCTTTGGCTTAGATGCACTGGGAATTTACATTACAGTCTTAGGCATTCAAAGCACAATCTCTATAACTGAACGAACACCTCTCCCAGATGCACTATATCAGATATATTTCTACATTACTAGCCTCAGACTATGGATCGATTCAGTCCAGTATTGGGTACTCTGAATGGGCAGCGGCTGTCCATCACCTTCCCAGAAGGAGGTCTTCCTAGTCCTTGAGCTCCAGAAATTACACGGGAGTAAACCCTAGGTTTTCTACATACAAAACTTGTGCTCTACTGCTGTTCAGCAGTCTCCCAGTGGCATACTTCTACTGTCAGTTCAGCTGTAAGCAAATAAGTCACACTGATTTCAACAGAATGTCTCCATGAATTACTAGGATGTAGGATTTCAGGCAAAAACAACATTTTCTTCCCATGCAAAAGATATTTAGTGTACTGAAACACCTTTGGGCATAGTGAATGAGTTTCACAAAACTATCTGGAGTAGAAGATGGTCAGCTGGAGCAAATTTTAAATCTAGGTCTGCCCACTTTCTCACAAGCCCTGCTTATGTACCTTTAACAGTATCTGGTCTAAAGAAGTAGCACAGATAGCAAAGCTTAATACAGGCACGTATTTGAAGATATTGCCTTTTCCGTCAAGTACCACTTCCTTCCGTACCCTGTGGATGTTTAATTCATCGTCTTTTGTTTCCGTGCTTTCATTTTGATCCACGCTGCCATAACGGCACAAATAGATGCCTCCCAAATATCCCAGTGCACAGCATGTATGCATGATTGAAAATTCCAGACCCTCTCTTTTGTGTTTGTTTCAGTGCTGAGGGGATTAAGCAGCCGAAGAATACATTACATGGGCAGGAGAGCATCCAAATCGGGAACAACAAATGGAGAGCCGAGGCAAGAAAAAGCAGCAGTTTGTAATCTTTCAGGCTTCACTGAAGTCTAATCCTGGTTCTGGGCTCACTTGACTGACCTCACAGTATGCTCTTCATCTGAACAGTGGTGTACATTCGTTCTCGCATCGCCGCATCTCGACTCCTTGATCCACCTTGTTGTTAAACTGACTCTGGTTCTGGCTTAAGTAAAATGCTGAAACTTCTCTGGCTATCCCTGCACCTAGCGTCTGAAGGCATCAGAGTTTGTTCTCACAATCGTAACTCCTCTCATCTCTAGGGAGGCAGCAGCAGACGGCATGCAGGCACCTGAGCTATAGTTGGTTGTGTTGCCACTGCTGATTGGGAGGTAGAGGTTGAGGGGTTAAGGTCAGCATAGTTCACGTGCGCTGGCAGAGCCACTCAGCTCTTCCCTTCTAACTCCCCAGTGCTGCCCCACCACACCACCTGCTCTGGACACCCCAAATATTTGCCATACTGTGCTCCAAAATAAAATGATGACTGTTTCAGACAGGCAGTAGTATTGAGAATGTTGTTGTTTAAATTTGTATACCGCCCTATACCTTCAGGTCTCAGGAAACTTACAACATAAAACCACAACAAAATAATAATAATAATAATAATAATAATAATAATAATAATAATAACCCAGATTGTCAGATCTGTGAAAGCAAATGGCGTGTAAGCTGGATGTGCAGCAAAGCCAACTGAATGCCAATGACTGGGGCTGCCAACCCTTTTATAACAGTGGGGACATTTGAAATTTTGAAAAGGGATTGTAGGTGACTGTCACAAACGGCTCCTGTGAAGGCATGGCATAACACAAAATGGCTGCCATGGGGGGTATGGCATTTGGCTGCCATATCTGAAAGAGCACGAACAGCGGCAGCACAAAATGTTGTGGGCATGCCTCCGATCAGTTCCCCACACCACCACCAATGGGAGGAAAGGCAGCTACATCAGCCACCACAACACTCACTCACTCACTCACTCCCACAGAGGTCTTTGCATCTCTCCTCTGCTCAGAACAGATGGGAGAGTAGGCAATCTGTTGGGAGATGGGAGAGTAGCCAATCCTCCAGTGAAATGTGGGCATGTTTGAATGGGGATGGTGGTGTTCAGTGTAGAAGAGGCCGAGCTTGTGTAAACAGCATACCCTCCAACATTTATCTGATGAAAAAAGGGTGTCCCATTCCATAATGATAATTTTTACTATTTATACCCCCCACACCTTATTGGGTTGCCCCAGCACTCTGGGAAGCTTCCAACATATATAAAAACATAATTAATACATTAAACATTTTTTTTAAAAAAAATTCTTATACAGGATTGCCTTCAGAAAGCTCAGAAGTCAAATAACTCCCTACCCTCCAACATTTCTTCAATGAAAATAGGGATGTCCTGAGGAAAAGCAGGATATTCTGGGATCAAATCAGAAACCGGAACGGCTTCCCTAAACCAGGGGTGCCCTTGGAAAAAGGGACACTTGGAGGGGTCTGAAACCGAGCAGGAAGAGCAAACAGGGTATTGAGGGTTTTTGAGGAGATATTTACCGACAACCTCCACATGTTGCAAAAGAGGTCCTGGTAAGCACATTGGCCGTTCTTGGGCACCATGTTGGTGACCTTTGGCCTTTTTGAGTAAGGAACATGATGTCCTATTAAGTCAATTACAGAGATCACATGATGGTCAACAATGGTGCAGTTTTGTGTTGCCAATGCTGCATATTTGCTTTTGTGGGACAAATGTCCTGAACCTGCGATGCCAGCATGTAGGAACGACCCACGGTAACAGAAGTTTCACACATTGCCTCATCTTGCATGCGAGCTAACACACTAACTGCGTGCTTGCAGATCTCAGAACAAGAAGCACAACTCCGAGAATCACATAGCAGTCCTGTGGAGTCTCCTGTCTCTAGTATGTTAAAATATTTAATAACACTGTTTGAATGAATCAGGGATATGAGATCAAATACAGAACATGAGGGTTCTTTTTTTTTCTTCCTTTCAAAGGGAAGGTTTGAAGGGAGAAGAGAATATACTGAAACTGGAGATTACTGTAAAGGACCTGTGTGCCTGTGTGAAACGAGGCAGAGATAGAGAGGCGCTTGAGCAACGTATTAATTAAAGTAGACATCACAAGCAAAACTCAGATGATTCCTGAATCTTTTGAATTTTCTCCCTTTTAAGGGAATAATTACTGTCGTTGCATAAAGACTCCAGTCTGTAGGCTATAGATGTACTGTAAATTAATAATAGCGCTTTAATTAGATATACCCAACACAGAGTGTCCAGTACTAAATTCAAAAATTATTGCTGATCCAGGAAGAGGATATTTGGTTGTCTGATGGAAGAAAGGGAAAGATGGGTGAGAAATTTTAATTCAGTTCCTATTTAAAGGTGAAGCTACTTAATTCGCACTTTTTGAAACAATATGTGAATCGATATAGGTATCCTTCGAAGTTCACACTTCTCCAAATTTTGCAGTACACATCTCCAGCCCAGTAATGTGTGCATAAATGCATGTACTCGGGAAAAGTGTGCATAAAAACACATGTATTTGCGAATGCAACACTTGAAATGCATTATATTTCGGGATACTGCTTTGCAAAAATGTGTATAAAAGGCAACATACAAACTCATGTATATTAGGAGAAATTCAGCCTAAAATGCCAAAGAATTTTAATGAGGACTTGTTTTTAAAAATTGGAAATGGATGTGGCAGTGTGGAGAAGTGAACTTAAGGTAAGAAAAATGACAAACTGAGGGCAAACAAAATTTGACAGATTTTGCCAATCCCTAGACATGGGGCAGGAATTCTCCCTTTAGAATTCCTTCCATAGGGAAGCTGAACAGGCTAATACAATCAGTGCCTTCTGCAAACAATTGAACATGTTTCTATCCCAGCAAGAGTAGGGAGTTGTTGTTGTTGTTAACCAGGCGGGTAATTTTATGTTTTATTTATTAAAGTTTTAGAAGTACAAAAAGAGAAATCAAGAAAACATCCTTTTAAACAAGAAAAAATAAAATACAAAAAAGGAAAAAAGAAAAACCAGTAAGCAAAGAAAGAAAGAAAAAAGGAAAAAATACAACAAATCTTCCCATTACTTTCCTTTCATTAGCTTATTTTCCTGACCTCCTCACACCTCCCTTTCTTGTATTCTAAGTCAATTATCCATTTCAGCAAATACTTTCCCTCTTTTCTAATTTTTGTCCTGAGAATTTATCTTGATACTAATATAAGTTTACTTTCCCTCCTTTCACCAATTAACAGTCTATTTTTCTTAAATCTTTGTTACATTTCTGCTAGAGTCACATAAATTCATTCCAACATCATTCTAACATTCATTGATCTTACAATACTTTTGTAAATAGTCTTTAAATTTCTTCCAATCTTCCTCCACCGTCTCTTCTCCCTTATATTTTTATTTTATTCATTTATATAAAAGATATTTATATATTGCTGTGTCATAAAAACATACCACACAGCCTTTTACAACAACATAAAAAACATAAAACCAAACAGTAGCATCGTAAAAAGTTTTGAAAAGGTCAAAAGCAAAAATGAATTAAAAATAAACATTAGTAGACCGTTCCCTACCACAAATTATGCAGTTGATTTTCCTGCACTTGGGGAAATCGTGGGGGTCAGGATACTCAGAGTGCAATGGGCGAGTCTCACCCTGGTTAAAAAACCTTCACGATCATAGTGTCTCCTTTGCCAGGTAAGCATTGTGTATTTTATTATGTTATTGGATTTGTTAAATTTATTTTTATTTTTATCATTGATGCAGTTTTGCAGCCACCCTTAGGGCAAAATGCCATGGGGATGGGATGTAAAAAAGAAAATAAGTAACTATATACGTTGCTGCATAGATAATATTGTTTGAAATGTATGAGCAGCAGAAAGGACACCTGTAGGATATTTTGATAGGTCTGAACAGCCAGTTCTAGGGCGTGGGCCAAAGAGGTGATGATTGGGTCCAGAATGGGTAAGAGAAGAGTATAACTCTGCAGATAGGTGGGGATAGGAGAGGAATTAGTTTGGTCCACTTTTACAACAGACTGATGGGGGGGGGGAATTCATTCTGTCTGCTTTTCACAGTGAATAGATGCTCTTGAATTTGCTTGCAGATCAGAAAACAACTGCCAAATTATGCAGTTTTCTAAATTTCAGTGTGCAAAATGCATGCACAAAGCCAAACATTTTATGTATAAAATGTGCACTTTAAAGTGTGTATCTTATGTAAGTAGTATATAAAAATGTGTGCAAAATTTAACACAGATTCTAATGGCAATTATTAACTTTTCAGTATCTATATTATCTCACATGTCAGAATATTGTCTAGATTCTAACAAAATGATGTTACCAAAAATCTTATTATTGTTTCTAAGTCTACCTATCTGAATTACAGCAAAGACTCTAGAGAAATGGCAAACAGTGATTAGAACCTTTATTCTTCAGTGCAAGAGACCTAGACAGTGATGAACTGTATTATCTCAACATCCCCAGAGAGTGGGTTATAGGTCTACCACATTTGTAAAGGCACCATGATGTGGGCCATATGCAAAATGTCATTAGTATGATAAACTATGTAAAAGAGAAGATTTGGATACAGTTGGAATAACAAACCTATTTGCAAAAGCAGAATTAAGGATATGGCAACCAGGGCTATCACCTATATCAGCATTGATACCCTTTGCATTGCACCCCTCCTTCTAAGCACCTGATAGAAAATTGGCTGATACAAAATGGAGAGAGAGAGAAAAGGCTTGTACAGATTGATACACTCTTATAAATATTATATTTCTCTTAGAGGAGGGCAAATTATGGAAAGAAAGGAGGGAGTCTATCTATTAACACAAGGAACTTATCCCTTTTATTCTGGTAATGGCACGATTACTGATAGCAAAAGGCTGGAAAGGCCACATCGCAAAATGGAAAGAGAAAGTATGGAGAATTGTTTTATCTGGGAAACTAACTAAGGGAGCACATTCCCTGAATGACCATAGAATCATATCAAGGAATTGTAGTGTTGGAAGGGATCTCACAGGTCATCTAGTCCAACCCCCTGCAATGCAGGAAACTCTTGCCCAACGTGGGGCTTGAACCCACGACTCTGAGGTTAAGAGTCTTGTGTTTGTATCTGACATGGATATTTTGTTGAAATACGGCACCATTATATAAAATACTCCAATGAACACCCTGATGACTGGCACCCACCTCTGTTCAGGAGGAGTGGGTGGGAGTGGGGATGCTTTTGAATTATGGTTCTGGAGGAGACTCTTGAGAGTCCCATGGACTGCAAGAAGATCAAACCGATCCATTCTTATGGAAATCAGCCCTGAGTGCTCACTGGAAGGACAGATCCTGAAGCTGAGGCTCATGAGAAGAGAAGACTCCCCGGAAAAGACCCTGATGTTGGGAAAGATGGAGGGCACAAGGAGAAGGGGGCGACAGAGGACGAGATGGTTGGACAGTGATCTCGAATCTACCAGCATGAGTTTGACCAAACTGCGGGAGGAAGTGGAAGACAGGAGTGCCTGGCGTGCTCTGGTCCATGGGGTCAAGAAGAGTCAGACACGACTAAACGACTAAACACCAAATGTTCATGCCTATATTCTTTTTCTTTAAAATTAAAATGTATATATTGTATTAAAACAGATCCTAACATCTGACTTTGTGTGTTTTAATAAATCTATGCAGCCCACCTAAAAGACTTGTAAACTTATCTCTACCTTAGCAGCAAAAAAAGAAGTATAATGAACTCCCCTCTGATCTCAACAGTTGGCAGCATTCAGCTTGTTGTGGTGTCCTTTTCTGGAACAGGCCGCATATCATTATGCTTATGATATATAAAAACATGAAGCATTTTCAATTGCGTGTTCAGACCCAGAGACCTCCCTCCTAAATAAAGACACATTTGACTCAAATTTTAGTTTTGGTTTTTGGAAGAATTTAGGCCACAACTTTATTGATTACAGAAAAGTGAGTGGTTGCATAGGCTCTGGTTCGACTAGCTCTCTACACCGTTACAGTTAGCGCTGACCCAGAGCTCTATCATAGGTCACCAAGGATGAACACCTGAGGAAGGTGAAAAGCCTGGGAGCAGACTCTATTCACTCCCCAGATGCTCCCCTGGACTCAGGCATGGGAACAACCCTTTTGGGGGTTGGCCAAACCACGTTGAGTCCCTGGATTCCTTTAACGGAATAACCTTCACATAAGGATGGCGAGACCGTTCTCCCATCCCTATTAAATGAACCAGTGCCTATCCGCAATCTTACAAGTTGTGATGAATTGCTACGCAGCAGGCTAAACCCAAATGGCAACAGCCAATCAGCCAAGTGGGAGAATTCCTGCCATGCCCCTGTCCCAACAACAAACGACACACGACGGCATAGCAAGGTCAATTGCAAAAGGCTCTAAAATTAGGGAGAGGTGGGTGGGTGTTCCGAATGCATGAGCCGAAAGAGGAAGCTCTGGGTCACGTGCATGGGTTTATATAGATCCCTCGATCCAACCCCATATAGGTCCCTCAACTGCAACCCCATTGGCCTGATTGAAACCCAGCATCGAGGGACCTACCAATCAGGTGTTGTGGCTATCCAATGGACCCACCCACAACCAAGAGGTCAGTCTCCAGATCTCGCCACAACATGTGCCCTCTTTTAGGGAGGACACAATCTGTGGTATAAGAACATAGGAAGCTCCCTGTGTCAGGTGCTTAACCCAGCTAGTTCAGTATTGTCTACAATGGTCTAGGACCAGGGAAACTGAGTTTCATCATATTTTCCTTCTCATCCATGAAACACATTGGGTGACCTTGGGACAGACATTATCTCTCAGCTTTAGCTACCTTGCAGAGATGCTGTGAAGAGAACATGTTGCAAAAGATGAAATATTCAGTGTCCCAAGTCCCTTGGAGGAGGAATGCTGGGATTTATAATAACAAACCTCAATAATTTCTCTTTGTAAAGTGACACGTTTGACTTGAAAAGCCGGTGCTTCCTTCTCATCTCAGTTATAATGAAGGAAAATGTTTGCGATTCTTTCAAAACCATTGGCGTTTCACATATGCAAATCAGGTAGGTATATAAACGTTGAGTAACCTCTCTGCCTCTTCCAACTGAGCAGCAAAGTGAACTATGCTTAGCAAAGAATGCTGGACTGGAAAAACCTCCTAACCCATCAATTAAGGAGCAACTGCTCTCCAGAGCTACAATAAAAGGCATTGAAAATGTATGAAGATATTAAATGAACCTCTGAAGCATACACTGCAGTCTATCACATAGTGTATATATATTTATGCAGAGCAGGAATATTTGGATAAGAATAATACAGTGTGAAAATCCCTGTTCAACTTAAAAAAGAAAAAGAAAAAGAAAAAAATACTTTAACCACTACAGTGAAAAAGTTTAGACTTAAGAGATAGTTGATGACGGTTTAACATACTAAAACAGTGAATAAAATGTTCTTTAAAAAAGAGGTTTTAAATATACCTCGCCAGTAATGGATTTTATTACAAATACCATAAGAGCTTGGTAAATGGGCCGAAGTTGCGTGCGTGATGTCACACATGAGGTCTAGACATTGGGAGCAGCCAGGGGCAGAGCTGAGCACAGCAGCAGCATGGTTTCAGTGGCCGGTGGCTCCTCCCTCTCCACTGCTGCCAAGAGGGGGGGGGGGCTGCTTTGACTCTCCTTCCCCTCGGTGCCAAGAGGAGGAGGAGCTGGACACTGAAGTTGCACTGCACTCAGCATCCTATACCCCCTGATTTATTGGGGACATAAAAGGTAAAGGGACCCCTGACCATTAGGTCCAGTCGTGGCCAACTCTGGGGTTGTGGTGCTCATCTCGCTTTACTGGCCGAGGGAGCCAACGTACAGCTTCCGGGTCATGTGGCCAGCATGACTAAGCTGCTTCTGGAGAACCAGAGCAGTGCATGGAAATGCCGTTTACCTTTCCACCAGAGCGGTACCTATTTATCTACTTGCACTTTGACGTGCTTTCGAACTGCTAGGTTGGCAGGAGCAGGGACCGTGCAACGGCAGCTCACCCCGTTGTGGGGATTCGAACCGCCGACCTTCTGATCGGCAAGTCCTAGGCTCTGCGGTTTAACCCACAGCGCCACCCATGTATCTTTTACTTGGGGACATGGGGGGGCAAATGGTTTGGCTCCCATGTTGGTGCCCCTGCCGCATAACATGGTTAGTTCCTGGAAGAAGTCACCATTCTCCTTAGACACTGATGGAGGGGGAAGTGTGGCGCTACATCTAGTAAGGGCATCCATAACCGACTCAGATAGCTGTACCCGTTCCAGTTATCAGAAGGGTTTTAGAAGTCCTGCACAAAATTTACCGTATTTTTCGCTCTATAAGACGCACTTTCCCCCTCCTAAAAAGAAAGGGGAAATGTGTGTGTGTGTTATGGAGCGAATGCAGGCTGTGCAGCTATCACAGAAGCCAGAACAGCAAGACGGATTGCTGCACAGCAATCCCTCTTGCTGTTCTGGCTTCAGGGATAGCCGCGCAAAGCCTCTTCAACAACATTTGATTCAGAATATTTTTTTTCTTGTTTTCCCCCTCTAAAAACTAGGTGCATCTTATGGTCGGGTGCGTCTTGCAGAGAGAAAAATATGGTAACTAAGAAAAATAATGTTTTTTGCTGCCAGCATTTTGCACCCTCACAATGCCTTGCACCTAGTGTCAGTGTGAGGCATTGTGTGTCTGCTTGCAGAAGGGTGTGTGTGTGGCTGCGCCACACACACACACACACACACACACACACACACACACATATATATATATATATTTGCTTTCGTAGATTTTCATGGGTACAGGAATGCAGGTTTTGGTGTCCTCGGGTGTCTTCCCGTGTAAAAGTTGGGGTGTCTAGGCGACGTTTCGACGAGGTCTCACTCGTCATCTTCAGGCTGGTGCTTTCGGCTTCTTGTTACTGGAACAGAGCAGGATCTCAGTGTTTGAGTTCCTATAAATACTGTTGAGGGGGTGTGGTGTATAGCCTCCAATGTTCTGGGCAGAGAGGAAGTTCCCAGGCTAGTGTGCCTTTTCTTCTTTTGTTCCTTAATTACTTGAGGGATATCTTGAGTGATTTCTTGAGTGATATCCTGAGTACCACTTAGGTGGGTCATTAGGTGTGGATTAGTTGCTAAAGTCTTTGTGTCTTGACCTCTTGAACTTTGTGAAGAGTTTTTCTGAGAAGATGGCTGTACTGCACTTAGTTGTGCTCTGGCTTGGCTTCGTGTATAGGGGCGAGCTGTGGTTTTGTGGCCTGTGTCAGCCAGATCTGTGTAGGGATTGCAGGGGGGTGCAGCATCCGGAGGTGCCACCCTGGTTTGGCTACTGGATGGTGTCTGTAATTTATCTGTGGAGAGGGTCTGGGTTTGGGTCTGGTGTGGTTGATTGGTGATAGCGTTCTGTGTGCCTCTGGATCTGGTGTCAGTTTTTGTGGGGAGGGCTAATTTCCAGATGTCTGGCAAGCGGGATGTGTCGTCACGCTTGTTCATGTTGTGAGGGTGTTTCTCTATCTCGATGGCTTCCATGATTATTCTCTTGTGGTGATGTTCCATGTTAAAGAGCAATTTGGAATCTGCAAAATTAATTTCGTGTCCTGTTTCTTTCATGTGTTGGAAAAGAGAGGAAGTTTTTTCTTCTTTTTTGACGGCATTCTTGTGTTCTGCGATACGTGCATTTATTCGTCTGTTTGTTTGTCCAATGTACGTGGCTGGGCAGACTTTGCAGGGTATTTCATAGACCCCTTGGTTTTCCAACTGGATTTTATCCTTGGGGTTTCTGAGGATATTGGCTATTTTTTGGTTGGTGCAAAAGGCTGTTTTGATATTGTGTTTATGGAGGATTTTGCTAATTTTATCTGTAGTGCCCTTGATATAAGGAAGGAGGGCCATGCCATTGTTTTCTTCTGTGTCTTGGTTTTTGGGGGGTGTTTCTTTTTGGATTAGCTTCGTAACCCTGTTTTGCTGGTATCCATTGGCAATTAACACATTTGAGAGATTCTGTAACTCAGTTGTCAAGTGGTCTTTGTCAGCCAGGCGTTTGGTTCTGGAGATGAGAGTCTTGGCTACGGAGTTTATTTGTGCAGGGTGGTGGTGTGATTGTGCATGTAAGTAGCGGTTGGTGTGTGTTTTTTTCCGGTAGATAGTGTGTCCTAGGGAGCCATCAGGTTTTTTGTAGATTAGGACGTCAAGGAAGGGAAGTTGGTTGTTGGCTTCTATTTCCATAGTGAATTGTATTTTGGGGTGTAGGCTGTTGAGATGTGTGAGGAAGCTATCCAGTTTTTCCTTCCCGTGTGGCCAAATTACAAAGGTGTCGTCAACATATCTGAGCCAAAGTTTGGGTTTGTGTTCTGACTTGTCTAAAGCATTGGTTTCAAAGTGTTCCATGTACAGGTTTGCGATGACCGGTGAGAGGGGTGATCCCATAGGTGCTCCTTCTATCTGTTTGTATCTTTGTCCATTGTGGATGAAGTACGTGTTGGTTAGGCAGTGGTTGGTCAGGTCCAAGATGTATTCGGGGGGATTGTATTTGTTTTGAATGGCTGTCAAGGCTTCATTAATGGGCACTTGTGTGAAGAGAGATACAACATCGAAGCTCACAAGTAGGTCATTAGGATGTAGGTTTTGCTTCTTTATTGTTTCTATGAACTGGAAGGAGTTTGGAACGTGTGAAGAGATGGATTCTGCATAGGGCTGAAGTTGCTTGGCGAGAAATTTAGCGAGATTTTGTAGAGGTGAGCCTATGGAGCTGACTATTGGTCTGAGTGGTGTTCCTTCTTTGTGTATCTTGGGGAGGCCGTAGAGTTTGGGGCATCTGGATGATTTTTCTCTGGGGATGATTCTTAGCTGGATTTCTTCACTGATAGGAGAGGCTTTTATTTTGGATTTGGTGGTTTTTTCCAGATAGGTGGTGGGGTCTGTTTTTATAGGTTGGTAGGTAGGATCTTGGAGTAGGTTTGATAGTTTTGCTTGGTAGTCCGATGTGTTCATCACAACAGTGGCATTACCTTTGTCTGCTGGGAGAATGATTATGTTGTTGTCTTTCCTCAGGTTGGTGAGTGCTTTCTGTTCTTCTTTGTGTAAATTGCTTCTGGGTGGTTTGCTGGAGCAGAGGATGTTGGTGACTTCAAGTCTGATTTTATTGGCTTCATCTGGGTTGATTTTGGTTAGGCTAGCTTCGACTCCGCATATGATGTTTTCCGTGGGGATGCGTCTCGGGGCGACTGCAAAGTTGAAACCTTTGGAGAGTACTTTGGTTTCAGTTGTGGTGAGGATCCTGTCTGATATGTTATGTACTGTTTGTTTCATGGGTTGTTGTGGAGGGTGGCTGGGCTTCTGGCGTTTCTCTAGTTTGTGGAGTTTGTTGGTGTGTGTGTCTGTCTTATGTGAGGTCTCCGTTTCAGCTCTCCAGACGGCTAGTTGTTTGCATTTGTCCCAGAGTGCAGGGTGGATTTTGTTACAGAGTTTGAGGTGAAGAGTGAGCAGATCTTTGTTGGTTTGGTTTAGTAGGTATCTTTTCTTGTGTAGTTCGTTTCTGATTAGGGATAGTTCAGTTCGTTTCAGGATCCTTTCGGTAGCTGGGGTTTTAGAATGGAATTTAAGTTGGAAGCATGTGGGAATTAAGTTGTTGTCTCGGCAGTTGCGTAGGAACAAGAGATCACATAAGATGGTGGCTCTTCGGACTTCTAGTTTCTCGTAGGTTCTTGTCAGCTGGAAGGTTTCCTCCCCGTAGAGGTGAGATATTTGCTTTCGTAGATTTTCACGGGTACAGGAATGCAGGTTTTGGTGTCCTCGGGTGTCTTCCCGTGTAAAAGTTGGGGTGTCTAGGCGACGTTTCGACGAGGTCTCACTCGTCATCTTCAGGCTGGTGCTTTCGGCTTCTTGTTACTGGAACAGAGCAGGATCTCAGTGTTTGAGTTCCTATAAATACTGTTGAGGGGGTGTGGTGTATAGCCTCCAATGTTCTGGGCAGAGAGGAAGTTCCCAGGCTAGTGTGCCTTTTCTTCTTTTGTTCCTTAATTACAAATAATTAATTTGTAATTACAAATACAATTACAAATACAATCCCCCCGAATTACAAATACAATCCCCCCGAATACATCTTGGACCTGACCAACCACTGCCTAACCAACACGTACTTCATCCACAATGGACAAAGATACAAACAGATAGAAGGAGCACCTATGGGATCACCCCTCTCACCGGTCATCGCAAACCTGTACATGGAACACTTTGAAACCAATGCTTTAGACAAGTCAGAACACAAACCCAAACTTTGGCTCAGATATGTTGACGACACCTTTGTAATTTGGCCACACGGGAAGGAAAAACTGGATAGCTTCCTCACACATCTCAACAGCCTACACCCCAAAATACAATTCACTATGGAAATAGAAGCCAACAACCAACTTCCCTTCCTTGACGTCCTAATCTACAAAAAACCTGATGGCTCCCTAGGACACACTATCTACCGGAAAAAAACACACACCAACCGCTACTTACATGCACAATCACACCACCACCCTGCACAAATAAACTCCGTAGCCAAGACTCTCATCTCCAGAACCAAACGCCTGGCTGACAAAGACCACTTGACAACTGAGTTACAGAATCTCTCAAATGTGTTAATTGCCAATGGATACCAGCAAAACAGGGTTACGAAGCTAATCCAAAAAGAAACACCCCCCAAAAACCAAGACACAGAAGAAAACAATGGCATGGCCCTCCTTCCTTATATCAAGGGCACTACAGATAAAATTAGCAAAATCCTCCATAAACACAATATCAAAACAGCCTTTTGCACCAACCAAAAAATAGCCAATATCCTCAGAAACCCCAAGGATAAAATCCAGTTGGAAAACCAAGGGGTCTATGAAATACCCTGCAAAGTCTGCCCAGCCACGTACATTGGACAAACAAACAGACGAATAAATGCACGTATCGCAGAACACAAGAATGCCGTCAAAAAAGAAGAAAAAACTTCCTCTCTTTTCCAACACATGAAAGAAACAGGACACGAAATTAATTTTGCAGATTCCAAATTGCTCTTTAACATGGAACATCACCACAAGAGAATAATCATGGAAGCCATCGAGATAGAGAAACACCCTCACAACATGAACAAGCGTGACGACACATCCCGCTTGCCAGACATCTGGAAATTAGCCCTCCCCACAAAAACTGACACCAGATCCAGAGGCACACAGAACGCTATCACCAATCAACCACACCAGACCCAAACCCAGACCCTCTCCACAGATAAATTACAGACACCATCCAGTAGCCAAACCAGGGTGGCACCTCCGGATGCTGCACCCCCCTGCAATCCCTACACAGATCTGGCTGACACAGGCCACAAAACCACAGCTCGCCCCTATACACGAAGCCAAGCCAGAGCACAACTAAGTGCAGTACAGCCATCTTCTCAGAAAAACTCTTCACAAAGTTCAAGAGGTCAAGACACAAAGACTTTAGCAACTAATCCACACCTAATGACCCACCTAAGTGGTACTCAGGATATCACTCAAGAAATCACTCAAGATATCCCTCAAGTAATTAAGGAACAAAAGAAGAAAAGGCACACTAGCCTGGGAACTTCCTCTCTGCCCAGAACATTGGAGGCTATACACCACACCCCCTCAACAGTATTTATAGGAACTCAAACACTGAGATCCTGCTCTGTTCCAGTAACAAGAAGCCGAAAGCACCAGCCTGAAGATGACGAGTGAGACCTCGTCGAAACGTCGCCTAGACACCCCAACTTTTACACGGGAAGACACCCGAGGACACCAAAACCTGCATATATATATATATATATATATATATATATATATATATATATATATATATATATATATATATATATATATATAAAAATCTGGAGAGCATTAAGAGAAAGCAAAATTTGGGACATTTGATTCCAGAAATCTGAATCCTAAGATTAACATTAATACAAAAGAGTTAGAGGAGGAACAAGATACAATTTTCAGGTAAAATAATGAACTGAAACGTTTTCTGAAATTTGTTACTATGGATTGTATAGCTCCACAGATATTAATTTTAATCATATAATCTAATCCTTATTGATTTCTCACCTGCCACAATTTGATATAAAATGTAACCACGTTGTATTTTTTAAAAAATAAAAAAAATGCTAGCTCAAAATCACAATTTATTTCTGTGGCGAAACCTTCTATTGAAGAAACCCCTCATTTACCTCAGCCATTGATCCCTTTAAATAGAAACAGAACCATTAGCTTTGCTGGAGAGTGAGCACAGATAAGGAGAGGAGAGGACTTCAGTTCCTTCTCTAGAGTGATGGGTTTAACAGCACCCTATGCAGAAGTGGGTTGTTTATTTGGCTTCCCACTCTCAAGCATGAGATTATTCTCTTAATGGAGGAAAGATTTTATCTTGCTATTTCCAGAGGAAACCAGAACCACACTCCACTGCAGTCATCAGTGCTCTGGATCACGGGGAATGACAGCTTCCCTCTACAACTTTGCTTCTCATTGGGAGAAAGATGACTGGTATTTCCAGGGAAGATAGCATCCCTGAAACACTGTCAGTTCTTACAGGAAGCAAAGCCCAAGGTAGCATGGGTAGAAAAAAGCATTCACTACTTCAGGCCAGCGAAAGGTCGAAAGTCCAGGCATTCTCACTCTAATGAGTATACCTGGAAGGAAACCTCCTACGGTATGAAAAGAAATTGATTGGAGTGGGCCTGAATGCATACAACAAAGTGTCAGCGCCCCAATGAAGTTTTATGAGAATGACCTTTGAGGTCAGCTTGGATAATATCACAGCCTTGTGCTATATATCTTACTGATAAATACAGCTGAAATTGCCTTGAGCGCCAACTTGCAGCTCAACTGGTTAATAATGAGAACAGAATGAACTTAACTACAGGCACATGGTGGGATTTCTAGTCTCAGTTGTCTTGTAGTTTCTAGTATGGACAAATACTTAGGAGTGGCTGCAGAAATAAAACAGGCAAAATATTTTACACGCAATAAAAGTTGTTTTTTAACTGAATGTCTAAGGGTTCCTCTAAACAACTTATTTATTCAGCATTTCTCCTGGTTTGCATGCACAAAGCCTATGCATAGGTTATGTGGCACCTGGTCTTTGTTGAGTATTTATTCTTATTTGTGGGGCAGATATGCTACAATCTGATTTTCTTATCGGATGTTTGTACATATTCCTATTAATCATTTACTCATTCTGCACCTTTCGCTGCATTTCCCCATTACCTTCCTAGAAGTCAGGTTTGGGGGGTTTTTTGTGTGTGGATTTGTTACACTAGGGGGCAGATCGCTTTAATCCACTGTAATTTCTGGTATGTGATTGAACAATAACAGTATGAAGGAGCCCTAACAGGCTAATTTGGGACTATGCCAGTACAGTATAGTCTCTGGATAGATAGAAGTTGTGCAGAAAACTTATTGCTGGCTTTCCCCAGAAAACACCTTCAGAGACTGCTTAGATAGGTGGTTATTATGTTGTGGATCTGCAAAGTCTCCTATTGACAGCTCAATCCCCGCAAAAGGGTGAGCTCCTGTTGCTTTCTCCCAGCTCCTGCCAACCTAGCAGTTCAAAAGCATACCAGTGCAAGTAGATAACTAGGTACCGCTGTGGTGGGAAGGTAAACAACATTTCTGTGCGCTCTGGTTTCTGTCAGTGTTCCGTTGCGCCAGAAGCGGTTTAGCCATGCTGGCCACATGTCCTGGAAAGCTGTCTGTTGGCTCCCTTTGCCTGAAGCAAGATGAGTGCCGGAATCCCATAGTAGCCTTTGACTGGACTTAACTGTCCAGGGGTCCTTTACCTTTACAGCTCATGTGCAGGTGTAGATTCACGTTACCCTAGCTCTGTGGAAGTTTATTTTCCATCAGTGGCTATTGTAGGACCAATCCAACACCATGGGCAAGTGCAAATTGCTTCCCAACTTTGGAATGGGCCTTGAGCCAGTGTTTTCTTTTAGATGGGCAATAGTGTTGTCATATATTTGATTCCATGCAGGTGACCTTGGGAACCACGGCAGAAATGCCCAGCACATATTATAAATGTAAAATAAATTTGAGTGCTAATTTTATCAGACTGTGATTGCTGCCTGCAATTTATTCACACAGAGTTGAGTACATTTGTTGATAAGATGGAAATGTTATGTAATTTGTCCTTGCTGAATACAATTTATGGAAGCATACCTTACAATAATCACTGTGCAGGCATTAATTAATCGAATTCATACAAATTGTGTTCCATACCTACAATATAAATGAATTAGGTAGCTCAGGACTTATCACACAATCATACAATTAGTCCCTCCTCATATTTCTGTGACAGGTAATAATTCATGTAAATCTCGACTTATGCTCTGCAGTGAATTCTGGTTACTTACAGTAGCACCACAAATGGTGAATCTGACTGCCAGGTTTAGGTCTATGTCTATTTTTCATGTCCATATTCCAGAGTATGGGTAAACACCACTGACTTTGAAATAGCCTGGAGAAGTCCAAAATTCCCTTTACATACCCTTTCCCCTCTATGTGTGTTTAGTGATGGCAATGGGTGTTCAAAGGAGCCTAGAATCATCCATGCATCCTGTATCCTTTCTAGAAAAATTTGATCCTTTCTGCAGCCCCCCAAGGCACAATTTAATGGGTGGGGTCATTATATGTAGAAGGGTTCCGCATAAAAGGAGACAGATTGGATGCTTCCACACATGGACAGCCTACCTGATATGTTGAGTCTCATGAGAACAGTTGTCCTCATTAGATCTGACACAAAGCCTCCCAACTCCTGGTTCCCTGTCTGGAGTAGTCAAGTCCTCTCTGCCACCTTTCTGCCCATTCAGAAAGATATAATACTCACACACATTCCAGCCTTTATCATATTAAAATGTTCTCCAGTGGCATGCAAGTTGGACCTGAATCCAGAGGCTCTGATGTTCCATCACAGTAGATCCTTTATATATTGACTAGAACGCTAAACTGTTTGATAGTCAATTGAGTTTGGCCATGTCATCCTTTTCATAAAGGCAGCATAGAGGTGATTGCTGTATCAGGCTGACTTAAATTGAGAGGTCTGTGTCTGTTATCAGGCAATATCTATGTCTGAAGAGCACTCTGTATAACTTTGCAGGCGAAGTGTGTGTGTGTGTGTGTGTGCGCGCGCGCATGCATATTTCATAGGCACAGCCATCTCCTGCAATTTAAGACTGGATATTTATCAGCTGAGAAGCTCTAAATATTCCCTTTTTATGATTATAATAACTGGTCACCCATCTTTTATAATAACAGAGAGAAGGAGAATTTCTAGACATTGGATTTCTCTGGTTGTTGTTTTTTTAAGGGGTCATATACTGGTAGTCACATGAGTACATATGGTAAGCCAGTATATTTTCAAGTGATGGTTGATCCTATATATAAATGAATATGCCAATATTGGTTTCAGTTAGTTTCTCATTCATCTGATCTTAAATTCATTTTGTCCCACTTCCACATCAGTTTGCAAATAAAAATAATGCACACATTTTGGGGTGCTTTTATTTCAATCTATGCATCTTGGCAAACAAGTGTTCCCAAATGTGATAC
Source organism: Podarcis melisellensis (assembly GCF_964234715.1). Lineage (NCBI taxonomy): Eukaryota > Metazoa > Chordata > Lepidosauria > Squamata > Lacertidae > Podarcis > Podarcis melisellensis. The sequence continues at coordinate 98,517,460 of NC_138530.1, read as the reverse complement.
ATTGTTGTACATTTTTTTCAGCAATTTACACAATTTTACGTCCACTTTCCCACAGTATACACTTTTCTGCACACATTTTCTTGCTGGTGAAGTGCATACTGTGTTATGGATCACATATTGGAAGTGCAGATTAGGTAGGTTTGCATTAAATTAATTTCTCCCCCATTCTTCCAAGTTCATATAATAACTCTGAACTGTAAAATAAGAGGTTTGTTTCTTTTTACTCTTTCCCATCCTTTCCAAAATGCCATCTTCCTTCCACCCCTATTTTTCCCCAAAGCATTTATGGGATTCAGGAAGTGACATCCGCTCACTTGTCTTCATTAGGATTTTTATTTATGTTTGAGCTTTGTGGTGAGAATGTTGAAAATCCCTCTAGAGCATATGAAACAGAATATATACAATATTTCCCTTCTCTTGTTGATTTTGAAATAAGAAGTATACAAGCAAGCTGTGAAGAGCCAGTTGCCATCAAAAGTCTATTTCTCCAGGGATCAGCATAAGTGTTCTTTTACTAGAACAAGTTAAAGAATGATTGCAACAACACATTTGATGGAAACTAGTCTTTCAACCCCTGTGGTACCTTTTATCTCTACTGGAAATTGGATTAATTCAAGTCTTTCTTTTCCTGCTATTTATATTTCTAAGATCCTCGGTGAAGTCTTTCATCTAGAAATTCATATACCAATCTGCTTAAAATTCATGGCATAGGATCTGAATATCCATCCTGGCAGACATACTGAAAATTCTCTGTGTTTAGTTCTATTTGAATTGTTAGCAAACAAGTCTCAATATGCAGGATGTTTATAATTCAGTGAGATGATGCTAGGAAGCACAATAGGGGAAGAGCAAGAAAATATGTCTCAGCTATAAACACATTGTATGATCACATTTCAGCCCTCAAACCATCCCAGACTACTCCTCTCAGAGTATTTCATTTGCAGGCTACATTTTCCTCTATTTGTTCAAACCCTTCGTCCAACAATTTGTTGCAGGCAAGGTGATTCCAGTGCATGCAAAGATCAATCCTCTTGTCTTCAAGAGACTTCCTATTCCTTTCAATAAAAGAGAACTTTCTTGGATACAGTGGAATGGACTGTGTATATACATGTACTGTATTCCCCTACATTAAATGATTAGAGAAACAAATTCACATATGTATCAATGTATCTAGAGTCAAATCGAGGGTGCCCAGGCCTTTTGTGCACTTCTTGCAAAGCAGCTGCCTCATCTCCTCACAGCCACCCCAAACATCAGTGTGAAGCAGTCTGCACAGACAGCAGTGAACAGCAGGAATCCCTATGACCACAGCAACAGCAGGCCCAGGTACAGTGGTACCTTGGGTTACAGATGCTTCAGGTTATAGGCGCTTCAGGTTACAGACTCCACTAACCCAGAAATAGTACCTCAGGTTAGGAACTTTGCTTCAGGATGAGAACAGAAATCGTGTGGTGGTGGCGTGGAGGCAGTGGGAGGCCCCATTAGCTAAAGTGCTACCTCAGGTTAAGAACAGTTTCAGGTTAAGAACCGACTCCAGAACGAATTAAGTTCTTAACCGAGGTACCACTGTATAAGACGCAAAGCGGGAATCCTGCTGGACACATAGAACCAGGGGTTTAGGAAGGGGGGTGGGGGCAAGCTGCCATCATGCCATCATGGGTGTGTGTGTGACAAATTATCAAGGAATAATTATTGCCCTAATAGGACGGTTCATAAAAACTTTTTTTTTAAAAAAAATGCCTGCTCCAAATACATAGCTATATATGAAATTTCATGCATATTAGTTAATATCTTGACCCTCCTCCATGAAGATAGCTGTTTACTTGGCCGTTTTCCTATGTCGTGAAGGCTGAAATTTAAATTCAGTGGAGCAGCACCTGCACTTTGGAATTCCCCGCCTATTGCAACAAAGCACATGCCTTTGCTAGACTCTTTGGGCACCTGCTAAAAGCATTCTTCTTTGGGCAACCATACCTAGATGCTTAGGAAGTTGAAGTAATTTTAGTCTTAATATTTTAGCTTTTGTATGTTTTAAAGTAGGATTGTTAGTTTTTCTTGATATTACTGTTGTGGTTTTTTTTTTGTTTTTTGTTTTTGGTAAACCACTTTGCAGGTTTTTTTAAAAAATAATTTTATTAAATAAGCAATAAATATAAATAAAATAATGCAAGCCAAAACACAATCCATCCTGTAGATTTAAGTATCTGTTCACAGTCACCTACTTGTTATCAGAGGCCCAGAATCCACATTCCTTGTAAGATAATATGAAATAATGTAAAACCATTTTTGCAGGCAAAAAAAACCAAAAAACAATATGGGGGCGGTGTCATGAAATTTTTCGCACTGGGTACCACCTGACCTTCCTACGCCTCTTCGTAGAATTCCGCTTACACTGACATAGATAAAACCCTTTCAATTTATTTAAATGCACATTGCATATTTTTTTGTATTTTTATATTAAAAAAACTTCAGCAATTCACTGAAGTTGATAGGACTGAAGATGACTAAAAGTTCATCAAATGCATACTCAGCTAATGCGCCTTAAAATACAAGCCATCTTTACACATGTACAACAATGTATACGGAACAGTGTATACTTGTTTGTGTGCACAGGTCAGCTATTGTATACACAGGAGCACAGAATGCACACTCGCTGAACACTTCACTTGAATGATTGTAGGAGCGTGCAGCTCAACTGTTTTGTACGTAGGTACGCAGGTTTCACTGCCAGTGAATGTAATATGGGAATACCCCCTACTGTGAAATAAAGATCCTAAGTTTGACCACAGGGAATGCATTGAGAAGTTCTTTGAGAACTGTTTGTGGCCATTGTTGATTGAGGCCATAGGGAGGAAAAATACTTGAATGACTCAGTCAGCATATGTCAGAACTGCATTTTTTTGCACATCTTTTAAAAAAGTTGGACAGGTATTTTTGGTTGAGACCTAATTAGCAGTTGTTTTTATGAAAAGTGTTCGTAAGAACTCTGGAAGCCACAAGAAGTTACTCCCTCTGAGAAGAACTGACAGCCCGCCAGCTATGTCAAAGTAAATCATCTAATTGCCCAGTCATTAAAAGGATTTTGCCAGGGTATTCATCACTTTTGAGTTGTGTGTTTGAAGAACTATGAAAGGACTTCAACCTTTGCAGATGGAAGAGACTGTAGGCATTTTGATGGTTTTCCATTTAAAAAAAGAAAAAGAAAGATATCTATCCTCCATTTGGAGCAGAGTAATAATTATTTCTCAGGGTCTTCTGCTGCATGCATTACATAGCCCTTCAGTAACAACAGACTGAATTTTCACGTTTCTGAACTTGGGTGGGGTGAAGTGTAATATTTATGTATCATAATCTGCTGCAGCAATTATGTGACTGTTGCCAGTGTGTGCACAATAACTTGACATAGATTTAGGAGTAACAGTGGCTTGGGGGGGGGGGACGGGACATGTGCATAAAAGCTACAGGACATTTACATGGACTACTTAAGGTTGGCTGGATTGTGGCGGTAGGCCATAGCCAAACAAGTTCACTTATATCATGAAAAATTGTGCATCCTTACCACCCAATCCACAATTTATTGGAAACAACTGCTGCTCATGCTCATATAACAATAGTCTAGCCTACTTACAGGGCTGCTGCAGAGATAAAAGGGGGGGTTAATGCACTCAACCTTGAGATTGTGAGAGATAAATTAGCAAGCTACTCATATTTAATGTTTTTCATATCTCATGTAAGGAAAAATAAGCATACAATATCCAGAAAAGCAGATGCACACCATTTAACTGCAACATTCCACCATCCTGATTTTATAGCAAAATACCAAAACTGGAAAAAGTTTGCCAACCATAATAAGCAACAGAAAGCACTAAGCAAACCAACAAACCCCTAAGTATGTACAGTTTCACAACTTTGGTGTCTGACCTACCAACTCTCAGCCAGCCTACCTCACAGAGCTGCTGTGAATATAAAAAAGCAGGGAGGGGAAGATAATGTACACAGGCCTGAGCTCCTGGGAGGAGAAGCAAGATGAACACATACAACAAACATCCAATACTCTAAGCACGAGCCATTTCCCAACTGAGTAAAATACACACCAAAAAACCATGTTGCCAACCTTGATAAACAAACACTAAACCACAGTCTATAGGAATCTTAATTTGCTGCAGCTGTATGGTATTTGACTGTTTTTGTAATTTAATATTCATTTTGTCGGGGTTTTGGGTTTTTTTTGTATGGTTACTATATCGTAATAAATAAAAGCCCAGTGATGACCAACACTAGCTGTGTGGAAAACAGGAAATGGGGTGGATATTACCATATTTTCTCTGTAAGAAGGAAGAGTTACTTCCAAGTACAGAATACTAACACTTGGCAATTGCATTTTATACCTAGACAGTGAATGAACAAAATAATGTGGAAACAATAGGAAGTGTTTAAACAAACATACCCCAATACAGTGGCAGTGTATTCTCCTCCATCTTGAGCCAGGCTAGCAGCAACAACAATGAGTGTCACCTGTTTTCTTTCTCCTCACCTGTTGTTCTGGGAGGCTCCGCCTCCCAAGTCCCAGGTGGAAGTGGTTATCTTTCCTTGCTCTGATTGCTTAGCAACAGTGATACAGTGGTAAACCACCCTTAGCAACCGCAGCTTCTATGTATGGGCCTAGTCAGTGCCTTCATGTTTTGCTTTCTAACTTACTGAATTACCTTGCTTAAAAACAAACAAACAAACTGAAAGCTAAGAATTTGGTCACCCTGCTGGCTCAGGGCCCAGTACCTGTGTATCACTTGTACAGTGGTTCTGGTTATTGTGTGTGTGTGTGGGGGGAGAGGTCTTGAGTCTCCCACCCATTGTTTATACATTATAGGGTAAACAAATACCGCTTGTGCAGCCTGCAAAGTTCACAGAACTCAAATATTTCAGTATTCTTTTGTGCATGCAGTTTTTCAAAATGCAAAGCTAGCTGCAGAATTGCGTCTCTTCATTGGAGCCTCTTCCCCTCCCCCCAAAAAGAAGACCTTTTAAAGAACACTTTTAAAGCTGCCATTTTGCTCGGGTTTTACAACTTGTATTCTGGAAAGTAGGATAGCAGTTGAGGCCTTTGAGGAACTAATAAACATTGAAGTCTGATAAAGAATATTAAAGAATAAAGATAATAATGCCCATAGTTGTTACAATAATGCTATATGATCATCTTCAGGTCAAGAATTTCTCAATACTTTCAGGATATGGCTGGTAGTGTATATCTTGTCAATTAATTTACTTTCTGCAGCATTACTGCAGATTTTCCTTCTTTATCATGTCGTCTGCTTAAAGCTAAGTAGTTTTGCTACTTATAAAATTTGTGTTTTATATGAAAAGAGGAACAAAGCAAAGGGAAGCGGAAACAGAGCAAATGTTAGGAATCACAGGGATGGAAATGTCAGTAGTATAAGAACATTACATTATTCACTTAATGCTAAAATTGCCATGGAGAAATTCATAGCAACTTTATCATGTAGTAATAGTAACACAATTAACATAGAATTGGAAAAATAGCTTGACCCCCCCATGTCTGTACTTTGAAGATCCAAAACATGACAAGTGGTTAAAGGACTTTGGCAAAAGTATTGCAGGGTTTAGCAGTGAGAACCCCGTGTTTTGCAGCACCCCACAAACAGAGCAATAGGCACTCAAACCTGGGTGTCATGGTGTCAGCCCAAAACCAACTGTCATCTGATTCGCTCCAAACTGGCGCCAAACATTGGGGGACGTTTTGCAGTGAAACTCTCACGTTTTGAAGCACCCCAGAAACAGAGCAATACCCACTCAAGCCTAGGGTTCAAAAGCTCACCAAAACCCAATATTGTCTCACTCCAAACCAGTGCCAAACTTTGGCAAAAGCATTGCAGGGTTTTGTAGCAAAACCCCCACATTTTGCAGTGCCCCACAAATGGAGCAATGGCCACTGAAACTCAGGGTTCAAGAGATCACCTCATATTGGGGAGGGCTAAGCTTTTGAGCCCTTGGTTTGAGTGGCTACTGCTCCATTTGTGGGACACTGCAAAATGTGGTGGTTTTGTTGCAAAATGCTGCAAAACTTTTGCCAAAGTTGGGTGCCTGTTTAGAGTGAATTGGACAACGGTGGGGTTTTTGTGACCTTTTGACCCCCAGGTTTGAGTGGCTATTGCGCTGTCTGTGGGGCGCCGCAAAATGTGGGGGTTTCACTGCAAAATGCTACAGAACTTTTGCCAAAGTTTGGTGCTGCAAAACAACTGCAGAACTTTGGCACTGGTTTTGAGGGGAATCCCAGATTTGGGGGTTTGTAGTTAATGAAGCCCATATTTGCTACCCAAACTGTGAACTAGCAGACATTCTATCTCGCTAACTCATGAGACAAATCCTCTCATGGTGTCAGCCATTAAAAGCTGGGTTTGTTTGAAAATGGATGAGTTTGCCCAAGTCACTTTGAAGAAGAAGAAGAGTTTGGATTTGATATCCCGCTTTATCACTACTGGAAGGAGTCTCAAAGTGGCTAACATTCTCCTTTCCCTTCCTCCCCCACAACAAACACTCTGTGAGGTGAGTGGGGCTGAGAGACTTCAGAGAAGTGTGACTGGCCCAAGGTCACCCAGCAGCTGCATGTGGAGGAGCGGGGAAGCGAACCCGGTTCACCAGAGTACGAGTCTACCGCTCTTAACCACTACACCACACTGGCACATTGGATAGATTCAAAAGCGAAGCAGGCTACTTTTACAGTGATGATGATGATAAACTTACTTCATTCCCCAAACCAATCTGCAGCTCTGAAAAGCAGCTTTCTGTAAATGCAGCCACCTTTGATTTGAGTGAGCATCCCATCATGAATTCAGTGATGAAGGTGTTCACCAGTAGCACATACTTGTCTCTTCCCCACTCCAGTCTACACTGTAGAAGCTGTGAGAGTTGGCTGCTCTAGTGTGACATTCTTCCACCCACTACTTGACAATAAAATCATACAGGCTTCAGTGCAGCTTAGACAAAAACAAATAACAGCCTGCAAAACAGAGGTGCTTTCTCTTTTATACAATTCATATATAACCTTGGGAAGGGAGCACAAAGCAAAATTAGGAATAATAGACAAAATTACAGAGTGATATAAAATTGTTGCATGATTCATTTAATGGTAAAATGACAAGGTAGAAACTATACAATGTAAAAATAGCAAGGCAATCAAAATTGCAACTGGAGGAGGGTAGAAATCTTACTTTCCTTATTGGAAATTAACTATACATTCCTTTCACAATTCCACCTGCCAATAATGGAATGCTTGGCAGTGGCTTTGATTTTCATCTCCACCAAATTAACAAGCCTGTTGCAACAAGAAAAGCCCTACAAATCTTTGATCCTCTAGGGCATAACTAGAGTTTAGTTTGCTGCTTCTATCTCACACAGCAGAAAGGAAAGTGTGCATTCCACAGATCTGCAGTGATGAACCTAGCTATTTGGATGTGGCTTTATCCAGTGCTTTTTTTCTTAAAAAGAAAATGTTTAGGTGTGCTCTCCTACTCATATTGAAATACTGCTCCTCAATGAGGCCAAACTTAGATTCACAAAATGTTTAGGGGTATGCATACCCTGGCGTTCCCCCAGAAAAAAAAGCACTGGCTTTATCTAATGTGTTTTTTTATGTGAGGAATATTGCTGTAACAGTACAATGGTACCTTGGGTTAAGAACTTAATTCGTTCCAGAGGTCTGTTCTTAACCTGAAACTGTTCTTAACCTGAGGCACCACTTTGGCTAATGGGGCCTCCTGCTGCTGCTGCGCCACCGGAGCACGATTTCTGTTCTCATCCTGAAGCAAAGTTAGCTGTTAGCAGAGTCTGTAACCTGAAGTGTCTGTAACCTGAAGCGTATGTAACACGAGGTACCACTGTATTACAATGGGAAACATTACTATAGAGTGCATTCTCCCTGTCAGTAGATCTCTGTCCATGGAATACTGTACTGGAGAAAGTAGAGAGGCAATTTTTGCTGATCTCACCTTCTTCCTGCAGCCTGTGGTGTGCCCCTGGAAAGCTGCTGTGGAGTCTTGGGCAAGCCTCTGAAACAGTGTTGGAGGTGCTACAGATGGGAAGAGGGAATCATCTGCCGAGAGCATCCATTGGCCCTTGGCCCTTTGCATGAATAGAAAGAAGCATTCCATTCATGGAACACCCAAGTCTGGATCCAATCAAAGATACATAGTTAAAATAAGGAAGTTTTCTTAGTAATTCACAGTGTTTTATTCAGAATCACCCCACTGCAGTGAATCTTAATGTATGATTCTTCCAAAGGATTGGGCACTTTAATGAGAATAGGTCCAGCAACAGCTGCTAGCCTTGGTGGTTTATAAATCCTCCATTCTCTCTCTCTCTCTCTCTCTCTCTCTCTCTATATATATATATATACCCTTAATAACAGAGGTCCAGGGTGAGAGGACAAGAACCAGAATGGCTGTTGCCATCATGAACTTTGCAGAGGCATCTGACTGGTGTTACTGGGAACTCAATGCTGGGTGGGCTCTTCTTATTTTTTCAATGCCTTCAGAATTTCTGAAGGCATTAAAAATTGCAAGTATGTATTTCATACCCCGCAAAATGTATTCAACAATCAGGATAATTGTGCTTGTGTATCCTGAAACATCGCTATCCATCTCCCCTTTCTTTGATTTACACCTCTCTCCTTTTCTGATCAGCAGTGTCGAGTAATCAGAAATGTTAGGCACGTGTCCATAAGAAGGGCATTTCACCAGGTAAGAGGAGGATAGAATAAACAAGATGACACAGAGTGCTCAAGGAGTCCATGGCAGGAAATCTCTCATGACCTCTTGAGATAAGAGCAAGTGAAGAGACCCTACTTAATCAGGCTTCTCCTCCTAAAGAGGGTATGTGCTGGTGAATTTCAATATTGTGTTTTGTTAAGGAAACTTGGCAGCACCGGTTTGAAACTTATCCGGCAAGATGCAATTGATTTCTTACATAAACCAACCACGAATATTTTGTATGCAGCATATTTTGTATAAGGGAGAGGAAAAATGGCTTCAAATCTTTATATGGGTTTTTGTTACTTTCAGTGCAAGACTCAAGCTCAGTTCAGGCACTCTACATCCCTCCATACTGAAATGTCTCCATGTTCACCACAGCATGGGAGAAGAAATGTTAACATAGTGATTCAACGCTGACAGATACCACTATCTAATATTTGCCTTCCACCCATGCAAGTCAATAGCAAGTCAGACATTACTTCAAGGTAGCTGTTAGGTGGATTTGCAACTGGTTGACTGACCAAACCCAAAGAGTGTTCACTTGTCACCCTGGAAAAAATGTGACCACTGAGGTGTTGCAGAGTTCTATTCTAGACTTGTGGTTGTACAATGTCTTTATAAACTACTTGGACAAAGATCAGGGGCGCCGACTTATAAAAAATATTGGGGGGGCCCATACCGACTTATAAAAAATATTGGCGGGGCCCAAGACCTCCAAACCGCTGCTGCTGGGGGAACGAAAGGGGCGAGCCCCGGGCTGCCCCGACCTTAAGTGAACCTGTGAGGTTGGCTGCCGCCGTGGGCGGCGAATATTAATGATGTATCATTTTTGTGCTTCATGCTGTGGCCACAGACATGTGATCTGATGGTGAATTTGGGGTGACCCAATGCAAAATCCTGAGAATCCCTGTGGATCCATGCTTTGTAACCACGTTTTTGCACCATTGCAGCCCCAGGCAACAGTGGGTGTGTGATTTTTGGGGGCAGGCTGTAGCCATGGACATGCTATGTGCTCTGATGGTGAATTTGGGGTGGCCCAATGCAAAGATCCTGAGGATCCCTGTGGATCCATGTTTTGTAACCACGTTTTTGCACCATTGCAGCCCCAGGCAACAGTGGGTGTGTGATTTTTGGGGGGCAGGCTGTAGCCATGGACATGCTATGTGATCTGTTGGTGAATTTGGGGTGACCCAATGCAAAGATCCTGAGGATCCATGTGGATCCATGCTTTTAAACCACATTTTAAGTGGGGAGGGAAGGAAAAACAGAACGGACAAGGAGCACGAGAGGGGTGTGCAGAGAAGCAGCTGGCTAAGAAGGCAAAAGTTTTCCCTCACCTACCCACCCAAGCCAGCCAGCTCCCGAGTGCTCTCTCTCTCTCTCTCTCTCCCCCCCCCCCCCCGGAGCACAGAGACGACACTCTGCTTGCCTGGAGGGGAGGGGCTTTCCCTGCTCTTTGTTCCGTTTGAGCAAACACAGCAAGGAAACAGAGGGAGTTGGGCAATAAGACCGTGAAGCAGAATGCAGGAAAGCAGCCGCTTCTTCTTTTTGAGGGAAAAATACGGTAATAATTATCTTAAATTATTGGGGGGGCAGAGCCCCCCCAAACGAATTTTTGAGGGGGCTCAGGCCCCCTCAGGCCCCATGGAGTCGGCGCCTATGACAAAGATATCAAGAGAATGCTCATCAAATTTGCAGATGACACCAAATTTGGACGGGTAGCTAATCCCGTAGAAGACAGAATCAAGATTCAAGATGACCTTAACAGATTGGAGAACTGGGCCCCAACTAACAAAATGAATGTCAAGGGAATGGACTTCCTTGGAAGGAGAACTTGGATTGGAGAACTGGGCCCCAACCAACAAAATGAATGTCAAGGGAATGGACTTCCCTAGAAGGACTTCTTTTGAAGTTTTAAAGTAGAAGTTGAATGGCTATCTGTCATCAATGCTTTAGCTGAGATTCCTGCATTGCAGGGGCCTTTCCATCTCTGCTGAGAAAGAGTACAGCTTTCTGCCTGCCACCCCCCCAACTCTGAAAGATTGGCTGAATATGTGCTCCCATATTTCAGTGTTACAGTGAGGAAGAATTCAGCCTCTAACCTCTTAGCAATTAATCAAAATGAAATCCTAATTTTTTAAAATGTCACAAACTGGTGGGGTGTATGGAATGGGGAAGAGATCTGCAACACTCGTCACTGTTGCTGCACAGCAATTTGCTGTCAGGTGCTTGTCAGTGGAGGCCTATGGAGACTCAGCAATCTCACTAAGTTCACGAATTTTTCCTAATGATGCAAGCATGCCACATTTTTCTGTAGCAAAAAAAAGAGGATACAAACGCCAAAAACACAGTGAGCAAGGGGTGGGAAACCTGACACCCTCCAGATGTAACTGAACTGCAACTCCCATCATTCCTGGCCATTGGCCACACAGGCTGGGGTCAATGGGAGTCGGAGCCCAGCAATGACAAGGGGGGACACAGTTCCGCATGTCTGCTGGATCTGTGTCATATTTTTTTGCCACTGGAAAATGTGGCATGCTTGCATCATTTGCACAAATTGATTTTTTAAAAATAAAATAAAATAAGAAAGGCACAAAACTCCTTTATGACATCCCTCAAAACTATGCTCTGCACCTTATCTTGGACTTCCCTGAAAGAGGCTCGTTGAACCTCAAAATTTGCCTTTGTTTTGGGCCACATCCATTGGTGATCAGAATAGAATATTATTTCACTTAATAAAACATAGCTGGCTGTGGCTGGAGGAACATGTCAGCCGTTGGGTCTCCTACAGTAAAACTCCACCTTACCCTGATGTGTCTTATTTTCTCTGTCCAGTGTCACAGGAGCTTGTTATGATGAGGCTACTCCAGCCTCCTTCTTTCTCACTCTCACTTTTAAAGAACTTATAAACACAGTTTTGTCCTGCGCCAGTATATCATTGCTCATACCTTTGATAGTGCAGCCTGCTATGATATTGATTGTGCAGCTGTGACAGTCAGTCTGTTGATTTGTGCTCAAATAGGAATCGCAGCAGCTCCAGCAGTTGGGAAGGATAAAATAGGTGTTAACAGCAAGCTGTCCGATGGCATTCACTTTTTTTGGGGGGGGGGAGGCGGGCAGGAGATTTACATTCTTTTGAAGATTACACAAATGTGTGGTGATAATGGCTGTTTTATTGTTAGGGATTCCTGTGGTACCTTTTCCTTTGTAACTTAAGTGGTGGGAAGACCCTTGCTGCTTTGTGGCAAAATTGATTTCCTTCCCCATTCCATTGTGCACATGCTTCTTCAAATGCTTCTTCAAATGCCTTCACTGCCACTGTGCAGATGAATTATAGGGATTTTACTTCACCGTGGTGAGGAAGCAGTCAGTAACTGATCTTATATAAACAAATATGTACTGTCTTCAAAGTTTGCTTTCTTTGGTCCAGTGAGTCCACTAATACACGCACACACTTCCGTGTTTATGCATATGCTCTTCCTGGACACGATCTGTTCTTTTCCATGTTCCTTGCTGGCCAGTGGCTGCCAACACCTATGTAGTGAGGGGTAGCCATGGGGTTCCCTTTGAAGGAAATGGCTGGGTGCATTGCTGTGCATCCTGCAATAAATGCTCCCAGCTGATCTCTGGCGAGGGAAAAGGAAGAAAGGAAAATGGGGATTCCCTCTGCATCAAACAACTTCACACAGGATGGAGCGGTACAAATATTCTATGAATGCTACGCAATTTTATATTGTCATTCATTGATCCCCGTTATCCATTAACATAATGTATGAAGAATTGCTTGGAGCCAACTGACATCTTAAGATGGTGTTTCAGGCACAATTGAAAATACACTGCCCAGACACTGAAGTGAATCGGGCATCTCTTGTGGAGAACCTTGTGCACTTGTGCTAAAGAGAATGAGTTGCTGGATCAGTGTGCATGGTTTGGCGTCAGAGTCAAACTCTTACTGCAGAGGCGGCTAGGTGAGCCCATTGCTTCTTCTTCTTCTTCTTTAAATTCTTAATTATTTATTAGATGGCTCATTCGCTCACACCTGCATTTCTGAATTACTGTTTTAACCCCCGAGGGTCCATGCATAACACAAAAATAGCATCAGTTTCCATTACAGTTCTTTGTCTTCTTCCTTAAATCTTTATATCTTTAAGTATTTAAATCTTTCCTCTACACACCTATTGACCTCCTTCCCTCCCGATTTCGGGCTTCTTGATAAAACTTCTTTCTTTTTCTGCAGCTATTAATTGTTAATGGTTTGCGCATCGTAAGATTTATATCAAACCTGCTGTAGTTTTAAAATTTCTATAGTTTCCTTCAATGTATACCATAAATTTATTCCAGTCACTAATAAACTTTGTATTTTTGGGGTTTCTAATTTTTTGCGTCATTTTTGCTAGTTCAACATATTCAAATAATTTTGTTTGCCAATCTCTGATAGTTGGGGTGTTTGGGCTTTTCCAATTTTGTGCTATTAATATTCTAGCCGCTACTGTTGCATATTGGAATAGTGTCTTGTCTTCTTTTTTAATTTCATCCCCAATTATTCCTAATAAGAAGGCTTCTGGTCTTTGGGGGAAAGTGTATTTAAATATATTTTTTTAACTCATTATAAATAAGTTCCCAGAACTTCTTCATCTTCGCAGGTCCACCACATAGGGTAGAAATTGCCTTCTTTGATTTTACACTTCCAGCAAGCCTTATTTCCTGTTTTGTACATTTTCCCTAGTTTTGCCGGTTGCTTCTAATTAAGAGAAGTTAGGAGCTCATCTAACCTTCAGACATTCTTTCTCTATCCAGCAAGGCCACCTGCTTTTATCTATGCTCCCCTGTGCCTGATCTCCTGCCTTGTGAGCTCTGCCTTTTGACTCACCGCTGGGTCCTTCAATCCACAGAACATTACTGATGGTTTCTTCCTTCATAGTGCCTGTACAAACTTTTCTCTGAGGACAGCATGGTGGTTCGAGGTAATTAGAACCCCATCCCTGTGTTCCTCTGCTGTTCCTTTCTCTTCTTCTACAACTGTATCCCTCCTTGTTTCCAGTGGGGAGATAAGAAAGTCCTGCATGGCCAGCTGCCAGTGTGCAACATCACTTCCAACTCACTTGTGTTTGTTTCCCATTGGAAAGGATGCATTGACCCAGAGGAAGCTAGCCTCTTCCGGTGTGGTTCCTCTTAGAACATGCCTTAGAAATAAGATCTGGACCAATGGGAGCTGTTTGTGGGGAAAGCTGTAGCTCAGTGGTAGAGCCTCTGTTTTGCTTGCAGAAGGTCTCAGGTTCAATTCCCCAGCATCTCCAGGTAGGGCTGGGATAGAGCCTGGTCTGAAACTCCTGGATCGCTGCTGTCCATCAGTATAGACAGTACTGAACTTAGAAGGACCAATGGTCTGACTCACTACAAGTGTTCCTGTGTTCCTAGGTATGATGATACATGATATGCTAAACAATGTTTGGAAAAACCACGGGGTTGGAAGCCTTTACATAGGTCACAATTCGTGCAGGAGCAGTAGGAAAGCAGCATCTGCTGCCATTAAAATTATTCCTTCCATATGTTTCTGTTCTCAGCAAAATAATAACTGTAAAATAAGCCTTCTGGCTCATAAAAGAAGTGAACTTTAAGTGAATAAGTAATATATAGCAAATAACTTATTCAGCAAAGTCTTCCCCCGCCCTTCTTCCCCCACTCTCCCTCATGGATGGTTTATAAGCAGATTGCAAAACTCCTTCATTAATTTGTTCCTGGCAACGCTGCTACTCTTTTGTTACGGAAGAAGAATAAAAAGCTTGTAGGTATTCACTACAAATATCTCTTCTGTGACATTCTTCATGTATTTCTTAGTTCACATGAGACTTGCATTTTTGTTTCTATCCCTTGACAATACATCTATGAAACCCTCCCGGCACAGGGAGAACTTTGGATAACTGTGTATACAATTTGGTTTTCATTTGGGGTCGACATCAAAGCATGCATTCCAAGAAAAGCTTGTAAAGAGTGCCAGTAAAAGATGTGTTTGTATCCATATTTGTTCTATTAACTTTTATTGTCAATGTTAAGTATTAGCGTGTATAACTAGGGGCATAATCCTATGCAAGTCTGCTCAAAGGTAAGCCCAATTTAGTTCAATGAGACTTGCTTCCAGATAACTCTGTATAGGATGGAAGCCTAGATATACCATGGTTGACCTTTGGCCTAAGAATATTATAACAGATCCACCAAGTGTCCCTATTTTCCAGGGACAGTCCTGGATTTGCAGAAGCCATCCCAGTTTCTGATTTGATCCCAGAATGTCCCACTTTTCCTTAGGACAGGTATGGCCAAACTTGGCCCTTCAGATGTTTTTAGGAAGGATTGCAGCAATAAAAATGAATGTACTTCCAAGAATGTTATTTCTCTTTCAGACAATACTGATAATAGCAGGGAATGCATGCTTCAAAGAATGGCAAAAAGAAATCTCAAGATTTATCTGGAATGGGGAAAAACCGAGGATAAAAAATAAGATACTTAGAAATGTGAAAGAGAGAGGTGGTTTCTCACTTCCAGATTTAAAATTGTATTACGAAACTGCAACCCTAATATGGATTGAGATTGGATCAAACTTGACAGAGAAGAGATAACAGAAGGACATGGCAACAGGTTTGGATGGCATGCCTATCTATGTTACGGAAAAACAAAAATCCATAAAGGATTCCACAATCTTATAATAAGGAGAGCATTATTCAAGGTGTGGGACAAATATAAAGACCTATTAGAACCTAACACACCTTGGTGGTTATCACCTATCGAGGCATTATCACTAAAAACACTGGGGGGAAAGGGAGATGGCCGACATATAGAGAATTGTTAGTAGCACAGGAGGGGAAATTAAAATTGAAAGAATATGATGAAATAAAGGAACATCTTCAAAGTTGGTTGCACCATAGGCGGCTAAAAGATATCTTCAAAGTGGACAATAAGAAATTCTATCTATACATGGTTTCTAAATTCCAAAAGGAAGTAATAGAAGAGAACTCAAAATTACTAAAAAAGATGTACAATATCCTTTTGGAATGGGAAACGAAAGATGAGGAAGTAAAATCAGTTATGATCAAATTGGCGCAAGATATAGGCCACAATATACAATTTGAAGTTTGGATAAAACTTTGGTAAGTAAATTTGAAATTTACAGACTGTATATTGTTAAAAGAAAATTATATGAAGATGATGTATAGATGGTATATCTCACTGGTGAAATTGGCCAAAATATACAGTATAAAAATGAACAGAGGGAGTGTTGGAGGTGCAAAGAGGTTGAAGGGACCTTTTACCACATGTGGTGGGATTGTAAAAGTGTTAAAGTATATTGGGAAACATGAACATGAGTTTGACTAAACTGCGGGAGGCAGTGGAAGACAGGAATGCCTGGCATGCTCTGGTCCATGGGGTCACGAAGAGTCGGACACGACTAAACGACTAAACATCAACAACAAATATTGGGAAATGATATATAATGAATTTTAAAAAATGTTTAAAATAATATTTGTTAAGCAGCCAGAAGCCTTCCTGTTGGCTATTTTAGGACAAGATCTGCCAAAAGAGAAAAGGACATTACTCATGTATGCTACAACGGCGGCAAGAATATTGATAGCACAGAACTGGAAGACTGGAGAAATTCCAACAAAAGAACAATGGCAAGAAAAACTGATGAATTATGCAGAGTTGGCGAAGCTGACAGACAGACTTCGGGAAAAGGACAATAGGGATTTTGAAAAAGAGTGGGAACCTTTTATATTATATTTGCAGAAACAAAGAAAGAATAGTGACCTCATGGTAGGATTTAAATAAACATTCACAACCTTATGGATAGGGAACATATAATGCAATAAAAGGAAAAATATGATACTTGTAGAAAATAGCAGAATATAATAATGAGGATAATAAAGAAGAAATGGAAGGTGAGGGAAGTCCAAAGGGGGGGTGGAGATGTTATGTGAATTGTTTGTTATAAGTATATTTATAATGAGAAAAAAGAAAATCAATAAAATTAAAAAAACAAAAAACTGATGTTTTTGGACTACAACTCCCATCATCCCTAGCTAACAGGATGATGGGAATTGTAGTCCCAAAACATCTGGAGGGCTAAGTTTGGCCATGCCTGCCTTAGGACATCCCTATTTTCATTAAATAAATGTTAGTGGGTGTGGAGTTATTTGACCCCGAGCCAAGGAGATAAGTAACTATACAACCTTTAGAACACATCTGAAGGCAGCCCCGTATGGGGAAGTTTTTAAATGTGTAATGTTTTATTATGTTTTTATATATGTTGGAAGCTGTCCAGAGTGGCTGGGGCAACCCAGTTAGATGGGTGGGGTATAAATAAAAATAAATAAATATTATCATCTTTATTATTATGGAATAGGATGTCCCTATTCTCATTGGAGAAATGTTGGAGCATGTGCAGGTTCTCTAGGGAGTATGGAGCACCGCTTCACCCATTGCAATCTGTTCTCCCACCTTCTGTTCAATACCAAGTCCAGTGAGTGGTACTGCTTGTCAACTTCCTCCTCCTCAGACTCTTTGCTGCTCATGCAGAAAGCAACAGAGATGAAGATGTGAACAAAACTAGAACTATATAGTACTACCTGTTGTTGGTTCCAGCTCCACCTATTGGTTCTGCTATGCCTTGACTCCAAAAGCTCACCTGGTGATGTTTCTGCCTACCTCTGCTTTGGCTGGATGCAAGCGCTTTCTGAGGCAGCAGAGTCTTGTCTGCCAGCACTGCTGTGTGGAGGCACCCTTTTGCTGTTTCCGGTGTGGCAGGTTGGACGTCAGGATTGCTCTGCTGAGCATGATCCAGATGAGGTTAAGCATGTTTTAAGGCCTATTTATTACAATGGGACCTTTTTTGGGGGGGGGGAGGTCAATGCAAATTTCAAGCATAGGGTGCCCATGCTGAATCATGCCCACAGTGCTTTGCAAAGAGCTAAAACCCTCAGGAGGGTCCCAGTTCAAACTGAGGCCCTTGCAGTCGGTATTTATTCTATGTTATAAAAAAGCAAAATTTAAGGATGGAAGTTGAAATATACTCAGAGTCGAGAGTGCATTTCATGCTCTTTATTCAGCTCATAGTGCTGAGGAGGAATGGAAGTTCCCCCACAATATCTGCTTTATATACATTATTTACACAATGGGCTGCACATGACTGGCTAATTCCGGGATTTTCCTGTAGGCCAATCAGGTTGTGAATTCACTTCCACCTGGAGCTGGATTAGGTGGCTCCTGCGGACCAATCATACTGCTGCATTGTTGTAGGACCAATCAGACTGCTGCATTCTGAATCCTATTGTTCTAGGACCAATCAGATTGCTGCATTTTGGATCCTATTGTTCTCAGTACAAAACAGAAGTATATAGCTAACATCACACGTCATCTAGCTATGAGCTTACATATCCTCCTACACTGAAGTCAGTTCGACTGGAAAGGGCCTAACTTTGGCTGGATCTTACGCACAACTTGTCAGGAGCTCAGCCTACACTCGAGTAGGACCCTGGCAGAGACACATGCCTGACTGGCATGTTCCCTCCCACCTGGTCATTCGTTCGGGAGCTTCAAAAGTTTTCTTCTGCCTGAACATCACAGCGACCAATGCCAATTGACACCGGCACACTTAGGGATCTGCAGAGTTTGCGCATCTTGTGTAACAGACCTCAGCAACTCAGCATTTTGGCTAATCTACGTTATTTACATATAAACACACATGGAGCACTGCAACATGGCTCCCTCTCTCTTTAGCATCAGACAGCAAAGAGAAAAAAAACAAAGGACAATAGTCCCACTTCACGGAACACAGTAACACAAACATCCTGTCTCCGTCACTTCCCACTCTGTGGAGACAAAACATATACCGTCATGTGAAAGAGAACAATCCCATGACTACAATCATGGAGCAGGAATTCTAACACAACTTACCATAGCTGGATCATAGTGTTATTGGGTGTCTGCCTTGGGAGCAGGGCTTTTTTTTCAGCCTAAACGCAGTTCTGGCACCCCTCAGGCAGGGGTGGCAATTTGAATAAAATATTGCGGGGGCCCAGGTAAGCCCCGCCCCGCATAATTGATCACATGACACAGAACACACGCACCATTTGAATGGGAATGCCCATCAACTATAGGGGGCCCAGCTCCCTCAAAAAATTTTGTTGTGGGGGCCAAAGCCCCCACAGCCCCTAGGAGTTAGCTCCTATCCTCTCAGGTGGGCACCATTGTCATTCTAAGAGAACAAGGGAGGTATTTACGGTTCCGGCACCTCTTTTTCTACAAAAATAGCACTGCTTGGGAGCACACCTTGTACTGTTTTCTTGACTGGACCAGCCACCTGGGTCATTTTATGGATGACAAAGTCAAGTGGAGGCAATACTGTGAGGAGGAGTATTTAGGATTTGAACACAGGGTTGTCCAGAAATTACACTAGAATGTGTTCAATATGCTGTCTGTCACACCACACCCGTCTTCTGCTATTATTGTTGCTGTCAGTAATAAATGTTCTATTTCACACCACATATAAAATGTAAATTAAAGCATTTTGTTATAAATAAGATGTCACAGTGATTGATTTCCCTGACAATAACACTGGAAATAAGTCACCTTCCCTTTATATTACTGCTTTAATAATTTATTTAGCACAAATAGTCCTCTCCCTGTAACATGGGGTGTATCTCTCTCTCTCTTTTAAGATACTAAGTGAAACATAAAAGTTAATCATCAGCAATAAAGTAGTTTGAATATAAAGTATACAATAAAGCATATCAAACTGATAAAGAAGCCTGAATATAAAACTGAAGGGGCAAAAGGCCTTTAACAACAGCATCAGTCATAGCAACCGTGGCATTCGCCACAAGAGAACAAATGGGCCAAATCTCAGTGTTATCATCCTCACATTTGTTATCATCATCATCATTATTATTAATGATATTTTTAGCCTGCCCTTTCACCAAATTTCCCAGGGTGGAGTCCTGCTTCTTATTCTGTGTGTTGGGTGAAGGAGGCTCATCAGAAGAGGGTATTCAAAGTGTCCCTAGTGCTCACAAAGCTACCCCAAAACAAACATGGAGATGAAGAAAGAATACCTACTCGCACTGCTTTTGTAATATTCCCATGATTCATATTCCCACCCAACCACTGTGCTTTTGACTTACTTCAGTCTCCAGTTTAGCCTTTGACAGTGCAAGTAACAAATCCAAGCCAAAGAAGATTAAGAGGTGATAGCTAGAGCTAAGCAATTGCCCACTGATTTGCCCTTTTCAGCTATTTATTTTCTCTCTCTTTAGTACAGGGTAGAATTTGCTTTCCACTTAGATTGTTAAATCTGGGGAAATGAAATACGAGGGGTTCCCCCCTCCCCCACCAGGCTGCTTGGCATTGAGAAAAAGGATATCTATATCATATCTTTATTTATATTTATATCGATATCTATATAGTTGGTTTTCCAGAATTACTAGCTGTGTATATTGTTTGATTACAGCCAAATGTCAATCTTCTACTTCTCACAGATTAATCAGGAATGTTAGGAGTTAAATAAAATAAAATATAGAATAAAAATAAGGCCACTCCATTGTGACTGTGTTTGTGTGTATTTTAACAGGCCAGCCTTAAAATTTAGTTACATTTCTGATCTCTTGGCACCATATTTCAAGGATACAGTTTCATTTTCGTCCTTTCCTTTCTTGGTCAGGTGGAATATTATGTGTAATGGAATCGAAGACTGTAGAAACCAAAAATATGACTTAAGCGCAGAGAGTGACATTGATAAATAGAGTGAATTCACTCTATTCACTGCATTGCAGGGGCAGTTCCTTCAGTTCTGCTCTGGGACAGCATTTCCACGTTGTTAGTTTTTCCCTGAATCCCCCAGACTTATAAGCTTCCTGCCACATAACCGCCACAACTATCCACCATGTTACTGCCCCCCCATTACTGCTTTCCCAATTATTTCCCATTTTTAAGTGACACTCGCTTGGACTACTGCAATGTGCTCTATGTGGGGTTACCTTTGAAGGTGACCCGGAAACTACAACTAATCCAGAATGCGGCAGCTGGACTGGTGACTGGGAGCTGCCACCGAGACCACATAACACCGATCTTGAAAGACCTACATTGGCTCCCAGTACGTTTCCGAGCACAATTCAAAGTGCTGGTGCCGACCTTTAAAGCCCTAAATGGCCTTGGTCCAGTATATCTGAAGGAGCGTCTCCATCCCCATCATTCTACCCGGACACTGAGGTCCAGCACCAAGGGCCTTCTGGTGGTTCCCTCAGTGTGAGAAGCCAAGTTACAGGGAACCAGGCAGATGGCATCTGCCCTGTGGAATGCCCTTCCACCAGTTGTCAAAGAGAACAACAACTACCAGACTTTTAGAAGACATCTGAAGGCAGCCCTGCTTACGGAAGCTTTTAATGTTTGATGCATTACTGTATTTTAATATTTAATATTGGAAGCCGCCCAGAGTGGCTGGGGAAGCCCAGCCAGATGGGCGGGGTATAAATAATAAATTATTCTTATTCTTATTCTTCATTTACGCACAGGCCTGATGTGCCTCCTTGTACACTTCCTAGGTGCATGCCTCATTGCTTTAAGGGAGAAGCTAAGGCTTTGGGTTTTTTAGCCGCCACAATGTTTTCGAAAAGTTATTGAAATCACAAGAATAAGTTGTTCTGCCACTTACTGTGAGGGGAGGGAGTTTGCCAATGCTCTGCAACTGCAGGAGGATGTCTTATGTGGCTTCCCCTGGATGGGAGGCTGGGGTGAGGTGTTCTGCACATCACATTAAGTAGGCAATGGGAGTTGGCCAGCTGTCTCCTCAAAAAGGAGACTCTGCCCTCCTCAATCTTGTCAGTATAAGATCAGGCAACAACCCACCCATAAGATACTGCAGAATTAGCCAGTTGCCATCACAGACTGAGTAGGATTTTTTTTGGCATCCCTGATGGACCTTTGGGGTGTGTTTTATCTTCTGTTCTGTAAAGTTCTGATCTGAGGTGTGTGGTTAATTTGGCTTAATTGGCTGCTAGCCTGTCACAATCTTGGCATTTGGGGGAGGCTGGGAAGAGATTTGACTTTAAGGGGCAATTTCGTGTGTGAAGGCCCTCTAACCAATGACCTCACATTGACAGCTGGCTTGAGTGGTTTGCCTGGTCTGCTGGTTTGGGGACCTGTGTGCTTGCCCTGCTGAACTTTGAACAGTGAGGATAGGGTTGGGAAAACAGGCTCCCCCTCCTGTCACCTTTCGTGGATGGTGGCAATGAAAACTTCTATTTTATACTGAAGGTGGAGTTCAGATCTGAGATCAGGTCAGGTCATGTTGACCAAACATCAAGACCAAGGCTTTTGGCGTTCCCTTGCTCACTGTAGGTGTTTAGGACCTCGCTGGAGAGTTTTGCATCTTGCCAACTTTGCTTGCAAAACATTCTGCATGGCATAACCAATCAGGCTGTTTGTCTTCATTAGATGGCACTGAGAAGCTCCCCACAGCATTTAATTTGTCCTGGATGAGGATATATTGCTCAAAATTATGCTCCCCCAAGAGAATGAACTATGGTCTATGAAGGAGAAGGGCCCATATTTCAGTGATAGAGGAGCTTCTTTGCATGCCAGGTTCAGTCCCTAGGATCTCCAAGTAGAGTCTCAAATACTGGTGAACTGCTGCCCGGAACTGCCTGATAGCAGGATCCTGGCCTTATGCTATAGAAAACTCTGGGCATGTTTAACCCACACTTTCTCCGGGTGTGCTTTTTTCTTCCAAACAACACACCTTGTTGCATGTGATTCACAGTCTCTCTTGATGCTGCCCCTGCTACTTCTACCTCAAGGAAGATGTTAGGAGCAGCATATCTGCTATGTACTGTTGAGCCTGTAGAGAAAATGTCCACAATGACACATCTTTTTGCTGACTGAAAATAGAAAAATACTGAACCAAGAAATATAGAACTTGGTTGCTTCCCCACCCCTAAAACAACAAATAGATATGCAATCATATGAGCACTTGAAAAAGTCTACTCAATGTTAAGTTTAAACTAGTGATTTGAGTTTGTATATGCCACCTCTTGCCTTTACTTACTTAATTACTTACTTACTTAACTTATTTCACTGCTAACATGTATGCTCAACTCTCTGATGCTGCATTTACATAATTACAATATGCATCCATGAATCAAACCCCTCTCTACTTGTCTAAATGGTTTTATTGATTAACATACCACAGACCATATTATTTATGCTTTAATTAGCACTTCAGTAGTTAATAGTTTGTTATTGCCTGTGTATCTGTTCACAAACATTAGCTAATTCCCTAATCTATTAACACATTCTACAAGTCCATGATTGCTTTATCACATAATTGCTCATTAAAGTGAGTAAATATTAACAAATCCTTTGCTCGATCATTCATCAAAACATTGTTTTGCACTCCGGAAGCGCTATCTGCATTACGTTGTGCCCTTTGCATCCGCCCCAAGTTAAAAGTTATGTTTCAAGAGCTTGGAGTTTTGTCACCAACATAAATAATTATTGGATCATTAGGAGGAAGACTTTTAAAGGGTAGTTGTGTTTATATGTACAGAAGCTGAGAAAATTGCAACTGCTTTATAGTGGAACGGTTAATTTTTTAAAAAAGATATGAAACCTAAAGATGTTGAGTTATCTATGTTTAGATATTCAGAGCAAGAAAAAATAAAAAGGTTATAACTACACTGATGTTCCCTAGCTGAGTCCTCAATTAAAAAAAATCCCAGTACAAAGAATTGCCCCAGTCCAAGTAAAATTCATATATACATATAAGCAGGCTTTTACATACTACTCTCTAGCTTAAGAAAGCATAACTCAAACAGGCACGAGGGCTACTTTTTATGCTGGGCACCCAAGAACCCATTGTGGCAAACTCCCTCAACAAAGATGGGAGCAAGGTAAGATGCCCAGATTTTGGGTGCTTTAAAACTTAGAAACTTAAAAACTCTGTCAGTAACAGTTGAGAGGTCTGGGATTCTCCCTCTGTTACTAATATCCAGCAGCAAGGACTCTTAATAACGTAAAAGGAGAAATTGTGATCACTTATTCCTCAATCAGAGGATCAAAGTAAGGATGAGGCACATTGGAAACTGGAATTTTATCAATACACACTTGATGAGGGTTAAAGCTTAATGATTACTCCAGTAAGGCACAGCACTTCATTTCAGTCAAAATCACTTTACAAAGGTATTTAAGAACTTTTAAGCTGTTTCTAATTAAACTGCTTTCTGACTTAGAATAACTATTTGTTATATAAGGTAAAGGTAAAGGGACCCCTGACCATTAGGTCCAGTTGTGACCGACTCTGGGGTTGCGGCGCTCATCTCGCTTTAATGTGGCCAGCATGACTAAGCCGCTTCTGGCAAACCAGAGCAGTGCATGGAAACACCGTTTACCTTCCCGCTGGAGCTGTACCTATTTATCTACTTGCACTTTGGCGTGCTTTCGAACTGCTAGGTTGGCAGGAGCATGGCCAGAGCAATGGGAGCTTACCCTGTTGCAGGGTTTCGAACCGCCGACCTTCTGATCGGCAAGTCCTAGGCTCTGTGGTTTAACTCACAGCGCCACCTGCATCCCTATTTGTTATATACTAAGCTCGTAAAAGACTTCCAACTGCCTTCGAGAATCTCTTCCTTCCCTCAAGAAAACAATCTGGGTTGCCCTGCTTACCAAACACCTAACACCCAGCTAAACCCTACTGAAGCCTTTTCTAAGCCCTATCTCACTGTTTGATTGCCAGGTTTCATCTTTTAACACTCCACTTCCTCCTGTTTGGTTGATGCTCCAACCAGTCCTGATTAGCTTCTGGAAGTCCAGGAGGCTGACCCAAGGTCTGACCATCAAAGACCACCCTCTGCATTTAGTATAAAAACAGAGTGTACCAGCATGCTAACACCAGTGTCTGCTCCAGGTCTTGCCTTGGGCAAGATGGCAAGATCAATCCATCTGCCTTCTCATTGCCCTTAGCACCTGCTGCTGCAGATAGCCAATGAACAAGTGGGCAGTGGCATTCACTGCTCCACTTTTCTGGAGCAGAGTGAGAGCAGCAGGTTCAGAGGCTTCTTGTCAGTGGAACTCCTGCTGATGTATGGTCCCTCAGCAGGTGTCAAACCTTAATACCAGCCGTAGCTAAGAACATTTATGCACTGCCAGCATATCCTCAGTGCATCTGGCATAAGCATGGAGCATGCTGGTAGAAAAAATAGAGAGCTGGTAATAATCCCTTCACTGTTAAGTGTAATTGTTTAATTGTACATTGAAATGGATATGTCTGTATGTGTATTGCTAAAAGCTAACGTCGGAAAATTCCGTTGAGCTATACCTGTGAATCGCCCTGAGATCTTTGAATGATGGGTGGTATATTAATAATAATGATGATAATGATAATGATAATAATAATAATAATAATAATAATAATAATAATAATAATAATGATGGAGCTCTCTGGGTGTTGATAATTAACTTAGAATGTATCTCTGCTACTCTGTCACAAGGTGTTTAACTTTAGATCACATGGGGAGTATTCAGCTGCAAATCTCCCTTTTGTGTGAGTTGTTCTTTGTTCTCTCTCAAAGCACCATAGAAGAAAGAAGCTGTGCTAATGATCTCTCTCAGGGAGAACTCAGCCTCCGGCTGGAATGCAGGCTATGGGAGAGACAGAGCTATTTTTTCAGCTCTGTTTGAAGTAATTTTATATTTCTAAGAAGTTATACCTGCGCTTGGATAAGCTCATTTTATTTTGCAACTATTTGGATGTAACATCATTGTTTTGAGTATCTGCTTTGGAACAAGTTCTGCTAGTAAAGTTTTTGAACCATACTTTTTTGGACTGGACAATTTTTATTTCAAGAAGAGTCAGCTTTGATTCACCCTGTTGCTTCCAAAAGAGCAATATTAATAAACTGCAATATTCATTGTCTGCATGCTCCACATGTACCTAGGGATCAATGCAATGCACACTTATCCTCTTCATTATCCTGCATGGAGGGTTAGGCTGGCAGCTGCCTGAGGAAACCACCAGCCCTGCATGGCTCAGAAAAACATTTCCCAGTGGGCTTTATCCTCCCATAACAATCCAGCCTTCCTTCTCTATGTGATCTGAGTTACGTTGAGTGGGTGTTGTTCTAATGTGCTTTCTGCTCCTGTGTCTTTGTGCATACTAAGGTGGTAAAGTGGGACAGGGAGAAATTGGGACTTACTGAACCCTTTGGATGTCTCTTCAAATACAGCAATGGCACAACAGCAGGAATAATTGACCCCAATATATTTATTATGCCGCTTACCACATGACACACATGTGTCTCATGATGGAACGTAAGCTAAAGACTCGCATTCTTCATGTTAAGGCACATATTGTGTGTGTGTGTGTGTGTGTGTATACATACTTTTTTGTGTGGACTTAGTGCATGTTGACTAAAAAAAAACTCCACTCATTTAATAGGCAATATTTACCATACTGATGAGATGTACTACAAAAATGAGTCTCCCTTTGTAATCAAAGTCCAATTTTGCATTCCACAACCACTCTGGGAGTTTTGGAATTCAATTAGTAGCACAGAAGTCTGTTCTAACCAACTTCGTTAAGTAGTCCTCCCCGTGGATGAAATATAAGTAACCTTTGCCTACCTCAGAATCACAGGAGTTGAAATGCCTTTCAAATGTTAAGTCAACAGGTTCAGCGGAATCCCAAGCAAAGCTTCAGCTGTGAAGCACTGCAAGTGAGAGTGGCAGATTACAGAGAGAACAAACTCCCTTTTAGTACCCTGATTTAGAGTTCAAAGGCACTGCTGAATTCTGAGATCAAAGGCGAGGTTTAACCTTTAAATACTTTGCAAACTTGGCGGTAATTAAAGAATAATTTTAATTGTCAAACTTTCAAATATTCTAGAACTTTTGCCATGTTACCGTTTTGCTTTTTTAGCTCTGTAGATTTTTCTTCTTCTTTTTTTTCTCCTTAAAAAGAGAGCTGCTTTGCTTTTCAATAAAGGAGGTACCCCAAAGGCTATGATGTCTCTAAGGAGAGATAAAAAGGTTGTGAATGAGGTTAATGTATATGCTTTCTAATGAAGTGAATACCTTTTGGTGAAGTCACAGCCAAAAATAGTCAAGAAGACAGAGGTTCAAATATGTAATCTTAAAGAACCACTTTAAATAAGTGAATGAGATGAATGAACAAACTGGCAGATTTTCTGCTACTAAAAGTTCCAAGGGAAAAATAACCTAAGAATATAAGACAGCTAAAAATGCATTCTGTGAGGTGAAAGTACCTGCAAAAATGTTTATATTGGTTGATAAAAAAGGAAGTGCATATTGGAAGAAATTCACACTAAAGTGTTGACAGATTTCCATGAGGGTTTTTTTTTTTTTTAAAAGTAGATTTCTGAAAAAATGTGGATAAATGAATTTGAGATTGGAAAAATGAGGAACTTGGAGAAACTGAAATAGGCCTAGACATCTACCCCTAGGCTTAAGTGGGATTGACTTTATCAAATGCGAGTTGACGAATTCTTGACTGCTTTCCACTCTTTAGCCTCTGAGATGACTTTTTCCTTTTCCCATGGTAAAATTCCAATGTTGATGGCACAAGGTGATATGGGTTGATATTGGAAAAGTTATAGAAGAAAATGAAGTCCAGATCCATACACCGAGTTGGGATAATTTTGCCCTAGAGCATTCCTGACCTTATGAACGCTAAAGAATAATAAACAGAAGTAGTTTCTCATTGGGATCGTACTGGCTCCTTCATCAGCCAATGCTTAAAAATTTATCACTGCCTATTTCTCTCCTATTTATAATTATATGTGCTGCAGATACCACATTAGTGCTACCAGTTCTGACCTTTTATATGAAATGGAAGTCGTAGTATAAGTTAATTAAAAGACTGCTTATATTATTTCTTTCCCTCTCACAGCAACGGCAGCGTGAGAGAAGTACAGTTTTATCGCTCTCTCTTTCTCTCTCTGTCTATAACACATACACACAGAGAGAAAGCAAAACCACATCCTCATATGCAGAAGGTGAATGTGAAATTGAATATAATCAAATACCATAGTGAACAGTATTGAAATGACACTGGCCATTGCTGTGTGTAGGTTATCGCATAACTATTATCTTTGTCTGTCACAAGAGAAAGGAAAGAGAAATTGTGAGGTCCTTATAACGCCTTACGCTAATGGATCCTTAATCATGCAAGCAATTTAAAGATTTAATGTAAAAAGAGAGAGAGAGAAATGTTCAAGATTGAAGATGACAGCAAAATTAAGGGCAATGGTTGAATTGCCATTAAAATGTGTTCTATAAAGTGCTGAAGGAGAGGGATATAGTAACAAAGTCACATAATGATAAAAACCAGCATGTTTACAGCATTAGCACTAGATCTCGTTAACGTACCTTTTTACTGGGTCAATAACTCCAGAGTAAATAGTGGAATATTGATAGTTCAATTTCATTTTCCAATGAGCAAAAGTTGCTTTGCTGTTATGTTGTCAGGGTTTTCCCCAAAATAAAATAAAATAAAATAAAATAAAAGCTATTTGTTCCATTCATCTTTACAGTACAATACTTTACAGGCCCAACTGGATTAAAAAAAGGACCCTCTAAAATGTATTGCATGTTTGTGTGATTGCTTAATTTAATACAAATGATACCATTTTCAATATCTAGGGTGCCAAGGGACTTTTTGCAGACACTGTGGACCAATAGATGGAAGTGTTAAAGGTAAAGGGACCCCTGACCATTAGGTCCAGTCATGGACAACTCTGGGGTTGTGGTGCTCATCTCGCTTTATTGGCTGAGGGAGCCGGCGTACAACTTCTGGGTCATGTGGCCAGCATGACTAAGCCGCTTTCTGGCAAACCAGAGCAGTGCTTCTTAAGGGTCCTGAGAACCGTTAGGAGACCTCTGTGCTCTTCACACAGCTACAATCCCCCAAGTTCTGTGGGAAGAGAAATTGGTATAACCTGCACTGGGACCTTGTGGTGGAGGGTGGGAGGAAATCAACATTTAATAATAATAATTAGTGCTTCGGGGCTGCATCTCCAGGGTGTGCAGAAGACGGGTGCCTAAAAACAGTTGATGAAAATGTGTTTCCTCTGTCAGCCATATTGTCCTTTTCAATAGTTGTTTGTTTAGAACCATACTAAGGATATGGCAAGCAGCAGAGCAGAAGACCCATTCATTCGTTTCCATAAAAGGCTCTCATTGCAGTCGATGCCGGTTGCACACGCTCAAATTTGTTAAGCTAACTAATTAATATTCATTAATATGCATCCATTAATCATCTTCAAACAACTGCCAGGCAGGATTTGAAACTTGTGTGCTGACAAAAACCGAGGAAGTACAAATCTCTCTCATGAATCTCCATGTTCAAAGTATGCTTAAGTTTAATCCCAAAGTGACAGGTTTCCAGAACTAATTTGTTGTTGTGTGTAGACAGACTTTAATTGTCAATGTATATGTCATTTTCCAGAAACAAGTAGGATCTGCAGAACAGCAGTTACTTACAGCATGAATTGTATCTTTAAAGTTATATTTTTCCTACATTTGCTGAATAACATGACTAAAGACAGATGACAAATAGATAAATAGATAAAATAAAATAAAATAAAATAATTATTTATACCCCACATATCTGGCTGAGTTTCCAACAAAAGATTAAAAATACATTAAAACATCAGTCATTAAAAACTTCCCTAAACAGGGAATATTGGCTAGCACTGTAAAATTTCCCATTGCATTTGAGTTTTACTTTTAATATCGTTTTATTGTTATTTTTAAAATATCTATTTACGGTGGCTATGACTCCTGGCACATACAAAATCACAAGGTAATATGTGTAGATCTAATCTTCCTTTGACAAATCTTGTCATGTTATTTACACTCCTTCTAAGTGGGAAGTGTTCTGAGCAGAGGTACATACACTTGAAACAGCATAGAGAATTTAACTCTCTGCCCTAGTCTTTGGGGAATGGCTCTTAAATCTCTTGCAGGTTGGCATCATATAAGACCTACAGTGTGTGCATGTGTCTTAAAAATCCATTTAACAGATGTGGTTACTGAATTACATTTGCACAGAATCACAAACTTGGAAGGGAGTTGCAATGGATAGGTATTCTAACCTCCCGCATCTCAGGAAACAATTATTACGAATAGGAATGGGTGAATCTGTTAATTTCAGTTTCAAAATTTTCCATTCGTAGGTTCAATTCTCAACATTCCCACATTAGCCTGTGACTTTTTTTTAAAAAAAAAGTCCTCATGAAAATTCATGGTTTTAGTGCAATTTCTCCTAATATACACATTTTTGTATGCAATTTTGACAATACACACATT
Organism: Podarcis melisellensis; assembly: GCF_964234715.1. Taxonomy (NCBI): domain Eukaryota; kingdom Metazoa; phylum Chordata; class Lepidosauria; order Squamata; family Lacertidae; genus Podarcis; species Podarcis melisellensis. Next base: position 98,487,329 of record NC_138530.1, on the reverse strand, counting down.
TTTGCAGAACAATTTTCCTTCATATAATGCATTTTTGTTTATTTATTTATATGCTGTTTAATAAAACAACAACACTCTAAGCAATTCACATAATGTGATGTAAAATACCTATGTATGCTTTTAAATTACCTTAAAGTTATCAGCTGCTGGGATGTCCAGCTAGTTCCCTCTGAACTGGAGTCTTAAAAGGATGGGGGCCCACCCCAAACACTGTTAACAAACTCTGGCACTTCCGCGCTAAATTGTGTCCTCCAAATCATGGAGAGCCGCGTGTTGCAGTGAGATCACCAAACTGCCTTCTTGTTGCTGGGGCGGGCCCATTTGGATGACCTCCGCACCTGATTGGTTGCCCCTTTGTTGCTGGGGAAAATTTCCTGTCGGTTGGGGTTTGATTGGCAACTAAGGGGCTATTTAAGGGGCTGCACGAGGTGAAGCACTTTCTCTTTTGCATCGTGCACCAGATCTCCCTCCCTATAATTTAAGGTTGTGTTTTTGACCTTGCTATGCCTGTGTAGGGGTTGTCTGTTTTTGGAGCAGGGGCCCGGTAGGAATTTTGCCACTTGGCTGATTGGCTGGTGCCATTTGGTTTTTGCCTGTTGTTGTTTAGTCGTTTAGTCATGTCTGACTCTTCATGACCCCATGGACCAGAGCACGCCGGGCACTCCTGTCTTCCACTGCCTCCCGCAGTTTGGTCAAACTCATGCTGGTAGCTTCGAGAACACTATCCAACCATCTCGTCCTCTGTCGTCCCCTTCTCCTTGTGCCCTCCATCTTTCCTAACATCAGGGTTTTTTTCAGGGAGTCTTCTGTTCTCATGAGGTGCCCAAAGTATTGGAGCCTCAGCTTCAGGATCTGTCCTTCCAGTGAGCACTCAGGGCTGATTTCCTTCAGAATGGATAGGTTTGATCTTCTTGCAGTCCATGGGACTCTCAAGAGTTTCCTCCAGCACCATAATTCAAAAGCATCAATTCTTCGGCGATCAGCCTTCTTTATGGTCCTTCTTTATTGGTTTTTGCCTACCGTGTAGCAAATTGTTACAACTTTGTAAGGTTGGCGGTTAGGCATTGGTTCATTCTTTGGTGGAGGGGATTATGGATTGGCTGTGCCTGCCCCTCATTTTTGTTGCTACTGCTAGGGAATTCCGTTAAAGGAATCCAGGGGCTCAATTTGCTCTGTCCAATCCCCTCTCAGGGGTATGGCCATGCCAGAGTTCCTGGGAGCATCTGGGGCAAACTAAGAGGCAGAAATCTGCCTCTGTGTTCCCCCAGTATGTTTTCCCTTACGGACCTCTGGAGGTTCCAGTTGTCAGTCCTGTTCTTGCTGGTGCAGGTTCAGGTAGTCCAAACCAATGCCTAAGCAACCACTCACATGCTGTAATCAATAAAGTTGTGGCCAAATTAATGCCAAAAATCTTAAACAAATATTCTGTGTCCTGTGTGATTTATTTTGGAGGGGTTTAGGGGTCTTCACACACAAGGATATTTGCAGCTTTGTATACCTGGAATTGGCTCCCAAAACATGATGCCACCTCTGTCATTTCATTTCAGTGTCTACCATTTTTAAAAGAATGGTGGACAAGATTTATTTTGTTTTCATTTTGACAAGGAACAACCTGACTCAACTAATTTGCACTTCTCAAAACAATATGCAAATAAAAACAGCTAACCTTCAAAATTCACACTTCTTCCAAATTCAGCAATGAAGTGCTCCAAACAAACAACAAATACTGGTGGGAGGGGGAGGGGGAGGGGGGAAATGCACATATTAGTGAAAATGTTTGCTTTGCAAAAATGTATATTTGGAGCAAAATTGCATACAAAATGTATTAGCTATGAGAATTTTGCACTAAGATGCTGACAAATTTTCATGCTGCAGAAATGTGGAGGACTGAATTTAATATTGAAAAAATAAGAAACAGAAAGAAACAGAATTTTTTGTTATTTGCCCATCCCCACAATGGTATTAGGGAACAGCACTGGACCTACATTTTGGGATTTGTGAGGCAACTGTTCCCAAGCTCATAGGAATCACAGAGAACTGGTCCTCTCAAGTAACCCAGGAGGAGAAAGTACTTTCATAGCAAGCAGAAAGAGGGTCCAGACAGCTTAGTGTGGTACAAAAAAAAAAAGGTAAAGGTAAAGGACTCGTGGATGGTTAAGACCCGTCAAAGGTGACTATGGGGTACGGCGCTCACTTCGCTTCAGGCCGAGGGAGCCGGCATTTGTCCACAGACAGCTTTCCAACAGACTCAGAGAAATCCATGTTTATCTTTTTAGTCTTAGGAGCAACAACTGTACTAAAAGTTGGTGCATACATTCTTAGTGGCTATGTTATGCAAATAAATAAGATCTTACATTTTTAATGCTGACTCTCCCTTTCATCCCCCCTCCCCCCTAATCTGTTTGGAAGGGAGGAAATGGGCACAGTGCTTTTCATGGCAACGGGTGATATGACTGTGGTTCTTAAAAGGACTCCTTTAGCGAAGGACGAGAGTTGCATTTTCACTGCATTTTTTTGTTAATGGTGTGTAATGCCAAAAGAAGTGATTGAAAGCTCTCTCCCCCCCCACTCCTTTTTTGTGATGAATACATATATATATTGAACAATGTTACAGACTAATAGCTTATGGCAGTTGCCTAATGAGTTGAAACTTCGCTGAGATAGAGGACACACACAAAGGAAATGTGTGAAAAATTGAAATGACAAGGTTGTTAAGGTATCTCTATCATGGATATGTATTCAGGAAGCTTATTATGCTGGGGTGAAATGAAGACTTCATAAATGTGAAGAACTACTGTGGCGATGTAGGGAATGTCAGTTGCTGTCTTATTTATTGATGGGGAAAGCTGCATATGGGGGAAGCACAAACCTACAGGAAACAGAGCGCTGTTGGCATTCCACTGGTGTCAGCCGTGGTAATTCATGTCAGGAACTTTTAGGCAGCCACAGACACCTCAGCAGGTATCATAGGAATTCAAGGCTGGCATTGGGGAGTCCTTTATTTTCATTTGGGTTTTTTGGGGGGGAGGGAGAAGGTGCCATTTCCCTACCTAGCCAGACTTCAGCTGCAGTATAATTGTAAGCATCTTTACAGCCACTGACTTCAGAACAGATATATTTCACTCAGGGCTGACAGGGATACTACATTGAAAGCAGTGGAAGGAAATAACGGGATATGCCCCAGGACAACATACATTCTTTCTGGGTTATTTGTGGCGTGTGCATGCAAGTGCACACCCACCCATCCCACTTGTTTCAGTGCCTGTCTCTGCGCTCCTGCGTCCCAAGGCATTAAGGGAAATCGGAACTGAGCACTGAAGATTGTGGTCCACGAGGCAGCCATACTTTCAAAATCATTCTCATCGTCATCTATCTATCCCTCCCAAAGGAACCCAGGGGCACACACCTAACAATAATATTTTGTTTTATATATATAATGAAATATTATTGTTAGGTTTGTGTGCAATGCTTACAACATATATATATATATATATATATATATATATATATGTATGTATAGTGGTACCTCGGTTTCCGAATGTCTCCGTTGACAAACGTTTCGATTTTCGAATGCCGTAAACACTTCAGTTTTCGAACTTGCCTCATAAGTCAAACAGGAAACGTGGCTTCCATATTGTGTTTTCCGTACTGAGATTTCCGTTTTGAGGCTTCCATACTGAGTTTTCAGTTTTCAAACGTTTCGGAACTCGAACGATCTTCCGGAACGGATTACATTTGAAAACCAAGGTACCACTGTACAGGGTTACATATGCTGCAGGTTACATACGCTTCAGGTTACAGACTCTGCTAACCCAGAAATAGTACCTCAGGTTAAGAACTTTGCTTCAGGATGAGAACAGAAAACGTGCTCCGAAGGCACAGCAGCAACAGGAGGCTCCATTAGCTAAAGTGGTGCTTCAGGTTAAGTACAGTTTCAGGTTAAGAACGGACCTCTGGAACGAATTAAGTACTTAACCCCGAGGTACCACTGTATATCAGTTGAAAACATTATCTCAAACAGCCATCAAATGATTGGGTGAACAGGAATGTTTTTAGATTCCTCATGGAAGTCAATAATGAGGGAGACAGGTGCACCTCATCACCTCACAAATAGGGAACTGCCACTGAAAAGGCTGCCATGGGCCAAAACCAATCTGGGGCAGCACCTCCAAGGCATCACCTGCTGATGATAGGGTCAGAGATGGCTGATATTGGGAAACGTGCTCTTTAATTAGGTACTTGGATCTCAAACCATTTAGGGTCTCAAACCATATGCTATCACTAACACCTTGAATTGGGCCCAGTAGTTTCAGGATATGCTATCACTAACACCTTGAATCGGGCCCAGTGCTTTCAGGATTGGTGATATATGGTCCTGTTGGGCTGCCCTACTTACCAGCCTAGCATTCTGCACTAGCTGCAGTCATCAAGGGCAGCCCCACATACAGTGCATTACAGTAGTGCAGACAGGAGGGTACCAGAGCATGGACAACTGGGGAATGGCGGTATCTAGTGAATCAGCCTAAGCTGGTCATAAGCACTCCTTAGCCACAAAAGCAACTTGAGAATCTGGTGGTAGGTTTGAATTCAAGAGTACTCCTAGATTGCAAACCTTTCCATTTAGAGGGAGGGCAACCCCAGCCAGTACAGATCATGCATCTCATGGCCACACATGAGAACCACCTCCCCACAGCACTTCTCATTGTTTTGGTTCCCATCTAGTCCATCACAACTTCCAGACCTCTGTCCAATTCTTTCACAGCCTCTCCTGATTCTGATGGAATGGAGATATACCTGGAATTGGCTCCCAAAACATGATGCCACCTCTGTCATTTCATTTCAGTGTCTACCATTTTTAAAAGAATGGTGGACAAGATTTATTTTGTTTTCATTTTGACAAGGAACAACCTAATTCACCTAATTTGCACTTCTCAAAACAATATGCAAATAAAAACAGCTAACCTTCAAAATTCACACTTCTTCCAAATTCAGCAATGAAGTACTCCAACCAAACAACAAATACTGGGGGGAGGGGGAGGGGGAAAATGCACATATTAGTGAAAATGTTTGCTTTGCAAAAATGTATATTTGGAGCAAAATTGCATACAAAATGTATTAGCTATGAGAATTTTGCACTAAGATGCTTAACCCGAGTTCTTCTCATTGTTTTGGTTCCCATCTAGTCCATCACAAACTTCCAGACCTCTGTCCAATTCTTTCACAGCCTCTCCTGATTCTGATGGAATGGAGAGCTAGAGAGAGAATATGGGCTTTTGAGTGTCTTATCCAAAGCGGTTTCCATATTCCGGATGTTTTTGCCATCAAAAAGTAGCACCTTAATCTCCCAAAGGGTGCCATAAGCATGGCATAAGTGCCATCCAGAGATACATAAGTTCTATATCAAGAAGAGAAGGAAAACATGTGAGCAATAAAATGTCCAAAAACATTTGGGTGACATTTCTTAGAATAACAGGCTACTCAGAACACTGAGTTTACTGTTCACATAACAGCATTTTGATTGGCAACTTTTCAGGAATGCACAGAAACACCAGCTCAGTTATATCCAATCAAAGAGGAACAATGAGGTTCTTCTCCTTTCCACAATGTCAGAGGGAATACCGTAAATGGATATGAAGTATGGTTACAGCTATCTCCACATATGGTTATTATAATACCATTATCAATAATTTCTCACTGAAGGTGTTGATTTAAAATATCTGCTGCATGGACAAATTTGCCATTTTGAGCTTTGAATGTTCAAATGTTTTGCAGGAGAGGGCAGATGGATAGCCTTTTTTCTTGGCTGCCAATGCCACAAGGGTCCTTAACACTGCATGGAGGAAAGCTATTTCTTACTGCTGTCCCTAGAGGAATGTGGCAATTCTGATATCCTCATGGTCCCCAAATACAGTCTATTACCTTCCCAGCTTTCTGACAGTGCTTCTATAGTCCATGCTAGTGAAGTAGTTCATGGAGAAGGAATTGTTCAGACACAACATTGCAGTTATTCACACATGTAGGGGATTATTATACAGTTCCCAACGGATTTGGCTGGAAACAGTGATGGAAGCAATCACAGTAACAAATAGAGTGCCCCCCCCTCCCATGGTATTGCATAAATGGCTTTTCGAATATGTACACACTGTTGCTGCATTGTAATGGAAATGATCTTAGTAACAAACAGTACCCAACTGCCCAATATCATTAGATTTTGCAAATGCAGAATACTCAGATGCAATTCTCAGAAGTTGCCTTTTCTCATTAACTTTGCGGAGCTTCCTGACTTTGTAAGTTTTCTGCATTGTGTTCTAAATGAGTATGTTCTGTCCACTGAGTGTGTAGGGAGAACGTTTAACAGTGCCATCACCACAGAGACAAGCAATTTGGTGCAGTGTTTTGCTTACTCAGATGTAGTGGAAAGAACGCACACGCACAAAACGCCAAAGTCCCTGGAACAAATGGGACAGTAAACATATTCTGAACTGCTTTCCTCAACATTATTCAGTCTCTTTGCTGCCATTGCATTCCCCTTTAGCCCGGGTGGTTAATTATGCTCTGTTCATCTCCGAGGTCCTGTTCACGCAATGAATTAAGAAAATACTCCAAATGAAATATCAAAAGCAAATTTGGGAGAGGAGAGAGAAAGAGAGGAGAGACATTTGTAAGAGGATATCCTTTCCACAGTCCCAAAACTCCCTCTGCCCCATTTTGTCTGATGGCTTCTTGGCCCTTTCTTTGATCTCAAAAAGGGAAAGAATAGTACATTATACAAGGTGTGACCGGAAAGTAAGGCGAATGGTCACAGAAATCGGACAGCGAGAAATATTTGAACATACATACCTTACAGGACTTCAAAGTAGGTCCCCTTTGATACAATGCACGGTTGACAACGTTTGTAGAAATGTTGGAAACTTCTGGAGAAGTCCTCTTTTTGTACTGCTTTCAAGTCCCTCATCACAGCAGCTTGGACGTGTAAAATGTTGGAAAACCTGTGCCCTTTCAGTGCAAATTTCAGTTTTGGAAAAAGAAAGAAAGTGGCCAGATCGGGAGAATGTGGAGGGTGGGACAACTCAGTAACCTTAGTAATGGTTTCACATGGAATATGCCATTCTTCCGCCATCATTTGGATGGACAAACGCCGATCCCATCAATAGCTCACAAATTCTGATGACATTTGCCACCATTCTCATCGATAGTCTGCCAGACTGAGGGTCATCTTCGATGGTTTGCCACCCTTCACAAAAACACTTAAACCACTCCTACACTCCGATGGTGATTGTATGTTCAGATATTTCTCGCTTTCCAATTTCTGAGACCATTCACTGAACCTTCCCATCACACCTAGTATATTATACTAGGATTGACCTCAGCCCTAGCCCTGAAATGCAGCCTTCTTGACCATAATACTCTCCTAAGACACTGCCTCTCTCCAGAGCACACACCCCTTGACTTGTTTGCCTGGAGAGGTGTGTCCATACATACACCTCTGATCTTGCTCCAACCACCTTTGTCTCTGCCCCAAGCCACCACAGGCACGTTGTTCCTGGAAGGTTCCTCACAAGCCAATGTGCCCCTCAGACTGAAGCAGGTCCCCCTCTCCCGCAACGTCAAATCCTATTTATTTGCGTCAAACTCTTCATTTTGGGAGAGACAAGTAGATAAGAAGCATGACGATATAGATGTCTCTCTTCCCTGCAATGATGCCCGCCAGCTCAGGAGTTTCTTCTGTATATTATTTCTGTTTGGCTGTTTGTAGAAGGAGAAAGATAGTTTCCCACTGCCGTTTCTGAATAGTTTGTTTCTCCAGCAGGCAATCCGTCAGCAAACCACATAAAAGCTGTTCAATGGGAGGCGGGGAGCACACACTCATCAAGCGGCTAGACAAGAACTTTATTGTCTATTTTAAACAAAAGCAGAATAGCACATAAAATTCTTGAATCCACCCAGCTACAACTTAAGTCTAGTATAATAAGCAGTACATTGTTCAGCATCCCTCCCCCAAATCACTGTGACTGGCGTGGCCTAAAGAAACCCCCAACAGGTAGATTAAAAGATAGACCATTCTGTCAAAACTAAATATTCATTTTCTTTTACATCTTCTCTACACTCCCTCTCTTGAACTCTGTGCATTTCTCCACTTTGTTTCTCAGAAAAGAAAAGGGAGGGGGGAGGATATGCATTTAACTTTCTGGAAAAACCAAACCCACAGAGTTAGAGGATCTGTGATCTATCTCATGATCTTAATGATCTTAATCCTCACAGAACTCTAGCCCAATGGTTGCCATTAATTTGATTTTGAATTGATTTTAAAATGAATTGATTTTAGAATGCTGTGTTACTTTTAATGTTGTTAGCCGCTCTGAGACCAGCTTCGGCTGGGGAGGGTGGGATATAAATAAATAAATTATTATTATTATTATTATTATTATTATTATTATTATTATTATTATATTAATTAACAGCATAATCCAATGACAAATTCATGGAGGGGGAGAGGGTTTCCCAAAGGCATCTGTTTGGCCATTGTGAGAACAGAATGCTGGACTAGATGGGCCATTGGGTGGCTCAAGTTAGCTATTCTTATGTTCTTAATTTGGGAATATGAGATATGACACATATCACTCAAACAGCCTCTTCATTCACGGTGCACAAAGCACAAGGCTTTTATCTTTAAATTAATACCTCTTAAAATATATTTTCCCCATACTTCTGCGATTAGGCAAAGGGCCTTTATTCAGATCATTCTCCCTGTTGGTCAGGCATCTTCCTCCAACCCATACAAACTTACCTTTGGAACCTGAAAACTAATAATTTGGGACATTGCAGTAAGCAATACAGCACATCCCTTTATTCTTTGGAGGCTTTGAAACCTGGACAGTTGTCTTTCAGAAATACATGCTTGAGCAAATCAGATGATACAGACTTGACTCGGGAATTAGTTGGTGAAATGCACGATTGAGGGAGAAGGTCAAGGTATTTGAACACAAATGGCTCTGCCTTGTTTTATAAATCATGTCATTTATTCCAAAGTTGTGTTTGGGGTGGAATAAGCAATATCCTGAAGGACTTAGTGTCCCTGAGTACAGTCAATATTTGTGCTCAGAGGCATGTGAGAGAAAATTCAAGCTTTGTGTGTTCATCTTTCAATGAGATCACTTGATGGTTCGCAACTCCCGCTAATATCAAACATGGGTGGTGGGGGCTGACAGGATTTAAGCCAGACTGAAGCCCTTTGAGAAATAAGAGGGAGGCTCTTCCATGATTAGGGAAACTCCCAAAATTTGAAAAGTACAAAGTATTTAAAACACACACACACACACACACACAGACACACACACACACACACACACAGAGAGAGAGAGAGAGAGAGAGAGAGAGAGAGAGAGAGAGAGAGAGAAATCAGCCCAACTAGGACTGAATGTAATAGCCATAGAATATTGAGTTCCAGCTGAGGAGGGGGTGGGGTATAAAACTGATGTTTGGGAGTGGACTGGCTGGCAGGAAACTTAGATGGGAACACTCCTGCAAGGAAGTGAAGACACAGCAACATTTTGTTATATGCTCCAGTAGTCATTTCATGATATGGACCCAAAGGGTTCATGCTTCTTCCACTGAAAACTACTGCATCTGACGTGAGATGTAATGAAAGCTTTGTCTGTGGTAGCTGACTGGTGATGACTACTTCACACATTCAAGCCATCACTTGATGTTACAGCCACGGAGTGAGGAGTATACAGTGGAACCTCGGTTGTGGAATATAATTCATTCCGGAAGACCGTTTGACTTCCAAAACACTTGACAACCGAGGCACAAAGGGTAGTTGGCAAAATCAATGGAAAAAAATTGAAAAACACACAGCAGAGGCAGTAGTAGTAATAATAATAATAATAATAATAATAATAATAATAATAATAATAATAATAATAATAATTTATTATTTATACCCCGCCCATCTGGCTGAGTTTCCCCAGCTACTCTGGGCAGCTCCCAATAGAGTGTTAAAAACAACGCAGCATTAAATGTTAAAAAATTCCCTAAAGAGAGCTCCCTTCAGATGTTTTTTAAAGATAAGATAGCTGTTTATTTCCTTGACATCTTATGGGAGGGTGTTCCACAGGGCAGGCGCCACTACCAAGAAGGCCCTCTGTCTGGTTCCCTGTAACCTCACTTCTCGCAATGAGGGAACCCCCAGAAGGCCATCGGCGCTGGATCTCTGTGTCGGGGCTGAACGATGGGGTGGAGACACTCGTTCAGGTATACAGGACCGAGGCCGTTTAGGGTTTTAAAGTCAACACCAACACTTTGAATTGTGCTCGGAAACATACTGGGAGCCAATGCTCTCAGGAAGACGTTAGACTTCTGAGGTGTGTTTGAAAACAGAAGCAATTACTTCTGGGCTTTTGGCATTCAGGTTCCAAATCGTTCGGCTTTCGAAACGCTCAAAAACGAAGTTCCACTGTACGTTTCTTTTTGTACCTAGGCTATTGTTTCATCTCAGTCTGTCATGGACCATCTGGATACAGAGGAGCGATGGGAGGCACCAGCCGGGGAACCCCTCTAGAGAACTCCTAGGGGAAGAAGGCTCAGAATCAGGGAATTGGTGGTGGGGCAATGATGAAAGGGAGGAGGACCTGACCTGAGGGAGGAGGTGTCAGAGGTGACAGGGTGTAGTGGACAGGAAAAGGCTGCGGCAAAGCACAGTTTGGACTCCAAGCAGAGGCAGAAGCCAGGAAGTCTCCCCCTCATGTTGTGACCAGATTCCCTCCCCCCTGGTCTCCTGAAGAGAAATGAAATGGGCAGGGCAGAGGGGGTTGTGCATGGACACATCATGAGATTGCATGAGAAGGATCCTCAAGAGGAAGAGACCTAGTGGGCTCCACATTCTGACATGAAGTTCAGAAGTCTGCACTGAGGGTTTGTTAGCTTATTGCTAATTTTTGCTCATTGCTAATTATTGCTCATTGCAGATTTGGGCACGTTAATAAACCTGTTGCCCATTTACCGGCCACACCATTTTGCACCTTCATTCTTTCCCCTCTCTCCCTCTTTCTGTGGGGCAATCTGGGTCTTCCTATCCACTGGATAAAATTCAGTCCTTACTTCAAACTGGTGACCTGGGTGCAGAGAGAAGAAGCACACAGCTTTAAATAAGGTTGGTAAATTATTCAATATACTTAAATTTTAAAACACAATATTTGTTTTTTTAAATGATAGTAGCCTTAAGGCAGAGCAGCTTTATCACTTTTCAAAGAAAGTTTATAGAATGTGATAGCAATGATAATGCAGTATATCTGCAGCAGACGGATGGTTAAAGATTTCAAGATGTGCAAGATTCATAACTGTTTGCATTTTATAATGGCTTCTACAGAAGGCTGGGAGGTTTGTGAGTCACGCTAATGCCATTATTTTTCTGCAAGGCCTTGCAGAATTTTAACAGCATCATTTTGGCTATTCAACAATAGCTATGCATTCATTCATGTATCCTCTGTCTCGACAGTTAGGATAAAATGCACTTGTCAAAGTTAGATAGCCCTATGCATTTTTCTTGTTATGTTAATGAGTGGGGGGAAATCTCATAAAAATTTAAAATATTTTATTGAAAATGAATCGAAAAGACAAAAGCAAAGTGTAAAGAGTTGCTCACTGTAAGGTAAGCTCAAAAGTGGTTTGCCGAAGGAGAATAGCAATGTCTGCTCTGGCTAAACATATGCAAATAAATTTCCTAACTTCAGCTGAAATGGGAAGATACAGTGAGTACATAAACAGCAGCAGAACTGTTTGCACAGCAGAGAAACCGCTCCTGGTCACATGCCTGTGAGGGCTATATAATTCAACACCCACAAAATAAGATGAACTGCTTTAACCTATGGCAGAGCTGGTAAGTAGTCAGAATAACATCACTTTATATTGTGGTAACTGACGTCTGCTTAGCAGATGCAGTGATGACAGTGCTCCCCTTTATACTGCAGGTGGAGACAGGTAGCTGGTGGCATTACTGTGGATGGTTTCTATCTAACAAAGTGTTTTTGCCAGTGCAAGGATTCCCCCCCCAGTGCCCCCAACCAAATCTGTTCTGAGTTCCCCCTGCCCTCAACCCTCAGGAGCAGATATGGGGGAGGTGTTAACAGCAAAACCCTTGTGCACTTAATTACATACCATCCTGGGTTCTTATTTAAAAATAGCTCCCTGAACATAGAAAACTAGGTCTCAATGGGAATGATTCTAGGCTAGCTATCCTTGACATATGCTAGTTTCTATGTGAATTTGTTTTCTCCCCTCTCCTTGAGAATTTAAACATAAAGGCACTCTCAGATCATCACTACCACCCACAATGTCAACCGTCCAGTAAAGTACCTTTTGCCACTTCATGTTCTCTTTATACAGATTAGGCTTTAACGCGATGGTAACATATTCTTCGTTAAAGTCCATTCCTTACTATTTGTAATTTCACAGACCATCCACAGGGGAGATAAATTTTGGTTTTGAGGGGAGCTTTCTTCGCCACTCTGGGCACACAAACATTTTTCAGTTCAGACTACCTCTTTGATTTACTTATAATTTAATTACTTGGCTTGGCTGTTGTTTAATTGATCTTGTTAGATTACGTTAGTCAGGGCCAGCATGGAGTTGAAGCTGAACAACACCTGATTTAAGTCCTCTGTTTGGTAGCCTGGTTTCTCAAACCCACAAAGGAACAGAGAAACAGAGGCCTGGTTCCGTTGCTGTGGGTTTAGATGTGAACAAACCATGGCTAGCATAGTGCTCCCATTTTCCCTCCTCTCCTTTCCCCATCACTCTTGATTTTAAATGAACCATAGTTCTCCATGATAGCCACATTGGCCTGCTTGCATACTATGGTTAGTGACAGAGAGCCAGTGTGGTGTAGTGGTTAAGAGCGGTAGACTCGTAATCTGGTGAACCAGGTTCGCGTCTCCACTCCTCCACATGCAGCTGCTGGGTGACCTTGGGCTAGTCACACTTCTCTGAAGTCTCTCAGCCCCACTCACCTCACAGAGTGTTTGTTGGAAGGGAAAGGAGAATGTTAGCCGCTTTGAGACTCCTTCGGGTAGTGATAAAGCGGGATATTAAATCCAAACTCTAACAATCCAGGATCAAATTGTGGTTTCACATCCTGCCTTAATTTGAAACCATAGTTTAAACAAACCACAGTTCCCTGAGTTTGCATAGAATGGGGAACTGTGATCAGTTTAAAGCTGGAAGTGTATGTTTTGAATCTCCTCCCATGGCACGTGAAAGAGTAGAAAAAATGAGCATGTAAACCTGGGTCTTTTGTTGTTGTTTAGTCGTTTAGTCGCCTCATTTGTGTAGTTGGAGACCATGGATTCTCATTATGTCTGTTAAGTGTGTATTAGCCATTATACCAATATTAAACCTCATGGATGTTTTTATATATTTCCACCCCTTACCAGAAAATCCCAGAGTGGGTTACAACAATTTAAAATTCAGAATTAAAAACAGTTAAAACAGGTTACAGTCACAAGAATAGGGTGGGTCCTGAAAACACACAGCTTAATGGGAGCAGGACTGTTTGAAGCTCTTAAATAGACAGAAGAAAAGAATGTCAGCTATATCTGTTAGGCAATTTGTCATTTTCCCACAAATGTTCAATGATAATCATGAAAAAGTGCAGAAATGAAGCATGTAATATCAGCATAAATAAATATTTGTCATTCCTACCTAGCATTATCTTACCTGCCCATGATCTTTATACAGTAATTCAAAGATGAAAAATAATATATTTAATAAAGTTTATAGGTTTACATTTTCTTGAACTTTGATGGACAAATGCATTATGAACCTTTTTCATTTCTCCACAAATCAGTTACAAAGTGTTTGACTTCTCTGACTTGATGAAATTAGTCAGTTTGATCATGTTTACTATATCCCACACTTTAATTATCCAGTCTTCCACTGTAGGAATCATGTCCATTTTCCAATTATGAAAAAATGGTTATATGAGCCACAATTAATAAACTGATAACCATTTCTTTATCATCTATTAAAATGAGTTCTGTAATATAGCCAAATAAGATAACCTGTTGTCAGGGGCTCAGGAGCAGAGGCGCAGGGTAGAGAGGAGATGGAGAGCGAAGGGGAAGAATCCGAGGGGAGCGTAGGAGAAGAGGACAGTGGCCCGAGAGATTCCATGAGCCTCTCCAGCGAATCGGAAGATTCACAGAAGGAGGCGCCTATGGCCAGGGCAAGGGGGGCCCCAAGAGGGACGCTCCAGGAGCAAGGGGCCAGCGGGGACTCCCAGAGCAGCAGTTGGAGATCAGGACCAGCTTCCCCACCAGAGCGTAGTGGGGGGGGGGGAAGAGTCCCAGGTAGCGGGGCCAGCGTATTCCCCGCCAGGGAGAGAAGATGAGTCAGGGCTGGCCACGCCTCCATCGGAGAGTCAGGCAAAGGAGGGGAGGTCAATTCCAGCGAGCCTCCCGGAAGAGGGAAGCAGTGACAGGAGCAGTATAACGGTCAGGAGGAAGGTCACTGGGTTGGCGCAAGAGACAAGTTCAAATGTACAGGAGCACGGGACAACAGAGAATGAGGATTGGGAACCAGGTCCTAAAGCCCACCGGAGGCAGGGGGAGGAGTCAGGCGACTCAGCATCAGAAGAGTCCAGAAAGGGGAATGCCACAGCGGGCAGGAGGACCCAGAGGAGGAGAGAGCAACGGAAGAGGTGGAGCAGGGCTAGGATCTTAAACTGGTGTCAGGGGGGAGGAGATTCAGACGGGACTTCAGCGGTCTAGGGTTGAGACGTAGAGCTGCGCGCCGCGGCTTTGGAATCGAAACTGAACCTTAATAAAGACTTTTGTATATCACAAGAACTGGCGTTGGTCCTCTGTGAGCTGGGACCTTGGGCAGCTCTGACACCTGTGAATCTATTTGGAGTATATATCCTGTAATGTCTATTTCTTTTATTGTGTTATTCCAAAGTGTATTTATTTTAGGATATGTCCAGAAAGTATGCTGTATATCAGCATTATTATTTTTGCAATGCCAAACCTGTTTGTTTGCTGTCCTATTTGCATGATTAAGTCATTGTGGAGTCAAATACCATTGCATGCTAAGTTTATAAAAACATACTTTAAAATAAATGCTGATAGTTTGCTGAGGAATATTGAACCAGAGCCAGTTTCCATATATCAGGGCCAACATTTCTTTCCCATTTATATTGACAAGTGTTTTTCATTGATTCTAAATTACTGATCATTTCACATAACTTGCATAATAATACTTGTGATTTATCTTCCAGCATTATATATTCAAATTCTGTTATTTCTTGAAGAGGGCCATATCTTGTAATTAAACTATGGGCAATATTTCATTACTGTAGATATTGGAAAAAAATTGCGGTCATGCTTGTAAAATTTCCTCATTGATTTTATTATATATTCTGAAAGAGCCATCTTACTGTCAATGCTCTAGCAAACCATAGTTTTTCCACATATTATGAGTACTTAATAGTCCTCTTCCCTGTATCTCTTCCTTATAATAGATGGCAGTTAATGGTGATAAACCTGGGCTCAGATTTAAAAAATAATAATTATTAGGGCAACGATCAATACATCATTGTATTCAGCCCATGCTGAAGAAATGGTACTCTTTCAGGGTTGAGAAATGCCCCACCCCACCCCCTTATTGGAAGTCACCCAGTGTTAAAGTTTGCCATGGTGCAAGCCAAGCATCCAGAGTGTTGCTAGGCAACCAGGGTGAGAGATTCCAGGAAGATGGAGGCCCCAAACTGAGCTTGGGGCATGCCATAGCTAATCCTTCTCCATAGACCCCTTATGGGGGTCCCCTTTGCTATGCTGATGCCCTATGCCATGTCCACCCAAGCTGAAGTAAGTCATACCAAATGCCTAATGCAAATAAGCCTTACTTCACTGAGGGAAATATACAAATCGCCCTGGATCAAAGTGCTAACTGAGGCTGGAAGGAACCCATTCCAGTGTTGTCAACCAAGGACCCGAGTAGTTAAGTGAGGCTTTCAGCCAGTTTCAGAAGATATAAGCCCCCATCAATGTGTTTGCTAATGAGTGCAAGGTTGCAGATGTAGCAGAAAGAATCAGTGCACATCCAAACATGATCTAGGATCAAGATCAGCAAACAGTCATCATAGGAAGGTGGTCAGACTAGGTACAACACAGCAAGGAAGCTGGAATGAGGGGCTAGTAACCCAAGAATAACAAGCCAGAACCCCTTCTTGTTTCTAGCAACTAGAAAGTTGAAGAGGGAAGACTTATGTACTCTGGCCTCCTAAACTGCACCCTAACCACAAATGCTGACATTGAAGGTGTCCAGGGTGGCTTATTCCTTAGGACAGTGTTTCCCAACCTTGTGCCTCCAGCTGTTTTTGGACTACAATTCCCATCATCCCTTGCCACTGGTCTTGCTAGTCAGGGATGATGGGAGTTGTAGTTCAAAAGCAGCTGGAGGCACAAGGTTGGGAAACACTGCCTTAGGAGACCGATGACTCTGGGCATGTGATGATACTGTATCATCACCCTTCAGCCTGGACTCAAAGCTTTTGGTAGCACCACTCTCAAATCCTCCTCCTCCTCTGAGAGTTCCAGGAGTTCCTCATCAGATACCAACATGGAGGGCTTCAATGGGGCCCTCAGCATTGGATTCAGGGGGCCTGCATACTCCTCAAGTTCCTTGGCCTTCATCTTCTAAGCTCAGAGCTGCTTTGATGCAGGACTGAGGGACTGAGAATGGCCAGGAAAACTCTGTTCTATGCATGGATGTCCCAGTGTGTATGCATTAAAAGGTAAAGGACCCCTGACCATTAGGTCCAATCACGGACGACTCTGGAGTTGCGGTGCTCTTGCTTTACTGGCCGAGGGAGCCGACGTTTGTCCATAGACAGTTTTTCTGGGTCATGTGGCCAGCATGACTAAGCTGCTTCTGGTGAAACCAGAGAAGTGCATGGAAACGCCATTTACCTTCCTGCCAGGGCGGTACCTATTTATCTACTTGCAATTTGACATGCTTTCGAGCTGTTAGGTTGGCAGGGGCTGGGACCGAGCAACAGGAGTTCACCCCGTTGCGGCAATTTGAACTGCCAACCTTCCGATCAGCAAGCCCAGGGCTCATTGGTTTACACCACAGTGCCATCCGCGTCCCTGTGTATGCATTAGTTGGGATCAGTGATTGTGGCAAATTACAGGCAACACATTGTCAACATTGAAACTAGACAAAAGACTGAATGCCTACAGTGTTTGAAAGAAAATGGTTTGCATTTCATCATGATGTGGAAGGTGATTGCGAAATCTTTTAGAATTACTTCTGGAGGTGTATTTGTTTTCCTCCTTTCTGGCCACTGGTTTCTAAAAGAATGAAGGGACTATAACAATGCTCTCTACAAATCTTGAAATATTATTTGTGAAGGACAAAGGCTCCATTGCATCTTTTCACTATTTATTACTCTGTAAAGATTTAGTGGTAATAGGTTCCCAGAATATTGGATTGAAAACATTAATTTTAATGGTTATAAAAAGATTAGATTTTTATAAGCAATGGCTTTTCCACCAACATATTAATAGCACAAGCATTCCCACCTCTCTACTGTCTTCTACTCCCCACCAAGGTCAAAGATTACATTTAATTTAATTTTGTTTTAATTATTACCAACTACTTCATTCCCAATTAAGTAAATTGCTACATGGGTTTCTTTTCATCATTACAGTGATAGGAGACCTTTTTTTCACCCCTCTGGAAACAGTTCCTATTATGTAAAAAACAATCAAACACTGGAAACATGTTGCTTAATTGCTGCAGAATTAAGTGGAAGAACTTAACAGTACCAAAAAGAAAAAAAGACACTGGTATGAAAACAAAAGCAAAACACAGTGGGCGGGAGGGAGATAGGAAGAAGATGCAAATTGTCATTGGCAGGAAAGATGATTTAACTGTATTTTGTCTCAAACCGTTCTGAAAGCTTTTACTTCTCAGCTGCTGTTTGTTGAGTCAGGGGCTGAGTTTGCACCAAAATGGTGCAGTCATGCAAAAATAATCCAATCAGACAATCAAGTATCATGCCTGAAGTTTCAGATGGGAACCCTTGAACAAGGTGTAGAAAGAATTAGATTAAAAATGCCTTAAATGAGAGGCATTCCAAAGCCTTAGAAGCCTCCTTGATATATTATTTTCATGAAGGACACACTATGTAATTTATGGGAAAAGAGACATTAATATAGTTGCCTTGTTGGCACTAATGTGTACATTTCATATGATCAGAAGGATACCTGATCCTGCCTGTGTTTCATCATGTGGAAGCCTATAGGTGAACAGCTGCTTGCTTATAAACTTCTTCACTCTACTACAGCGGTGGGGAACCTCAGGCCAAGGAGTCAAATGCAGAGCTCCAGACCTCTCTTTCCTCGGAACCTTTCCCAGGCTTTAAAACACCACTTTTGCTTGAGCCTGGTTCTGGGTGATTATCAACATGGTCTCCCCCCTAATTTACATTGTTAGAAACTGTTAAATCTGTCACGTATACAGTTTCAGTATGCAGACTGTCTCGCCAGAGTGGTGCATGTGCTGGTTATCTCCTGCTTGGACTACTACAATGCGCTCTACGTGGGGCTACCTTTGAAGCTGACCCAAAAGCACAACTAATTCAGAATGCAGCAGTTACACTGGTGACTGGGAGAGTGGCTGCTGAGACCATATAACACTGGTCCTGAAAGGCCTACATTGGCTCCCAGTATGTTCCTGAGAACAATTCAAAGTGTTGATGTTGACCTTTAAAACCCTAAACAGCCTCAGCCCATATACCTGAAGGAGCGTCTCCACCCCCATTGTTCAGTCTGGACACTGAGGTCCAGCACCAAGGGCCTTCTGGTGGTTGCCCACTGCAAGAAGTGAGGGTACAGGGAACCAGGCAGAGGGCCTTCTCGGTAGCAGTGCCCACCCTGTGGAACGCCCTCCCATCCGATGTCAAGGAAATAAACAACTACCTGACTTTTAGAAGACATTTGAAAACAGTCCTGTTTAGGGAAGTTTTTAATGTTTAATGTTTTATTGTGTTTTTAATATTATGTTGGGAGTCGTCCAGAGTGGCTGGGGAAACCCAGCCAAATGGGCAGGGTATCTATAAATAAATAAATAAATTGCTTTGAATCATAAGCTAATTTTGAAAGCATGCCAATAAAATATGCCACCGCCACCATCGAGCATCAGTTTCTTTTGCACAGTATTTTGCTCCGATTCTTTTCCACTGTAAATGCATTTTGTGACAAAATGAAATGCTGGATTTCCAAGTGATTACTCGCAAGTGAGAAACGCCTTTCCGTACTCAATCCCACAAAGTACCGACAGCTGATGTATGAAAGATGCTCAGTATCCTCAATCCTATTGATATGTCAGTTAAATGTACAAAGCTCCATGCAAGCAAAAAAGGCAACCATTTGATAAACACCCTTGTTTCGACCAGAAGCAGCTATTATTCCAGCAAGGACTTAGATGTCATCATAAAGAGGCAATGAAGTTTGAACAGTTTCATTACCTGAGGGCAGACCTATAGTTTGGAAAGGGAGTCTTTGACATCGTTATCAGTGAAATACAGATTCTGAAGTCTCCTGAGACAAATACGGAAGCAGCACAGCAGTTTGTATCCAGATTAGCCCTTGGGGCCAGCAGCCAGTGAACACAGGAACATAGGAAGCTGTTTCATACTGAGTCAGATCATTGATCAATTGAGCTGAGTATTGTCTACTACAATGTAAATGCTACATTAACAGGCAATGGTTTTCTGAGGTTTTCGAGAGGGGTCTCTCCCAGACCTGGAACCTTCCGCATACAGATAAAGTGTTCTACTAATGAGATACAGCCTTTCCCCCAAAGCCTTTTCCATTTATGGAAGAGGGAGCGGTTTCTTCTTCTTCTTCTTCTTCTTCTTCTTCTTCTTCTTCTTCTTCTTCTTCTTCTTCTTCTTCTTCTTCTTCTTCTCCTCTAATTTCTCATTTTCTTTCAGTCTCCTGCACTACTTCCCACACTTTTTCAGAAGGTTCCATAACCCTCTGGAGTGGATTTTTAGTGGTACAAGGAACTGCACAGGTTGCGAATCATCTTGTGAGTGTTTTTCTCACAAGACCTCTGAATCCAAGATATATTTTTAAAGGTCTTGATCCAGAGCAAAGTATGAGAGACACTTTGATGGACAATCAGTGATCATTGAATCAAATTCCATTTCTAGCCCGCTTCTGTTTTCATTCTGAAAGCAGCGGTTTTGTTCCTAGAAACTTACTTTAGGTAGATGCAAAAGTTTAGATGTTGGTGCTTTGGGGGTTTCCACCCATGCTTGACAGACTTTCTACTCTGTGGCTGCACTCTAGCTTTTAAGACAGTAGATGTTGCTGCTTCAGGAAGCATCATTTCTTGTGCTATTTCCCCATCTCCTTTGTCCCAATATTGCCTGTCAAACGGGGTTTGCAAGATCTGAAGCACCACAAAGACCTATAAGCAGAGGTGACAGTGGGCTGAGTTGTTCACGCCAGGGCAACAATGTCCCTGTCATATTGCCTACAGCTCTCTTGAAAACCTGATCACCTGTCTTCAGCCTCAAGACTGAGCCTGCATGATTGCTAGCCTGTCAAGACACAATGAAATACAAAATGTGGATGGCACCTGAAGAGAAGGGGGAAGGATAGTAATTCTGATGTATTACAGATGACCTAGGCAAAACAAAAAAAATTCCTTCCAGTAGCACCTTAAAGACCAACTAAGTCAGTTCTTGGTATGAGCTTTCATGTGCATGCACACTTCTTCAGATACACTGAAACAGAAGTTTCCAGACCCTTCTATATAGTGAGAAGGTGGGGAGGGGTATTACTCAGAAGGGTGGTGGGAATGGGTGATTGGCAGATAGCTGTGATGAGCCTGTTGACGACTCTTAACGACTGCAATAGGTCTTACAGGAAAAAGCAAGGGGTGAAAAGGTGAAAAATGGCTTTGTCATGTATAATGAGATAAGAATCCAAGGTCTTTGTTCAGACCAGGTTTCTCCATGGTTTTAAGTTTGGTGATAAGTTGTAATTCAGCAGCTTCTCTTTCCAGTCTATTTCTGAAATTCCTTTGTAGTAAAACAGCCACTTTGAGATCTTGTATAGAATGTCCTGGGAGATTGAAGTGTTCTCCTACTGGTTTCTCTGTCTTGTGATTCCTGATGTCCGATTTATGTCCGTTTATTCTTTGGCGTAAGGTCTGGCCTGTTTGTCCAATATAGAGAGCTATGGCAGACCAACACGGCTACCTATCTGTAGATGACCTAGGATTGAGCTCATGGGAGGCAAGGCTCTGCAAGGGCCTTAAAACACTTGAGGCATAGGCCCACGACACAACTTTGCATAGCATTCAGATATGCTAATTTATATGTTATAGGTGAAAATTCAGGCTTATGAAAGCTGCCCTGAAAGCACCTTTTTTTTTATTTAAAAAGCAACAAGGAAACAGCAAGAGATCCAAGGCCCAGTACAAAAAAACAAACAAATGGAGGCTTTGATGTCTATCCCATGTGTGATTTTGATCCATTAAATGGAGTAAGTGTTTTTCTAATTGGAAGAAACTTCCCCTTCAGTGGGGATTGTTTGTTTGTTTCTTGTCTGGAGGCTAGTTATGTACAGACTGGTTCCGTTAATTGGAACAGAGTCTTTTGTTTTTCAGGTCAGTCTTGCCTCTTCTTTCTATATAGCTATGTAAGATGAAAACCGTACATTGCTTTTAATAGCGCACAACCCACAATCATTGTTTACACCTCACACTTTGGTAGAAACATGACTGTACAATGTGGTAGCAAAATCTATGCACTGCATTATTCCGATTCTGCAGCTGTAAGATGATTAATAGTCCATGGTAACGGCTGATGGCAATGTTCCTTTTCCCTACTTGCATCATTAAGTTGCCTGCGAAATGTGGGGAGGAAATAGACAAAGGTTGCAATCCTAAGCACATACCTATTAGGAATTAAGTACCGTTGAATTCAGTGGGGCTTACTTCCAAGTTAGCATCTTGAGGATCAGGTTGGAAGTCTGGCATGACACAAATGGTCACCCTGCTTTGAGGCCCCAAGCAGTTGTGCACATCAGACTTGCAAATGATCATTGCAATGTTACATAAAATGTTTGGCAGGATGCTGCCAAACAGTCCACAACTGGCCGCCTTCCACTACAAAAGGGAATATTCATCATTAAATACTACACTTTAGTTAAAATAAATTAAAAAATTGTCCAGTAGCACCTTAGAGACCAACTAAGTTTGTTCTGGGTATAAGCTTTCGTGTGCACACACACTTCTTCAGACACACAAAAGCTTATACCCAGAACAAACTTAGTTGGTCTCTAAGGTTCTACTGGACAATTTTTTAATTTATTCAAATGCCTCAAACCAACACGGCTACCCACCTAAATCTATACTTTAGTTCCTTTTTCAAACAAGCACACACATAAAGCTACAGACAAAGCTTGGTAGGAAAGCTTGACTTTGAAGGTCCTTTTAAGCATCACATTGATAATCCATAATCACATCAAAATGGGAAGTCCCGGGACCAGATTTATGATGTATAAAAACAGTGTGATGATAATGGCATAGTGAAATGGCAAGTATGATGCGCCATTTTCTTGTGCTTTTTCCAGACCAATGTGTCTATCCCTTCAGAGCATCCAGACTGTTACTCTTGAGTTTCCATAACTGCAAAACCAACCCTTAATTGGACCAGTTCTGGCTTGATTATTATTATTTTGGTCAGAAGATGTGTCCCATCATTTCCATCCAATTAAACTATCAGGCTTTAAGATGATTTCATTGCAGTCGAATGTACTGTAAAGGTTTACATCTGAACACTTCAGTTTAACTCACTTAAACTATCTTCTCTCATACCAGATTTTATAAATGTGTTTACCGTTGCTTATGGTGACACTCTGAGACACCATTAATTTGCCTGTAGTTTCAGAATGATTTAGAAATATATCGACAAAGCTATCTGCTCTTGGGAAAAAATAAATTATTATGTAATATCCCTGAGATCTTCGGATGAAGGGCAGTATACAAATTTAATTAACAAATTAAATACAGAGTGTGACTTGATCAGGACCTTAATATCTAGAGAGAAAACAATATTTTCAGACCAATAAGATCCATGATAAATATAAAATAATATTGTTAGAAGTTAAAGCCATTTAGACTCGTTCTGTTTGATATCTTCTATTAAGCTGCCTTTTATATTTCATTCCTTTTAGCAAACAGCAACACTGACATCCAGTGTCTAGTCAAATTAATAACAGTAGAATAATCCCTATGGATATTCCAGACACACAATCCATTTCTTTGTGTCTAGCTGATAATCCAATGGTGAAAGCATTAACGCCATCCATACGTGACTATTTAGATGATTACTGATCAAGGAGTTAGTTTGATAGACAGAAATATATTGAATAAGCTAAATCAGTGGTGTCACAAAATTGATTTCTCTGCCGCCTTTCCAAATGATCAGTCCATTCCATTGCCAAGCAAGTGTGACGATCTTTCTAAGATAAGACATACCAAAGTCACAGTTTCCTTTCATTGACATAGAAAATATAGAGGGCTTTTCAAATTTCAGGGATTTATTATTGTTCACAGAAACATTAATATTAATATTAGTTCCAATCCAAATATGAGCATTTAAGGAATGTCTTTTTGTTAAAGATACTCCTTATCATATTTCAATTTGTCATTAGCAGGTCAAACAATGGCACAAGAAATTCAGCTACTCATTCCAGATGTTTTGGAGCTTCTCATGTTGCCCTCTTCTTCACGGGAAATGATGTTAAATCAGACAAGAGGAACCATACAAAGGACAAGTGCAGAAGGCAAAGGACCATGTGGATTACAGAAGAGTCAGCTGGCAAGATGCTATCAAGATGTTCTGGACTTTAGGCCCCATCATCCCTGACAATGGACCATGCAAGTTGGGAATGATGGAAATTGGAGTCCAACATCATTTAGATAGATACATTATTGTGTATCTATGGAATATAGAGAGAAAGGAACTCAAGAGGGAAAAGGAATGTGAGCAGGGCATATAAAAGCAGGGACATCACTATAGTGGCAAGAACAAAATGTGTCTCTGGTTAAGAAATGAATAAAATCACAAAGATTTCAGGTTCAGTCCCTAGAATCTCTAGGTAGAGCTGGGGAAAACTTCCTGTCTGGAACTCTGGGAACCTTCTGAGCTAGATAGTCCAATTCTGTGTGATTTAGTTCGGGGAAATCTATATAAGATTATGAAAATTTACAGACCACTAAAATGGAATGTATCCTTAAACATTTCTTGCCTTGTGGAATATCTTGTATCTGTGTGCGCAACTAGAGTTATTATCAGCTACAGAAAGTGATTGCTGTGCCACTATTTGCATCCTTGCGTCTGTCATTTTTTAAATATATGTGATTAAAAAAATTATTTTTAAAAAACCTGTTTCACCCTCGCAAATGCCTTTCAGCCTGGGAAAATGCAATTATTAATATTCAAAACCCTTTCTGTTGGTTTTGCCATAAAATATACATTATGGCATAATAATAGAGTAATAACCGCATGGTTTGCACTAATATGAAATGCTATATTAGTGGAATTTAGGCTACATTTTCCACTGCCGTAAATCAGTTTTGAAAGCATCTGGGTAGGTCTGGAACTATTGCTGTGTTCAGGTATAACATGTGTGGATAGATCTATTAAATGTACCACAGTTTCATTGCATTTTAGTATATCTTCAAAAGCATGCATTTCTAGGCAGCCCTATTTGATAAATGCCAGTCACCTTGTATAAATGTGACAGAATAAACATTATTGCTTTTCATTGATTTTTTAAAAAACAAATTATGCAAATGGAAGAGCTCCTTCAGTTTGCCAAAGGGACTCCAAACCATTAGAGGCATTCAATGGAGGAAGGTTTCTCCAATCCCCATGTTCCTTTTGTTGTTCCTGTGCCACCTTGCACACTGTTATGAAGGATCTCTTAGTGCCCCAGAGCAGCTTTTCTGGAGGGCACAGAATTTAAGCCAGTTGTTGCTCAGACGGAAGAAATTCTTCCAATAGCAGAAGCAAGTGGAAGCCTCATTGGAATAGTGTGGTTGGGTGGGATTCATAGAATCGTAGAACTGTAGAGTTTGGAAGGGACCTGAAAGGTCATTTTGTCCAACCCCCTGTAATGAAGGAATCTCAGCTAAAGCATCCATGACAGATGGCCATCCAACCGCTGGTGCTGTTCTAATGCGCTGGCAAGAGCACTGGATTGGCTCTGCTGGCATGTTTGCACCGCACCAGCCTCACCACTGCTGTTGTCCCTCTCCCTCTCTGTCCTGGTGTGCTGCAGTGATTCAGCCAGAGAGCAGACAGGTGTGCAGCACGGCCACACCATTCCATCCACTGCTGGGTACAATTTGTCCCAGTATATTTATTCTCTGAGGTTGTGGGCTCCAGTTGCCCACTGACATATCCTCTCCAAAGGAGTGTTGGCTAGATTCCCCATCAGCTGATGCAAATGGAGAAGCCCTCACATCCAGAAGCTT
This sequence comes from Podarcis melisellensis, assembly GCF_964234715.1. Lineage (NCBI taxonomy): Eukaryota > Metazoa > Chordata > Lepidosauria > Squamata > Lacertidae > Podarcis > Podarcis melisellensis. The sequence continues at coordinate 98,461,766 of NC_138530.1, read as the reverse complement.
TATTTGTGCATCGAAGTGAAGACCAGTCTCTTGTTTGATGTGACATGGTGTCATTCTCATTCTTCTCGGTGTTGGAATGGATTTATGCTCTGAAGAACAAAATATATCAAAACTTAAAACGAATGGAAAATTCAGCCAAGGCACATATACAGCTGAGTGTTCTCTCGAGTTCAGGTTCAAAGGATGAGCCTTTCGAGGAGACAAAAATTATTCTTCCATCATCCATCTGCAGGATTGCCTTCTGAAACGTTTAGTCCAGAAATATATCCACTTTTGATCTCTTACTTTTGGTTGATGTTCTGGTAGAAAGCAAAGAGGGGAAAGCTAATGACTCTGTAACATTTGCTATGACAATCTTATCCTTTAAATCTAAACTTAAGAAACCAATCAACACTGTAGGCTGCGTGGCTGCCCTTGCTGCTTGTTTTAAACTTATAGCGTGTTTTGTTCTTTTTAGTATAATTCCAGGACACCATCTCATTCAAGAATAATAATGTGCCACACGTGTTCCTAAATTTCACTTGAACCAAACTCCAATCTCCCCAAGAGCAGAGGGTTAAATCAGCACATCCCTAAATTGATTTGGTTCTTCCATTTTCCTGGCCAGCAGCGTTCAGTAATCTTGCTGTCCTCTTCTTTTATAGGTCCGTGCATGAGGAGCCAGAGCTGCCTTAATCCAGATGCAGCCTCTCTCTGTGGCAATGTTCCTATTGGCCGAGCCGCTTGCCTTTTTATATCTGCCGTCATTCTAGCCATCTTCTCCTCAGATATCCAGCAAGGATTCTAATTAGTCACAATTGTTTAGAGGCCAATAACACAATTCTTCGGCTGATGATGATAAAAGAAAAAACAGCTCCGTTGACTTAAATGATACCATTGTTCCTTAGACAATGTCCTCGCCTTATACGTCTGAATGCCAGATGGCTACTGAGATAAGACAGCTGAGGCCACGAACTGGAGAGGTACTGAAGCAAGTTTCATATGAGGGAAGAATAATGGAAGGCAGACTTGCCATATATCGCTTGAGTGGGCTTGGAGGAGGGTGTTTTGTGAGGAGGTCTGTCTCAACCAGATTGTGCACTCTATGCATATTCAAATAAAATAAAAAAATTGTAGTGTTCGTTCTCGCCTCTAAGTTATTGCTCATCAAGAACGCAAATTCGCTTTCCTGTCTTGCTTCACACCAAGGCTGTGGCAAGATTTGTTTCTTGTTTTTGTTTTGAAATATTTTTTATTAGACATTTAGGACAGGCCATATGTGATAGTTTTTAAGCTCTAAGGCTCCAGTTGCTCTGGGATGTGTGTAACCCATTCTCCCTAAGCCATTTCTTCAATCTAAATTGCCCCCTGAAGCTCTGACCAGACCCACAGTTCTCAGCCTGGTGTCATTTCCTAGATTGTAAGCTCCCGGAGGGCCACAAATCCCTCCCTCCATTTCCACTTTTGCCTCTCAGCCTAAGCTTCCTCACAGGGTTGTTGTGAAGATAAAATGGCAAAGGACAACTCTTTGTACACCACCTTTGAGTTTATTGGAAGAAAAATGTGTAGCAACATAAATTATTCTCTGCTTCAATCCCCCTGTCCTTTAACCCTTTATCTCTGATCCTAATTGTACTAGAACTGGATGTGGTTACTTACTGGTAACGTTAAGCCACTTTGCACATGCTCTGGGATGTTAAAAGGTAAAGGTAAAGGACCCCTGACAGTTAAGTCCAGCCGCAAATGACTCTGGGGTTGTGGTTCTCATCTCGCTTTACTGGTCGAGGGAACCGATGTTTGTCTGCAGACAGTTTTTCCAGGTCATGTGGCCAGCATGACTAAGCCACTTCTGGCGAAACCAGAGTAGTGCATGGAAATGCCGTTTACCTTCCCACTGGAGTGGTACCTATTTATCTACTTGCACTTCGACATGGTTTCGAACTGCTAGGTTGGCAGGAGCTGGGACTGAGCAACGGGAACTCACCCCGTCGCAGGGATTCAAACTGCCGACCTTCCAATTGGCAAGCCTTAGGCTCAGTGGTTTAGACCACAGCGCCACCCGCATCTGGGCTATTGGACACCATTTAACAGCATTAAATGTATGGTGTGTGCACAGCCAAAGTCTGTCCTGTTGTTTCTTTGCTTTGATGTGAGCGAACAGATGAGAGGTTTCAGTAAATGCTCCTTTGTAACACAAAGTCCTTCCACTTTCATTGAAAGTCATCCTGCAATCCTCTCTCCGTTTCTTCCCCTCCATCTTTCAGTCAGAAGTTCCAAAGGTTGAAATGCACCGTGCAAGATATTCTCTATATCAGCATCATGGGTATGCAGCAGCATTTTATTAAGTCATCAGTCAGCTTTGAAGTTTGCTCAGCTAAGGCACTGTTGGCCTGCTGAGCTTCACTGATGCAGTCAGCGCGGCTTGATATTTCATGGCGTACAACAAGAGTTGAGCTGAATTTGAAATCTGCTTCTCTAATGCAACTGAGCTTTTGAAGCAGCCGTGGTTTACTGTATGCATGGCATGCATAAGCAGAAATCGAGGCCTCCCAATAAAAGATAATATTTTATATGGAAGTGTGGTACAAAGCACTGGATTATAAGCCATACATTTGGGGTCTTCATGTGATTCATCCAATGAGTGTACAAGCTGTGTATCGTGTATTTCCTGTGCATAAATAGTTGTACAAATCAACAAGGGTAACTCTTTTGCAGAAACACTTGTAGAGACAGCTTGTATCTATGTAACGTGTGAACAAACCTTTCATTTTAGATTTATTTTGAGAAGCTATCTTGATTAAATCAACAATGTAGTGCAGCGTGGAGCGTTTCCTCTGTCTCCTCTCTTCTCCTCTCTCTTTGGGAGTCCTCTGAGCAGGCACTGCTGCTGCCCCTGGTCTCTGAATGGCCCCCTCTGCCCCAAAGAGGGATGCCTCCTCATACTGCCCCACAGGGGCCTGGGAAGCAGCCCCTGGCAGTCCCAGAGCACCATTTGCCTGGGGAACTTGCAGGCAGGGCTGCTGCAACAAACAACTGTGGAAGCCTTTGAGAGGCAGAGGCATGAGAGGGCATCAGAGGAGGGAGAGAAGGAAATGGGGACAGAGACCAGTGTTGCCCATGGCACCCCTGACCATCATTCAAGGCACCCCAGGGTGCCACGCCACACTGGTTGAAAACCATCGATGTAGTGTAATTTAATGTGAATCCATGGAGAACCTGGGGTGGTCAAATGATTAGGCATCAAAAGTTATCAGCCCAGACTAAGTTTATGCAGAGGAATGCAGGAAGCTGCCTTATCTCAAACCAGACCATTAATTCATATAGCTCAGTATTGTCCATGATGACAGTAGTAGCTCTCCAGCCTACCTAGAGATACCAGGGATTGAACCTGGAACCTGTTCAGAGCAACTGCTTTACGACTGAGCTGCAGCCCTTCCAAAAACACCCTTTGGCCATCCCTCCTCCTTCCTTTATTTTTTAGAAGAACGTGTTAGTCCAAAGAATCTACTATAATGCATCGATTTCCATGTCACATCCAACAGGATGTTCACATCAGAACACATTTGGTGGCTTTGCGATATTCAGTGGCTTAGGGATTTGTCCTCATGACCTAATGCAGTGGAAGTTTTCTCTTACAATGGGGAGCCAAGACACTTATCAAGGAATTAAAGAGGCGGTGGCAGGTTGACCACTGGAAGATTGTGTGGTTTTTTGCATTGTTCTTCAGAAGGGCTTCCAGAAAGTGCTAGAACAGAGTGAAATATTCACCAAATTGTGCCTAAGAATATGGTGGACAAACTGTGGTGTAGGGAGGAAACAGCTGGTTAGCTATAAGTTTGCATGAAAAGTATTGCCCATCCCACTCCACCAAGTACTGGTATTGTATCTACAGATATTTGCCAAGAGCACTCCATCTATCTCAGGAGACAAATCCATCATGTTCTTACTTGACATCATGAAGCTTGCTACAGTCATGGTAATGAGCAGTCTTAAGCACTTCCCGTTTCTAAGGTTTAAAGTCCAGAAGTTCTTCACCCATTCCTCACTGCCCCACCCAAATGTTCTGCTTCATGTTATATTCATCATTTGGACTCAAAGGTTTTAATGGGCTAAAATAATTGCAGTGCCAGCATATATGATTTCGAGGTGGGGTGGGGGGCGCTGCTCATTAAATGGAATGCTAAACACCTTAGCAGTAATAATGTGAGTGAAGGAGATTTCTACAGCTCAAGCTGTATGACCCATATATTCCCTATCATGATATTCAGTTAAATTAATCAACTGGGAAAACCTGAGAGCCTTAGCCGAGAGTGAGAAAATCCTAGCATTTGGAGAATCTTCTCCAAGATGTATGGGCAATGTATTTGGCCATGGGGGTTAAAATGCAAAAACATAAGAGCAGCTGTTAAGAAGCCGTGGCCACTGAGGCAGTCTGCTATCAGAAACGGCTTTGGCCACTTTGACCAGAGCAGTGAGTTTTTGCCATGTATCCTCTAAGGTAGAGGGTAGCTCCCTTCATGAGTAGGGGAAAGTGTGGTGAAAGGGTCTGTGGATCCACTCATTTGGCCTCTCCGCACAAAGTAATGTTGCTCAAAGGTTAGGGGAGCAGGTTGTGCTGTGGTCTAAACCACTGAGCCTCTTGCTCTGTCCCAGCTTCTGCCAAGCTAGCAGTTTGAAAGCACACCGGTGCAAGCAGATAAATAGGTGCCGCTGTGGCGGGAAGGTAAACAGCATTTCCGTGCACTCTGGCACTCGTCACAGTCCCCCATGTGCCAGAAGTGGTTTAGCTATGCTGGCCACATGACCCAGAAAGCTGTCTGTGGACAAACACCGGCTCCCTCAGCCTGAAGCAAGATGAGTGCTGCACCCCATAGTTGCCTTTGACTGGACTTCACCATCCAAGTGTCCTTTACCTTTACCTTTTACCTAATGTTGCTTTCTCTTTTTCTGTCATCACTGTGCATGGAGGCTTCAGTGATGATTTTGAACTCTGATCACCCAGGGTTCTTTTCAGTGCAAAAAGCCCGTTTTTTTGTTGTTGCTGCTGTTGTTTAAATGTATACATTGCACCAGGGTGTCTTAATCCACTTCAACTGGAATGGTTTCCCTCAGGAGGTTGTGGACTCTCCTTCCGTGGATGTTTTTAAGCAGAGGTTAGATGACCATCTGTTATGGATGCCTTAATTGAAATTCCTGCATTTTGCTGGGAGTTGGACTAGATGAGTACCAACTGTACCATTCTATGAAATGGTATACATCAAAATGTCTCTGTAACCAGAAAAAAAACCCTAATAGCACTTGGTTCTCCACTGGCTACTTTGTGGGAGTTCACAGGTCCCCGTGTGTTGCAGTGAACCCAGGATTGCATGTGGCTGATTGAAAAGAGAGAAGAAAGACGTCAAAGTGTTCAGTGGTTTGCTTTCCTACATTGCCAGTTTGAAATGGGTTGTGTTCATAGCTGTCAACGTTTCCCTTTTTTAAAGGGAAATTCCCTTATTCCAAATAGGATTCCTCACAAGAAAAGGGGAAGGCTGACAGCTATGGTTGTGTTCTGTCCAGGGGCAGAGGAAGGGGTGTGTGTGGTGGGGGTTGGTCGCCCCGGGTGTCACCACTGAGGGGGATGACAAAATGCCGGGCAGCACTCACCACGGGGCCTGCAGCATGCCCGAGCCATGTGTCTCTCCTGGGAGTGATGAGGTGGCTTGGATGCCTGCAGGCTCCGCTTTGCTCCAAACAGTCTGCCCCCCCTCCCCCCCAACTGTAGGGCAGCTGAGTGGGAGGAGGCAGGCAGACTCCTCAGAGGCCCTACGGAGGCCCCAGGCACCCAATCGGCTTGTTCTGCTGCTGGTTCCGTCTCATACCCTTGCTTATATTTTTACTCAGTATAGAGGTAAAATGGTTTATCATTTGTAATTTCCCAAACAGATTGCTTTTCAAGAGCTTTGCTATTAATGCATAATGGACCTTGTGTAAACTTTTTTAAAAAGTGTTTTGAGAGCCATAGCCCTAAGATATTAATATTGTCCTAGCATTTGTATAATTTATCCCAGAGTTGCCCAAGATTTTATATTGACTTTGTGGTGATCGATGTGATTTCCTTTACAATGCCAAGCTTAGCTTCCATTCATCACTAGTACATTTAATTGAAAAATATAGCACAGCAACCTAACGATAGAAATATTCTATAAAGATATAGTGCATACATTTTTATTAAATATTATATCTTTTAAGAAATAGAGGAACACAATTCATTTATTGGGATTTATGGGTGGCTTCCTGTTCCTATATGTATTTATAGAAACAGTTGTAAACCAGAAATCATAAAAGAGATCTATGCGATTACACATGCAGGCATGCTGTTAGATCCATTAGTAATGATCATGTGGGTTTGTCTAGATCCATCAAGAACTCCTCAGTAAAACACCAGTTTATGTCAAAGGGAATTGTACCGATGTGGCATGTAGGATACATATACCAGGTACCATTGAAGTCAATTAGGCCAGTGCTGGATGTGTGTACAAACAATGAAATTTTATAGCCTCTGATCAGGAGGGGCCTCTAAACACATTTTAAAAAAACTGCATTGGATGGCTTGTGCACAGTACTCAGTGTATGCTATGTTGCATCTTCCATTCAGCAAGTGCTAAACTTTGTGTGCAACTGTTCTTGCGTTGCTGTACATTAAGAGGGTTCATATATGCTAAGTAAGAAACCGTAAGGTATTTGCAATTAAAGTATTTCATATCCAAGTAGGCTCATTGCAAGATATACCTTTCAGTTAGTTTTTAGCAGCATCCTCACCTATGTACCAGTATACCTATGTACCTACAGGACCACCTCTCCTGGTATGCCCCACGGAGGACCTTAAGGTCCATATATAGCAACACCCTAGAGGTCCCGGGCCCTAAGGAAGTTAGATTAGCCTCAACCAGAGCCAGGGCCTTCTCAACACTGGCTCCAGCCTGGTGGAACGCTCTGCCTCATGAGACCAAGGCCCTGCAGGATCTGATTTCTTTCCGCAGGGCCTGTAAGACACAGTTGTTCCACCTGCTTTTGGCTTGGAATTAACTTGACCCCCCTTTCTTTTTTCCTTTTTCCTTCTGTGATGGAACTCCTACTTGGGGACTTCCCTGGCTTTTTTTCTGGCCCATATAAGACCAGTCTAGATAGTTAGCCTTGGTGAAGACTTGACGTTTTCATCCCCCCAAAAGTTTTTGAGTTTCTGCTGAAATGAGGCTGCATTTTCATGTTGTATTTTAATCTTGTTTTCTAAGTTGTATTTCAATCAGTTGTTTTATATATGGTGTTAGACGCCCTGAGTCCGGTCTTGGCTGGGGAGGGCGGGGTATAAAACAACAACAACAACAACAACAACAACAAACAAATATAAAAGTGTTAAGTTGTGGGTGAACATATCAGACGACACAGCGATTCTTCAAACAGCTCTTCTTTATTCAGAGGCCAGAACAGAACTGAACTGAAGGGCTCAGTCAGCCTGCTTATATAGAGCTCCAGTACAACGTTACTGTAGCAACTTTCTAAAACTATCCAATCACTGAACGTAACTTTCGATCCTTCATTTGCATAACTATCTACAGTATCCATCCAATCAGTGAATGTCACTTTCGATCCTTCATTTGCATAACTATCTACAGTATCCATCCAATCACTGAATGTCACTTTCGATCCTTCATTTGCATAACTATCTACAGTATCCATCCAATCACTGAATGTCACTTTCGATCCTTCATTTGCATAACTATCTACAGTATCCCCCTGCTGGCCCAGGGTGAGAACTTCAGTACATAACAAAAAGTTTATTATCTACTTCTTTCCTGGTGCCCTGCTTCCCAGCCTCTCATACTCCATTTTAAATCATAGTTGCAGCATCCCCTGTGGTGCCCAGAGGCCTCGTTTCCAGTGCAACCAAACTGGTCGCACTCCCCTAAATCCAACTCTGCTTCCAGATGTTGTTGAACTCCAAAGAGCATAAGAAGATCCTGCTGGATCAGGCCAATGGCTCATGTATTCCGGCATCCTGTTCTCACAGTGGCCCACCAGATGCCTGAACGAAAACCACAAAAAGGATTTGAGTGCAAAAGCACCCTCCTCTCCTGTGGTTTCCAGAAACTGTCATTTGGAAGCATTGCTGCCTCAAACTGTGGAGGTAAAAGTCTTGGGAATTTGCTAGTCATTCATAGGAAATATTGCGTATCTAAATATATCATCAATTATTATAGTCATTCAATTAAAATTATAGAAATGTGTTTAGAATGGGAAAATGTAATTCTGCCCAACTTATTTGTGTTTCCCTCTCATTTCTGCACAACTCTTTCTGGACTTGCTTTTTGCCAGCTGATGCCATATTAGAGAATAATATATCATCACTATAATGGCATTTTGATGATGTATTACATTAATTCATCACTAAAGCAATAGCACTTTGGTGATATATGGTTGTATCAGGGAACTGGTGCAATAATGACACATTACTCACAGATAATGCTGACCATTGTGAATGGCTTCCAGTTGCCTAAAAGTTTTAATAAAACATTTCTATCCGAAAGTGCTATGCTGAAAGGCCTGATCAATTTGGAAAATAGGAGGAAAGCATTATTAGAATGTACAAAGAGTTTTGCATACTTCCAACACCATCCTAAATCTACAATTTGAGATGATGTCTTGTGGGGCCTTTGCTAGCAAGGCAGAACATTCAATTTGGTGCAATGCTGCTTAGGGGTTTGAGGTGATCCCAGCCTAATTCTTTTGAAACATAATCTATTAAGACTGAAAGAGATTGACAGCAGTGAAGACTGGGCTTCTTTATTCCTGTTCAATATCAGATACCTCGGAATGGAACAGGCACAGTGAAAACTACCCACATTGTTGTGGTCAAAAAAAGAAGTTGAAATCCTTTAGGGAAATCCAGCTGAACATAAACTACTGAGACACCGCTTGTATCTGTAATGGCTAGATGCTAGCAAATAAGAGAAAATTGAGAGAAGTCTTTCTTTGTGTATTTGTAACTTCTGAGCTACATAAATGCTATTCACTCGGAACCAACTCTCTTAATCTTCAAATAGTATCCTCTTTTCCTCCACCCACACTTTTCAGATGTTCTGCTCAACAACTAATTTGACCCCGAGGCTGTTCATTTGTTATCTCAGCAAGCTCCCCTGCAAACTAACTGCTTTCATGAGTGTTCTATGCATGTGAGCTGTGAGTTTCCTCTCCTGATGTTATGTTAAACTGAAGATCACAGACTCTCCAGGGATTCAAGCAGGAATCTTTTCCCCAGTCTTACCTGAAGATGCTGAAGATGAAACCTGAGGTTTTTGGATGAAAAGCATATGCACTACTTTTGAGCTATCCATACTATTGTAGCCAGCTACCTGTTGTTGTTGTTGTTGTTGTTGTTGTTGTTGTTGTTGTTGTTGTTGTTGTTCTTCTTCTTCTTCTTCTTCTTCTTCTTCTTCTTCTTCTTCTTCTTCTTCTTCTTCTTCTTCTTCTTCTTCTTCTTCTTCTTCTTCTTCTTGCTGTTGCTGTTATTCTATTCTTTTTGCTTCATTTTCTTTTTTTCTTTTTTCACACACACACAGACACAAACACACACACAATGGGCAGAAAGGTGTAGGTCATCTCTGAGATGCTATGACATTGATTCAAGGTTCCTCAGCTGTGCAGTGTACATAACACATATGCTGGGGAGTCATCTGTCAGCTATGCCCCTCCTATGGAGTTGAAGCTCAGTGCCAGGCGCCACAGTCCAGTTCATACCATTCAAAAGTGGTCCTCAACCCTCAGGAGACTTTGCAGGGGGCAAGGGATGGTGGAGAGAGGAGAGGACAGGCAATTTAACTTTTGGCAGCCTCCTTCCACTGGCACTTCTCTGGATCTAAGCCATTTTGTTTAATAATGGGTAAATGAGAAAGAACAGCAGGGAGCAGGCAAGTACTGAAGTGATATGCTGTTTGTACATTGTCTGCACCATTTTTAAGCTAGATAGAAAGATTATTAAGTAATCTTTTAAGCCTAATTGGATGTAACATTGCAAGAAAATGGGTGAACTGGAGTGGTGTAGTGGTTAAGAGCGATAGACTCGTAATCTGGTGAACAGGGTTCGCGTCTCCGCTCCTCCACATGCAGCTGCTGGGTGACCTTGGGCTAGTCACACTTATTTGAAGTCTGTCAGCCCCACTCACCTCACAGAGTGTTTGTTGTGGGGGAGGAAGGGAAAGGAGAATGTTAGCCACTTTGAGACTCCTTTGGGTAGTGATAAAGCGGGGTATCAAATCCAAACTCTTCTTCTTCTTCATGCTGACAGAATCCCTCATTCTAGCCTCTTGGAACAGCCTATTTCAAAGTTTGCAAATCAGGAAACTGATGTGCTCTGTTACTCATATGCGCTGCATCAGGAAGATTTTGTGCAACATATGGCAGGACAGAATCTTGAAAAAAGATGTGCTTTCTGAAGCCCACATTCCCAGAATGTCCGCGCATGATGTCTACGCTAGCTTGGTCATATCCGTGGAATGGAAGAGGCAGTGTTATTTTCCAGAAAAAGAGGTGTTGGAACTCACCACGAATACCTCCCTTGTTCTCTTATAATGACAATGACAATGGTGACCACCTGAGCGGTGGCAGAACGGAGTTTTGGTGAGTTCTGGCTAGAAAAAAAGCCCTGGGAAAATGATAGGATCCTAAAAGATGTGCTCTATGGGCAGCTGGCTTCAGGCACCAGGCTCATATGCGGACCAACTCTGCATGACAAAGATGTCTGCAGATGTGGCATGAAGACTGGCATTAACCCCGCTGTGTGGAAATGCCTTGCAGACAACCACAGTGCCTGTATGAGGATACCACAGGGACATTCACATAACCACCCCCACCCCCTGCTGAAACACTGGGTGAGGAAAGTCAAGCAATCTACTTAAGCAACTCCACAACCCACCTCAACCATTGTTTTACTCTGTATTTGTGCATATGTGCTTGTGTGTGTGTGTGTGTGTGTGTGATGATTCAGTAATGCTCCTTCCTTCACTTAGCTAATGGAAGATATCTTTGGAAGCCGCATTGGTTATGATATCTTTGAAATTATCCTGGAAATTTGGTATAGCAGTAATAATAAAATTAATTTTAATTTATACCCCACCTTCCCCGGCCAGAGTTGGGCTCAGGGTGGCTAACACCAGTAAAATTACAATGAAAACATAATAGGGGGAACCAATTTAAAATATGGGTTAAAATACAATTTAAAACGCAGCCTCATTTTAATAGTAGCCCATAGATCAAAACCATAAGGGGAGGGAAACATAAGGGTCAGACTGAGTCCAAACCAAAGACCAGCTCTGTCTTAAAGGCCCTGTGGAAAGATGTCAAGTCCCCGCAGGGCCCTAGTCTCTTGTGACAGAGTGTTCCACCAAGTCGGGGCCAGTACTGAAAAGGCCCTGGCCCTAGTTGAGATCTAACCACCTTGCGAATTAAAACTTATGAATATTGTTGTTATTTAAATTTCCATACTGCCCTCCATCCAAGGATCACAGGGCAGTTTACAATATAAAAAAACACAGAAATACATATCATAGTAACAAAAAACAACCCCTCCCCCATTTAATAGGCCATGTTTTGTTTAATTAGCCAAAGGCCTGGGAGAAGAGGAATGTTTTATGTCTAAATAATGATGTAATGACAGTGCCAGGCAACGATGTAATAACAGAGCCTTCCACAAATGGGAGCCATCACAGAAAAGACCAGATCTCTGGTGGAGGAGGCACAAAAAGAAGGACCTCAAATGAAGATTGATGGGTTAGGGCTGATTCATGGGGGAGAGGTAGTCCCTGACTGGTTATGTGTTCAAGTGTGTGTGTGTGGGGGGGGTATTGTAGCTCTTCTTCACCCTCCCCTTGTACTGAAAACCTACCATCTACTTGAATGTAATGTGCTATCGAATTTAATGCACACCCTAATTTTTGCGACGTGATTTGGAAAAAAGTGCACATTAAATTCGAGTAAATATGGTAAAATGCTTTTGTACATGTGGGCCCTTGCATCTGGGTGGCTTTTTTACGAGTAAGGAGCCTTAACTGGAATTAATAACATGGGATGCTCTGAAGTCGGGATCTGCTTGTCTGATTACTCATGATTTTTAAAAATATTAAAGATAGCAAAATGTATAGTAGTGTGCCTTAACTGGCAACAACTATTGAAAAATAGAAGCAAGTTCACAAAACCTTATTAGATTTCTGATCTTGGCTATGAGTACGGGATTTATATTGTTTTTGCCTCTGTATGATATTAAAACCGATAATATGTCATATGTGAGATTCGAATCATGTCAACTGTATAAAGAAATTATCTTACTTAGCTCCTCTTGCTCTCCCTCCCTCCCTCCCACCCTCTCTTTCTCTCTTATATCCTCAAAAATATCCTTTGATAGTTCTTACATCAGTTTTTGTATAGATTGTAGTAAGCAAAAGAATTACTTATTAGTTCTTCCTTTTTTGTGAGATATTAATATGATAAACCTTTATAATAAATGTGACTCAAGTGCTGTAAAGACACACCATGCTGTGTTGATAGGGCTTATTTTTTCATATTTCTCATGCTGCATATTATACACTACCATGTACTCACATTTGTCATACAAAATGTGGTTAAAGTTACATTTCCTTATTATAAATGATAGTTCACATGCAGCACTTCATGAGTGTAAAGAAATGTAGCCTGTGTCTCATGGATTAGATCATTTGCATCTGTCCAGGTGTTGACTATTTCACTTGCAGTGAATGTGACCTCTGGAATCAAAACAGATAAATCAATTGTATTATGAAGATTACTAGAATGCAAGTCTGTTCCTCCATCCACCTATCCACTCAATTCTCATCGCCATGATTATTTCACTACTGCTTGTGCATACAGGTGACAAATAACAGTAAGCTTTTGTTGATTTGAGTGCTATAGTTTCTGGTATGTGTAAGAAGAATTACCATAGCAGCCAGTAGCATATCAATTGCATGCATTAATGCACAATGGCTTCACTTCACTTCACAGAAGTGTTCATTTAATGGATATAGAACAGTGATGGGAAGTCTGTGGCCCCCCAGATGTTGTTGGATTCCAACTCCCTCAGCCCCAGTCCCCATAGCATAGGTGCTTGATTGTCGTCTTCCAAAGCAACTGCTCTATTCTGAACTTAAAAATGGAAAGCGTAATGCTGGTGGTCAACAAAAGAGGTTTAAAGACTGTCTCAAGGCAAATCTTTTAAAATGTAGTGAAAACACCAACAATTGGGAAGCACTTGCCTGCGAGTGCTCTAAACGGAGAACAGCCTCTACCAAAGTTGTCATGGGTTTTGTAGACACTCAAACTCAGGACGCAAGGGAGAAATGTGCTAAGAGGAAGGCATGCTTGGCAAACCCACACCGTGATCAACTCCTGCCCGGAAACCAATGTCTCCACTGTGGAAGGACGTGCGGGTCCAGAACTGGCCTCCACAGTCATGGAAGATAATCTTACTCAGCTACGAGTGATCGCCAAAGAAGAGGAGGAGGAGGAGGAGCAGCCAACTCTATGTGTAGAGTTCTGTAGGGAAACCCTACTGCTAGGCCAAACTTTGAATAATTTGTCTCCACTTTCTCAGGCTAATCTCACTGCTACTCAACTGCACATGCAGATCATAGCTGAGAGATGCTTGCCACTGTATGTCCACATTCCATCTTGTCCATTTATTTTTCGATATCTGGTTTGCATCGCCATCACTACTCTCATCTTTCTGTGCATGGATATTAGTTTTCTTGCTAAATTTACCAGGGAAAGAACAAATAGGTTTCTCCAAAGGTTGCTCTACACTAGACCACTGTCTTATTCTTATGCATCTGGTTGAAAAATACAGATCCCAAAGGCAATCTAAGATATACGCTGCTTTTGTAGATTTTCGTGGTGCATTCGACTCAATTGACCGCCCAAAGTTGTGGAGGAAACTCGCAGAATTAAAAATTGATCAGCGCCTATTGATTCTAATGCAAAATCTACACTCTTCCAATACCTGTCAAGTCAAACTTAACATCAAAGGTCACCTTTCATCAGACATCCCAATTTCGAAAGGGGTAAAACAAGGGTGCATTCTTGCCCCCTTTCTATTTAATTTATTTTTATCAGACTTGCCAGATTACCTTCAAAAAATAGAATCACATGCCCCTAAACTTAATCAGAAACCAGTTCCTCTCTTACTATACGCAGACGATGCTGTCCTACTATCCTTAACGAGCTTGGGTCTAAAACGTCTTATATCTTCACTGATCCTCTATTGCGAATGTAACAAACTCTCTATAAACTATGAGAAGACAAAAATTTTGGTCTTCTCGAATGGTTGGAAATTAGAGAAATGGAAAATAAGAGGGCAAGAAATCCAACAAGTGAAAATCTATAGGTATCTGGGAATCTTATTCCAGAGCAATTTAGGGTGGGCAACCCATCGCACAAATGCCATAAAACAGGCAAAGTGCATCTCATCAGCAGTTGCCCGTTTTCATTATCAGAAAGGTAATCAATTTATTCCTGCGGCAAATCAGATATTTCAAACAAAAGTGCAATCCCAGATATTCTATGGAATCCCGCTATGGGTCCAAGCATATAACAATGATTTAAAAAAGATTCACTCTAGCTTTCTGAGACGTATTCTTGGACTCCCACCTATGATCAAATATGAAACAATGTGTGCAGAAATAGGCATACACACAATGGAATATTGGGCATGGTCCACCTCAATAAAGTATTGGTTACGCTGCCACTTCCGCTGCCCTCCATCAAGTCTGCTCGCTGATTTGCTCAAAGACTCCTATAAATCAAGATGGTATCAGCACCTCGAAAAAAAGATTGAATCTTTAGGCGTCGAGCTGGAGTCCCTGTACAATTCTAATGAGCAATATATTTCCCATAATATCCTAACTAGACTAAAGGATGTCGAGAGACAAAATATTATGGCAGCTGTAAACAAAATTTGCTCCCCCATATTCTATGAATTAAATATCTTAGATAGCAGAGCCAATTACGTCACTAAACTAATAATCCCAGCCCAACGTAGGGCTTTTATGCTGGCCCGCTTGAATGTTTTTCCCTCAGCATTTGTCAGGGGAAGATATCAAAACATTCCTAGAAACAAGAGACTCTGCAGATGCTCTATGAATGTCCCGGACACTGTAGAGCATATTCTCCTTCATTGCCCATTGTACAGTACGCTCCGTCAACGCGTGCTGTCCCCCCTTTTGGGTGGTCTGGAACCGCAGCAAGGTGAATGTGTGGGATTCTACCTATCCGACGTTGACCAAAGGGTAACGGCGGGGGTAGCCGAGTTTTTGGCAGCAGTCCTCCAAGGAGCAGGTTAACAAGGAAAACCACTGACTCTATATGTATATATATATATATGTACTTAGCAAACTGCTGCCTTTTTTATATATATTTCAAGGCTTTTATATGTTATTTTCTCTTTTAAGGTTTTATTTCCATAATGCCTAATAAAGGTTTGATAAAGTAAGTAAGTAAGTAAGTAGTTTTCTTGCTTCTGCTGTGCTGCCCTCTCACTCATTTAATTAACAATGATGTCTTACTAGTAAAACTTTAGGACTGTTTTTATGCAACCATCTGAATTTTACATATGGGGCACATGGTCTTCAGAAGTCTGCAGAACTGGCCAAAGACTACATATTACAAATGATAAGAAGCTTTGTTTGAGGTGAAAGCCCACCAGTTGCTAGGCATCCATTTGATGTAACTTTGCGGAATAAACAGCAACAGTTTTTCAGGCAGTGTAGAGGAAGTTCTGTCTTCTAGCTACTGATGTTACCAAGGCACTGTGCCAACCATTAAGGGCAGAAATGGTCTAGTTTGCTGCTTCCTCTATTTTTGGGCTTTACATTGCATTCCTTGATGGCATTTGCATCTTAGTCCAGAGAATGAGAACCTGTGCCATTCTAGATGTTGCTGGACAATAGCTTCCATCACTCACATCCTTGGCTATGATTGTTGCAGCTGATACATGCAGGAGTCCAACAACATGTTGTGCATTTCAGGTTCTGCACACACACCCTGTCTTAATTACCCCTGGCCCTAGTTCACATTTGTGTGTTTGTGCTTTTGAATTATATGACTCTTTCATAGTCTTGGGTTCAATTATGTCTGAACATATTGAAATTTAGCCATAAGAGGTGAGTATATTCCAACTGCTAAACAAACGATTTTGGCCTGTTCAAAGTGTAGAAGATTATAATTCCAAAAAGATTAGCTTTTAGATCTCATTAGTAAGAAAATGGTTGCTATTTTGACTAATACAGTAATTAAAACTCTGATGGCTAGGTGAGTGCTTAATGAAACAGGTTTGCCTTTCATTAACTAAATAAGCTTTGGTAAGAACTTTTGTTATTAAGGGTTTTTCCTTCCTCTGTTAGACCTTTGCCATGCAGAGTAAGTTCTAATTAGGATATTTCAGATGCTGATTTAGATTTTTAGTCTTTTTTCTATGCAAAAACTCAACAATACATGTTCTACTTATTATTTCCTCCTCTTTCCTCCCAGGTCTTCCTCCAGGTCCCAAGGCAGATTCAAGCCACACACCTGAGCCATGGAGGACTCCACTGAATATCTCAGTGATAGGAAACACAATTGTTCCGATATCATGGACACAAGCTGTACTAGATATTATCTGGGCACAACAGATTCCCAAGCCAATTCCAAATCTTATTGGGCTGCCCCAGGTCACCCTGAAGGAAGTCCTGAATCTGCAATTAATGTTAGCATCTGTATGTCTCAAGAGACAATTGAAGAGTACACCATCTCTCTAATTAATTTGGTTCCTCAGTTAATTATAGACTCCAATTTTTAACGTATTCAGAAACGAAGCACAATCTAATTACAAATGGGCCCTGCTTCTAGGTTTTACACTGACCAGAGGTAATGATAAGCAAACTCATGGCTTGTTTTAGCATCTGCTCAATAATTATGAGCTATTTTCAGTGAGTGCTCAGAAAGATATTGCCAGTTTTTGAAGAGTCCATTCGCAGATAATAATGTTAGTACATGTGTGTGTTGATACTGCTGCACACATGCTCCTTATTGTAATGACTTTTGAGAATGTTGGTTCCCGTGACAGAAAAACCCTTGGCAATTTGATTTCGCCCTTTTCCAAAATAAACACACTCAGAGCAAGAGAGGTTTTATATCTAGATAGGGACAGAAACCACATACAGTATTTGCAAGAAACAAACAATCATGGGAACAAGCAAGCAATTTGAGCAAGACTAAGTATGTAACATTGAAGGGATTTTGTCGGTGCTTCTACAGTGCAGCTGTCTTTGGACTCTTGGTCTGCTGACATCTTAAGAAGGATACAAATGAATTAATAGCTGTACAAATTCATATTCTGAACCATAACATTAGGAGTTATAAAACACTGTTAGCAAAATGAGACAAAGCTTTGCATCAGATGCAAATGGTAATTTTTGGATAGTTACTTTAACTGCTGAATGCAACAGCTAACATCTCTCTCTATATATTGCTTTTTGCTTTCCTCGGGGGATGAAATGAGAACTATTCTGGCTGCAGTGTGTCTTAAATTAAAATTGTACCCCTTTTCAACATTACCAAAGCAAACGGAATGTTATTTTCTAAGCGATTCAAGCTTTCTCTATAGCTTTTCAAAAAGCTGGCAAGTGGTAAATTTCAAGGAAGGACTATTTCTACCAGGGTAACATAGTTACAAATATATTTTATTTTTATTTTTTAAAGTAAAATGGCACAGATCAGCTAAAACCACTTTGATTTCCTTATGAACTGAACTGTTGAGATCATTTGAAGGATGTATACTGGCATACGGTGAAACTATGTTTCATTTTAAAGAGAAAAATGTCTTAATGTACAGGACAAAAAAAGCACATGGAGCTATAGTATGGAATATGGCACAATAATGTGTAGTAAACCAGTGGCACAGTACAAAATATTTTGTTGTTTACGCTTGAGGTACAAGTGTTTCATTAACGTGTGACCCAGAAATTACAGATCCCCCCAAACTGATGCCAAAGATTTATGCCGTTTTCTGCTTCAATGCCCACATTTTGTGCCACCCCCACAACTGAGTAACTGACAAAGCAAATTAGGGTCACAGCAACCCTGTGCGGGCCCTGAAATGGTCAAATGGCCACTTGGGGCAGGTGTGCGCATGAGGGGAAGGGTGCGTGCATGAAAGAGGTGGGGCGCACACAAGTGAGGCACTGGTTTGGAATCAATTGATGTTTTTGGCATTAACTTGTGAACCTGATTTGTTTTGTCAATTACCTGTTGGGGGTATACAAAACGGGGAGTTCGCAGCACAAAACCTTGGCATCAGTTTGGAGGAATCTGGAATTTCGTGGTCACACATTAATAAAGCTGAAGTAGCTACTGAAAAGGGTCTATGATGCAAAATGCCTTGCAAGTCATTAATGTTGGCATACATTGTTCCCTGGGATTCAAAAAGGTCCTCTTCACTCGGAGCCGTTGCAATCAAATCCTTGTCAGTGGGAGTTGGGATTCCCAAAGCAATATGCTGATGCATTTTACATTAGCGCTAATGGCAGGTTTGTAGCTAGGAGCTCCCAGGTAACTATCTAACTTCACATTCTATTGATCTGGAATCTAGGATACAGGCACACTGTGTACCACAAAAGGATGCTAGATGAGGAGAACATTAGTACTCAAGAGCAGCATGGCTTACCGGGCTGCCTTTTTTTGTACAAGGAAGTTGCAGCACAGAGTAGTCCAGACAAAGTTAAGCACTGTTAAGGAAAAGGGCCACAGCTCAATGGTAGACCATGTGCCTTGCAAAGAGAAATCCCTGGTCCAATCTATGGCATCCCTGGGTAGGGCTGTCTGAAACTCTAAAGAACCCTTGCCCATTAATGTAGATAATACTGAACTACTTGGACCCAATGGTCTGACTCAATATAGAGCAGCTTCCTCTGTCAAGTCCCATTGATTTCAAGGGGGATTATGAAAATTCGTGGTTGCCTTCGTCTTTTGAAATTAATAGGACTCCACAGTGCTTTATGCTGTCTGGTTCGTGCCCTGTGTAAGCCAAATATGCTTTTGACATGGACAACTGAAAGAGGGGAGATTTCAGCACATACACCTTCATAATGTCTTAGTGGGTTGCGTGTGCCTTGCGCCTTCTCTTTGTTATCCCCGCCTGCAATTCCAGTCAGGTTTCATTCCTAGCTATGATGGCTCATTGGTAGATAGCTCCAAGGTCTCTGGTCCCATTTTCAAGTCATCTAGGTTAATGACCTTCCATGCATCACACCCTTCAGTACAGTTGAGGAACCTCAGTCCTTGGGGCCTAATGCAACTCTCCAGACTTCTCTGTATGGCACTTGGGTCTCACTCCAGGTCACATCTCCTTCCAGCTATGCCCCCTTCTGCCAGGCCACAAGCCTCACTGAACCAGCTTCATCCACTCCTCAAGTTTTCTGAAGGGAATGTCTTCTTGAACTCTGATAATGACTCTAGCTTGCCCAAATGGCTCTTACTTTCCTCCTGTACCAAGGTATTGTACAGTGGATTCCTTAAATGAATTATGAGTTAAGAAATGCTTCCTTTTGTTTATGCTAAAGCTGCTGCAAATGATTCTGCTTAGCATTTCATACCTGAGTCTTAATTTATGGATTGGTTTTCGATACACCACCAACAAGTTATTCTAATAGTGCTATTTGATTCGTTCTCCACTTATGTTGTGAATGAATTGTGAAGAACAGAATGCCGATAACAACAACAAGAACAAGAACAACAACAACAACAACAACAATTCAGAAGGGAAACCTAGGACCTAACTGCAGGCTTGTACACATGTTACACAGAGCACAGACACAAGTTGTCTCTATACATGTGTCTGTGTGAAAGTGTGTACACTTGCTTAGTTGTTCACTTCAGTTATTATCTGCAATAGTGTAGCTGTGGAGCTCAGTTGTTGTGTATAAAGATACAAAGACTGTATACATTGAACATGACATGTGATCAATTGTATGAGTGTACAGATCAACTGTTTGTGCATACAGATTGAACACTCATTGAATGTAGTGTGCAAATACGTTTCAAACTTAAACCTGTTTAAAAGTTGTTCCCTATCTCTATACCAGGAAATTTTGGTACATATATAGTGAGAACACACTAGGGATCTCTAACACGGAATGCTCAAAACCCTTGGCAAAACTCTACTTTCAGGATTTATTGGGGAAATCCATTACAGTTAAACTGATATAAAACCATTAGGTTTGAGGTGGATATACCCTGAGGGAAATCTCTTCAAATAGGCCTATATGGGTTTTATCTGGCTCTGCTCATACTTGTAGTTGCTATGGCTTAATCAACTTTGATTCAGTTCTTACAATCATTTTTCTTCTAATGTCTGGAAAGATAAAAAAAATAGCAATAACAACACAGATGGAGCTCTATGAATTTAAAACTGCTTAGCAAAACTTTGGAAGATAAAGGAGCCCATGACTTTCATAGATGGATGAAACTGGCCATCTGGCAACTAGAATAAATGTTCTGTGAAGTTCATTTTGATCAGTGTATAGGGACAAATGTATTGGGAACCTTTTAAATGTTGTACAATAAAGCTACATTTAATTTACAAAGGAGGAAACCAGGAGATGTGATAGTTCTGACAAAGTAACTTTGGCAGCTATTGATTGTTATTTATATACTACTTTAAAAATACCCTTGTATACAAAATGGTGACAGCAATCGGGAAATGTTATGGAAAGTAACATTTTGATGGGTTTGTGATATTGGAATCCATGGCAACTATGAGTTTATTACAAATACTGTAACTCTGGTGGATCACATTTGAGACCGTGTTTTGAAATGGCTTGGGGCATGTTCCAGGTATTAGGAGTGCTAAGATGGCACTTGTCATGGTTTCAGCATGATCTTCTGAAGGCACAGGTTCCTGTTTTCCTGATCCCTACAAGGTGACAGACTGCTTAACATGGCTCACAGACTAGTTACGTCAATACCAGAACTCACTGTGGGATAGTTCTGCCTACCGTGATAACTGTTCCTTTTCTGAACAGCAGCTTGAGAACTGCTACCAGGGGTGCCAACTTGAATAAAATATTGGGGGGGGGGAGGCAGTTAAGCCCTGCCCCGAATAATGGATCACATTTGTGGTGTACATGCACCATTTGAATAACAATGCCCATCAACTTTTTTTGGGGGGTGCAGCTTCATCAAATATTTTATTGGAGCCCCAAAGCCACCACGACTCCTAGGAGTTGGCTCCTATGACTGCTACTGACATTTCCCCCCAAAATATGATCTTGTTCCTTAATTGACACCAATCACCTTTAGTTACATAGATTTATAGGCATAGCAGGACACACTACTAGAGAACAAGTGTTGTTCAACATGTTGTTGATCTTCTTTTTAAAAATATATATGCAGGGATACCACCTTCTCTGATGCCATGTTGCCAACAAAACACTACTTAAATTTGAATTAACCAATTATGGGTTACTAGGCTTTGTTTCCATGTAAAACATTATATACTCCTGACGTTCAGTGTTGATCGACGTTTATTCAAAAGGGACGCGGGTGGCGTTGTGGGTTAAACCACAGAGCCTAGGACTTGCAGATCAGAAGGTCGGCGGTCCGAATCCCCATGACAGGGTGAGCTCCCATTGCTCGGTCCCTGCTCTTACCAACCTAGCAGTTCGAAAGCACGTCAAAGTGCAAGTAGATAAATAGGTACCACTCTGGCGGGGAAGGTAAACAGCATTTCTGTGCACTGCTCTGGTTCGCCAGAAGTGGCTTTGTCATGCTGGCCACATGACCCGGAAGCTGTCTGCGGTCAGGGGTCAGGGGTCCCTTTACCTTTACCTATTCAAATAAAGATAATTTACTCATGTGTGTTGTGTAAAGGCTTCACTACTGAGGAAAGGGGGGGGCATTTCCTGACTGTTTCTTGTCACTTAATGTAGCTACGTAGAACATAATCCTGCAGGTGGGAAATATTGACCTCCAGTCAGATTCCTAGCAGGAGAGAACTAGGAAGGGGGAATAAGAAGCTGTCACTGCAACCAAACCACATAAAGCTAAGAGAAATAATACACAGGCTCCCACTCCTGGTATTCATTTCTGGCAGGGGCAAATTTGCCAACCCTCCTCAAACTATCATGTTGATGAGCAGGGGTACAGCCTAGCTTGTATGAATTCGGTTCTCGGAATTTCCATTCCACCTTATTGGACCAAAGCTTACATTGCTTGTGGAAAGGTGGGCTACTTCCTTATCCCTCTCATAGCTGGATTTAATTGTTATAGTTACTGAGAGACATTTTTCCAAACTATTGGGCACCTTTATTGTACACAGAAATGATTACAGTGGAAACTTGGTTCTCTGTAGTTGACGAACAAATCGGCTCCCGAACGCCGAAAACCTGGAAGCAAGTGTTCTGGTGTGATGGCCTGGGATTCCGATTCAGAGGATGAACCAGAGGAATCCCAGCCTGCACTGGAGTCCCCGCCTCCAGGGCCGGCTGAACTGGGGCAAGGCCTAGATGCTGAAGAGCCTGCACCTGTGTCAGAGCTTCAGGAGCTGGCCCCAGGTGAAGCCCTTCTGGCCCCAGAGGGGCTTGACGACTCAGTGGCCACAGGTGAGCCTCCTCCAGGGCCCAGTAACCCTTCGGCCTCTCCTGATCTGCAGAGGCTTAGGGCAGAGAGGCGAAGGGAACTGGTTGCCCCCAGGAGGAGTGCTCGCCTTAAGGCCAGAGGAGGCGGGGCTCCTGGGGGCCGGGACCGCCCCCGGCCTTAGAAGAGGATAAAAGCCCAGTCAGCCTGGCCCCAGGTTGCGGGAGCAACGTCGTTGTTGGCTTTGGACCTTCCTGTGTTCCTGATCCCTGCTCGGCCTCCTGTTCCTGACTATCCGGTGTTCCTGATCCCTGCTCGGCCTCCTGTTCCTGACTATCCGGTGCTCCTGTTCCCTGCTCAGCCTCCTGTTCCAGCGTTCCTGTTCCCCGCCCGGCTCTCCGCCTTGGACCTCGCCCCTCTTCGTGTGGACTCTGCTTACACCCACGGTACCTACCCCCGGGACCAGCACATCTGGTTTTCAAACATTTTTTGGAAGCCGAACATCCAATGTGGCTGTCGACTATTGTTTCTGGGGCACCTGCACCAATCAGAAGCCGTGCCTTGGTTTTCAAACATTTCAGAAGTCAAATGGACTTCCGGAATGGATTACGTTCGAAAACCAAGGTACCATTGTACTTGAGAAAGTAAGGAACCAACACAGTCTTATATATTTCCCAATCCTGGCTGCACTGGGCATGCCCAAGGAACTCCATGCCCCCAGTGAGACATTTTCCCTTGGACCAGCAGTCCTCTCTGTGCCAAAAAAACAATTTTCTCCCCAAAGTTTCCACAGTGGTTTGTTTTGTAGGCTGTGCTTCTTATTCCCTCCCCAGGTATAAATTAAGTTGCAGCTGGGCATGCAGAACTACTTGGGATTGAGGCCATAGCTTCAAAAAACTCAATCACAAGCACACATGGCTTACAATTATCTCTGGGCCACTATTTTCAATGTAGATAATAGCACCCTCTAAAGATTTCACTATTGCCACCTCATTTTCTCAGAAGAGTGCAGATGCTTTGAATGCACTTGTTACATTGCACTCACATAGGGAGCTTTGGTTTTCATGGAGCCTTTTGAGCATGTAATTGGTAGAGTTCAATGATTCACATCTCCCTTGTTCAGCTGGAATTTTGACCAGTTATTAGCCAGCTGCTGTTCATTGAAGCAGATGTTATGAACCACATAAAAATTTCAAGGTTGTGGATAATACAAAGAGGGTTCTATCCTTATTCTACTAGCATTGGTGCTAAAACTCTTGCTAAGTTCACCCTTTCTACACACACACACACACACACACACACTCCCCCCAAAATTGGTTATAATATGAATATTTGTTATACTATGAATATTTCTTATTTGTTGATATTGCTATTTGTTGCTATTGTTGATACATCATTTGATGAGATCCCAGCACACAAACTTATTGATTTAAACAAACTATAAGGGGTGAAATTTCAAAGAGAAAACCGTAGATTACACAGGTGCTTCCGGACTGTTGTTATTTTCAGGTGGAATCATGGGAACCAATTCCTAGGGGCCAAGGGGTCTTCCAGCAAAGCAGTCTCCCCTTCACAATAGGCATGGGGA
This sequence comes from Podarcis melisellensis, assembly GCF_964234715.1. Classification (NCBI taxonomy): domain Eukaryota; kingdom Metazoa; phylum Chordata; class Lepidosauria; order Squamata; family Lacertidae; genus Podarcis; species Podarcis melisellensis. Next base: position 98,437,549 of record NC_138530.1, on the reverse strand, counting down.
GAAAGTCAATGCAGTTCATCTTTAATGGCAATCCTACCTTACTCTCACATTCTGAAACAATACGAGAACCAAAACAGAGCCTTCCTTTAAAAAAAAGTGCATTGCTCTGAAATTTGCGAAGCAGTTATTCGATCAAAATGCATACATTAGGATAAAGTGTGCATAAACATAGAATAGCACACACACACACTATTGGGGCAAATTGATTGCAAAAATGTATAAGTTAAAACTGCTTGAAATGTTCTTACTAGGACAGATTTGCACGGAAATGCTGATGAGCTTTCATGAGGATTTTACTTGTTAAAAAAATAAATAAATCACAATTTGCTGGAGAATTGATGAACAGAAAAGTGAAAAACTGAAAGAACCATAACTGATGCAGAGTACTTTACACAAACACCTGCTGTTGTTTAACAGCACCCCTGTGGGGCTCAGGAGCCCAGTTATGTCACCCCTTGCTTGCAGAATTGACAGCCTCTCATCTTTTTTAAAACACCCTCCCTTGTGTAGTGTTCCTTCACCCTCCTCTGCTCTCCCCTCTCCTAGGAAGTCGTCTGGGCAGCGGCAGCTGCCGCCCCTGGTCTTTGTACTGTGCCGCTCCTGCCCCAAAGAGAGGTGCCTCCTCAAACTGCCCCACAGGGACCTGGGCCAGCCCCAGAGGCACCATTCACCTGGGAATCTTGTAGCCAGGGCTGCTGCAACAAACAGCTTTACAACCCTTTGAGAGGCAGAGACATGAGAGGGCATCAGAGGAGGGAGGGAAGGAAAGAGGGACAGAGGCCAGTGTTGCCCATGGCACCCCAGACCGTCATTCAAGGCACCCCAGGGTGCCACAACACACTGGTTGTAAACCACTGTTTTAAACCATTGCTGTTCCCCTCTCGGTGTTCCTCCAGTCTTCTTCCCATGCTATGGTTACTGCTGTCATGCAACCTGCCTTCAGTTTTGTTTCCCCAGACTGCCCTGGATTCATACATTAAATCCAGGATTGTGGAGCAGCACCACAAATCCTCAAATGGAGGCCGTGTGATGGCATTCTTCTATTTTTATTACATAGAGATACACACATTCTCACACCATTCTTGGTTCAATGACACATTCCTGCCAGAGTGAAAGCACTTGGGGGCAAGGGGGGGACGACTGGGGAGAGTTGCAAGTGCCAGTCAGAGTGGTCTAGGTGGCACATTCTCCCCCTGGGTCAGAGTTTTCCCAACCCTGGTCTAAAGTGTTGAAGGCATGCCTGCATTTTGTAGTATGGCTCTGAAATGATACGATATATCTCTATCTGTATCTATATCTCCTTGCATCTCCATGCATTACATAATTAGATTCAGAGATAGATGGGCAATAAAATGGATTATCAGCATGTTCAATTAATGGGCAGCTTGCCATGCATAGTAAATCAATAAAACATCTTTTCTGTTCTCCTGCTCTTTCAAAGATCTATGTTATGGGTTCGGAGAGAAACAATCACAGGAAGAATTTTGAACTGTATTAAAATTAAAGTTAGCTTTTTGAAATATACTGTATTTAACAAATTGCAATATGTCTTAAGGCTGATGAAAAGTTTTCATTTAGTTTCAGGCTCAGCTACTATCAATTTAGTAAACATTTTCCTGGAAGGCAGAAATGACCTTTTTGATTGAACAACTTCCTGTGATTATTCCTCTACCAGTGGGGAAGAAGAATAGTTTCTGGGAAGCAGCTGCTACGTTTCATCAAATAATAAATTACTCAAGCCACGACGTTAGCCAGAAAGTCCCTTTATATACTCATACCATTTCCTCTCTTCATACAACAGGGATTTTTGCTTTCTTTCTTTCTTTCTTTTTAATAAAGTCCTTTACCTCATATTTTAACACTTGCAATCAGGGCTGGATTTAGACGACGAGAGGCCCTATGCTACTCCACTTGTGAGGCCCCACCCTCACAATTAGAAGAAAATGGAAGAGTGTTAGAAACAAAACTGAGTGAAGCCAAGGATGATGAAGGGTATTCAATCAATCAATTCCTTTATTCGACCGATAGTCAGAAATAAAACACAGAAATAAAACACAATACAGAATTATGAACTAAAACATCATAGGGTATTTAAAATTCTGCAAGGGTATTTAAAATTCTGCAATTCACAATTTCTCCTCTGAAGAACGTAAGATATTATTGTTAAATACTATGGGGATTAAAAAAAATTATACAATTCACAATTTTTCCTCTAAAGGACATAAGATGTTTGTTATGTCTGCTGGCGTGGCCTCTTGCATCCTCTCTCTTCCATCCTCCGAGCCCTGCATCTCTTCCCCACTAGAGTCGGGGCTTCCATCCTCCACGGAGGAAGTGCTGCTTCTCACGATCTTTGGAGGCTCCCTGTAACCCAACTGCCCTTCCACCTCTCACCTCTGAGCTGATGGCAGTTCCCTGACAATTTTATTGTTAAATACCATGGTGATTTTAAAAAATGCATAAAATTAAAATAATAATAATAACAATAATAATAATAAACTTTTTATTTATATCCCACCCATTGAGAAACTTTTGCAATAACTGAACTTTGTAAACCTCTTGTGACCTGGGCAGGCCTGGAACTAGTTCCCATGTCTTGTTCCTCTCTAAGGAATCAAGTTCAGCCTTCAGCATCCTCTGAGGTTAAACTTTAGACCTCTTGGAAGCTTGAAGGTTCCCAAACCTTCTCTGAGTTACTAACAACCGCTGTAACTTCTATGACTGTTTTAGCAAACTCTTCAGCATACCTTTTGGATGGTGTTATGTATTGGGCTTAACACATTTTATGTTACAAGGCACATTCTAACCAGTCGTAGAAGCGTTGGTAGATGAACGTTCTAATGGCAAGTAAGCGCATGCTCTTTCAACTGTCAACTGTCAACGGTCAGTTCATGCTTGGAATTATTATCATGTCATCCAGTCAGTTTGGTTCTTGTGTTCCTGAGTGAGCTGTTGTCACTGACAAATGTTGAATAAACTTGGTTGAGGAACTTATACTGCCTTGGGCTTCTGACTTTTCCGAACATTTAATATTGGTGACGAAGGTGGAATCGATGAGCTCCCGCCGGCTGCAAGAGGCCCAAGACCACACTGCAGCACTGCTGCCTCACAGTAAATGTGACCTCCCCAGGCCTGGGCAGGCCTGGTCATCCTCTTATATACCTGCTGGGATTGGCAAGGCATCTGACCCTCACCTGACTCTCAAAGCTCTCCTGTAGCTGCCTCTGATTAGTTATCATTTAACTCTTGGGGGAAGTAATTAGCATCACACGTCATGTGCATGGAAGTTGCCAAACCAATTAACCAGCTAGAAGGATTACTGTTAATAGTACCAGTTTTCCTATAACTTGATATTGCTGGATATTTTTGATGAACTGCAAAAGCATTTTTAGTTTGCTTTCTGTTGCCACCCTGGAACTTTTCTTTATTAGTGCCACTTTGTTTTGTACGATTCCTTGCCAATGAAGGAAAACAACTTTTCTGCTTGTATATGTTGATAATATAATTTTGGTTACTGACGACAAACAAGATTGTACAAAAACAAGATTGAGTGCAGGCCTGGCCAGGACATAGGCATCCTGACTGTGACAAAGGTGACCTGTGTGCTAGTTTGCTTGATTAACAGCTTTTGGGTTGTCCTGCCCTCGCATGAAGTCTTGGGTTTGCAATTTTGGGAGAGGGGAGACTGCCCGCTGGGGAACATGTGGGCTGGTGAGGCCCCCAAGAGGCCTTAGGCTTCAGCCTACTTAGCGTATACATAAATCCGGCACTGCTTGCAATATTAGCACCCTTGGAAAAATAATACTTTGATTACAGAAGTACTAGCATCTCATTACAACAATGTCTTTCAAGTCCAGTCTGGAAAGAATGAGGAGTTAATTAACATTTCAGATGTGTTCAGTTATTACAATTTGTGATTGATAGATGGGTATACTGAGTTCACAGAATGTAAGAATGGATGTCTTCCCCAAAGATTTTAAGAGATATTCTGAAATAAGGAGATTAGACCTTTGATGATCTATAGTAAACTTAATCATCACAGCAATCAGTGGTAATGACTGGCTTCTTACACTGCTTTCAGCAACTGAATTAGGGAGGAATCCAATCCCAATATCTACTGGGATGAGCAAGTCAGTATCCAGCAGATCTCTGGCTCAGTCGGCTGATTTGCAGCACAGCAAGGCTGTAGCAGTGTAGACCCACATGCTGCTTCAGTCAGAGATACACCAGTGCAGCTATTCATCCCATTTCAGCTGGCTGTGCAACTAGCAGATCTTACAACAGCATAATTGATGAAAAATGAGTGCTCTGGGGGAGTGGCAGAGGATTGACCAGGCAAGGGGGACCCTAATTCCTGCTGCATCCTAACTCCTTTCAGCTCACTCATGCGACCAGGAAACCAGATAGAATGTACTCTAGCAAAATGGTTGGTACAAGTCAAACTATTTATTTATTTATTTATATTAAAATATGCTTTTCAGGTTTATACATTTAACTTTTTACAATATGTTAACATTTCAAAACTTGACTTCCTTCCCCCTTTTTCTGCAGTTCCTTAAATTTATTTTTAATATTTTCTGCATATCCAAATTAATTTAATTTGCTCATTTATTCATCAACTTTAAATATATACTCTTATGAAGCTGCAGGTTATTACAATAATTCTGCCAATATTCTTATCTGTTTATAATTTATCTGTAAATATTCAATAAACCATTTCCATTCTTTTATAAAAAGTTTGTTATCTTGATTTCTTATTCTTCCAACAAGTTTCGCCATTTCTGCGTATTCCATAAGTTTTTGTATCCATTCTTCCTTTGCTGGGACTACAAGTCAAACTATTTTAAAGGCTTGTTTTTATCTTACAGTAGTCCTGCTTCTGAACTCCTGAGTTTGGAATATGGATGTTTTACCCTAGCATAATTTAAGTTGGCATGTGTTCCACTCACTTTCGAAACCAAGCATTGCATTGTTAGTTGTTTCTTTTTTGATGAAGCCAACAAAGTTCTACTCAAAGTACAGTGGTACCTCGGGTTAAATACTTAATTTGTTCCAGAGGTCCGTTCTTAACCTGAATCTGTTCTTAACCTGAAGCACCACTTTAGCTAATGGGGCCTCCTGCTGCTACCGTGCCGCTGGAGCACGATTTCTGTTGTCATCCTGAAGCAAAGTTCTTAACCCGAGGTACTATTTCTGGGTTAGCGGAGTCTGTAACCTGAAGCATATGTAACCTGAAGTGTATGTAACCCAAGGTACCACTGTAGACCCAGTGGAAGCAGTGTTGTGAAGGTAATATGAATGAATGGTTTCAGCAAAAAATACCATCACTCTCTGGGAGCTGGATGTTTGAGGGACCCAGTGAGAAGCAGATGCCTATGGGATCCATACAGACACTTGTAACAATACTGGAATTTGGATGGGGAAAGGGGAGGAGTCAGCATAAATGTAAATGTGCTGGCACAGCCAATCTGGAACTCCTGCTGACATGTTGTCACTGGGGTGACCTAGTCGCTGTTGCGTCTCTCCCCTCTCTGCTGAAGTGACTTGGCCCCACTATTTTGTCCATTGCTGGCCAGAACATTGACCATAGCTTTATATAACATTCCAAGTATGAAATGACTCCAATGGTAGCACAGATACTCTTTGCATTTTGAGGGGGAAAATATTTATCTATTGCAGCTACAAAATAGAAAAGAGGTGGTGCAGGACATGTTCCTTTGATAAGTGCAGTCTTTTAATATAGTTTGCATTTCCTGTATTACTGCAACATTCGCTTATTATTACTGAAAATGTTTACAGCTGCTTACTGCTAAAAGGCACTGCTAATCACCTGAAAAAGAAGTTATTCTGTTAAAATGCGTGCTTAATTTTCCCATTATGTAAACCCTGTGCCATGCATTTTTAAAGATTTTAATCAATAAAACATAATCACCATCTATATAAATGAAGCATACACTGGAGGCAAGATTTCTGGAAAGCAGCGGATAGCAATATCTGCATTCTTGTAATGGTGCATTCAAATTACAGCGCTCTCCAACTAATGAATAAATTATCCCAAACTCAGATTGAGAGGAAGACCAACTAGAGTACATTCCTAAATCTCTTGACAAGCTAAACAAGCCTTCATATACTTTTCTTGTTACTGCATGCTTAGTCCGAAAAGTTTTGCAAAACTAAGTTCAGTGACAATTATAAATTGCCACAAATACCAATTATAATTACCAAGTTACACCCTGACCACATCGGGCAGGGAAGAATGTCAGGTCATAGGAAGTCACTGTGGTTATTATTTAACACCCACATTCTTTAATCTTCCCTAATGCCGGTGATGTTTTCTGCTTCTAAAAAAATACATGAAAATGTTATCTAACGTAAGTTTAGAACAATATCGATCCACTTATTAAATCCACAGTGATGTGAACATTATGGTTTTTGGAAGATGGATTATATGAATTATTATTATTATTATTATTATTATTATTATTATTATTATTCCCCATACCCACAGGTATGGCCCACATACCCTAATAATGTCTATGATTGTTGGAGAAATTATAGTTCCCTGCCTCCCACTCCAAATATTCAAGGGGATTTCAAAGGTTTACTGTTCACTGTGTACCTGCTCATTCCACTTTCATCTGAAGTAAAAGCTTTTCAGGGTTTACAAACTCTTTAAGGCATGGATTGCCAATGTGATGCCTTCCAGATGTTGCTGAACTAGACCTCCTGTCTCCTTCAACGATAGGTCATACTGGCTGGGGCTGATGGGAGTTTAACCAAACAGCTTCCGAAGGGCACCACATTAGCTACCCACAGCAGATGAACTTGGGGTCTCAAATTTCAGCAGCGCATTGTGTGATGCTAATATTCGGCACCACACCCCTGCCTCACATGCTCCATTCTAAATCATAGTTGTGGCTTCCCCTGTGGTGTCCCTGAGGCTCTGTGCCATTTGTGTCCAAACCGGTTGTGAGTCCCTGAATATACCTCTGCTACCCATTGTCCAGGTCTTCAGGCAGAAGTCTGTCCCCAGCTCTACAGCAGGCCCACAACTTATGCAAGGGGATCACTCCTAAAGCCAAATTGCATACAATGGTACCTCAGGTTACATACACTTCAGGTTACAGACTCCGCTAACCCAGAAATATTACCTCGGGTTAAGAACTTTGCTTCAGGATGAGAACAGAAATCGTGCTCCAACGGCGCGGCAGCAGCGGGAGGCCCCATTAGCTAAAGTGGTGCTTCAGGTTAAGAACAGTTTCAGGTTAAATACGGACCTCCGGAACGAATTAAGTACAGTGGTACCTCGCAAGACGAATGCCTCGTAAGATGAAAAACTCGCAAGACGAAAGAGTTTTTCATTTTTTGAGTTGCTTTGCAAGACGAATTTCCCTATGGGCTTGCTTTGCAAGATGAAAATGTCTTGCAAGTTTGTTTCCTTTTTCTTAAAAATGCATTCCTATGGGAATCTGTGCTTCGCAAGATGAAAAATTCGCAAGACAAAAAATTCGCAGGATGAAAAATTCGCAAGATGAAAAAACTTGCAGAACGAATTAATTTCGTCTTGCGAGGTACCACTGTACTTAACCTGAGGTACCACTGTACAGTCAATGGCGAGTGGGATTTGTCTGTGGTGGGGAGCTTGCGAAAGTCATTTTTCCTAGAACCCAACCCCCTTTTATTTATTTATTGTCGTGCATATAACACTGAATGTGCGCAAGTTGCAGCATTACTGTAATATTTTTACCTGTTATCAAGGATTTATCCTGGGTGGGGAGGGGATGGGAGAGATACAAAGGCTCCAATAAGCCTGCTGGGCTCCGCTCTCAAGGTAGAAATACGGGCATGATCAACCTTACATTTTTCATAACTTGTATTCCCTGCCCCCTTCCACACAAAACAAAGGGAGGGAAGGTGTATGAGAGATTTAGATATGCTCAGCTCTGTGCCTCAGTCCCCCCCCCCACAATTTGGGATCGTAGCAGGTTCTAGGGGACTGGAACACTTTGGGTCCTATTCCCAGAATGCCCTGGGCCCTATCAATATGAGAGATCTGACACCAGTTGGCCTATGGCATCAGAGGAGGCAGTGCTGTGAAAGGGAGATTCTGGCATTAGATCTCCCTCTCTGGTGTCGGCTTATTTCCAGTGTGAAAGGGGTAGAGCCAATCTTTCAAATGATCAACGAGAGGGCCTGTAGACTGTACCCTCAATGAGGATGTCTGGAACGGAACCGTATGGATGGATCTCCTTAGTCAGTTTAGACTGACCTGTCCTCAACAAGGGAGACAAGCTATGCCATCCCCGAAGCTGGCCTAGTTATTGTCCCTCTTGTCGTTTTCCATCAGTCTTTGTGGACTTTCCCCCATAGATCTACAGGGATTGCACAGTGAGTTTAACTGGGTGGTGGACTTATGAGACCTCATTTTTTATACTAGATCCCAATGAGAAAGGGAAAACGGGGGGAACCAACAACCCACCAGCAGAGGCATCTTCTACCCTGGCCAGCAGAAGCTCAGCAGTGTTTTGTTGCTTTGCTATGAATTATGCCTACCCCTCTGAATGCTTTCTTCACCATCATTTAAGTCTGTCAACAGTCCTGACCACTGATCATGCTGGCTGAGGGTTGATGGGAACTGGAGTCCAACAGCATCTGCAAGGCAGCAGTTGGGCTACCCTGACTAATATGCCCCAGTGTTTTTCGTGGAATAAATGCAATGCTAAATTAGTCTGGATCAAACCTATTGGTAGTGAAGGTTTGAAGCTTCTTTATACTGATGCAAATTACTGGTCTCTGTTGCTCAGCAGTATCTGACAGCAGCTTATCAACATCTACCATTAAAGAGTTTTCTAAGAATCGTTAACTGGAGACGCCAGGAAGGTTTACCTGGGAATCATCTACATTGCTGAATATGACTTTTCCCTTTCTCTCCCAACCCCCCCCCTCCGAATGCGCTTGGTCAAGCAAAGAGGATCACAAGCTCTTCTGTTTTTAATTGAACAAGCAATCCTCAAACAATTATTGTTCTAATAAAACTCTGCAGAAAAATATAACCCTGTTATTTTTAATTATACAGAATAACTGCTGAAAAATAGATCTTGGGTTTTTTCTGTAGGAGGACTATTTGTTACAAGTTAAATAATAGGGCTTGTGTGCACTGATATCAAATAAAAGCATGCATCAAAGATGTGCATGTAATTCACTAATGCACTGTGGTTGAATTGCTTATAAGCACCGATAACCTGCAGTGCTTAATTCAGTTTTTCTTATTTTATCATCTAATTATCTTTTCATATTGGCTTGCCTCTTTTCCAGAAGAATCCAATGGCAAAGATGTTTCAAGACCTGCCTTTTAATCCAATATATAGTAAACTACTGTAATTTCCCTTCCTTCATAGTAGTGATCAGTCTCCTAAAAGATGCTATAAGTTGCTATAGTGAAGTATAACAAAATAGAACACATTAGAATTTGTTAACAAGGAATTTTGCTGCATGAGTAACTTTTTTGTCAAGATCCATGCATTGCACAAGCAAATTACAATTGCTAATTACAGTAAAACATATGCAGGCTCATCCAACCGTTACAGGGTTGTTTTTTCCCCTTTTCTTTTTTACTGTGCTAGTAAAATCTGCTAGAAGGTCTTTACAAAGACACTAAACCCAATGAAAATTACAAAATTGTTACGCAATTCAGGAACAGTGACTTCTATCATCATAGATTCTTTATGTTGAAGAAAACCCAATGGGGAAAAAGTACCTAACTCTAGTCAACATTCTGATTTCATGCATTTAGTCATCCTTCATAAAAGAGAATTATGTTTGAAAATTCATGCCTTAATGTCAGAAGACACACACACACACACACGTTTCTATCTCTGTGTACATGCTTAAAGCCCAAAACATGCCTCCTGTGCCAGTAGATTAGTCCTTGGGGTGGGGGGCAGCAAAACAATTGTGAAGCAGAATAACCATGGCAACAGTAGTGATGTTTCTCCTGGTGTCCAAAAGCCTCTCATGTCCCCAGAATGATCCTCTGACATTTGCTTCATAACCACATAGTGTCATTCCACAAGTAGTTTTGTATTATTATTTTTTTAAAATTATTGTACCCACAGTTCCCCTTAGGAAAATGTGACATAATGACATGATATTTCTCCCAAAGCCGCGGTAGGGTGGGGGCACCAGAAGAGCTGAAGAAAAAGAAAGGGAAATAAAAGTAAGGTTCTTTTACTAGCAACCTTCAACACACACACATACCATGAGGAAAAATCTTGGAGGACCTCAGGCCAGGGGTCCTCCAGGCCCTTCTATCTGGTCATTGCAGAGATTGTCTCCAGGCTGCACCTCTCAGCAGCTCTGTTCCATGCCTTGGAATATATCCTCGAAGTGTGATCCTGCCTGTTGCTTACCTTGGTGGAGAAATGTGTTTACGTCTATGTAGAGAAAGCTCTGGCTTTCACATGGCTAGAACTCAGCCTACTGAACAAAGGTAAGAGTCCTGTGCCGCCCGTGTCATTTTGCCTCTGGCCAACCATTGGCAATGGGGACCCATGAAGGATTGTAGCCCTCAGGCTGAAAAAGTCCCCCACTCCTGCATCAGTTGGACAAAAGGCTGATTCAGTCATCACCGGTAATGTGTGTCTCTCCCTGCCACTTTCCTTAACTCAGTTGTGGGGTATTGAAAGAGGTGGAAATCCTAAGGCCTTGGAGCAGAGCGGGGTGCAGAATTTTCAAGTTGCCCATAGCTGCAGTCGATGGGGTGAGGAATTTGGAATATTTAGACTGTCACGTTTGGGGGACGGGGTGGCACAATCTTGGAATGCAAGGGGATTTTGGAGGAGTAGCAATAGTAGAGCCCAGTGGCGGAGGAAGCTGCTCAGGTGCCTGGGGAGGTGTGTCCATGGGTGGGGCAAGAGTGGGGTGAGCCGCCCATAGGGGCGGGGTGCACCGTGGGGCCTCTGGAGTCTCCTGCAACCTCCCACTCAGCTGCCCTACAGTGTGGGGGGAGGCAGTGGGCGGACCGTTTGGGCAGCGCGGATCCTGTGTGCCCCCAAGTCACTGAGTCTCTCCCAGGAAAGATGCATGGCTCGGGTGCACTGCAGGCCTCACAGTAAGTGCTGCCTGGCATTTTGTCACCCCCTCAGTGGTGGGGTCCGCTCCCACCGCCCCCCTTCCTCCACCCCGGCCGAGCCTTTCTGAGGGCTTTTTGAAAGAAAACTCTGTGGTGGGGTAAGCTTCTAAAGAATAAAATGTAAACCACCAAAAGTGGCAACTTTTTAGAGGGAAGTTGTGCTGAGGGAAAGGTTGGCTCCCCAATCAGTTTGAATTTTATGTTCATCCCTTACCACAGGAACTTGAAGCTATGCAACATGCATTCTCTGGTAAAGCAGAGAAAGGGGATTTTACTCAGAGGATCTGTAGCTAGCCTGTTCAGAGCAGGGTGTTCAAACTGCCTCAGGTGAACAGATTCTTGACAGCTAGCAACAAGCAGAAATACTGAACTGAGAATAAGAAAATGGAAATGATGTTCCTTAAATTTTTTGGCCAACGCACATTTAAGATGTGCATATCTAATCTAAATGATTCCAGAATCTTCTGACTTCCCTCCCATAATGCCACTTGAGTTACTAAGGGAAATATTAGCATTAGGGGCAATCTTGACAGAATGATACTCATATGTTATTCCATTTCTAAAGCTTCACTGCGTTTCTTTTGAAGCAATAGATATGATGAAAGCAGACACAGAGCTTGAGTACATTTTGTTTTTGAGAAATTCCATTCATTATGCTTCTGATGGACAGAAATGCAAACAGAGAGCTGGTCCACAATCATCTTTCCTTGGGATCCCATCAGCATATTTCTAAGGCTCGCTACACTGAAAGGAAAACTAAAAACCCATCATTGCCGCTTTTCACTATGCATTTCACTGCAGAAAATTTCAGTTTATGATTGAAAATGTATCATTATAATGTCAATAGTGGGGAAAGCATTTATGATTAAATTCCAGATTTTTCTTTTGCATATAGGTACTTTTCTATTTTAAACATAGCAGAGTGTATGCAAAATATGGCCATTCAACATTTACCTTAGATTGTCATTGAATCTGAGTGGCATTGTAGAAAATGAAACTTACATGAATTTGAAAATTCGGTATGATGCATATGGACTTGGTATCACCTCATTTTTATTGTTAAGCATACTTTATACTATAAATATTCTATGAAGGTAGGGTAACAGATGCTCTGAAGCACAAAGAGAGCTTTAGCGTCTGATGGCAGCATAATTCATTTCAGCGGTGAAAGAAGTTTTCTGCATGTTAAGGAATGTGCACATGGTTGTCATGTCTGTTGAAATTTATAGGGCAATCCTGCATTTGGATCAGAGTTCACATGCCTGCAAGGAATCATTGAATTAGCATGGGAATATTTAGATTAGAGATGGGGCGGTGACCCTTCAGATGTTGCTGGACTGCAATTCCCATCAAGCCAAGATAGTGGGAGTTGATATCCAACAATATCTGGAAAAGGGTCACAGGTTCATCATGCCTGGTTTAGATTATGTTTTGTGATGGGTTTGGCTTTTTCTTTTCTTTTAAAAAATATATTGTTTTCTATGTAAACTCCTCATTTTTACAATAATGCAACTCCTTAGGCAAAGGAAATTCATAATCCTTTAGCATTTGTATGGGGAAGTGGGAGCAATGAATCCAGACTCGTTCTGTAGCAAACTTTCATAAAATGGGGTCATGAAAATGTTTGCTAAATCGCCTCTCTTTAGTGCATTTGCCCATGTCTGCTCATGGTCGTTGTCCCCCTGATCGATTGTCGATCTTCAGTGCCTTAGAGCAGGCACCCCCAAACTCGGCCTTCCAGATGTTTGGGAACTACAGTTCCCATCATCCCTGACCACTGGTCCTGTTAGCTAGGGATGATGGGAGTTGTAGTTCCAAAACAGCTGGAGGGCCAAGTTTGGGGATGCCTGCCTTAGAGACTTGTCCTGGCCAGTGCTCTCCCACATTGAGATGCCTCCTCCATCACTGAAAAAGCAGTATAATGGAAAGCATCCACAGTTGGATGCACATCCCGATATATGTATGTATGTATGTATTTAAATAGCATTTATAAACCACTTAAAATGTATGCTGTATACAAGATTGCAATATAAAAGATAGAGATTCAACATTAAAAAACACACCAGTATTATAAAAACAGGAATCCAGTAATAACAGGGTCCAAACTTATTGGTCCAGGAAAGTCTGGGCAAAAATATTTATTTATTTTTAATTTTTATATTTTAAATCTTTATTGCGGTCCAAAGACCCACTAAACAATTTCAGAACAAAATACAGTTAAGACAGCCAACCACAAAAGAGAGAGGAATCGAGGCGGTTATTTTATTTTGTCTCAAGCATGATGATCCTTGATTCTTTTAACTTCCAAGAGAAACTTTGCCACGGCCAGTGTAATATCATTAGACCTGTCATCCAAAATATATTTAATATGGGAGGCTTCAGATTTTCCTGGCAGATTTGCCAACAGGGGTTTGATCAGCTGGTCCCTTGCTTGCTCATACTGCCTACAATGCAGTAAGATATGCTTCATGCAATCGACGTCCCGAAAACATAAACAAAGCCTGTTCTGATAAGGGATGCCTCTCAGCCTACCATTTAGCACTTCCGATGGAAATACATTTAGTCTGGCTTTGGTAAAAAAACAACGCCAATAGGTTGGTACAGAAAATATGTCTTTTCAATGCCTCTCAAGCAATGGATGGATGGTGCTTCACATATGGCAGAGGAAAGGTCATTTCACAGTGCAGGAGCAATAGCAAAAAATGCCCTTTTTGGGTATTACCACCTTGTAATATATTGTTGGATGTCATATCATACACTAATTTTTCCCAGATGTTCTAAATGATTTTATAGGTTTATACAGGGGCAGGCAGGCATCTTTCAGGCAGCCTTGTCCTGAGTTGTTCAGGACTTTATATGTTAGTAACAAGACCTTCAGCATGGCTCAGTAGCTGGATTCTATCAAAAGTAATGCAGTGCAGAGGAGAGTATCCTCTTATTTGATCGTTTGTTACTGTATTTTTCACTCTATAAGACACACTTTCCCCCTCCAAAAATTAAGGGGAAATGCGTGTGTGTCTTATGGAGCAAATGCAGGCTCCTTGGATTCAATGATAGCAACGCGAAGCCTCCGAATCGCAGAGGGAGCACTCTCTCTGCGCTCTGGAGGCTTTGCATTGCTTTCGCTGAAGCCTGGAGAGGGAGAGGGGTCAGTGCACACAGTGCACCCTCTCGCTCTCCAGGCTTCAGGGATAGCTGCCTGAAGCCTCTGGAGTGCAGCAGGAGCTTCCGCTGCGTTCCAGAGGCTTTGGGTTGCCTCCACGGAAGCCTGGAGAGCGAGAGGGGTCGGTGTGCTCTGACCCCTCTTGCTCTCCTGGCTTCGCTTCAAAGTGAGGTGCTGCACAGCTTTCCCTCTCTGCGCAGCACGCCTTCAGCTGAAGGGGCACTGAGCAGCTGAAGGGGCACTGAGTAGAGAGGGGGAGATTTTTTTTTCTTGTTCTCCCCCTCTAAAACAAGGTGCATCCTATGGTTGGGTGTGTCCTATAGAGCGAAAAATACGGTACTTATTTTTTAAATGGCTTTTCTTCAGCAACGTGCTGGGATTATTCGGCACACTTTAGTCATTTGGACAACTTCCTAATCAATATGTTTTAGATGTCTCTTTATGTTTATTGTTATAGCTGTACTGTTAAGGGAACTGTATTCATTTTCACCCAAATGGTGGGAACTTGAGCGTAATCTATCCAAAGTCAAGCACAAAGTGTTTCATTCATTTTGAATTAAGCATATGCTTAAGGCTGCATATCCAGCCACATTTACCCAGAGTAAGCCCCATCAAAACAGTGTGACTTACTTCTAAGTAAATCTGTATAGGAGCCTTGTGTTGCATGTCTCCCAAATCAATGAGACTTAAAATTGCTTAATGTTGCCTGGATACTAAACAGGTTTCTTTGTAAAATGTGAGCTACAGGTAAGGAAACACACATCCTGTCTATGGAGAGTCATGCAGGTATCTAGTCTGAAACTTAAAAAAAAAAATATCACTGGGAAGTTAGGTAAAATATTCTTGTGGAAGGTTAAGTATTGCAATGTTTAAATAGATGCTTTTACTAATGAATGCAATTGAGCAAGCTACGTTTGCACCATAAAAAGGGAAGATGGAAATATACTGTTAATACTAAGACGTTGAAGGGCTTCATTTATAAACTTTTAACTGCTGCATCTTGTTTAAATGGGAGGTTGTTCCGTATTTCTAATATAATATGTCCAAGGCTGTGCTAAAGTTAGAAGCTTTATATTGAGTCTATTAGTACTAAGTTTCATCTTTCAAGGTCTCTCAGGGCAACTAAAATAATGGCAAAAAAATGGAAGACATACAGCACTAATGAAGTCTGCTTTATAACCCCAGAGCTATGGGCCTGCACCATTTTGACAAAAAGTAATTACTTTCTTTATTTTACCCAAGGGCTAGCATTCTAGCTGAACAAAAATATGACAGAATATGTGTTGAGTTAACTGTGCAGAATAGGCGGAAAAGCTATTACTACTAAACATCCATATAAACTCAAACTGAGATTAATTACTTCATTATATGCTATCATGAAGAATTAAAAGACCTATCCACTTTTGATTTTGCCTTGAAAATGCTGCTTTTAATAAGAAAGGTCATGGGTTGATATACACATTCATCCCCCCCCCCCAATTCCCACACACCCATGCTCATTGGATTATTCATCCTAATCTTTCTTTGATCAATTCTAAAATGGAGCATGTCAAGAGAGTTTCTTTCTGTAACGTGTCCTTTTCAAAAGTGCAAGTTAGCATCATGCGGATATTGGTTGGAACTCACAGAAGGACACTGCTTTTGCTGCAATGCTCCTGAGCCTTTGAATGTCTTTCCTCCTTTCTTTTCTTCAGTGAACAGCCCAGTGAAAGCCAGTGTGGTGTAGTGGTTTAGAGCGGTGGACTTGTAATCTGGTGAACCAGGTTTGTGTCTCCGCTCCTCCACATGCAGCTGCTGGGTGACCTTGGGCTAGTCACACTTCTCTGAAGTCTCTCAGCCCCACTCACCTCACAGAGTGTTTGTTGTGGAGGAGGAAGGGAAAGGAGATTGTTAGCCGCTTTGAGACTCCTTCAGGTAGTGATAAAGTGGGATATCAAATCCAAACTCCTCCTCCTCTCTTGATTCTCTAAGGGAGTTTCAAAATGGTTCTGTATGCAATGCAAAAAAGTTGCTCTTTTGGAAGGGTAGGAAGATGTGTGCAATATAAGTTTGTGTACCTACAGTGCACTTTTGAATCTCAATAAATCAAATGTTTCCTTAAGATAGTTTGATGACCTGTTTTGCAGAGTACTGAAAACACTCTGAAGAGCATCATCATTGTCACTCTGATGCTATAACAGGTTTAAGTCTTCTGGGGGGTGGGGTGGGATTGATTCAGTAGGTATTTTAAACATATGTTACCATACTCTCCAGCATTTCTCCAGTGAAAATAGGGACATCCAAAGGAAAAGTGGGACATTTTAGGATCAAATCAGAAACCAGACAGTTTCTCTAAATTAGGGACATCCCTGGAAAATAGGGACACTTGGAGGGTCTGTAATACTGGGTTATATTGAGTGCCTGCCCCTCCAGTGCTGCTGCTGCAAGGGAATTCCATTAAAGGAATCCAGGGGCTCGCCATGCTTTCGAATCCCTGGCATGGGGCTTGGGGCGCGCAAGCCCCTGGGAGCATGCAGGGAGAAGTGAGGGTCTGGGTCTCAGCTCCATTTTGTTCCCAATATTGTATTCCTTTACTGGCTTTTGCTGGAATCCGGAAGTCAGTTCTGTCCCTGGACGGAGACAGATAGTCGGAAACAATGCCTAAGCAACCACTCACATTTATGTATTTTAAAAGTTGTGGCCAAAATTATGCCAAAAACCTTAAACAAAAATTCTGTGTGAATTGTGATTTATTTGGGGGTGGCTTGGGGACCTCCACACACAAATATGGAAGCATCCTTCCAGACCCTGACAGATATACAGACTCTGACCAAGAGGCTGATCCAGAAAGCCATGGTGGCCCCGGGATGGACAAACGGCATTCTGATGGAAGCGCATCAGCGGTAGAAACAGCGCCTAGAAGAAAGAAGATCCAACTCAGCAAAGAGGACTCATTTGTGGCATTAGTTACAGGCCTTTCCCTTGTGGAAGATGAAGCACTAGTATTACATCTGCTCAACAACCAGAGCTAACTCCCACCCCACCCCCTTCCCACTCTTATTTCAAAGCTATTTTTGTATCAGAAAGTCACCTGGCCAATTTGGTTGCCAATAAATATTGCTGCGAACATTTCTGAGACCATGGTCTTTCCAACGAGTGGTTCTTGTCCAGGGTTGTTAATTGTCTTACTTTAAATGTTGTGATGATCCTATGCCCTTTAAAAATGTGGTTTTTTGGGGGTGGGGTGGTGGAAATTATTGGGTTGTTGTTTTTATTTTGATTATGTATTTTGTGTTTTTATATTTTGATTTTATTCTGTGAACCACCCTGAGACCTCCGGTTATGGGGCAGTATATAAATTAAATCAATCAATCAATCAATCAATCAATCAATGGGTTCCCCTGACAATATTAAAATGCAACTCTCATCATCACTGACCATTGGCCCTGCTGGTTGTGGCCACAGGTTCCACACCCCTGTTTAGATACTGCTCATGCGGAATAAATGGAGGGAATGGCAGGATATCAAGAGGCAACCAGTAAATATGTAACACTTATTGAGGAAAATATGAAGACAGAAGATAGGGGGAAGTTAGTTTGAACTCGGAAAGTTACAGAGTGCATCTCACTTCAGCAGATAAACCTTGACTAAAGCAGTAATTACTTCAGGGAAAGTTGATCAGTGGTAGGAGACTTTTGCTTTTTTTTCTTTTTTGGTTACTGTACCTAGAAGTGTATGTGCATATATTTATATAATATTTGCATAATTTTGATTAGCATCTGTAAGGGTCAGTTCTTCTCCCTAACAGCAAAATAAGCAAGATATACCAAAGGGAGCAAAAACGTGGCCTTACAGTGCAATATAACTAGCGGAGCAAAGTGAACACAATTATGTGGTGGTTAAAGCGAAGGTCTCCGAGGTGCATCCTTATTCATTTAAATTGAATTTTTTAATGTACAGGGTTTAGATACAGAACAACTGACGTGCCACTTTTTAGAATATTAGGCAGAGTAATTTCACTCCTAAATTTCTGAACCATCTATAAATTTATCTCTGGAGACGTAACTAGTATACAGAACACATCAAATCCTATCTGCTGTAAGAAAATTTATACCAACAATGCTCCACTTTTTATTACCTAAGTAATAAAAGGGTACATCATCACTTTGACCATTCTAATTACCTGGAGTCCTTACCCAGATTATTTCTTTAGCCTCAGGGAAGAAGCTATATGATGTGTTATAAAAGTAATATTGATTAGCCTAGGCATAAAAGTAGAATTAGATCTCGGTGTAGGTTTTCCCATTTTAAAAAATGCTGGGATAGAAGGCAGGCAAGATTTGGACCAAGGTGCTTTAATATCCCTACAGTGAACAGTAAACTCTTTTAACTATATTGCATTAAAACTTGCAATATGCATTTGATCCTCCTGTACACAGTTATACTCTACAGCTACTTTATAGCATTCTCTGGTTTTCAATTAAAACTAGTGTTCTGTGATTATTTTCATTATGTCTTTTTGTGTAAAGTGGAGCTTAAGTGATTTGCTTGAATCTGATCTCCTTTTGAAGCCCACACATCTAGCACTGGCCATTTGGGGGTTGACCTACATGAGATTTAGAAAAGGGAGCATCACATCTTTAGTCAAGGGCTTGGATTTAAGGAGGTTGCCTCCATTCCTCAGTCTAGAAAGAAAGGTTATGAGAGCATATACTTCCAAATCCTACTGCTAATTTATCAGAAGGCATAGTGTGTGTGTGTTTAATAAAACTTACATACTACTTGGTGGTTAAGAAACCCCCACTTCTAAGTGATTTGCAAAAATATTTGTGCTTTGTGTACACAAACACACAAATGCACATGTGCACATACCTGTACAGAAAATCTTAGAAGAATCATCGCTTCCTGTGTGTACAAGAAAGCAGAAGATTATGCTTCCTGTGCTATATGCATCCATAATCTAAAAGCAGAGGTGGGGCAGAGATCCTTTGGTAAATTTTGCTTAGCTCTGGCAAGACTTTACCATGCCCTTGGTCAGCTAAGGACTCTTTGTCCGCATGCCCATTGGCTCACCTAATCCTGATTTTCATGTGAATCTACCTAATTTGCACTTTCCAAGTCAACACACAGATTGAAACTTGCACTTGTCTGAATTTTGCAATGTAGCTATCTAGTCAAAAGATGCATTTGGCAAAATTGCATGAAGCTTTAGTACATGGGGGGGGGGGGGATCAGCATGAATTTCCATGCAACCTTTTTAAGGGGGGGGGAAGCATACTGGTGAGGAATCGGTGCAAACTAAAATGGGTTGGGGAAAATGGGGAATGTGAGAAATCAGACTGGGCAGATCCATTAACCCTTAACACAAAAGTTGGGAGTATAATGTCAGTCAGGCAAATTTAATCGCAGTGAGACCTCTCTGGGAAACCAGAGATTCAGAGGTGCAAGAGCAGGCACCCACCTGTGAGTTCCAATGGCTAAATAGGCAGAATGACTTCCAGTAAGGCTGCTTCTGAATCACACTGGACTCTCAGAATCTAAGGGTGGATGGATAGATGAATGTATTGATACCAAATCAGGGTTAATGAATGTGGGTTAGGCCAAGATGAAAAGTGGCAGAGAAGCCAGGAAAGGAATGTGTCGTCGAGCTGCTTCAAGGTATTCAGGTTTTATGGCATTTTTTCTCCCATCTACACCTTGCACTATCCTGAAATGGCTAAAGAAGCTTTCACAATGCTCCATTTTCCAACTCCCAAGCTGAGAAACATCTGTCCATTTAGTAACTTTAGTTCCATGAATTTCAGTGGAGTCTAGATACGCTCGCAGTGCCATTTTTTCTTCTTCTAAATGTTGAAGCTTAAATACAGGGTTTTTTTACATTTTAATTTGCAAAAATATGAAAAGATTTCATAAAATATGAAAAGAAAACCTAGTCTATTTCAAGATTGTCCATCTATAATCCAAACTAATCTTGAAATAGACTAGGTTTTCAGATCTAGTAGGATAATTCTCACGAACAACCACTGGGTTCCACTTGCAGGTTTGTCAAAGTTCAGAAGGATCTCCACCATCTCTCGCTCTTTGGTCTCTGTTTCTGTGCTCCCTGCCCTTTCCCATGATTTTCTCTTCTACTTCTTGCAACTAGGTAGGTGAGAGAAAGGGAGTGGAACTTGCAGATAACAGAGCTGGCAATGATAAAAGATAATAGAGTGAGCTTGGACTTGTCTGGGAATCGTTCACAGGTTTGAACTGGGGTTCTGGAAGGTGTTGTTGTGTTCTATGAACACACATATGCTTCTAAGGGTAAAGGGGACCCCTGACCATTACGTCCAGTCATGACCGACTCTGGGGTTGTGGCACTCATCTCGCTTTATTGGCTGAGGGAGCCAACGTACAGCTTCCGGGTCATGTGGCCAGCTTGACTAAGCCGCTTCTGGCGAACCAGAGAGCGCACAGAAACGCCGTTCACCTTCCCGCCGGAGTGGTACCTATTTATCTACTTGCACTTTGTGCTCTCGAACTGCTAGGTGGGCAGGAGCAGGGATCAAGCAATGGGAGCTCACCCCATTGTGGGGATTCAAACTGCCGACCTTCTGTTCGGCAAGTCCTAGTCTCTGTGGCGCCACCCACAGTGCCACCCGCGTTCCTCTACTTCTAAAGCGTGCTAAAATCACTAGTTGGATTCTACCAGAAATGTAACCATATTGTGCAACAATATAAACTTTGGCTGCAACTCTAAATTGGTGATGGCTACCATCTAGCACCTGTTAAAGTCAATGGGAATATCCCCATTTTTTTTTAATGGATCTGGTTTGGACCCATAGATTTTAATTGAAGAATCCGATCTTAATCTAAAACTGTGCTCTTTGGCTATACACTTAAATTATACAGGGAGCTGAATTACTCTTTCGTTCTATAGCTGTGAGACGAAGGAAGCATTGCTTTTATTAGATGCTTTACCTTATTTCATTTTCGTTGTGTGGAGACTACTCCATTGAGAAATAAACTTAATAAAAGCCGCTGTAGTATACATATAGAGAGCTCTCTCTTCTGTGCCCGTTTATATTCAAATGTTTTCCCCTCACATAAAATGTATCACTTGCCTTCATTTCAAAAGTACTTGATAAGCCTTGCATTTTGATAATGCATGCTCATTTCATTTCATTAGTTCTAAAGACTGCGCAGTTCCAGTCTTTCAGCCCAGGTGTACCTGCAGTTGGCAACTCATAAAAATCATTGGTCTGAGCCATGTAAGTATAGTCATTACTTGTAGATTACTTGTGGGAATAACGTTACACATAAAGATTGATTAATATTGCCATTTTGCATTCAGGAGATATCCATGCCCAAATTTCTTCAGAAGTCATGTAGAGCGTGTTCATATTGGGTAGTCTATTAAAACAGGGTCATTGAGATGCATTTATTTATTTTTAAATGCCTGGCCTTTTGCTTTTTTAACCAACATTTATTTGTGAAAATGAAGGTCTCTCAAAAGCAACTAAATAACGCACTATAAAGTCAATAAGAGGAAGACCCTGTTTCTAAAAGGCTGCGCCAGCACAGTGGTGGTTCCCCTCCCTTACCATAAGCTTTGGTTTGGTTATTGTTTCCACAGTTGTTGCTCATTGACTCCAAAAGACCTGGTACATTCATGGAGGATGGCTCCACTCAGTGTCTGATACCTAAATTCAATCCCTATAATCAGTGTCTCCCTGATTATCAGAGACCAGGGAGAAAGTAACAGGGCATGTCTTGCCTTCAAACATCCTGACTGGCTGATGCTGGAGATTGATGGATGTTTGTTTTGAGCCAGTAGGGCAATTCTTATATTCTTATGCAAACTGAAGGACAGTTGCCTGAAATATCATAAACATCTATGTTGGCAAGGGGAGAGAGCTATTGGGGTGGGATAAAGGCAAGAAGAGAAAATTGGCCACCTTGCGCCTTCCCCTCTTTCTCTCTGGTAAGTTGCAACGACACCACTGCTAGGAAGCTAGTGTTGGCTCCAGCTCAGGTTAGATGCTTCTGGCTAGCCAGCTGCCTTTGGTGAAGGACTTCATCCCATTCCAAGTGCTTAAGTAAGATTGAGGCTTGACAACCATATGTCAGGAGTGTTCTGATGGTGTTTCCTGCTTGGCAGGGGGTTGGACTCGATGGCCCTTGTGGTCTCTTCCAACTCTATGATTCTATGATTCTATGAACTGCCAGTGTAGTCAGCTTTTGTACATGAAATCGAGGAGGTGCCATCTTTGCCTCAGGCAGCGAAATGTTTTGGTCCAGCCCTGAAGCCAGACAAGGAGAGGTAAGTGAAGAAGGAATTGGCACTGTGCTGGATAATTGGATCATTTAGTGTTTAGCTTAAATAGAATGGAGTGTCGCCCTGAAGCCTTTACCAAAGAAACTGCTTTGTGCTATCAGAGGCAATCTTTTTGAGAACAACGATTTTGTCTGTTACATTCTGACAGCTTCTTGTTTTCAAGAAGATCATGTCATAAAACCAGCTCACAGGAATGCATTATAGGTTTGCGATTTACAGCAAAAAGTGCATCCATATACAGAATCAAAGGTAAATGGTGGGTGGCTGTTAAATAAAAATGGACTGATAGGCAGCCTAATCATTTGGGTCATCACATCAGCCGACAGTTGAAAGGGTTGCCCAAAATATCCCCTGTAGTGGTGGAACATTCTGGCTTTTGTTGTCAAAGGGAATTCCAGCCAAGATATGGTATCAGTATTCTGCTACTATACTGGAAATAGCCACCATTACCCAACCATTTTATTGCATCAACACACAGAGCTTATTAGACTCGACCTTGCATGACATCTTCTTAGGGTTATGGCAATTGTAATTCAACACAAAGCTGAGATTGGAAACCCTTTCATTCTGGACTGAACCTGAAGTACTAATCCAGACACATTTGGGTATTTGCAATTTGTTGCACAAAGGAGGGCAACTTAATGGGGAACAGGGGCTGGCTATAGGGGGCTTCAGAATGCAACGTGAAACAGGGAGGTGAGGTGAGGATGTATCAGGGACCAAATCTTAAGTTTTTTAAGTCTTAAGAATTATTTTGCCCTGTGCACAGTTATATGTCAGAATTAGAAATGCTCCACATATGTTAGTGAAAAAGTGATTGCTTTTTGAAAAGATAATTTTTCAAAGTAATTATGTACAGAAGGGGTAACCTGTAACACAGAAACCAATCTAAAATACGCTTGTTTTGAAGTCCCACAGAGTTCCATACATTTGAAAATCTATTTTTATTATTTTCTCATAAATCTGAAAGAGTGTTTTATATACATTAATGGATAGAGATGACATTTGCTCTTCAGAATGCATCATTCATGTGAGGATGATCAGCTTGCTATGATGACATATGATTGCCATCCCAGCCTAGGGCACCATGACATTTTTTATAGTTACATATAACAGGGTTTAGTTTTCCCTGCTATGGTTAATTTTATACCAGATGAAAGACTGATATTTATAATAGAGAGCAAGTATTTACATTTGAATTGTGGAAAGATATCATGAATAAATATAGGGTTATTTATAGAGTGTGTAGGGGGAGACAGCATTTTTATCTGTACAAAATAAATATACATACCAAATAAAGCCAGTTATCACATTCCACAGAACATTAAGAATCATGCAAAACAAGATCTATTTTTTTTTTAAAAAAGCTTGTACTTCTATATCCAGTTGAATTTAATGGACTTAAGCACTTAAAATTGCATTTAAAGGTTGTATAAGACTGCAGCTTTCTAGCCTTACTCAGTTAACAGAGGCCCTGCTTCTAAATATCAGATCTCATCAGTACAGGGATAGTTCCAAAATGCTTTCCATCTCAACTTAAGCCAATATTTCAAGCTCCAGATTAGCTGAACTTGTTTCCAAAATGAAACGGATGCATTAGGAATTACTCTCGTTCTATTTTCAACATTTTGATGTTGCAAAGAGTTCTATTTAGACATTGCTGCAACCTGCAATTCCTTCACAGACCCACATGCTCTCCATTAATGTATGTACTTTTATAAAACATTACCAATGTAGAATCTGGTTGCAATCATGCATATTATCATACACATTGTGTTTCTTTTGGGGTGTTATTTTTAACAATGCTGACTGGGTAGTGGTAGCCATTCAGCAGCTATGTAATTCCACAATGCAGTGAGATGCTGGTAGCACTGTGGTCTAAACCAATAAGCCTCTTGGGCTTGCTCATTGGAAGGTAGGAGGTTCAAATCCGTGCAATGAGATGAGCTCCTGTTGCTCTGTCCCAGCTTCTGCCAACCTAGCAGTTCGAAAACATACCAGTGCAGGTAGTAGATAAACAGGTACTGCTGCGGCAGAAAGGTAAACGGCGATTCCATGTGCTCTGGCATTCATCACAGTGTTCCATTGCGCCAGGAACGGTTTAGTCCTGCTGACCACATGACCTGGAAAGTTGTCTGTGGACAAATGCCGGTTCCCTCAGCCTGATAGTGAGATGAGCACCGCAACCCCATAGTCGCCTTTGAATGGACTTAACCGTTCGGGGTCCTTTACCTTTTCCATGCCTGCTCTGCTATCTTGCAATTCTCTGTTCTAAGAATACTTGCCCCCCACTTCTCTAAACAGTGGGATCTTCCTCCAGTGAACTACCTCATTGACCAACACTGGAAATGTGCATTCAGGCTTCATTAGACTTTCAGTCTATGTATTGTCAGCAAAAATGCTGTGGGCACAGCAAGGGAGGCATTCAGAGAAACTGATGAATCTCCTCCTTGATCTAGAATTGACACTGATTATTTTGTGTAAAACGAAGCATATTTAGGACTTCTTACTTATGCAAACTACCTGAAGAATTTTATGGGGAAGCCAAAGGATTTTGAAAAGACTAGCAAAAATTGTTGTGGTTAATAATATCCCTTATCATCCCACACTTCCCCATTTCATTAATAGTGCCCTTCTAAGCACTGAGCAGCGAGATTAGGATGGGTAGCTTGTATGAAAGACCCAGTCTTAATTTTCTCTATTGTTTGTTTATGAGCCTCCCCCAATATACCACTTTCCTTGCTTCATACCTCTTGCCTCAAAGTCACCTACATTAATTTCAGTCTAGTTTGAGACACCTAGTCCCCTGCTCCCAGGTAGCAGCAGTGACACAACCAACCAGAGGTCAGGTGAGCTCCACCATTCTGTTTGCTATAATAATAGTAATACTACTACTACTACTACTACTACTACAACTACTACTAAATTATTTATACCCCACCCATCTGGCTGGGTTTCCCCAGCCACTCTGGGCGGCTTCCAATAGAATATTAAAATACAATAGTCTATTAAACATTAAAAGCTTCCCTAAACAGGGCTGCCTTCAGATGTCTTCTAAAAGTCTGGTAGTTGTTGTTCTTTTTGACATCTGATGGGAGGGCGTTCCACAAGGAGGACACCACTACCGAGAAGGCCCTCTGCCTGGTTCCCTGTAACTTGACTTCTCGCAGTGAGGGAACTGCCAGAAGGCCCTCGGAGCTGGACCTCAGTGTCCAGGTAGAACGATGGGGATGGAGACGCTCCTTCAGGTATACTGGACCGAGGCAGTTTAGGGCTTTAAAGGTCAGCACCAACACTTTGAATTGTGCTCAGAAAATGGCTGAGCTTAAAAATCTGAGTAATCCAGGGCAATAATTCCAGAGTGACTGGAAGACAGCATAGCTTTGCAACTGGAGTTAGCCTAATAAAAGGCCTAAGTTCTAAGTTTTGCGTGCAAGATGCTATATGGAATAAATGTTTTATATAGTCATTTGTCCACACTGCATTGGCAAACACTAATTGGAGACTAAAATATTCATGGGGCTGTCCAAATGGCTGCCTCTAGGTAAATTAAATATCTGTTAATTATGAAGCTGAGAGTTTGTGTATTTATCTGAAGAAAGTAGCGTGGTATGAAACAGAGTGTACACTTTTGTACATTACTACTAAAACCCTATTTCTAAAACCCCATGCATAATGCACTTTTACTGCTATGAAAGTATCTGCATAATTTACCCTTTTTTGCCAAGAGGTTGCATCAATGTTTCATCGTTATGTTGTGCAACTCTGCAATAACAATAATTGCTTGGCACATCCAACTTATTTAACTTACTTTTTTACCCCAAAATTGAATTATTTTCTGCAAGCCTATAAGTTCCTCCTTGCCTGAAATGGGTGCCTCTAACCATTTTGTTAACCCAGCATTTGCTCTCCAATTGACCCAACTACTAGGAATGTAAATACCAGGAATGAAATATTTTGTGCTTCTGGACCATTATTACAAGTTGTCAAAACTGGACTAAGTCTAAAACAATGGCTGTTATTGCAACCAACACTACCACTTAATGCCAATCTGTGGTGCAATGAAATTCACCCAAGAAAGTCTCAGGAGTTAAATGTCTGACATGGTGTCCAGTTTTGAGGAGGTCCAGGGAGTCTTATTAGATATTTCTCACCTTCACAACTTTATGATTTATTTAGTTTTACATATATGGCCCACCAAGGAGCTCAAGATTGTCTACATTGTCCTATTTCTCCTCATTATAGTCTTACACTGTGAGGTAGGTTAGGCTGAGAGACAGTAATTGGCTTAAGGTCACCCACTGAGCTTCATGGCTGATTGGAGATTTGAACTCTGGTTCCTAGCTCAACAATCTAGCCACTACATCACACTTGTTCTCAACTTCTGCCCTAAACTGAATGCAGCCCAAACTGAACGTTCCTCTAGGGCTTCAAGTTTCTTGCTTCTTCTACCTGGAGCTACAAAGACAGGTGAGATGTGAGGCACCAGCAGACTACAATATGTAGCTCATGGGCAGCATTTGGTTTAGTGCGTTCCAAGCTGTGCAACTTGATAGAGGAACTGAAAATTCTAACCATTGTGCCCTCATTTCTTATGTCTAAAAGCACCCATCTGATCACTTACAAGAGCACCTGCAACTTGTGACAGGCCAGTGCGAATTGTGTGGTGGTGCCAAGGATACAAACCAGGGCTTTCACCTTCCTTCTTTCCTTTCATGATATTCTGAGTGGTGATATTAAATGAAATGTCACTTGTAGAAGCACACATTGAGACCTTTGATGCCACAATGTGCTCCCCATCCAACTATGAGTGGCTGGGTCAAGACAACATATCTCAAAATATTCTTTTAAAAATAGAGGTTCTATTTTCACACTAAACAATTAAAAATACCCAAAGGCAGAGGATGGGGGTAAACCCAAGCAGAGTAATTTGCTCAGTAAACTTTTCTGCTCAGAACAAAGGATGTCCTTGTCTCTTGTGGACTCCAGTAAAAGTAAAGGTAAAGGGACCCCTGACCATTAGGTCCAGTTGCAGACGACTCTGGGGTTGTGGCGCTCGTCTCACTTTATTGGCCGAGGGAGCTGGCATAAAGCTTTCAGGTCAAGTGGCCAGCGTGACTAAGCCGCTTTCTGGCGAACCAGAGCAGCACACGAAAACGCCGTCTACCTTCCTGCTGGAGCGGTACCTATTTATCCACTTGCACTTTGACGTGCTTTCGAACTGCTAGGTTGGCAGGAGCTGGGACCGAGCAATGGGAACTCACCCCGTCGCGGGGATTCGAATCGCTGACCTTCTGATTGGTAAGCCCTAGGCTCTGTGGTTTAACCCACAGCACCACTCGCGTCATGTTACAAAAACATTACAGTTCTCTTTAGGACAGAGAGTCTCTCCCAAATGAAGCTTGTGCCATTGGTGGTCTCACGGCCACCTCTTAACAAAAGCCCAGAATGGGAACCAAAAATCCAGAAAAATGTCATGTTCAGCTAACCCCTGTAGATATGTCCAAATTTGGTATTCCAGAACATGGCATATTGCCCTCGTGTGAAAACTTATAGACAAGGATATTACAGACTATATTTTTTGAAAGGGTTTTTTTTAAAGCTTCTCTAGAACTGTTGGGAGAATTTCAGTCCTCCCATGGAGAATAATTACTGAAACGGCCACCCCAGTTTTGCCATCTGTGGATTTTAGACACAACTGTGGATCTAGTTTTTACGTTGTTTAACATTATTTTAATATTGTTGAAGGAAGCAATGGGGCTTTGGCTCTATTCCTACTAGTCCTTCTCTCTTAGGCTGTTGCTTCCTTCATCCAGCGTACCAACTTGAATAAAATATGGTGGGCTTAATCCATACCATTTGAATGGCAATGCCCACCAGCTTTGAAGGGGGCAGCTTCAGATATTTTATGGGGGGAACCAAAGCGCCCTTTGGCCCCTAGGAGTTGACTCCTGGGCAGCACAATGAAGTTGAAGAGGAGTTTAATTCAACTATAAGTGAATCAAAATGTGTCAGTAGAGGGTTTATCCATTTGGGAATTTTACCTACCTACCGAGACTATTTGGAGAAAAAAAGTTTGCCCTCCATTTCACTGTGCCTGAAGAACCTGAATAATTTTTTTTTGGGGGGGGGGTCATATTCACTTAGCTTTGGTTTTAAATCCATGAACCAAGGCTACATGTGTGGTAGGGTTTTCACCACTGCAACATGCACAATTCTTTCAATGTGATTATTCTCTTTTCTGCCTGACACATAGAATTTCTGTAGCAGCACCAGCCACAAATGGAACAGACCACACTGCTGCCTTGGGGATACTCCACTCTTTGCAGCAGAACTGAGTTATAGAGAATTGGGGGTTAAAGCATCACATAGAGACTGTTTTGGGTAACCTCTGCATGATAAATGACAATGACTGCTTGGGCTGATCTCTTCATTCAGTTATCGTTCTTCACCACTGCTCTATCTAATCACGACTAGCATTGGGCGGGGGGGACGGGACGGGACTCTAGTTCTTCAGAGCTGATGCAAGCCAGCATTGTTCTCTGCTGCTGCTGAGAATTCCTTGTTCAGGAAAATGGTGTTGCCGAAGTTCTCCCTTACCCATAATGCAGTTTTATTCAAAGCCATCTTTTGTATTTATCACACCCTGCAGCCACTTGTTATTGAAGTCCTGGCAGTCCTAATTTTATGTGAGAGATAGAATATCAACTTCTTTTAGCCCCAAAGAACAAATATATGAGTATCCTGCTGCAGCAAAAGATTATTTTGTTCTGTAGAATTTTTCCCCAAGAAACAATTCAGTAAATCATCATATATCTTGGACACCTGGAGGAGTCTGACATTTTTCCTGCACAATGAAGAGGTTCCTGAAAGAGGGAGAGAGAAATGTAGAAGTGCTCTGCTTTGCTTCCCCTTTTCACTTCCAGTGTCATTCTTAAAGCACTTGTCCAAGTCAAGTTCAATTAAAATGAGTGACGCTTGTCCTGGAAGAGTACTTGGGAGATCAGACCTCCATCCGCCCAGATAGTTTAGTGGATGCTATGTCTTCCAGGCCAACTGTTTGGCATAGGGCACATCCACCCATTTCATTATTTATGCCTACATCTCAGATACTTTCAGTGTACAGTCATACCTCGGGTTACAGACACTTCGGGTTACGCATTTTCAGGTTACGGACGAGCCGAAACCTGGAAGTACGAGAATGGGTTACTTCTGGGTTTCAGCACTCGTGCATGCACATAACACTAAATTGTGCTTTGTGCATGCGCAGAAGAACCGAATTGCGACCCACGCGTGCGCAGACGCAGCGCTGTGGGTTGTGAACGCTGTGGGTTGCGAATGTGCCTCCCGCACGGATCACGTTCGCAACCCGAGCATCCACTGTATCTCTAAAAATATGAAGTACTGTGTACATAAATACAATGTGAGAAAGATACGCTTGAAAACACATATGCAAATGTACTTGTCATGAAGCAGTGACTTTTGACGCCTATCTTGAACACATGGCTTGACGTTCTGCGCCACTAGTCTGTTACATTGAATATATGAACTCTAATAGATTTATTTCTTCTTTTTGAATGATATCATTAGTCTATTATATATGCTCTTACAGTTATTAGCCCACGTGTTGTGTCTATATTTCTGTGAATGAAGCAGTGATTGACTACAGCTTCCTGCCACTCAGTGGCAGACTCCATTTGCATTTGTGTAATATGTGAAATGGATGTAAGCAAGCTAACTGGATCACAACTAAATGCAGGCTTTCACAGGGCCCTGGGCAAGAAGCCACCAGTGGTCCTCCTGTTCTTCCTTTCCAATTGCTTCCTTGTAACTTCCTACAGATATATTCAGATAGAGATATACATGTTTGTGCAGTTAAAACTGCATTTGTTCTGCACTTGCTCAAAAGAACCCCAAATGTGGTCAGTCTCCAACCTTCTCTTCATGTGTTAGGTTGCAGAACAGGTAGTCATCTTGAAACATCAGAATCATATGGACAGTACTGGATTAAGTATGATACTAAGGACAGAATTAGAAACAAATCCAACGATATCTCTGCCACTGGAAACCGTAATAAATTTGCCATCTTCTTGTAATGTTGGCTTGCACCTCTATCTAGAAATGAATGAGAGCTGGTTATATTAAGGCTGATGAAGGACCACAACTCCACCAAGCATTAAAGCAAGGGTGGGAAACCTTTGGTCCATGGGCCAGACGTGGTCCACCAATAATTCAAATTTCCCCAAACTATGCCCAGATGGACACACATTGGCATTCTGCCAATGCGGAATAAGAAACCTTCAAGTGTGCTCTCAATTACATACTGGCTTCAACTCCACTGCCCATCAGCTGAGCCAAAATGGTTCCATACCCTTGCATTAAAGGGATTTGCACCTAGATGAGCTGTTATTCGATTTATCTCCTACCCTTTCTCCTGTTTAACACTCCCAGTGTGCACATCACCTTTGCTGTGAGGGAATGGAGCCCCCTGAACAGGTGAATCCCCTCCCTCCACTAGGAATCCCAGAGGAGTCAAAGACACCTTGTGGCTCTTCAATTGTTGGGCATTGTTGCATATCCAACAATGTGTCAGGGGAGACCTGGCCTTGTCCTTGCCCCCTGGGATGATATGATTTAGATGGGTGAGTTAGCAGGCCCTCAAGGGATTCTATTCAGTGATCTGTGACATTTCTGAGTACATCATGCTGAGCTTGGGAGGCAAATGCCATCCAATTCATTGAAGACAAAAGCTTTATTCAGGTGTTTGCCTGAAAATGCGTTGTAGAGCTGCAGATGCTAGCCCTGTTGAATGCAGCCTCAGACTATTATACCTTTGAGGGCAGGCTGAAGAGGGAATGCATTTTGCGTTCAGCTGACTGCACCCAGTATTCACCCTGCAATTAGGAACCACAGCTGCACAGCTCAGGCTTCTGCGTGCATTCAACTTCAGACCTTCCAAGTCAATGCACAAAGGTTAAGGATGGCTCTAGCATGGACAGGGCATTGGGGCATGTCTAACATGCACAGCCCTGCTCTTTGCTTCATACATTTTCAGACCAATGCCCGGATACAGGTGAGCTGAATAAGTCAGAAGCACTGAAAACTGACAGCATTTCTGTCTGGAGCTATGATTTGTCCTTCCCTAGTCAGTGGATGCTCACAGGGGACCATTTCCAAAGTGAAATTGATCAGATTATGTCTGACTGATGTGAGACAGCTGATGATTGTTTCTAACGACTTGGGGGGAAATGGGGCAAAGGGACAAGCAACATATAATGTGCGTCTGTGTTATAATATTACCACAATCACATAGTGAGCCAGTATATTGTATGTGGTTAACTTACCCTCTTTAATTATGTTACGATGCTAGGTCATTTCCAAAGCTGAAACAAACACTTTTATTTCTTCAGAATGCTTTTCAGTTCCTAAGTAGCATTTCTGAAGGAAAGGATAGATCAGCAGGGTTCCAATTTGACATCCTGGAAAATGTTCTTTGATTTCTTGTTTCTCTCCTCTTAATTGAATTTCTGTACAGAGCAGGCGTGATATCATCCCAGCTGTTCAGATTATTACACTGACTGACCAAACAGAATTTAGACTGCAGTATGTGTCTTCCTTTGGTACTATGAGTACAATGCACTCATAGTACTTTGCCACAAATCATTAAAACAATAAGCATCAGACTGCAAACTAATAAACCAAAAAGACCAATGGCAGCAATGCCAGGATAGTCACCTACCTAGGAGCAAGCCTGACTGAATTCAATAGTATTTACTCGTGTGTAAACACGATGAGGATTGCAGCCTTAAAATGGTAATATTGATGCTTTCAGCATTGGTGATTTGCAAAATATTATTTGGAAATCAGTTAAAGACAGGTGTGAGATGGTGATAGATGCACTGTCTCATAACTTTAAGCACTTTTTGGAGTGCAGAATCTATTGGTAGTATATCTCTAATGCATTACAGTTTTCAACCTTAGAATATTTTATAAACATTAATCTTTTTCTTTTAGACACAGGGGAATTAAGGCAGAGGAGAAAGTGACTTGAAATGCAAAAATATCAAAATGAAAGATTCATGGAAGCGAGTTCATTGGAGACATTTGAGATTCATTTAGTAAATCATCCATCAGTGCAGACTGTTTAAAGCATTGTCTAGGAATGCCTTTCTAAAACGAGCTTTCAGCTTTAATCTTTAAACACCTGAAGCATTTGGGGAATTAACATTATCTTTGCACGTGCCACTGAGACATTGCAAAACAGTTAAAAATGGAATTCTGGAGCTGTATCTACTATGTTTGCCGAAAACAAGGCAAATCATTGTGCAAGCTCAGACTTCGTAAACAAGGTTCAGCCGTGAAAGGGATGCCTACCCTTCTTCCATATTGATGCCAGCCAGGGACAATGACTGTTTATGAGTTCAGGCTTAGCTTGTATTAAGAACGGCACTGGACTGAGGTATTGCTATGTGTTACCTAACCCCCCAATTCTATCAAGTTCTAAAATGACCAGTTCATAATTTTGTTATGGAACCAAGTATCGTGGTGTTCTTCAGAGATGACTGGATGAAGTTCAATAGCCTTAGCAATTCAAAAGGTTACAAGAGCTTATTATTGGAATCATATATGTATAGATGTGGTGAGCTTTTAACTCTGTTGGGAAGCACTGGATTATTCCATGGCTCTTCTTGAAAGGGCCTTATCAGCAGTGGCCCCTTGGTTAAGGAATGTCCTCTTCATAGAAGCCTGGCATCAAGTTTCATGTCTCTTCAGTGTTAGGGAATTCATCTCCCACTTTCTTCCCAAAGGCTTTTAAACTTAAACCATGCTGTTGTGGGTTTGCAAGCCCCCCTCCACAGAGGCTGGCCCCTCTCACTGTCCTCGGAGCTTGCATACCGGTAACCTCCTCTGGCTGATATCCAGACAGACCAGGGAGATTTTGATAGGCGACATTTCCCCAAGAGTGGGTAAAATGCACAACCCCTCCCTCCTGCTTCCGCAGGGGAAAGAAAATAAGTCAGAAATCTATTTACATGATGCTTATTTCTGACATTACAGCACTAGAGAAAAACACATCCTTTCAGTTCAGTTCTTCTAGCACGTCTGACAAACTTCCTGAACATGTGCAGACGGAAGGTTTCAAATTACACTCTTCACAAACACTTATCCAGACTGTGAACGTCCTGGGAAATTCTTCTTTCCCACAGATAGGCGCATCATGTGATGTCAACAAACTGGCTGTCTGCAGCGGTGATGTTTCCATATACTGACAGCTGTGGTATTTAGTTTCGCAGCAGAGGATATTATTGATTCTAATTGATCATTTCTGCAAAGTTTTAATCTTTTGATCTCTGTTATAAAGTGTTTCGGTTGTACAGTTGTCTTATTTGCCGCTTCTTAAGTTGTCCTATCAGAACTGTGTTTTTTAAACAAATTGCTTCTGCCTTGCATGACACACAGAGATCTCTCGTTTTATGGGATGGAGTTGATAAAATTGAATGAATGAATAAATAAATAAATAAATATGAATAAGGAAATGTTCAAACATCACATAGCACAGTATTTTTTCTTGCGTCTCAAATGCTGCTTTAATTTTCAAAAGTTTGGTCAAAGTGATTGGGCACGGTTTGGATGAGGTAATAAGAAAAACATTTTCTAGATAATTATAAAGCTTAAAAAAATACCACTATCTGTAACTCAGACTGTAAGAATGACCCCATTTTTCTTGAATTCTATATGGCACAATAGTCTATTTAATTTTCTAAATTCAGTCCATCTTCAGGAAACATATTATTATAATTTAACATATCTGTGCTAATACCGAATACCACAAAACACCCATAAACTAATCCAGCTAGTTACCGTATCATTGGCTTATTGTCCACCAGCCTCCCTTTCTTATTCTCTTTTTCAGAGTTATTTCTCCCTATCTCCCTTTCTCAGGCTTCACACCTGAAAACCATCTCAGTTTTCACATCAGGGAGGATTTTATTTTAAAGCATTGAAATGTAAAGTCCATCCTCTTAGGAATAGACTGTCCAGCTTGATTCTTATCTTTTATCTCACTTTGAGTTCTACATAGGGATGAGTGAACCTGTCAATTTTGGTTTCTCATTCTGCCCTCCCTACAATTTTACATTCAGTTCCCCATATCAGTTTGCAATCTGTTTCATTTTTTATGAAGTTCTAATGAAAACACATCAGCATTTTTGTGTGAATTTCTCCTGATACACACAATTTTGTAAAATATGGAACTTTCTTGCGAATCAGTGTTCCCTAATATAATGCATTGTTTTCACTAAGACATGCATTTTTGTGTGCAAAATTTTGTATATTTTACATGACTGGAGAACTGCATTGCAAAATTCAAAGAAGTGTGGATTTCAATGGCTGGATAGGTATCATTTCACACATTGTTTCAGAAAGTGTAAATTAGATAATTTTCGCCTTTAAATAAGAACTAAATTGATTCTACCACCAATCCCTAGTTCTATACCTTCTTTTCCATTTCTGGGAAGTTGCAGTCACCAAGAAAATATGCAATTTCATGGGACTCCACTACCTGAGGTTTCTGACAAATCGTTGCGTGATGCCCCCCCCCCATTGTCCCTCTCAAACTTCCCAACTCAAAGAGAGGGCACTTATTTTCAAGCACAGTTTCTTTCTCTTATGTAGTAGTAGTAGTAGTAGTAGTAGTAATAATAGTAATAATAATTATACCCTGCCTATCTGGCTGGGTTTCTCCAGCCACTCTGGGCAGCTTCCAACAGGATATTAAAATACAATAACCTACTAAACATTAAAAGCTTCCCTAAACAGGGCTGCTTTCAGATGTCTTCTAAAAGTCTGTTAAACTGGCATGGAACATTTTCCACAGGTAAATTGCTTTCAAATAAAATTTTCCCTATGCAACAATTGAGAAGGTACCAGCCCAAGAGAAGGATGTCCTTCTCAGCTAAGGAAGAGTGAAATTAACCCTGTGGGAAATATCAGGTGATGGGAAATAATTCATTGAGAATTAAATCAGTAGACAAATCTTGTCCTGAGATAAGCTTCAGCTTAACATTTGGGAGACCAATATGTGAATATTTTGCATATGTCAAAAGCTCACAGAACAGAAAGACTGAAGATGGAAGGGGTGAGTTAGGAGCAGGGGGAACTGTACAAGTTTAATTACCTTGGCTTTCTCCTGACAGATACAAATGAAGCGTAAGTTGAAACAGAGAATGCAATCCAGAGTGGAGAAAGGGCATTGCACAGATACACACAGTTTTTAAGGCAGTTTCCAAGAGTGCAAAACATAAGATTTATGAAAGTGTGTTTTGCCCATTTGTCACAACTAAATGTGACGCAATGGGTACAGCTTTGGAACAGAGAGAGTAAACAAGGGTCTTTCAAAATAAAGGTTCTGCAATGGTATCAAAACCAGTCTCAGGCCTCCTCAGTTTATGTGCAGCACCACAGCAACACTATATATGTCTACTCAGAAGGAAGTTTCAGAGGTCAGAGGTGAATACAATCCTAGCCACCTCCATTTGATGGCCTCTTATAAGAATGGAGATACACATTGACTGTTCCTGTAAAGGAACATATCAAATTCTCCCTACTCCCCCCCCCCCCCCAGGTTGGACACAATATGAAATCAGGAAAAATATATGCAGTTGGAAAGCTGATAATGTGCAATTTGAAAATCAAGGAGGGAGTAGACGAAGAACACAGAAAACACCAGGGACAGCCTGCACACAAATCATATGAGAACAGAATACATGAAGTTATCATATTTCAAACAAACTGTGCAAACCATATTAAAACACCTTATTCTACATTATTATGCCCACATATTCTGGGAAACTAAATAAAGGGAAAAACAAAACACCTTCTTCTTGGCAGAAGCTGCATCTTCTTCACCTTCAGTCAGGTAAAACTTTGTTGCATTATTGCAATTGCCCAAGAAGTACTCCTGTTTGGGCACCTATTGTTTACTGAACTGAGGCAGGTTCATAAATGAGCCAACTCTGTATATAGTACATAAGAACTGCTGACTCCTATGGAGAAACCACCATTGACACAGGGTGTAAGCAATGGGCAAAGCTCACTTTGTGTCCATAAGATGTCGTTCGTTTGTCCGTGTATGTGTCTGATGAGGAATTTGTGTAGTTGGAAAATCTGCTTAAAAGCAAAACAAACAAAAACACTGCTCCATTCGCCTACATTATCTGTGTTGTGTTGTGTTTCCAGTCCCAGTTAAGAGCACAAACATTTAATGCTCAGGAGAGGAGGGTGTAGTTATTTGTAGTTATTTCTGTCCCCTGTGGTGTTAAGATTGTCCAACCCCCACTCAGCCTTGAAGTTTATTGTGTGACCTCGGGCCAGTCACTGTCTCTTAGCCTAATCTACCTCAAGGGGTTGTTGTCGGGGTTAACTGAGGAGGGGGAGAAACATGTTATGCCACATTGAGCTCTTCAGAAGAAAAGATGAGATTTAACTGCAATAAATTAATATTAGCCCCTAAAGCAGCTCAGAACACTTTAAAAATGTAATTGATTCATTAAGAACCTTACACTAAGACTCTCTAGACCAAAAGTGTTTTCCCTTGGTGACTCTGCCATGTTGAAAAGTATGTGTGTTTCCAAGGTGTTTCCTGCCCTTTCCAGAAATGAATGAAGCCAGCTCTAGATCTTTTCTAAATAAATTGAATAAAACTACTTAACCCACAGTAAGATATATTTGAAAAATGAATATTAAGGGGAACAAAGCCCATTGTTATGCAAGGTAGGTAGAGTAATTGTGTCACATCCTCCATTGTGACACGTCCCCCTGCTGAGTGACTTGGCTGAGAACGTTGGGAAGAGCAACTATCTTATCAAAGAAAAGAGGTTGTTTGCGTGAATTGCGTGAAAATTTCTCCATCTTGTGTGTAAGTAGGATCTCTTATTTTTTCCGCAGTCTGCTTCTTTTGCTATCCCTTAAGATTTAGAAATATAGGGAACCATGTCATGGTTACCATATTTTTTGTTCCATAGGATGCACTCCCCCCCAAAAAAGGTAAAGGGAAATGTGTGTGCGCCTTATGAAGCGAATGCAGGCAGGAGGGGCAGCTATTGCTGGCTTTTTTTGCGAGGTGGGAGAAGGGAAGCAACCTCCCGTCTTCCAGCTCTCTGGAAAGCCGGCAAGAGCCGCTGACACTCTGCTCAAATCTCTTTCAAGCAAGAGCTGTGCAGCGTGTCTGCCCGCTCTATGGCTTTTCGGTGAGGTGACTTTATAGTCTGATGGGCTGACTGTAATTCAAGCAAAGAGAGAGCCGCTTACATGCATGCTTACTCTTCTTTCTTTACAATGAGCCAGAAGGAGGGACAGAGAGGGTATCCCCTTCCGTCCCTCCCCCAGCACCTCACTGGTAAATTCAAGCAAAGCGGCTTACAAGGCTCCTGCCCCTGCGTCTCCTCCTTCTCTTTTTGCTCCGGTTCCAGCGAGGCAAGGCAGCTGCACAAATGTGAGCTCCCCCTCTCTCTTCCTTCCCTCCCTCCCTCTTCCAACTTCAGAAAATATTGGGGGGCAGCCAGGTAGGCCCCACCTCACATACCACAATGGGGAGTGGGGAATGACTCCCTCAAATATTTAATGGGGGAGGGTGAAGGCACCTAGGCCCATAGGAGTTGCCTAGGACAAATGTGAGCTCTCCATCTCTCTTTCTCCCCTCCTACCCCCTTCCAATTTCAATAAAATATTTTTTGGGGGGCAGGTACAGGTAAGCCCCATCTCACAGACCGCAATGGATCTCAGGACAAAGTGCATGCACACTGGTATATGAATGGCAACCCTCAAATATTTACCGTAATGGGGGGGGGGTGAAGGCACCTAGACCAGACCATGTCATTACAGAGGAGGCAGGTTTAGTCGTTGTCTGAGGACTATCCCTGCCTCTGGGTCTGGTCCTGACCGGATGAATACTAGAATCAGCAAGGGATACCCACATGACCTGAAAGTGTTGCTGTGCAATGCCAGGTCAATGATTCATAAGACCACTGCCATCCATGACTTGATCATGGATGGAGGACTTGACCTGGCATGTGTAACAGAGACTTGGTTGGATGAAGCAGATGGGCCTGTCCTTGCCGCTGCTTGTCCACCAGGTTTCTCTTACGCACAGCAACCCAGGTCATGTGGGCGGGGAGGGGGGGTTGCAGTGATTTTTAGGAAGTCATTAGTTTGCACCAGGCGTCCTATTGGGAAGACCCAGTTTTCTGAGTGCATGTTCTGGAAGTTGGGCAATAGGGGCAGTACAGGATTCCTTTTGGTGTACCGACCTCCCCGCTGCACCAAGGATTCCCTGCCCGAGCTGCTTCAGGTCGTGGCGGATGTTCTCCTGGAGACACCTAGCTTGGTCGTCCTAGGGGATTTTAACATCCATGCCGACACGACCTTACAAGGGGCCGCTCGGGACTTCGTGGAAAGCATGGCCTCCATGGGGCTGTCCCTGAATAAGTCTGGCCCAACCCATAGCCGCGGACATGCCTTGGACCTGGTGTTTACCTCTACGGATGTTGGTGATCTGACACTAAGTAAAAGTGAAACGAAAGAAGTGCCATGGTCAGACCACTTCCTGGTGCAACTAGACTTCTCTGCGACCCATCCCCTCTGCAGGGAGGTGGGACCGATTCGGATGGTCCGCCCCCGCCACTTAATGGATCCAAATGGTTTCCAGAGAGTGGTAGGGGATGCTTTATCCCATGTTGATGGCCTTTCAGCCGATTCCCTGGTGGCCCGCTGGAATGTGGAGTTAACCAGGGCTATTGACTGTTTGGCTCCGAAGCGCCCTCTCCGATTGCATGAAGCCCGGAGAGCCCCGTGGTTTTCCACAGATCTGAGGCCAATGAAACAATCGTTGAGACGGCTAGAGCGCCGGTGGCGGATAACTCATTCTGAATCTGACCGGACACGGGTTAGAGCTCAACGTCGAGCCTACCAAGTGGCGATAGCGACGGCGAAGAAGACTTTCTTCACCGCCTCTATTGCATCTGCAGAAAACAGCAGCAGGAGACTCTTTCAGGTGGTTCACAATCTAGCGGAACCACCTGTAACATCGGGGCCCAGTACGGGCCACATGTTCTCCTGCAATGATTTTGCAAATTTTTTTGCAGATAAAATCGCTCAGATTCGGGAAGAAGTAGACTCCACCGTGGGAGCAGGGCAGGGGCGGGAGAGTGCTAGAGTCCTGTCTGGTCAAGTTGTGTGGGATCAATTTCAATCTGTTACCTCCGAGGATGTGGACAGGCTGCTTGGACGAGTGAAGCCAACCACCTGTCTCCTGGATCCTTGCCCATCCTGGCTTATAAAAGCTAGCCGGGAAGGACTGGGCGATGGGCTTCGTGGGGTGGTGAATGCTTCCCTCCGTGAGGGAGCCTTCCCAGACCCGCTGAAAGAGGCGGTTATCAAACCGCTTCTTAAAAAACCATCTTTAGATGCGGCCACGTTGGCCAATTATCGCCCAGTCTCAAACCTTCCATTCTTGGGCAAGGTGATTGAGCGAGTGGTTGCTGAACAACTCCAGGCACGCCTGGAAGAAGCGGACCATTTGGATCCCTTCCAGTCGGGATTCAGGCCTCATCATGGGACTGAAACTGCCTTGGTCGCACTGGTTGATGATCTCCGGCGGGCTAGGGACAAAGGTGAGAGCTGTTTCCTAGTTCTGCTGGATCTCTCAGCGGCGTTTGATACCATCGACCATGACATCCTTCTGGACCGTCTTGGGGGGCTGGGAGCTGGGGGCACTGTCATACAGTGGTTCCGCTCCTTCCTCCTGGGCCGTGTTCAGAAAGTGGTGGTGGGGGATGAGTGTTCAGACCCCTGGCCGCTCACTTGTGGGGTGCCTCAGGGTTCTGTCCTCTCCCCCATGCTTTTCAACATCTACATGCAGCCGCTGGGAGGGATCATCAGGAGGTTTGGGCTGGGTGTTCATCAGTATGCAGATGATACCCAGCTCTACCTCTCTTTTAAATCAGAACCAGTGAAGGCGGTAAAGGTCCTGTGTGAGTGTCTGGAAGCGGTTGGAGGATGGATGGCGGCTAACAGATTGAGGTTGAATCCTGACAAGACAGAAGTACTGTTTTTGGGGGACAGGAGGCGGGCAGGTGTGGAGGATTCCCTGGTCCTGAATGGGGTAACTGTGCCCCTGAAGGACCAGGTGCGCAGCCTGGGAGTCATTTTGGACTCACAGCTGTCCATGGAGGCACAGGTCAAATCTGTATCCAGGGCAGCTGTTTACCAGCTCCATCTGGTACGTAGGCTGAGACCCTATCTGCCTGCGGACTGTCTTGCCAGAGTGGTACATGCTCTGGTTATCTCCCGCTTGGACTACTGCAATGCGCTCTACGTGGGGCTACCTTTGAAGGTGACCCGGAAACTACAACTAATCCAGAATGCGGCAGCTAGACTGGTGACTGGGAGTGGCCGCCGAGACCATATAACACCGGTCTTGAAAGACCTACATTGGCTCCCAGTACGTTTCCGAGCACAATTCAAAGTGTTGGTGCTGACCTTTAAAGCCCTAAATGGCCTCGGTCCAGTATATCTGAAGGAGCGTCTCCTCCCCCATCGTTCTGCCCGGACACTGAGGTCCAGCTCCGAGGGCCTTCTGGCGGTTCCCTCCCTGCGAGAGGCCAAGTTGCAGGGAACCAGGCAGAGGGCCTTCTCGGTGGTGGCACCCGCCCTGTGGAATGCCCTCCCACCGGATGTCAAGGCGATGGACAACTACCTGACATTCAGAAGACATCTGAAGGCAGCCCTGTTCAGGGAAGTTTTTAATATGTGACATTTTAGTGTATTTTTCATTTCTGTTGGAAGCCGCCCAGAGTGGCTGGGGAAACCCAGCCAGATGGGCGGGGTACAAATAATAAATTATTATTATTATTATATTATATAGACCTATAGGAGTTGGCTGCTTTGCCTAGGACAAATGTGAGCTCTCCCCCCTCTTCCTTCATCACTGTATTGGAGATATCGCACATTACTGACAGTTCCTTCCTCGCTGTATTTTCCTGAAGAAAACCTCCCCCGTTCTGATAAGGATGATAAAGCAGAAAAGACTAGCATATAAGATTCCTTTTAAACTAGAGGTAGTAAAATATGCTAAGGAGCATGGAAACAGAACAGCAGAGAGACATTTTGGGCCACCTCCAACAAAAAAAATGATAATAGAGCAGAGGAAACAGGAGGATCAGCTGCAAAAAGCAGATAAAAGTAAGCACACTTTTCGTGGAAATGCTGCAAAGTGGCCACAGTTGGACGTGGCCATGAAAGAATGGATCACAAATCACTGGAATAATGGCTTCATAGTCTCTACAGAAATGATAATATATGAAGCCAAACACATTGCTGTAGAGAAAGGCATTCATGATTTTACTGGATCACCATCATGGCGCTACAGATTTATGAAGCCATGTGGCCTTGCTATGCATACCAAAACTAGAATTGCACAAAAAATGCCAGAAGAATATGAATCTAAGATTCTGTCTTTTCATAAATTTGTAACTGATGCTAGGAAGAGAAATGGATTTGAAATTGGCCAGACTGGGAATATGGATGAAGTCCCGCTAACATCTGATGTGCCATCTAATAGGACTGTTGATCTGAAAGGTGCCAAAACTATCGCCGTGAAAACCTCCGGACATGAGAAAACCCATTACACGGTTGTGTTGTCTTGCTGTGCAGACGGCACCAAATTGCCACCCATGTTAATTTTCAAAAGGAAAACATTTCCAAAAGAAGTGATTCCACGAGAAATTGTTGTACATGTTCATGAGAAAGGATGGATGGACGAAAATGGAATGAAAGTATGGGTTGAAAAAGTGTGGTCCAAACGTCCTGGAGGGCTTTTGAAAAAATCTGCCTTATTAGTACTGGACCAGTTTAGAGCACACATTAGCGAAACTACAAATAAGTGCTTTAAAGAAGCGAAGACACATCTAGCTGTAATTCCAGGAGGTCTTACCAGCCAGTTGCAACCTCTCGACGTTTCCATCAACAAGCCATTTAAGGTCTTTATGCGAGAAGAGTGGAACAAATGGATGGCTGCTGGTAATCATGATCTGACACCTACTGAATGAATGAAGAGGCCCACTATTACTCAAGTTTGTGAATGGGTGAAAACATCATGGCACTTGGTGAAGGAGGAAATCGTTGTACAGTCATTCAGAAAATGTGGCATTAGCAATGCTTTGGATGCAAACGAAGATGACATTTTAGATGAAGATAGTGAAGAAAGTGATATCAGTGATTATGAGCAACTGAACTTCATAAATTCTGACTCTGGCACTGATGGGTTCTTGGGGTTCACAGAAGACGAGAAGAGTCCTCAAACCTAAAATCCCCTCTTCATTTGTTAATGACAGTGATGATGGTTCTTAATGCCACTGTTGACTGCTGTTCACTGTACATGGTTGTAATATGATTCTGATATACCTGTTGTTTATTAAATAGTTTAGTACAACATTTCTTGCTGGTAGCTATGTAGAGAAGGACTAATAACTCTGCTTAGTTTCATTTGTCTCAGTCCATGAGAAGTACATCAGGGGAAACCTCTAATGAACGCCCCTCATATATATCTTCATTTGCAAACATGCTAGTCTGTGATCATGCTTTTAGCCTAGGGGTGCTTTTTATCAATAGTTGTGAGCATGGGTAGAAATCCCGGGTCTCGCTGCAGGAGTCTGCAGTTTGGCTCCATCCCTTGTTGTTGCTCATAGATGTGTATGTGTGAAGACAAGACAGAGACTGGGGAAGGCGGGGGAGAAATTCCATTCAGTTTGTACATTCTAAAGGGAACCTATAGGCACATTCTAGAATCATATTGTGATAGGTCACTCCAACGTCTCTTGAGGGGTGCAAGGTTCTAGGGGTTTTGGCACTTAACCAGGCTTTGTGCTTCCTTGGAATGAGGCACAATAGTGTCTTTTTAATGTACTTTTTTCCACACATATATACAGCTTGGCTCTTGGATGGAAGGGGGGCGCAGCATTACATCTCCCTACAGCAAACCAGCACTGGACTCCAAGACATCTCCATGCCTCTGTCCCAGCCTGCCAAGGTGGTTCTGACCTTCAGCCCCCATGTTGAGG
The DNA here is from genome assembly GCF_964234715.1 of Podarcis melisellensis. Lineage (NCBI taxonomy): Eukaryota > Metazoa > Chordata > Lepidosauria > Squamata > Lacertidae > Podarcis > Podarcis melisellensis. The sequence continues at coordinate 98,393,843 of NC_138530.1, read as the reverse complement.
TCTTCTAATTTCCACTTCCTTGTTCTCATAACACCTTGCCCCAAAACCTCTGTGTTAAAGGACAACTTTTTTCCAGTGTGACATCACACCTACGTTGCCCTGGCAACTTGCCTCTCGGTTACCCTTTTGTCTTGTAAAAGGTCTTTGTGTTGGGTTAGTAGCAGGGCCACCATCTCCCTAGAGCGCCACCCACAGTGGCGTTGGGGAGTGTTGTGCGCCCACCAACCAGCTCCCCCCCCCCCGCGCCACAATTTAAAACAGACAGGCCGAGCAGGTAAGAGGCAGATAGCTATTTATGATGTTAGCTGTTATGAAGATAATAAGCAGAAGGTGGATGCACACACGAAATAAAGCCAGCCAGGTACTACTAGTCCCCAAGCAAGTTCAGCCTCCAAAATCAGTATCAGTACCTCTAGCCAACCAGCTCCAAAAATTTACAATTATAGCATTTTCCTGCAGGACAAATTATTCCAATTTCATCTTTGTTGTGGTCAGTGCTTCTCTGCAAGAAGGACATTGCAAGAAATCTGTTCTGAGAGGGGCAGTAGTTACACCTTTACTGAAGAAGCCTCCTCTCAGCTTGGTGATTTTGGAAAATACAGACCAGTTTCCAAATTAACAGTTTTGGCTAAAATGGTTGAGCGAGCAATGATTCCATCTCTTTATGACTTAGCGTTGACTTAGGGCCCGTCTGCTTGACCCACCACTTTCCCCAGGGGGGAACCCACTGTTTACCTCTGGATCAGAGCAAAGTCAAGGGGGTTTTCTGTGGAATGTCATTTATCCTGATTTAGAGCTGAATAACAGGTTGGACCTGTGCTTTTCCTTCTCTAGGAGACCTATGTGGTCTGACATGTATCTTCTTTCAGCTGATATTATCCTTTAATATAGGGGTAGCCAGCATGGCTCTGCAGATGCTACTGAATTGTAACACTTCTAATCTCTGCCTGTTGGCCATGCTGGTGGGGTTGGGAGTCCAGCAACATCTGAAGGGCACCATAATGGCTGCCCCTGCGTACACCAATAGCCTGCCTTTCCTTCATCGAACTCGAGGTTAGCATTCATGGGGTTCTTAGGCAAACTCTCATCAAACGGCAATTAATAATAATAATAATAATAATAATAATAATAATAATATATTATTATTTTAAATCATTTTTGTTGATTTTCCAATAAAAAACATCCAATTAATATATCCAATCATAATACTCCAGTTAAAATAAAAAAACTAAAATAAAACAAACCAAATTATAATTATTAATTTTTCGGAGCTCCCCACGTTCTGGATCTCTGAAGCATATCTCCACATCTCAGTCCTGCCTCTCCTCGTTGTTTCCGTATTTCCCACATCTCGATTTTGACGCTTTATAATAATAATATATTATTTATACCCCACCCATCTGGCTGGGTTTATTTATTTACATTTATTTGTATGTGCACATGCAGACAATCATTATTACCCCATAGTACGGTAAATTGCCGTGTTGGCACTCGGGTTGGTTTTGGGTTGCAGTTTGGGCACTCGGTCTCTAAAAGCTTTGCCACCACTTCTCTAGAGGCAGGAAATCTCATGCCTCTAGAGAATGCAGCCCAAATGCAGCCCTCCAGGCCACTGTACCCCATGGGACTCTCTCCAGACCACTCCTGCTCTTCTGAGATACTAGAAATGTGCACTGGTGTATAGTAAAGGTAAAGGTAAAGGTACCCCTGCCTGTACGGGCCAGTCGTGACCGACTCTAGGGTTGTGCGCTCATCTCACTCAAGAGGCCGGGAGCCGGCGCCGTCCGAAGACACTTCTGGGTCACGTGGCCAGCGTGACGAAGCTGCACTGGTGAGCCAGCACCAGTGCCGCACATGGAAACGCCGTTTACCTTCCTGCTATAAAGCGGTACCTATTTAAGGTGGGCAGGAGCTGAGACTGAACGACGGGAGCTCACCCCACCACGGGGATTCGAACCGCCGACCATACGATCAGCAAGTCCTAGGCACTGAGGTTTTACCCACAGCGCCACCTGCTTCCCCCTGGTGTATATACCTCCTGTATATTAGTAGAGACTTTATGCAGGGCTCATAAGCAGCTGGGTGGTGAGACTTTCTTATAAGCTGGTACACTTTGCTACCTAGAAAGCTACACCTTGGTGGATAGGTTGGAACATTTTGGTAGGCTGCTGAGTGTCCTTTTCCATTACTTGAAAAATAATCAGAATACGTTGGGTGTTTTAAGCCATCTTTGTATTCCAGTGTCATTCCCAGGAAATGTATTGGCCAGAATTTGATTCTTAAGATCAAATGCACATGCATCTTTCATTTTGCCTCTTAGGTCTGTTCTCATCTTTCCCAGCCCCCAACTAGGCAAAAAGTATGTTTCATCTGTCAGCTGGTGTTGTGTTCAAATCTGTTTGCATCACATCACAGAGGGGAGCATGAGCAGATGTAAGCTTACAGAACGTAGTATAAGATCATACTGAGCAGAGATTAAAGGAACTGGCAGCCTTGGTTTTCATTAACGTAGAATGTGTCCAGTAAATTTAGGACTACGATTTATGGAGCCTGAAGGCTTTCAGATTTGCTGGAAGAAAAGGGGGAAATCAAAACTTCGATCATAGACAGTCATGGGCATTTCTAAGCACTCTGTGGAATATCACCAACATTATAACTGTTGCTGAATTGAATTTTTTGCAAGGTTTTTTTAAAATAATAATAATAATAATAATAGTAATAGTAATAATAACAATACCAAAGCCCCTCAAAAACTGCACCTTAGCATTTGTTGACTTTTCTTGCACCTGCAGTATGCTGCTGCTCAAGTACCATTTGCCAACACACCTCTCCCATTTCAATTCTTCCATGTCCTGAGCCAATTGCCAACCACACACAGTGATCACACACAGCAAGGTCTGAGGAAACTCCTCCCCCTCACTGCGTGCTCCTTGGGGATATGACCCTGACATGTGTACCATGGCCCCATTGGCTAACATTCACCCCGATGAGCCTCACAGGCCCAAACAACACTCTGGCTCCATTATTAGTCAGATATTTTCCAAAATCCATTCACCTACATGAACCAAATGCCAGTTAGCCAGATTCTCAGAAAACACCACTCCAGTCATGAAGACAACATGGTGGACTAGGGATTGATTTGGCTGGAGATTAGGCTATTCAAATTCACTCCACACCACACTCTCCCCTCTTCTCATTGAGACAAGCACCCTCCCACTTCTTTTCCAGTGTGGTCTCTGCTAGTTGACTTCTTTGAGGGGAATGAGTAGGATTTTTTTCAGGTGACACTAATTGGCCCATGTCACATAGTTTTCGCTTACTTCCTTACACCATGTCCCCCAGTTATCAAAATACTCAACTGTCAATGCAGTGCAAAAAAGAACCTGTTTTTCTTGTCACGATAAGGCAGAGGACACAAATCCAAAATGTGTCTACTCAGAAGTAAGTCTTACTGAATTTAATGAGGCTTACTCCCAGGTAAGATTGCAGCAGGGCGATCCATGCATTCTTCTTTTTTTGATGCAAGCCTTGTCATTGCAAATGTGAGGCAATGTGATTCGTTATCATTATGTCATTTTCAGTGCAAAGATATGAAGAGACAAAATGAGAAAATATGGCATCTTGTCAGAAATGAAAATCGTAAACACTTGTTTCAGGAGAGGGAGTGCTTCTCAGGGCATTTTTTCCCCCTAAGCAAAATACAAATATGTGCTGAGAAGAGAAAGTACTGGAGCACAAAGAGCTGGAAAGTGTTACTATCATTATCCTGCTTTTTATGAATGTATTTTAGGACTTTTTCCCTGACTGGGGAGCCTGACTGGGATTAGCCAGAGTTTGCATTATGTATTTGTCTGTAAGGAAGGCACTGGGGGTGACAACAGGAATTCTAACAAAAACAGAAAGTTTTCCTTTTTTAGGGTAGTTAATTCTCCATGAACTATTGCTCATATATGCACACATGATGCTCTGCAGAACTTCCTTTTTGTATGTAGAAACTTCTACATTGCTGAAGATGACTGGGAGGGGCCACCGAGACCATATAACACCGGTCCTGAAAGACCTATATTGGCTTCCAGTATGTTTCCGAGCACAATTTCAAGTGTTGGTGCTGAACTTTAAAGCCCTAAACAGCCTCGGCCCAGTATACCTGAAGGAGTGTCTCCACCCCCATCATTCAGCTGAGACTTGCCATGGACAAATTCAATGATATTTGGAATCCATTCTTACAAATACTGTAATAGGTTAAGATCTGGTGAAGTACGATAACAACCTTGTAAAATATACAGTTTTTGATTCCCCCCTCCCCCTTTTGTTTTCCTTCTGCACGAGTTCTGTTTCTCTTTCTCTCTTTTTCTCTTTTTTTGTTTTCCGTCTCACCATGTTTGGTTCACATATAGTTATCTACTTTTTGAACTTCCAATAAAGATGTTACAAAAAAGAGAGAGCAAAGATTCATATCGTGACTTCACTGAACTAAGGAAAGCTCATCAAATTAATTGTTCTATGTTTCTTGTTGTGACAGAGCTTTGATTTTTACAGAAGCAGGCCTGCATCTCTTGTACGTACATGGCAGAGTAAAGGTTAGCATATGACAAAAATCCAGTCACAAAGCTGCCCAAAGTATTGGACTGTATGTCCTTCAACATCATGTACTCGTCTCCATTTGCTCAATGCAAGCAGAGATACTTGCATTGTGTTAAGTTTGGGGAGGTTGGTTGGAAACATAGTGTCAGAGCAAGACATGGTGCAGATGTCCAGGGCCCTGGCCTCACCAGAAGATTGGTAGTCCCCAAATGCTGCCAAGGCTGGCTTACCACATTTTGAAGTAATTAAGGAAATACAGATGGCCACCTGAAGGGGGTGAGGATTCCATAAGACCATTAAGTAACTGCAGCTTTGAAGAAAGAGTTAATAGGATCAAAATTACATAATAATGGTGGTCATTCCTGCTGGCCAGCTCTGGTCTTAACTTCTTTTCTTTCTTTTTCATTAATTTGCTGGATGATTTGTGGGGAAAGTAGGAGAATATCTGCAGTTCCCTAAAAGGGTACATGACATATCTTTTCCCACCCAGCTAATGATGATCCAGTCAAGGTCACTATAGGATTTTTCACAGCTTACACTGAACACAGGTACAGCTGCCTCTACACATGTACATGTACATGTGTTTGTGTGAAAGAGTGTACATTTGTTGATTTGCACAGCTCGACTATTGTGTACAAAGATTGAAGGTCCATTGTATGTCACATATGAATAAGTGTAAGAAAATAACAAGAGCCTGCTGGAACTGACCAATGACCCATCTGGTCCAGCTTCTTGTTCTCACAGTGACCAACCAGATGTCTATGGAAAGCCCACAAGTAGGAACCAAGTGTTCTATGATTCATATTCCAATGCTCTCCCTACAACTTCACCCAGTTACACAGTGCTATGGCACGAGTTTAAATGTACGGTGCTGATGGGACCTGAATGGATCTCTGAAAAGGAACAAAATGAGATGGTTGTTGTTTTGCAGAGCGAAGTGGAGAAACGTTGAGCAGAGTTATGAGCTCTGTAAGCTAAAAACCACCTGAGGACGTTTTTTGTTGTTGGTTTGCTCACAGTGGTGTTAAGCTGAGACTCCACTTATACTCACTGCTTTTTTTTCTGGGGAGACGCAGGGGTACGCATACCCCTAAACATTCTCAAACACCCTGGTTTCCAAATGCTGAAAACCCGGAAGTGAGTGTTCCTGTTTTCGAACGTTTTTCAGAAGCCAAATGTCCGATGTGGCTGTCATCTACAGTTTCCGGGGCACCTGCACTAATCAGAAGCTGTGCCTTGGTTTGAAGTCAAACGGACTTCTGTAATGGATTTAAAAGGTAAAGGTAAAGGTACCCCTGCCCGTACGGGCCAGTCGTGTCCGACTCTAGGGTTGCGTGCTCATCTCGCTCTAGAGGTTGTGAGCCGGCGCTGTCCGGAGACACTTCCGGGTCACATGGCCAGCGTGACGAAGCTGCTCTGGCGAGCCAGGACCAGCGTAGCGCACGGAAACACCGTTTACCTTCCCACTATAAAGCGGTACCTATTTATCTACTTGCACTTAGGGGTGCTTTCGAACTGCTAGGTGGGCAGGAGCTGGGATCGAATCCGCTGCGGGGATTCGAACTGCCGACCATACGATTGGCAAGTCCTAGGCACTGAGGTTTTACCCACAGCACCACCCGCGTCCCACGGAATGGATTTAGTTTGGCGCTTTTGTTTTTGCTATTTATTTTGCATTTTTGTTTTTGAGGGTTGTTCGGTTAATTTGTTTTTGTGACTGTGTGGAACCCAGTTCAGCTACTGATTGACTGATTGTGTGAGTGTGGAAATGGATAAAAGCCCCTCATCCAAACAATGACTATCATCAGTGTAGGTAAGGAATTTTTTTTTTTTTATCATCTACAGTACTGTCTTATTTATTTTATAGTACAGTACATTGATTATTGCTTTCATTTTTTGGATCAATGGTCCTGTTGTTGTTGTTGTTTCATCATTTAGTTGTGTCTGACTCTTTGTGATCCCATGGACCAGAGCAATTCACATTATATTGCTGTTTTACGGGTTGTTTTTAAAAGTCTGGAATGGTTTAATCCGTTTTGCATTACTTTCTATGGGAAAGCATGCATTGGTTTTGGAACACCTTGGTTTTGGTAAGGACTTCCAGAAAGGATTAAGTTTGAGAACCAAGGTACCACTGGAATTAAAATGGAATAGAACCCCTTGCTGTAGACTTCCAAAGGGAACCAAACATGGTACAGTTCTGCCCCTGCAGGTTCCACGCCACTTGGGGAAGTAGGGGCACACAACATTTTTATTTTTTAAAAAAGACTTCCACTAATATTGGTTCCAATATCTATCCACTTTGCAGTACAGTGGTACCTTGGGTTAAGAACTTAATTAGTTCCGGAGGTCCGTTCTTAACCCGAAACTGTTCCTAATCTGAGGTACCACTTTAGCTAATGGGGCCTCCTGCTGCTGCCACCCCACTTTAGAGCGATTTCCGTTCTCATCCTGGGGCAAAGTTCTTAACCTGAGGTACTACTTCTGGGTTTGCGGAGTCTGTAACCTGAAGTGTTTGTAACCTGAAGTGTATGTAACCCGAGGTACTACTGTATCTAAATGGCAGTATATGCTCTTCACCACATGCCAGATTATAATATGGTGTGCATATGAAGTACACGAAGACACTCTCGAACGAAAGTTCCATACACACTGCAGCACAGATTAAAAACATGCAAATGTGTGGCCTAAATGATTAAAATATATGGCTTTGTTTAAAGCTGCATTAATAACATTTCAATTAAAAGTTAAACAAGCTCTGGTTTTTATGAAGGGATGCGAAACACTCAATTAATTTATGTCCTAAACTGTGAACTGTTCCTCCAGAAAAAAAGGAAGGGCTTATAATATGTGATATGTAAAGCTGTAGTTAATACCTTACTGAGTGATGCCGCCCCCCAAAAACCAGTCATTTTGACATGTCTAACTGGCTGGAATAAAAATGGGTCATAATAATTACTTCTCTGAATCCTGCTGAGTTCATATGAGCTGCCTGGGAGTAATAGCAGGATGGCAAGTGCACATTCCCTCCCCTCAGCCCTCCATTTGACAGTCAAAAGTGCACATGCCGAATTAACAACCATCCACTAGTCTGATTATAGCAGCACATGAGGAATATCTTTGAGGAGTACACTGCACATCTAACCTCTTGTGGTTTGTTCAGGTGCATGGTTATGAAAACAACAGTGAGCTGGAGCAACCTTAACATAAATGAGCTGACACAGATACCACAAGCCTACTGAACTACTGCGCTTTCCTAATTGTAGATCGAAGCGTCAGGTGAAAACATGCGTATAGCAGCCATTCAAGAATAGACTTCCACTGCCCTTTCAGCAGAAGGAGACCTCACCTAGGTGATGTATGGAGCACTGAAAAGTTCATCTCTCCTCCTTGCACTTAAAATAGAAAATGCTCTGTAAAATAGAAATAGCTGTGACAATAAATAGAGCTGTACCAAATCACCACCCCATGTTTTGACATACTTTCCACTCCTCTGTGAAAGTGGAGTGTTGCTAGCTTGCCTGGTGAGTGTGTTGAGAGAACTTTGGTGAAATGGGGTGGGGTGGTCAAGGAGGTTTGGTACTTTAAAATAATTATAAACCTCATATTAAGGCTTTCCCCTGAACAGAATGGTTTCTTCTTACATGATAGCTTTTTCTGAACTCTGCCCTTCCCCTGTGTGTTGAGGTGAACTCTTAACAATAGGTTGGGCAACACATTATATTCATCACATCAAACAAAACCAGGTGTAAGTTGGGCTCTGACTCTGAAGTTCCCCCAAAGCGGGAATAAATGTCTAGAAGGGAGGGAGTCATAGGAAAACACAGAAGAAGCAAGAACCACTGCCTCTCTCCATCCATTTGCCCATCCATTGTTAATCTCTGCTTATCTGATCTTCCCTTTAGCATTTAATAGCCACTGCTCCTTTCCTTGAGGACACTTAACCACTCAGAGAGAGATAAGTCAAGAAAGATAAATAATGGAAGGGAAGGGAAAGGTGACAAACAGCTCCCACTTCCTTACTGGGAAGGCAGTTTAAAGTGTAAGAGGAGGTTAAACTGCCTTCCTTTATTTACATTTCAGGAGCGAGGGGCCAGATTCTGAGGATGAGAGAAAATAAAGAGCACTCCCATAAGTTCCTCTTTGCTCACCTGAAGGACCCGGAATGATTTGCTTGAAATTTGACTGCACTCTTAAAAATAGCCACAACTACACACACACACACACCCTCCAATTTCAAGGCTTGTAAAGTGGGCCCGATTCATATGACCCTTTGTATGTTTATCTATGATCCTCTCCAGCCTTCTCTGCCTGATTACGGAAAGCTTCAAAGTGCTAAGCAAACAAAACCTGGCTAGTATATGTAGCTAATAATACAATAATAATAATACCTTTATTGTCATTGTACAACCTGTGTACAATGAAATCAAGCTACTTTTAATGTGATTGATGTTATGTACAACTAGGCTCAAATCTGTCTTTTGACAACTTCATTTTATAATCCTGGTAAGCTGCCCTCTACTGAGTTGGACCATTGGTCTATCTCCCTCAGTTATTATTGGCACTGGTTGGCAGCAGGTCTCTGGGGTTCCAGACAGGAGTTTTCTTCAGCCCTAGAAGGAGATTCCAAGGATTGAACCTGTGATCTTCTGCATGCAAGGCACTTGCTCTGCCACTGGGCTGCATCTGCTTTAGAATGCCGTGCTGACAAAGTCATGCACTTAGCCAAGTGTTCAGCAACTTCTTCTTCCCTCTCTTTATTTCCTTTTTGTGCTTCTGCAGAAGATTAACTGCTACGTAGTGCTGCTTCTTTGTATGCATGTAAGGTGTGCTTGTGGATCACTGAATAAGGCCCCATTACAGACCTTAAGCACCACCATTAGTTTAGTTTTAACATGTATAAAATTCGGTAGGAAATCATTTATATTCATCTGAAGACTGTGGTAGAATGGGATAGTATGCTCTATTTGTCCTGGCTAATATACTTTGAGGCTGAACAGCCTTTGGTATAAGGGGAAGCACTGGACTGCTTTTGCTTAGCTTATTTATTAATGTGACTTCAACACGCGCAGTGCCGATACCACCACATTCTGCCACTGACCAAGTCAAATTCTTCTGTTGTTGAAACAGATTGCTAAAGGCAACTCGTTGTTGAAGTTAAATTATTGTTGGAATCAACAGATCATTCAAAAGCCTTCTCAGAATCCAAGGAAGTTGAATTTCAAGGTTGTTTCAAATCCTTGCTGCATCTAATGTACTACTATAAGGGCTACCCCCAACATAAGGGGTGGATCCTGGCATAGTTCACCGACTTGTTGTTGTCGTGTCCGACTCTTCGTGACCCCATGGACCAGAGCACGCCAGGCACTCCTGTCTTCCACTGCCTCCCGCAGTTTGGTCAAACTCATGCTGGTAGCTTCGAGAACACTGTCCAACCATCTCATCCTCTGTCGTCCCCTTCTCCTTGTGCTCTCAATCTTTCCCAACATCAGGGTCTTTTCCAGGGAGTCTTCTCATGAGGTGGCCAAAGTATTGGAGCCTCAGCTTCACAATCTGTCCTTCCAGTGAGCACTCAGGGTTGATTTCCTTAAGAATGGAGAGGTTTGATCTTCTTCCAGTTCATGGGACTCTCAAGAGTCTCCTCCAGCATCATAATTCAAAAGCATCAATTCTTCGGCAATCAGCCAGTTCACCGACTACAGATCTGAAATTCAAGTCATACCTTGACTGTGTACTTCATTGTTTTAGTCATTCTTCCTGTCTCAGCATTCAAACTGCAATAGAGAGATAGTAATCCTGGTAAGGATTACTGAGATGATATATAGTAAGTACTTTGAACACAAAATACATAGATGGCTGCCTTATATGAATTAGGACTATTGAGTCACCTAGACCAGGGGTGTCACAGTAGTTTTACTGTGTTTCAGGCAGTGGGTTTATCTTCCTTACCTTTTGCGCTGCTCTTTCCGGCCAGAGGTCCTTGCTTAAAAGCTCTGCGTCTGAGTGTCCTCCCACCAAGCTTTCCCTGTGAAAGCCTACTCTTTGGTAGCAAACATCAATTTGGGTTTCCTGCGGGTTGCCACTTGATCTGACTGAGCTTTAATGAGCAGGTTTTCACAGGGAATGCTTTGGAGCAAAAGAAAAGAAAAATGGTGGTGGGGACACAGATCTTTAAAGCAAATGCTGTGCCTGTAAAGATTGGAGGAAATGTAAGTGCTGATAAACTCCTCCCTCCACTTAACTGCAAATAATGGAGCTTAAACTTATGGACTCTTGCATGTGAAGCCAAGATCTCTCTTGGCATCATACACCTTATAAAACTTAAGTAGTGGTAGCAAACACTGGCCAGAAAGGCAAATGTTATACCCTTACCCCTTTAGGTGGAACCAGGACCTGCCCAAGATTTTTTGCTGTCTGAGGCGAACCAGAAAATGGCAACCCTCTGGGAATTCTGGGAATTGTGGCTTGTTAAGGGTGCTTAAGAGAGCAATCAATCACCTTGCCAACCCATTTTCTTTAGTGAGCATCAAAAAACAAGTTATTGGAATGAAAAGGTTGGATCTATTGACTCTGAATGCCTTTCTTCTGCACTATGCATAAATACACACATACACATAAATGTTTCTCCCCCCTCTCTTTTTCTTTCATTTTCTTTTTCAATTCTTATTTCTCTCCCTTCTCACCTTTTTTTCTTTCTGTGGTGCCCACTGTCTTGGTTATTACTATTATTTTTATTATTAACCCCCTCTTTTTCTTTCTGTGATGCCCTCTATCTTGGCTACTACTACAGGCCTTGGTGGCAAAATCTGCCGCTGCTGGATCCCACCCCTTGAGGCAGTTGCCTCAGGGTGTCTAATGGGTGGGCCTGCTGTGGGTAGGCTGTTTATTTATACCTTTGCTGATTTTATGCATCTGCCTATCTGTCCTCACTGACAAACACATGAAATACAAAGCCACGTTAAATTGAGAGCCATATGCCCATAAGTTGTAGCAGGCTGTATTTTTAGGAACTTAATTATGGTGGCAACGAATCTTTCATACATGCATATATTCTGCTTTCCTGTCTGCCTGTTGGAGGATGTTTTCAAAGCAAGTCTATTAATCATCTCTGAACTCTGGCCAAAATAAAATTGTACGCCAGGGTGGGAATCTGTAAGTGGGTGAAGGGAGGTCAGTCCTAATTAGGTAATAGGATATGGAGAAGGATTCACCATCTGGAAGAAAGTAGACATGAGGAATCATTATTTTTCTTTTACATAAACCAGAATGTGCTAATCATACTCTGATTTCACAGCTGGGAAGGACTGTAAAAAAATAATAGAAAGAGAGATCTAGTTTTAAGTGGCTAAAAGTGAACACTTCAGTATTTCATGCCATACTCTTTATTAAGGTATAAGCCTAACTGGGTGACCTCCAGATTTTGTTGGACTACAACTCCCATCAGCCCTAGCCTGCTTGGGGGTCAGAGACTATAGGAGCTGGAGTCAAACAACATCCAGAGGGCACCTTGACTGCCAGAGACATCCATCCCTAGTGATACCCCATAGTAATTAACACAAAGGACACTCTTCAGCTTTTCCTGCCTCACTACAGAAGTGGGAGTGAGTGCAAACATAGTTTCAGAGAAAAACAGAACTCCTTTCCTAATAGTGATGATGATTATGAGACCCAGCTTAAGGGGCACAGGCTTTATCACTATTAGACTATCATATCCCTGTAAGGTGAATCCAAGACACTGAGATGTAAACAGAAACAATTTGACCTTTGACAGATTGCTTGCCTGTGCAATGTTTGTGAAGTTACCGCAAATGTCAAGCCTAATCAGCAGTGAAAGGGGGCAAAACATAGCTGGGTTTGTACAGTTAAACTGAATTTAACCCAGTAGTGAACAGCTGGTGCTTTAAACATAATCAGCACAGAGAGAAAGGGCTCCATCACGGATGCTAATTAGGGGTAGTACAGCAACACTCCATAGTTTGATTCTCCAATGCACCCTGAACCATCGTCAAAAAGCAATAGTATGTCCCTGTTTGCGTCCAGAGCATGGGTGCTGCTACGTCCAAGGCTCATTTCCTCCTCAAATGTTTAGACGGGGAGGTAGTCTATATATGTTTCACACCAAGATGCCTGAATTTTACCACTTCAAGTTGTGTTGGGGTAACTTGAGTAGAATGCTTCCTTGTTCTAGCAGGCATTTTAAGGTAGCGTTCGGTTTTATGATCAATTTTTATTGTTTTATTGCTCCATTCTCTGAGGATTGTTTTTATGTATACCATAGAATCACAAAATTTACACACACACACACACACACACACAAACACAGTGGTTTACAAAGAGATAAAACAATAAAATAAAGAACATTTTGCAACAATACTTTAAAATATGCAAAATTATATAGTATATATAAGGTAAAGGTAAGGTAAAGGGACCCCTGACCATTAGGTCCAGTCGTGACCGACTCTGGGGTTGCGGCACTCATCTTGCTTTATTGGCCGAGGGAGCTGGCGTACAGCTTCCGGATCATGTGGCCAGCATGACTAAGCTGCTTCTGGCGAACCAGAGCAGCACACGGAAACGCCATTTACCTTCCTGCCGGAGCGGTACCTATTTATCTACTTGCACTTTGACGTGCTTTTGAACTGCTAGGTTGGCAGGAGCAGGGACTGAGCAACAGGAGCTCACCCCGTTGAAGGGATTTGAACCTCCGACCTTCTGATCGGCAAGTCCTAGGCTCTGTGGTTTAACCCACAACGCCACCCGTGTCCCCCAGTATATATAAATGCCTTAAATAAATAAAACAGGTTTATAGTGCCTATTTGTGCGCATCTCAGAGACATGTGGCTGGCTACTGTTGGAAACATGATCATCAGAGAAGATGGAGCCAGCGAAGTCTTCCATTTTGCCTTGTAATTCCACCAGCATGATGTTCATGCTACCAAAGTTATTGTTCATCATTCACTCTTTTCACACAACCAATGTGTTGAGACTTAATGCACATCGGTGAGCAGGCCAGGATGATGTTCCCCAATGTACACACACTCCATAGATGGTCAGAACACGCCCTGCACATGTGCAAACTGTACTCCACATAGCCTGTGCTCAGATGCAGCTCATGTTAGTTTTTGTATACAGTGTTGATGTGAGGAAGGCTAGCAATACTTCTGCATAATACCTCTAGGGCTGGGAAAGGCTCCTCAAGATTTCAGAAAGCAAAGTAGCTTTTGTGGGCTGCCGGAACCACAGAGCTCTGTGTCAGCCTCAAAAAAGGGTGGCTATGCACATTGCAAGAATGTGCCAAAAAGAAAGCCACCAACCTCTTGTCGCATTTTCGCTTCCCCACCTCCTGTTTTATTTAATGACCCCACCATCCTCATCTCACTACAATAAGAGATTTAACCGAGAACTTCTTGAATGGAGAGGAAGAATCGGAGAACTTTGCCCTCCTTGCCTCTGATAGATAAGATATCAATAATCTCCATTAACACAGACTCCTGCAGCTATCCACAGATAAAAAAAATGATTGGACTGTAATCCACAGTCCACATTAAAAATTGCTCCCGTATAAATCTTTGTGGAATATGAGAGCTCAGTCCAGACCTCTTGAATGTTGTTTCTCTGTACACTGTTCAGCATTACTAGTCTTTCTTCATGCTGTTATGTAGAAAATAATATAGAGAGTGACATAGAGAGCACTTCCTTAAAAAAATAATATAATTCACAGTGATTAAAAAGTTGATAGTATTTAAGAGAAGAAAGGCTTCTCATCCAAGCTAGATTCCCCCCCCCCAAAAAAAACCCCACACATCCAATGAGACCAGATTTTTAAAATAGTTTTTTACAATTAGTTTTAATCTTTAAAATGGGCACTGGAACAACCTCTTTGCACTTCAGAAAATACACTATCTGGTGTTCGGGTGGGTGAGGAGAGAAGCAGAATCTGTAAACTGCATTAGATTCTGCATTCCGTTCCATCCTCCCTCTCTGGACACTGACATTTTGAGTAAACCACACAAAAAGTCTATATTGATTTCTTTCACTTATCTATAATTGTTCTTTTCCTCCTATATAATTCTGTGCTCTGGGTCTTACCATCATGTAGCAGAGCAAGGCTGATTTTTCTTCCAGATTTGCTCTCAAATAACTCCAACCTCCCCCCCAAAAAAACATTTAAGAGTCTGGCTGCTGGTAGCATAAATATAGTAACAAACTGTTGACCTCAAAATCATTCAAGCCTAGATCCATAACAAGAAATCAATCTAGGTTATCAGGTCATCGTGGTAGCATAAAGTTAGCTGTCACGAAAGAGGCAAAAGGAAGATAACAGCAGTAAAACTACCCAGACATAACTTTCCTCTAATGAGCAAACTTTACTGGCCCTTTAACAGTTTTTTGGCCCTGGCCATCTCTAAATCCAATGAGACATGGCCTAGTTGGCTTATTTGAAAAGTCTCAGGTGTGCAAATGTTGCTGAGATCATGGCTATTGAGCGACCCTATTAGACCAGGTCATGGAGTCATTTGGGTACACCTATCATGCCCAATCACAAAGAATCTCATGCTGCAGTCAGTGCTATTTTTCTAGGGCTGGGATGTGGGTGGCGCTGTGGTCTAAACCACTGAGCCTCCTGGGTTTGCCAATTGGAAGGTCAGCAGTTCAAATCCCTGTGATAGGGTGAGCTCCTGTTGCTATGTCCCAGCTCCTGCCAACCTAGCAATTCAAAAGCATGCCATTGCAGGTAGATAAATAGGTACCGCTGTGGCGGGAAGGTAAACAGCATTTTCATGGGCTCTGGTTTCTGTCACGGTGTTCCATTGTGCCAGAAGCGGTTTAGTCATGCTGGCCACATGTCCTGGAAAGCTGTCGGTGGACAAACGCCGGCTCCCTCGGCCTGAAAGTGAGATAAGCGCTGTACCCCATAGCCGCACCCCATGGCCGCAAAGGACTGTCCAGGGGTCCTTTACCTTTATTTTGCTAGAAAAAAGGTGCCGGAACTCACCATGCACCCCTCCCTTGTTCTCTTATGGCAATGGCACCTACCTGAGAGATGCCGGAACTGAGTTACGGTGAGTTCCACCTGGAAAAAAAGCCCTGGTTGCAGTTCTGCACCCAATTACAGTACCTGGGAGCAAACCCATAGGTCTCAGTCAAACTCACTTCTAAGTAAGCACGTACAGTGGTACCTCTGGTTACAAACTTAATTCGTTCCGGAGGTCCATTATTAACCTGAAACTGTTCTTAACCTGAGGTACCACTTTAGCTAATGGGGCCTCCCACTGCTGCCACGCCACCGCCACACGATTTCTGTTCTCATCCTGAAGCAAAGTTCTTAACCCGAGGTACTATTTCTGGGTTAGTGGAGTCTGTAACCTGAAGCGTCTGTAACCAAAGGTACAACTGTACAGGAGTGCCATGTTAATGTCTTCTTGATAAGAATGTGATACCCAAGTGTGGATATTTCTGCTCATTCTCTTACAAATATATTTATAGCCTGGAAATAATCTTCCAAAATATTGTAAGGACTCTAGGGCTCAAACTGTACAATGGAATCCTGATTCTTAACAGTCACATTTTAAAAAAATCCGACTACAATTAGGTTGTACTTTAGAGAGCAATTTCAATGTAATTAATATTAGTTGAAAATTTCTGTCGCACTAGAAGTGCGGATAGCTGAAGCCCTCCCTTTTGATTCAAGGTTTCCTTTGCTTTCCAATCACTCTTGTAATTCTCCTTCAAAAAAGAAATAGTGGGTTGAGTGAATGTGTGGCCACTTTGCCTACTTTCATATAGGGTCAGAAGTCCTGCTGCCGGTCTATCTCTCCCACGCAGTGTAAGTGTGTATTTGCATGCACACATTTGTGTGTAAGAGGGCTAGAGTGTTAAGCCACCATGTGACCAAAGTAACATGACCGGCTGTTCCAGTGTGGTTGCTTAATTCATACAAGTTTCACAGTGACAAGAGATTACAACATATGGAAATGGCTCTCGTTCCTCTTTGAGCATCTAAACTCATTGTTTTTCTATGTGTTTTACCCTTTCTTTCCCTTTCATGTATACAGATGCAATAAATGACACTGTACCTGTAGCTTTTGAATTATGGTGCTGGAGGAGACTCTTCAGAGTCCCATGGACTGCAAGAAGATCAAACCTCTCCATTCTTAAGGAAATCAGCCCTGAGTGCTCACTGGAAGGACAGATCATGAAGCTGAGGCTCCAATACTTTGGCCACCTCATGAGAAGAGAAGACTCCCTGGAAAAGACCCTGATGTTGGGATAGATTGAGGGCACAAGGAGAAGGGGATGATAGAGGACAAGATGGTTGGACAGTGTTCTCGAAGCTACGAACATGAGTTTGACCAAACTGTGAGAGGCAGTGGAAGACACGAGTGCCTGGCGTGCTCTGGTCCATGGGGTCATGAAGAGTTGGATACGACTAAACGACTAAGCAACAACAACCTGCAGCTCTAATAATTGCCAGAAAGAGAGGAATTTCAGCAGGTTTAGCTTGCCATACCCTCGTTCTACAAGGGTGAAAGAAAGCTGCCCATGCAACCTTCTCTCTTGTATGCAAATACAAATATAATATAAGAGATATCTTATATTCCATTGCACTTCGTAACCTACAGCTCTCTTTCATTCAGTAACCCTGCAATGACATATGTAATGTTTGGCCAGTCCCACAAAGTATTCAGAACACCACAGTGTATGTTAAAAATGGTGAAGCAGCCTGGCATTCATTCCAAATATGAATCCTTTGAGTGCTTCATTCAAGTAGTCAGAAATGACTGATGGATTTTCCCTTAAAAATTCAAAGGAAAGGCCTAATTTTTTAGGCTGCCAGCTACTTTGCCACTGCCCCACCATACACAACAAAGGAGATAAGCACAAACTGATGACCAGGACAGGGTAGCAGGCAGTGGAGGCAAAGCTCTCAAAGATGGAAGAAGCCTGTTGGTTTTCTCATTTTCCCTTCAGTTGTTTGTAAAGTGAAGGTTGTCCCCAGTGTCATGGTGCCCATCAACACCTTTTTTTGCTAGAGTTCGTGGGAGCTGAACTGCAGCCTCCAAGAACCCATATTGTAAAATGATTGGCATTACAATTCGGTTCGGTATCCCTATGCTGGTAGTGGCTTCCCTTTAGATACATTTAGGGAAAAGAGACAAGAAACAGTAGGTCTCTCTCATCTTCAAGGGAATCCCTTTCCACCTGCTACCCTGTCCTCTTTGCTGTGACCACCTTGCTTTTGCTTGGACAAATTTAGAGCACAGATGCTTGCATGACCGGATTTAAAAAATATATATATCCAAATGTGCATTTATGAATATGGAGATAGCAGCAATTACATTCCTGTAAGTTTAAATAATGGCATCCATCATGACATAATTGATGGGAATGCTCATCTAAATTAGACTACAGAGTAGCATTTTCCTGTCTAAAGTAACACTGTAAATTAATACAAAGTGATACTCAGAAATAAATTAATTCTAAGCAATTGAGGTTTTTGAGGGTTATTGTTCTTGTGTCTGGAGATCCAAACATGTATATCTTCAAGAGATCCAAGCCCATACGCCGCTTGCAACATAACTCTGGGAAAAGCCACACAGAGAATGCAAATGGTTATGAATAAATTGTCTTTGATTTAAAAAGCTGGTATTTATATTGTCCCTATGAGATCCTGGAATCCGCAATTCCTTTCAATCTTTGGGGTATAAAAATGGTTTACTAGTACTGGGACTGAAATGCTCACAAAGATATAAGATAAAACTTTACAAAACAAAAGAGTAATGAGTCCTCTACATTACTTAGCCATGCTGCTGATTGCACAGCCAATGTCATGCACACTGTTGGCCCCATTCGCAAGACAATGAAATCAGCGGTCCTGACTGCAAAGAGTACCTAGGTACATTTAGTTGGTTATACTTCAGCATCCCTTTGCAGATGTTCAGGGTAAACATACCTAAAGGTAAAGGGACCCCTGACCATTAGGTCCAGTTGTGGCCGACTCTGGGGTTGCGGCACTCATCTCGCTTTATTGGCCGAGGGAGCCGGTGTACAGCTTCCGGGTCATGTGGCCAGCATGACTAAGCCGCTTCTGGAGAACCAGAGCAGCACACGGAAACGCCGTTTACCTTCCCGCCAGAGCAGTACCTTTTTATCTACTTGCACTTTGAGGTGCTTTTGAACTGCTAGGTTGGCAGGAGCAGGGACTGAGCAATGGGAGCTCACCCCGTTGCAGGGATTTGAACTGCCGACCTTCTGATTGGCAAGTCCTAGGCTCTGTGGTTTAACCCCCAGCACCACCCGCATCCTACATGCCTACTTCAGGGCCAGTGCCTTGGTGCATGCTCACCCTATCCCAATCATATGTTCCCCATATAGATAATGTGTGAAAGGGGCTATTTATTAAATCAACACCCTCCAGTCTTTGGGAACAAATGTAACTGGCTAGGGATGGGAGAGGAATTCTATCCACTGTGCATTTAAATACAAATTTACCAAATTTGCACTTTCTGAAACAACATGAAAACTGAAACACAGCCATCCTTTGAAATTAACAACTAATGCAGTCTTCCCAACCACAAAATGGCTTTTGTAGGTGGGATTCCAGTGTGCACCAGGAAATTTAGGTATGTGCAATTAAATTGGATTCAAGTGTTCTGGCGCGACAAATTCACTTTAAAAACAAACAAACATTTTTGAGGCTAGGAAAGTGATAGGGAAATGCACTTAAAAGTGCAGAATGAATGAATGATTCATGACAATACACACACACACCCTGGCAGTAAACCAGGAGGAATTCTCATTGCCATATATTATCCCCACAAACGAGTCAGAACAAATGTTCAATAAAGAATGGACATAGCCTAATCTCTACATAAGCTTTGTGCAAATAAATCAGGAGGGATGCTCAATAAACAGGTCATCAGGAGGAGCCCTGACCATAGGCACTAGCATCCATGAACAACAACACCATGAAGAATATGTGCTTCATCTTCAGAGGCTGCATTTAAAGTGATTTAGCTCCTTGGGTGGGAGGAGACTTCTTAGGTCATTCTTATATCTGCTCTTCCACTCTTGTTCTGGGTAAAGACATTTCCACACTGGACAGTATGAGGGGGGGCATGGTGTTCTCTGGCCATATAGCAACCTGTCATTCCACATACTTTCCTATATCTCATGCTAAGTGTACCATCACAGGGGGGAAGTATTAGAGTAGGCGAGGACCAGCCTATATTTCTATTCACTTGGGGATGCTGAGAAGGGTATATTTTACCCACTGAAAGTTCCATGTAATGAGCTTATTAGTAGCAAGCTCATTAGTTAAAGCTCTCCTCTCCCATCCATCACATCCCTGACCCACATGAATTATGGAAAAAAGGTTTCCACATACCCTTGACCTTTTTGCTGAGCGACTTGGTTTTGTTACTCAGCCAAGACACACGACCTTCGGCACTGATTTGGGGAGTGGGGAAAATAATAATGCCGCTCCTTTCCTTTTACAAACAGAAATGAAAACCAAGGCACAATGTATAATTCAGAATTACAGTTAGGATGATCTTTCAGTAAAATCTCTTTCTTGATTAGAATAGGAAATTGCTAGCTGGAGTCTTTTCCTCCCCTTTAGTTAATTAAACAACACACGGAACTCAGCAGCTCATTTCAGAAGTATAAGGCAATTTGCTGCATATTGAAACCCTCCGCTTTTTACCTGGGCAAAGTTGTTTGGAACAAAATACAGTGGAGAAGTATATTAAGAATACAGTTAATGTGTGAAAACTGAAACTGAAGTTGAACAATGGTAAACGATTCCCTGAAAAACACGAACAGGGAACTTGTAATTGTCTTCTCTTATTAGACCCTGTACAATTAGACTAGTCTATTTTGAAAATATCCTGGGTACTCTAGATTTACATATAAATCAAAATCTTTTCGGGTACAGCCCAATCTGCTACTACATCCTTCACATGACTGTTGGCCAGTCCTCCTGTTAAGCAGAGGGGTGCTTGTGGGATTTTCTGCATGCGATAACAACATAACTTGAGTGACCGTGCATGTCTGCTCCACACAGCAAAATGTCACATGCATAGGAGTTCCCTGCTGCTGAAGCTCCCATGCAGTTGATAAGGGTGGTGCTGTGGTGTAAACCACTGAGCCTCTTGGGCATGCCGATCAGAAAGTCAGCGGTTCGAATCCCCATGATGGGGTGAGCTCCTGTTGCTCTGTCCCAGTTCCTCTTCGCTGTCGCTATCACCACTTGGTAGACTTGATGTTGAGCTCTAACCCGTGTCTGGTCAGATATGTTCACCACGAGGTGGTGAAGAAGTTTCTCTTCACCGTCGCTATCACCACTTGGTAGACTCAATGTTGAGCTCTAACCCATGTGTGGTCAGATATGTTTACACATATCTCCTTCTGTTAACTTTGTGAAAGCTAGATCTAATTTGTATGTTAAGATAGATAAGAACTGCTTCTGCTTTGAGTTCAGGCTACCTCATTTTATTGCGCCTCGCAGATGTGGCTCTTTATGATGATGCGGGCACAGCTGCAGGCAGCCCTGACACTTCTAGGAGAAGAAAAACCCCTTCTTCCGCTGCTCCTCTTCTAGCCACGGGAGTGAAGCTGGCTAGGGCTGGAGTTGGGTTTTCTTCTTCCACCCTTGCTGCCAGGGAGGTCTGGCTTCATGGACCACACAAGCATAAACAACATAAACATACTTTTATATGCACTGGGATTTTTTTAAAAATTGTTTGATTTGCTTTATTGCAATACTCACTTTATTGCAGTGGTCTGGAACCGAACTCACAATATTTCCTAAGTATGAACAGGAGTAAAGTAATAATAATAATAATAATAATAATAATAATAATAATAATAATATACTCAAATAGTTTCTTTTACACCCATTTCAAGACATGGAGCATGGAAGTCTTGCAATCAGCAGGATAAAGGTATTATTTTACAGCCTTTGGTGTCATCAATGTACATGTTGGCAACAGAGATGGTTGGCATTCATCACTGGTACCTGACAATCCCTTTGCTGGGATTCATGAAAAAATCATAAGATTGGAAGGTCCCTTTCCTGGTGACTGTCATACACAAGAACAGCAGCCCCTATGCTGACAGTTTCCAATTTCTGATGTTCAGAGTCAAAATGCATCTTCAGGAACAGACAAGTGAGTTAATAATGTATACCAATTACCAAAATGTTAAACTAAGAGATCCCTGAAGTGGTACTTGAGATGAAAAGTGGAACACATTTTAGGGGATATTGGGAATAATAATTCTCTCCCCCTCCCCCTTTTCATATTTTCTCATCTGTATGGCAACTCTGATATCAAGGATTCACTTTCAGGTAATTGGTTTCTATCACATGATCTTACGTATTTCGAGCAACTTTATCCAGAATTAATTACCTGAACTCAGATTACTTTTAGGTTTTCTCCAGTTTACTTGATTAAGAATTATAACAGAGAAAAGCTTCGCAAATCCCCAACCAGGGTATTATAAGACATAATGCATTTTTCATTTCAGCTAACAATAATTCTGAATCCTGCAGCACCAGTCCTGACATAATAAACAGAATACATTAGTCAAAGCCGGGCCGTATGGGACAAACTCCCAGTCTCCTACAGATACATGGAGTGAGAGATAGGCAGCTGGCGTCTTTGTTAATACCTGTCAATCCTAAAAATATATATTAATGGAAGTAACTCACGGAATGATGCTGTGACAATTGCCATCACAATAGCATTTATCTTAATTGTGGGGGATTTCAAACACTGAGAATTTGCAGTGATTTTCAGAGATTCGTGAAAGCGCCAGACCTGTAAGGGAAGCTGAGTGTTGTTGGCTATAGCAAGATCATCATGCGCTCTGGCTATTCAGCTGTCAGGGGAGTCACACGGTAGTTGCAAAATCGTCCCGTGAGTGTGCCATGAAGGGGAAGTGGGAACCTGTAGCCTCCAGCTATGTGCTGAAGCCCACTTCCTTGCATTTTTGGAGCAGCTGCAGAAAAATGGAAACAATTCAGTTTGGAAATTAACCCATTCAATGCAGCAAACCAAGTTACAATCATGCTGTGCTTTTGCTCCCATTTTCGCCACAGCTTCCCCCCTCTGTGTCATTTATCTTCTTTGCCCTCACTACTCTCACTTTCATTTGCCTTTGATGCTATTGTATTCTGTTGATGTACAGACCCTTAGGTGTTTCTACAAATGAAACCGCCCAGCCTCAGAGTACACTGCAGACCCTCCAAGCCTCCTTACTTTCCAGGGGCAGTTCCAGAATTACAGAAGCCATTCTGGTTTCTGATTTGATCCCAGAACATCCCCCTTTTCCTTAAGATGTCCCTATTGTCATCAAAGAAATGTTGGAGGGTATAGAGTTATATGATCCCCGAGCCAAGGAGATAAGTAACTATGCAGCCTTCACAAGACATCAGAAGGCAGCCTGTTTGGGGGAGTTTTTAAAGGTTTAATATTTTATTATGTTTTTATATATGTTGGAAGCTGCCCAGAGTGCCTAAGGCAAGCCAGTCAGGGTGGGGTTAATAATAATAATAATAATAATAATAATAATAATAATAATAATAATAATAGATGTCCCTATTTTCATTGGAAAAATGGTGGAGGATATGACTTTGTGAAGACATAGGCGAAATCACATAGAACCATACAAGCAAAAGTATTAAATGGCAGTGTGGGCAAACACTGTCAAGGAAAGGAACGCCAACAGGGGAGGAGGAAAATGGCACCAAAGTGTAATAAACGTATTTGTGTACAACTTCAGTAGTGGTAGAACATCTGCTTGCTATGCTAAGGTTATATCTCTGACATCTTCAGGGAGGGCTAGGAGGGACTCCTGCCTGAAGCCTTGGAGAGGTCACTGCCATTCATTGTAGACAATAAGCAATTAATCAGCACACTTTATGCATTTAAATAACTATCATCAAGTTTACTCAAGTTAGAAACATGAAGAAGGGTCAATGTTTTCAGCTTGCTCTGGCAAAAATCCCTCCTCCCTCAAAGCTGTTGTTAGGACTTGGAAGGAAGCTTGATTGATGATGAGATCATTCCTTCTGGTGCTAATAGAACTTTCAGGCTGGAGACTGTAAAATACTGGGAAAAATTAACATCACGTGTAGTTTTCCCCTAACACTATATTTGCTGTAAAGCTGACATGTTTTGCGGTTGGGAATGGAATAAGGGAAGAGTTGGGTGTTGTTGTTTTTTTGCAGTTCTGCTTTTCAAAAGGTTCAGATACAAATGCCTTCTGGTGCCATTTCCACCCTAGCAGTGACTTGAGGAAGGGAAGCAGTCAGGCACTCATTGGGACAGGGAGCGCATGGAGCATGGTGTCAGAAGTGAGGCTGCCAGACACCAACCCGGTGCTCTCGTGACCTCACTGTCACCCATCCCCATCCAACAATGCTGCTAGGAGGATGCCACTCCTTGCCCCAAATGCCACCACTACTCTTTCCCTATGTAATGAAACATAGGCAGCATGTAGGGCAGATTTTGCATATAAGGTATCCTGCATCAAAGCTCAGTTTGGCATTCATGTTGCTAAAATTCAACTTAAATGTGAAAACACTTGAGTCTTAGTGAAGCAGTGCAAACTCTTCTTCTTCTTCTTCTTCTTCTTCTTCTTCTTCTTCTTCTTCTTCTTCTTCTTCTTCTTCTTCTTCTTCTCTTGAATTCTTGTGACCCTCAAGTGTGTATTACCCTGTTGGCGAAATAACTTTCTAAAAACCCAAGCACAATTAAAAAAAAAGATAAAAAGAAAATGGTCTTCCAAGGTGAATCCCATGCTGTCATCAGATTGCCTGCAGAGCTGTCAATAACATCCTCCAGCGCCGTGCAAGGATTTCATTTCCACTTCCAACAGATACTGTGAAGTAATGCCTACCCTGGCCTTATCAGACTTACACTCTGGCTCTTAAGCATAAGAAGGAAAGAACCTACACTGCACAGCAAATTACACTGCAGTCCTAACAATGCCTTCTCAGAAGCAAGTGCTTCTGAATTCAGTGGGGCTTACTCCCAGGTATAGGGGGTAATGATTGCAGCCTGACACTAAGCTAATATTACACACTACTTCTCCTTTTCATACATTTCTGGTGATGAATGGACAAAAAGACGACAAATTCTCCATTTTTTTTAAAAAAAGGATGTAACTTTCTAAAGAGTAATGTAACCATATTAGATATCCCACAATGTATATCTGATTCACAATAACGCAGATGAATTAAAGGATGAAAAAAAAATAATGGATGAGCTTTGGCAAACTTCCCCGTTTTCTTTTCTTTCTTTCTGCAAAATAGCCACTGGTGTGAATGAGAACTATTTTCTGCCATTCATCACAATGCATAATATAGAAAATCGCTTCACCCACCATCGGAAAGGAATTCAAGCACTTGAGAGAATAATTATCAATATAGAAAGTATCAGTCCTGTGGTGTTATTGAACTAGATAAAATAGCTACCTGAAATAAAAGGGCAAGTCAATTTTCAACGACGACAGAAAGGGAACAGCATGTAGTGCATTTTCAGTTCATCATAAATTTGTCACTAAAATAAAAAATCTAAAACATCTTCCTAGCCTTTTGCAACACTGCATGCAATTACATTTAGTGGCATTTCAGAATGCCATAGCAAAACATTTTCAACATTTCAGACCTTTGAGGGAGTTGATGATTCATTTGTTATTTATTACTTTATTCATGATTTTCAAAATGCTCTGTCTGCTTGGGGAAATTTTCAAGACACTCAACATCCTAAGGCATTATCCATAAAGCTATGGGCAATTTAACCTGCTTTCACTGGGATTAGCAAGGAACGTCCAGATCCAGCGAGAATGATCATACCCAGCCTTCCAAGTGCCAAAGGGTGCTGCGTGGGAAGATAACAATGTGGCCAGACCTCATGGTTGAACTCACAATGCACCCTACAGGACCAGAGCTATGTGCCCATTGCCAAACAGATAAGTAGTGCTCTTCAGATTGAAAGTATCAATTATCTGGTAGTATGTGATTAGGTATTTGTGGCATTTGCACCATTTGAGGTTCTTAATTACACCTTTGTTTGCTCTTTGTTTACCCTGAATAATGAGACAAACCAGAGTGATCCATGAAAGGTTCTCACATGTTTGAGTTGAACTGCACCATGAACATCTTGTGTCAGATCAGGAACTCCCTAAACTTCCAAGATGCTCTGTGGTTCTTCCCCCTGAGATGGAACCCCCCCTCAAAAAAAAAACAACCCACCTGATTGATGAAATGCCCATCCGGAGCTTGAGAGGAAAGGCTGGGCGATCTTTCATTTTGACAGATGTCTGGCTTTTAATCACAGTAAATTATTTTCCCAGGGCACTTTCAATCAAGTTGATTTGATGGTGGGGCTGGAATGGAAGCAAAAGCATCATGTAAATGTATGTCCTTCAATGGAAAAATCTTGACCAAATATGTGGGTGGACAGAGGCCCACCCCCACCAATGGTCCTTGGGTGTCAGGAATGAGCCAGCTCCTAGTAGAACTTTACAGCTGGCTTCAGAACAGAGAGGTATAGATTTGATGCAGGCTGAACAGTGGCCAGTGCCCAGTGCGATTCCCCTGGACATTGGAATGCCAGTTGCCAAGGGAACAACTGAGAATGGGCTGGAACACAGCCAAAGCTCTTACGAAGCGCAAACAGGCGCAAACAGACACAGAGAAAATCTGGTGGAACAGGAAGAGGTTGAAGCTGATCCAATAAGTCTGAAGAGTTGGCAAATGGGAGGGCTGCTAGACAGGAAGCAATACAAGAGATGTAAGGTGCGAAAGTTCAATAACTTCTGTAGGAACCGGAAGGAGTC
Organism: Podarcis melisellensis; assembly: GCF_964234715.1. Classification (NCBI taxonomy): domain Eukaryota; kingdom Metazoa; phylum Chordata; class Lepidosauria; order Squamata; family Lacertidae; genus Podarcis; species Podarcis melisellensis. The sequence goes on along the minus strand of NC_138530.1, from coordinate 98,367,410 downwards.
TTCAGAAGGGTCATCTTGAGTGATAATGCCAGCGGCTTCATTACAGCCATCCGGAGCTATCTGTCTGTTTTTGAAATAAATCCTCCTTTTTAATTAGCTACGCATACTGTGTTATCAATCTGGAACCTGGACTCCTGGCATTGGGTTAACAGGGTCATTGCTGTGGGGGGACATTTCTTCCACTCCAGTCTTTTCTGGGCATTTATGTTATTTTTCCACCCCACCTTCCCATATGCAAATCATTGGAGAGATATCTTGTTCCCAGTGATCTTGAACCTTGGGTGCTTGCTTTAGGGGAGGGGGTTATATTTCCCCTTTGGCCGTAGTTACTGTGGATCCATATTCTTTTTCCCCACCCTGCCCCAATAGGATTCCCATTGTACCTATTCCAAAATGATAAAAGTGTGCTCTTGTGGGAAAACTATTCTGAAATTTGGCTGCCTTCAGTGCCCCCCCAAAGGATAACCATGCCTGCCAATTGTGTCCCATTCCGGCAGAAAAAGTTTCAAACTTTTCCTCATAATAATTGTGATGGGACGATGAGCTGCTTGTGCGTAAAATGCAAGTCCCTCAGAGTTTGATCAGGCTTTCAAACCTCTGCCTGTGACGGAGCCCCTCCAGCATGGCTGCGTCAATCACTAGTAGAATCCGAAAGTGGCTGCTTTCGGAAACGTTTCCAACATAAAAGCTCCTTAACGGAAACACGTCGTCTGGCCTCTCGGCGTGACAGTTTCCGTCGAGGTGTGGGTGTCCCTATAGGAGGTCCTGAGACCTCCCCACTGGTTTCGCTTGAAGCGTCTCTGAGCCATCCCTCCGACTCACTTTCCCTTGGAGTTCTTGCTCGCCCTCTACTGGTTCCCTCTTCCGCTGCTACTGCTCTCTCACCCTCAGTGAGCCTTTGCGCCTCCGGCGCTTTAGATGTCAGTTCCCTGACATCCACCTCCCCTCCAGGGCCCCCTTCACCCCCTCCCGTCTCCTCTCCTACTGGCGGTGAGGAGGTAAAACCCTTGAAAGAACCTCCCTCATCTTCCGACGTCGCGAACACTTCCTTCCACTTGTTGCTGTTCCTACTCTCTAGGTACTCTTCGTCATCAGAGTCCACTCCCTCTTCCAACTCCGACTCCGCGAACCCTTCCATTTCCTCTTCCTCATCGGTGGTGCTGAAATACTCCCTCCTAAACCTTGCTATCGGCTGAGGTTTCCTCGGGAACCTTTGATGGAACGTTTCTGTTAAAACCTCGTCATTGACTTCCTGCGCACTTACCCAGGTGTTTTCTGACTCCGGTTCCCCTTCCCACGCCACTAAATACTCCACCTGATTTCCCTTCCACCTGGAATCGAGGATTTCCGCTACATGGTTGCGGCGTTCCCTCTCTTCCAAGGCTGGTCCCCTGACGTGCTCCCCTTCACCTCCTCCCCTGTATGGTGACAGTAACGACCTGTGGAACACTGGGTGCAATTTCATGTGATTGGGTAATCGGAGTTTGAAAGCTACCGGGTTGACCTGCTGAATCACCTCAAAGGGTCCCAATCTTCTGGGCCTCAGTTTCTTACAACCCCCTTTGAACGGCAACCCTTGGGTTGACAACCACACTTGATCCCCCACCCTTATGGTTTCACCTTCCCTTCTGTTCTTGTCTGCCTGCTTCTTATATTGTGCCTTAGCCCTTTCTAAGTTGAGCTGGAGCTGCTGATGGATGGCTTCCATCTCTTCTACAAAATGTTCAGCCGCTGGGACGCTCCATCTCTCCCCTCCTTCCCCTGGAAATGCCCTGGGGTGACACCCGTAATTAGCCAAAAAGGGACTCATCCCTGTGGACACATTCTCCGCATTATTGTAGGCAAATTCTGCCAACGCCAACTTTTCGACCCAATCGTTCTCTCTGTCATTGACATAACACCTAAGATATTGTTGAAGAATGCCATTTGCCCTTTCCGCCTGCCCGTTGGTTTCAGGGTGCCGGGCAGTTGAAAAATTGACTTCCACGTGTAACAAGCTCATGAGCTTCCTCCAGAACCTGGAAGTAAATTGTTTGCCTCGATCTGAGATCACCCTCGAGGGAGCCCCGTGCAACCTAAAGATATGTTCCACAAACAACTTCGCCGTTTCTTCCGCTGTGACTGCATGTGAGCATGCTACAAAGTGGCACATCTTAGTTAACAGGTCTACTACTACCATGATGGCTGTTTTCCCCTTGGACCTTGGCAGATCCGTCATAAAATCTATTGATATCGCTTCCCAAGGCCGTTCTGGTGTGGGTAAAGGTTCTAATAACCCTGCCGGCGCCCTTCTTTCCCCTTTGGCTCGCTGACATTGGTCACACCCTCTTACATACTCCCTTACATCTTCCCTCACCTTAGGCCACCAAAATTCCCTGGTAACCAACCACATGGTCTTGTGTTGCCCAAAATGTCCCGCCGTGGGGCTATCATGCAACTGCTTGAGTACTCTCCCCCTCAATTCACCTTCGGGTATATACAGTGCCCCTTTGTAATACAATGCCCCATTTCTTTCCTCAAAACCTCCGGGGCTCTCGCCCTCCCCCCTGAGACCTCTGAGCTTATCCTGGGCATATTCATCATTTTCCGTTTCCTCCACCAGTTCTCGTTGCCCCACCATCGCCGCCCCACACACCCAGCGGTCCTCCGGGATGACATGTCTCTCTTCGATCACCCCCTCCCCTTCCCAATATTCTGGTTTGCGTGAGAGCGCATCCGCCCTGACGTTTTCTGGGCCTGGCACATAACAAATCTCAAAGTTAAATTTGGAGAATTCCTGTGCCCATCTCACTTGTCGTTGGTTGAGCACTCGAGCTGTTCTCCAATACTCTAAATTTTTGTGGTCGGTGCACACTTGCACCTTGTGTTGTGCCCCAATTAATAAATGTCTCCACCTCCGGAATGCTTCGTGAATGGCAAGTAGTTCCCTGTCATACACCGTGTAATTCCTCTCGGACTTATTCAGCTTCCGCGAGAAGAAGGCACACGGTCTCCACTCCGACGCACTCCTCCCCGGTTGAAGAAGGACCACCCCTACCGCCCGGTCGGATGCATCTGTTTCCACTCTCATGGGTTTTCGTAAATCCACATGCAGAAGTTGTTCTTCCGAGGCGAAAGCCCTTTTCAGTTCTTCAAAGGCTCGATCCGCCTCTGCCGTCCAAACAAATTTCTTCTTGCTGCTGAGACAGTCGGTGATGGGCGCCATCAAGTGGGCAAAGTTCTTGATGAACTTCCGATAAAAGTTCCCAAATCCCAAGAATCTTTGCACGTCCTTCTTGGTCTTCGGTGTCTTCCATTCCAGTACCGCTTGGACCTTGCCTGGATCCATGGCCAATCCCTTGTCTGACAAGCGGTACCCCAGGAATTCCACCTCCTTGGTATGAAACTGGCACTTCTCCAGTTTCACCCACAGCTGGTTGGCTTGCAGCCTGCCCAACACTTCTCGAACGTCCCTCACATGCTGTTCCTCATTTTCCGAATACACCAACACGTCGTCTAAAAAGGCCACACAATTCTTGTAGAGCAAAGGTCCCAGAACGTGGTTTATAAAAGCTTGAAAACACGCGGAGCCCCCTTGTAGACCGAAGGGCATAACGAGGTATTCAAAGGCTCCCAACGGGGTAAACATGGTGGTCTTCCATTCATCTCCCTTCCTTATGCGTATCAGATTGTACGCCCCCCGCAGGTCCAGTTTTGTAAAAATCTTTCCCTTCCTTACTCTGGTCAAAATGTCATCAATTCGGGGCATAGGGAAAGCCAGGGGCTCCGACACTGCATTGAGGGCCCTGAAGTCACACACCAGTCTCGGTTTGTCTGTGTTCTTTTTGTCCACAAAGAACACTGGGCTGCCCCCCACCGCTCGGGACTCTCTGATGAAACCTCGCTTCAAGTTTTTGTCAATGAACTCCCTCAGCTCCTGCATCTCCCTGTCTGACATGGCGTACAGCTTGCCTACTGGGAGTTGGGCCCCTGGGAGTAGGTTGATTTGACAGTCAAAGGGTCTATGCGGTGGCAGTTTGTCTGCTTCCCTTTCGCTGAATACGTTGCTCAGATCTGCGTATTGCGGGGGCACCTTCCCTTTGCCCATCACTTCCATCCCCGCTAGGGTGACTCTGTCTCCTCCCGAGACCTTCCCCTCCTTGCAGTGTTCTAGGCAATGCGCTGACCCAAAGGAGACCACCCTCTGATGCCAGCCCACTAGCGGATCGTGTAGCGCCAGCCAGCTCATCCCCAAAATGATGGGCGCTCCTCCCAGGATGGCCACATTAAACGCTATCTGTTCGGTGTGCCTTGCCACTCTCATTATCATCGGGACAGTCTGTTGGCTAACTTCTCCCCCCAACAGCTCTCTGCCGTCAATCGTAGTCACCTGCAAGGGGTTACTTAAAGGGATAGTCTGTATCTGGTGCTCAGCTGCAAACTCCTTACTCATGAAATTACAGGAGCTGCCTGAATCCAAAAGCGCCTTGACCTTTAGTGGGTGTCCGTTTGGCAGTTCTAGTAACACCTCTATCACTAAAGCGGGTCTGGGGGGTTCTGGCATGGGCACTTTCATTGCTCTTTGGCCTGGCTGCTGTGCCCCAACGGTGGCAGCCAGGCGTTGGCTTTTACTTGCTCCTTGCCTTCCTCTTCCTTTCCCCCAACAGCTCCTGCCATCCCTTGCCATTCCTTTCTTTGTGGGCAAACTCTGGCAAAGTGCCCTGGCTGTTGGCAGAGATAACATCTCTTGGCGCTCTTTCCCTCCTTTTTCCGCCCTTCACTGGGATTTGAAACTGCGCGCGCCCGCGCTGTTCCAACTTCCATCGGCTCTGCCGGCGGGAAAGGTGGCTCTGGAATGTCTGGAATGCGGAACTCCCTCCAACGGTCTCCTTTCCCTTCCCGCTTTTCCATAGCCCTCGCCTCCTGGCGCGCTCCTATGGCCAGCGCAGATTTGGTTAACTGGTCCATAGACTCCGCCCTGGGGCCCCGGGAAAGCTCATCTTTGACGGTTGAAGAAAGCCCCTCTTCGAAAAGCATTTGGATGGGCTCCGCCGATAGGTCCCACCCCAATTTGTGAATCAACATGGTAAATTCAGTCCAGTACTCACGGACAGATCTGCTTCCTTGCTGGCAAGCCATTAACTGCCTTCGCACCACCCCCTGCTCAATATCGCTGGAAAACATCAGGTCCATGGCACGAAAAAACTTCCTCGTGTCCTTTAAGATCTCATTATTCGCTGCCATCAGGGGTCTAACCCAATCTTTCGCCCCGGATTCGAGATGGCCAATCACATACGCCACTCGCGATTCCTCATCGGGGAAGTCATCAAACTGCAAGTTTAGAGCGTATTGCATCTCTGTTCTAAAGGCATGATAGTTCCTGGGATCCCCCCCCGAATTTCTGCACCAATCCTGGCACCTTTCTGGCGAGCGGGGTGGTTTTCTCCTTTCCCTTTTCTGCATCCTGAGCCCTCCTCTCCTCAAGCCTCGCCGTTTGCAGCGCCAACTGGATCTCCAACGCCCTGTACCTTTCTTCCAGGCTTGGACCTCCTCCAGCTGCTCCTGCTTCCCCGGTTCCGGCTGGATTGCTCATGATGCTTCTCCCTGCACAAGCTGGCTTTCGGAGACTTTCGGATTGCTGTGATGGGACGATGAGCTGCTTGTGCGTAAAATGCAAGTCCCTCAGAGTTTGATCAGGCTTTCAAACCTCTGCCTGTGACGGAGCCCCTCCAGCATGGCTGCGTCAATCACTAGTAGAATCCGAAAGTGGCTGCTTTCGGAAACGTTTCCAACATAAAAGCTCCTTAACGGAAACACGTCGTCTGGCCTCTCGGCGTGACAGTTTCCGTCAAGGTGTGGGTGTCCCTATAGGAGGTCCTGAGACCTCCCCACTGGTTTTGCTTGAAGCGTCTCTGAGCCATCCCTCCGACTCACTTTCCCTTGGAGTTCTTGCTCGCCCTCTACTGGTTCCCTCTTCCGCTGCTACTGCTCTCTCACCCTCAGTGAGCCTTTGCGCCTCCGGCGCTTTAGATGTCAGTTCCCTGACAATAATAATAATAATAATAATAATAATAATAATAATAAATTTTATTTATATCCCTCCCTCCCCAGCCGAAGCTGGGCTCAGGGCGGCTAACAGCAATCAAAATAGTCCAACATTCTAAAAACATTCATTATAAAATTAATTAAAATCAAATTAAGAACAAATTAATGGCAACCATCAAGCAAAATTCTGTGCAGATTGCCAGAGGAGGGGGTCAGGCTGCACCCTGACCAAAGGCCTGGTGGAACAGCTCTGTCTTGCAGGCCCTGCGGAAGGATGTCAGGTCCCGCAGGGCCCTAGTCTCTTGTGACAGAGTGTTCCACCAGGTTGGAGCCGCGGCCGAGAAAGCCCTGGCTCTAGTTGAGGCCAGCCTAACTTCTCTGTGGCCTGGGATCTTTAGGATGTTTTTATTTGTAGACCGTAAATTTCTCTGTGGGGCATACCAGGAGAGGCGGTCCCGTAGGTATGAGGGTCATGGGCCGTATAGGGCTTTAAAAAACAAACTTACTTTAAGCTGATTGCATGAAAACTGCTGGATGTAACAGGGGGTGAGGAGTTACAGCTGTTTAAAATTCTGCATTATAGTGAATCTCCTTTGTTTTTAACAGATCTAATTCAGTCCCAAATAATGAGTCACAGTAGAAAGACACAGAGTGGCTCCAAAACAGATTGGGTCACTTTCCAAAGCTAAAATACAAGTTGAATATCTTCTTCTTCTTTGGTGAAAACTCATAGCTGTGTAAGATTGTCTTCCATGAACACAATCTTAATAGTGAGTCCATAAATGACTGTGGAGGCCAGTTCTGGATCCACATGTCCTTCCGCAGTGGGGACATAGGTTTCCAAGTTGAATATAGTGGCCAGTGCACAAATGTCTCAATTACTGGCCTGTTTCGGTCGGCCAACTGGTGCCAAAGAAGGATAGAACTTTCTTTATGTATGCTACAACAGCAGCAAGAATACTTATTGCAAAGTACTGGAAGACACAAGATCTAACCACCCGGGAAGAATGGCAGATGAAGTTGATGGACTACATGGAACTGGCGGAAATGACTGGCAGAATCCGAGACCAGGGAGATAAGAAATTTAAAGATTATTTACAGAAACAGCATAAAATTAATGAATGTTAGAAGGATGTTGGAATGAAGTTATGTGGTTTTAGCAGAAATGTTATAAAGGATTAAGTAAAAATAGACTGTTAATTGGTGAAAGGAGGGAAAGTAAAGTTAGATTATATCAAGATAAATTACAGGACAAAAACTGGGAAAGATGGAAAGGATTTGCTGAAATAGCTAACCGAACTAGAATACAAAAAAGGGAGGTGTGAAGAGGTCAAGGAAACAAGCAAATGAAAGATAAGTTATGGGAATGTTCGTTGTGTTTTTAATTGTTTCTATTTTTCTGGGGTTTTTTTTTTCTTTTTCCTTATTGTGATGTGTTGTTTTGTTTTTGCTTAATTTGGTGTCTTCTTTTTTTTCTTTTTGTAACCCTTAAAACCTTAATAAATATTTTTTTTAAAAAAAAAAAAATCAATTACTGGCCTGTTTCACCACTATAACCATTGATCAGAAGGCCAGCAGGATTAATTCCTACTCTTCCCATCCCATATTACTCTGGCCTTTTTGGTTCAGAAAAGGCTTTCTCCCCAGCCAATTTCCCTCAGCCTCTCACTGCTGTTTCCACCTGTACCTTTTTCAAACAGCCACCCACTCAGCTGGCCTTCTCATTCCCTTGTGAGACTTCTCTGTCTTTTCTCCCAGTCCATATCACATTCAGGCGTAGGGTGCTGTAGTTGTGTTGGTTTTCATTGCACCTTGTAGCCTGGCCAACAATCGGCTTGACATCTCTGTCTCAAAGCCCCCACAACACAGCCAATGTTATTTAATCTCTGGAAATGTGAACCTAAGAATCAGTCTCTTAGTTGCAGATCAGAATGCAACAGCTTATTCAAAAGGTTGGTGTGCTTAAGTGGATCATGCAATCAAGCAATTCCCCCCTTCTCTCACATACATATAAACCTAAATATATCTGACCAAAAAGTCCCATGAGAAGACTTACCTTGTGTTGTCTCATAAGAAAGATTAGCAGCTTTCAGGAGCACAGTAGATAGCCTACAAAATTTTCTGAGAAAGTCATGGTGGTTTCAGAAAGTGAGGGCACCCAGGAAGACTGCATTAATGAAGACCACTGGAGGGATGATTTGTGGAACAGGAAAAAGACAAATACACATTTAACCACAATAAATGAAAAATAACTGTGTGTGGGGTGGGGGGAACAATGCACCCGTGAGAATCTCACCCAATTTTTCTCTCCCCTTTGATCATTTTCAAACACAATTCCTTTTTCTCATTAAGTGATGATAGGGGGAAATGGGGGTGGAATTCAGCAGAGGACCAGCCTACAGCACAGTTGTGTTCTTATAATTATGGCACAATGCACAATTCCCAAATATTAGAAACCTCTTGGCTGAATCAAGAGGCAACAGGCTCTTTGTGGTGTAAACAGAATGCTTTGGTTCATACATTTCAGTACCATGCAGGGCTTTAAGAACCCACAAATGTTGAACCAGTTTGTGAAAAAGGAAGCCCATTCAGAAGGAAACCAGGAACAGGAGCAGCAAAATGTTGTTTCTCCTCCTCCTTCTTCTCCTTCTCTTCCTCCTCCTCCTCCTCCTCAAATTAGAGGCTATTTTATGCCAGTAAGATCTATAGGAAGTTCAAAAGGAGAGAAAGAGAGCAAACCAGAAGACGGGGAAGAGCAGACAAAGCTTGAAATGAAAGAGGAAGATGTTTGGTAGAAGAAAGTGTTAGGATGATGAGATTATGAAGCAACTGAAGGATAAAGAAAAAAAAAGAAATTGACTAGGGAAAGAGAAAGGAAAGTAGTTCAGAGAAAAAGAGATAAAATGCAGATGATTTTAAAGGCATATGGGATCTGGAAGCAAGAGACAGCAGAGGAAGAGTGAATGAGGAAACGTGACAACCATACCAAAAATAAGTAAAGGGAGAGGGTTCAAAACGAAAAAGGAAGGTGAAAGAATGGTTGTGGAAACATGCCTAGAAAGATGAAGAAATCTGATAGGTTTCAGTTTCAGTTTTTAATTCCTCCATTTTCTAATGTTAAGTTTAGTTTGCCCCATTTCCACATACTTAAAAAAGCTCACATGAAAATTTGTATCCATTCTCATGGCAATTTGCCCCAACACAGAATTTTTTTGTGGTCAATTTGCCTGGTATATGCATTTTCGCAAGCAATTCCCCTCTAATATAATTCCTTTTTAATGCATCATTCTCACTGATACATGAGTTTTTGTGTGCCTGCATTCTTTTGGAGGAGAACTATGTGGCAAAATTAGGAAAAGTACAGATTTTAAAGGCAAGCTGTGTTTTCAGTTCACGTAGTGAGATACTCCATTCCTATATTATTATTATTATTATTATTATTATTATTATTATTATTATTATTAATATGTTTATTGTCATTGCCCCCTCTCGGGGACCACGAAATTACTTGGCTGCTCCATCCACCCAGGTAGAAATGTAAATTGGACAGACATCCACAACACTTGTTCCCCCACCCCCACCCCAGCACATTGCGATAATGTTTTTATTCCAGAGCCACCCTCTTGCGGGATGTTGAGCTTAGTTAGCTACAAGCTGAAAAGGAGCCCAATCAGAAACAGAAAGGAGCTGACCAACTGCTGAAGCGCAACTTATTATCTTGTTGCACTGCAGAGATCTGAAAACGTTTCCTATTACCTCCAAATTATGATGCACTGCCAACTAGCTTTTTCAGCCTATTTGTGGCATGCATCTTGGCCTTTTGACATGGTTAAAGTTTGGAAGATGTTTGCAAACTGGGCATTATAATGAACCATCAGTCGAGATAGTATCGGTCATAAGCTGGCAAAAACATTGCTGGGGAGAAGCCCACCTGCTCACATTCCTTCCGTGATGTTTACAATTTAGCAGTATAGGGACTCAGGATGCAAGTAGTTCAAACCTAGACCAAGTGGTTTTCGGTGCAGCCAACATACTCAAATGGAAAGTCGTGAGTGTGGCTTCTAAACAAGCAGCAGGCACAGGAACTAAAATGTAGGCATTATCCACTAAGTATCTGGCAAGAGACCCACTTTAAGAGAAACACTATGACCTAGGAGGCCAGCTCTTGGAGAGGTGACTCAGAGGAGTTGCCTGGCTGAAGAAGTTTGTTATTACTCTAGGCAGGCTCCCAGGCCTCTCCCAAAGAAAAGTTCTGAACTCAGCTTGTAGTGAGTTTCTACATAAACAGCTGAAGATAACACAGGAATGAAGCCAGCATGTTAAACAGTATTCGCAGCAGGCTGCCTACTGGTGTGATGTACACACTGACTGCCACAATAGTCCTTAGAACTAAAGTATGTTTGAAAAGCATGCATGCATTAAAACAGAGAAAACTGCCTTATGCCAAGGTCAGACTATTTGTCCACCAGCATTGTCTGACTGGCAGACAATCTCAACAATCTTGGGGAGACATCTTTCTCATCACTTGTCACCTGATCCTTTTAAATTGGAGGTACCAGCAACTGAGCCCAAGACCAGGGACGGACTTTGGTCTTTCAAATTTCAGTGGTGCCCTGTGTGAGGCCAAAATTTGGAGCCCCCTGCCTTTCACTTTCCATTCTGCTCAATTCATTACGTCATAGTTGCAGCACCCTGTGGCGCCCCCTAGGCTCGGCACCCAGTGCAGCGGAACAAGTCATACTGCCCTAAATCTGCCTCTGCATACAAGGAGTATGTTCTTGTAGTGAAATATTTGGCCTCTAACAGTCTGTGTGCTTGTGGGAGCTGGAAAGTGGTCAGTGGGAGATCAATATTTTCCAGCAACAACTTGGTTCATAGGCTATTCTCCCAACCCACCAAATAGTGTCCTTGGTTGTCTTCAAATAGGATGTAGCCCTGCTTCCACTTTGTATGCAGTAGAGAGGCAACTTTGCAGCAAATTAGTTAATCTAGGCAGCTTTATGAGCAAATGTTGACTTCAAGATGAAAATTAACATGTAATTGTTCACGTTATACATTTGAAATGGGCAGATTCCCCTATTTTAAGGGAAATGTGAGTGAAAGTATATTAAAATGTAGGTCATGCATTCTCTTTGGTTGAACATAATAGACCAATTTCCTTATAATTTAGAGATGGTCTGAAAGTTGTAATGTTTACCAAATAATTTGTTTTCCCCGTTTTTAAAGAAATCTGATTTCCCACAAAACTACTGCATTTGAGTTTTTTATTTAGCAAGCAAACAAACACCTTAGCGCACAATAAATGGAGACTATCCTATATTCATCTGGTCTCCCAAATATCACCCAAAATGCATATATCTCAAGATAAGAGATTTTCAAACCATCGGTCCTGAGGAAATTAAATATTTATTGATTGAATGTTCCACAGAATGCATACAAAGATATTAACTTCCAAAGCTTGATTTCATTCAGAGTAAACCTTACTGGGATTAGTAAAGAATGAAAATGAAAGCAGGCTACTACGGCATGATTTTTCTGTACTGACTCTCTTCTCTTTCTAGCTTCTACCAAACACAGATGTTCAATGTCTCGCCTTTGTTTTTGTAGGGAACATGGTGCACCAGAAAAACAGCTACCCAAGCTGGCTGTAAGTGGAAGCCTTTGGATATTTGTATATATTTGGATATTTGTACACATTGATCAGCCATATGGTCTTCTTAAAAGATAGAATCCAACAATGCACATATTCATTCCCAATTCAAATAAATTTAAAGGGGGAGGAAGAAACACTTATTTTTTCAAATATTTATTTTTCTACAGTTGCAAGCTACCAGGCATGCAGTTTCTCTTTAAAAAAATCTGAAGCAAAAGATGAATCAGGGGTGATCTGTGCAGGACCTTTGCTTCAACAGAGCACATTAATCTGCTGAGGATATTTGTTTGTTTGTTTTGTATACCACTCTTCACCGGTAGATCTCAAGGTGGTTTGCAGATATACACAGGAAAGTGTCCAATTCATGTATTAAGGTAAAGGTAAAGGTACCCCTGCCCGTACGGGCCAGTCTTGACAGACTCTGGGGTTGTGCGCCCATCTCACTTAAGAGGCCAGGGGCCAGCGCTGTCCGGAGACACTTCCGGGTCACATGGCCAGTGTGACATCGCTGCTCTGGTGAGCCAGAGCTGCACACGGAAACGCCGTTTACCTTCCCGCTGGTAAGCGGTCCCTATTTATCTACTTGCACCCGGAGGTGCTTTCGAACTGCTAGGTTGGCAGGCGCTGGGACCGAGCAGCGGGAGCGCACCCCGCAGCAGGGATTCGAACCGCCGACCTTTCGATCAGCAAGTCCTAGGCGCTGAGGCTTTAACCCACAGCGCCACCTGGGTCCTATTCATGTATTATATTATAGCTTTCCCCCATATATTCACTGCATGCACAAATGGTGCCCTGCCAGATAAACTTTGAATTGCACTGCAATAATGTACTCTAAGGGGACGCGGGTGGCGCTGTGGGTAAAACCTCAGTGCCTAGGACTTGCCGATCGAATCCCCACGGCGGGGTGAGCTCCGTCGTTCGGTCCCAGCTCCTGCCCACCTAGCAGTTCGAAAGCACCTTAAAGTGCAAGTAGATAAATAGGTACCGCTTTATAGCGGTAAGGTAACGGCGTTTCCGTGTGCTGCGCTGGTGCTGGCTTGCCAGAGCAGCTTCGTCACGCTGGCCACGTGACCCGGAAGTGTTTGCGGACAGCGCTGGCTCCCGGCCTCTAGAGTGAGATGAGCGCACAACCCTAGAGTCTGTCAAGACTGGCCCATACAGGCAGGGGTACCTTTACCTTTACCTTTACCTAATGTACTCTAAACAACTAGGCACTCTGAAAAATTAGGGTCAGATGGATCCCTGCATTTGTGGAGACTTGGTTTTTTATGCGCCATGGACACATGTTGCATTTCAACACATCAGCAGCGACTACCATCACCATTCACTGCAACTCATGTGGAGAAGGGTCATACCATTTGAAGAATATTTGGATGTTGTTTGAAAGCTGTAGATCCTGAAACATTTCTGCATAAATCCCACAGTGGGGACACATCTCTTCGATCCTCCCAGGAAAGTCTCCCAGTTGCTTATGTTGGCATTTTCTCTCCCCCCACCCCTGCCCAGCTTGGCATGCACACCTATTAGTCAAGCCTCTTTTGCATTCTTCACATAAAGGAGTCGTCACACCATGCAGAGAATTCAAAGTAATTGCACAGTCACAGTGTATAATTTGGTGCCTGATAAGCCCTAAGGGTTCCATCAGTCAGAAGACATTAAATGCAATAATGTAACGTGACAAACAAATATGTGACTGGCTTCGCATGATATGATATGTTGTTTTAAAGAAAACTTTTAAAGATGCACCTTAAAGTGTGTGTGTGTGTGTGTGTGTGTGTGTTACTATTTAAAAATAAATAAGCAAAGATATGTTCAGGAGGTCAGGAGACTTGAAGCTTGATTGCTGAATGGGACATCTGAGACAAGAGATACCTCTGTTTTATGCTGAAAATCAAGGGGACCAGTTTATTAAAAAATACAGTGGTATCTTGGGTTAAGTACTTAATTTGTTCCAGAGGTCCGTTCTTAACCTGAAACTGTTCTTAACCTGAAGATAATGGGGCTTCCTGCTGCTGCTGTGCCGCCGGAACACAATTTCTGTTCTCATCCTGAAGCAACGTTCTTAACCTGAGGTACTATTTCTGGATTAGCGGAGTCTGTAACCTGAAACGTATGTAACCCGAGGTACCACTGTGTATATAAATATGCAATGTCTGTTTCAATAGTGGGTGTCTTCCTTATTCATGCGTGCCTTTTATGGTGCCTCATCTCACCATCAAGCACAGCGCAGCACTCAGACATTTAATACAAACAATATAAAACAGCGACAAATAGATATAAAGTAACAACACCAAAACAGAAGACATAAAAACGGGAGTTTAAATAGCTACAGATTAATGAACCAGTATAAAAGCAGCAATAACCCTCGAAAGCCAGATTGCAGACATCCCCAAGTGGCAAGCCTTCATAAACTCTTGTTCCTTCACATTCCAGCAGGTATTATTATTATTATTTATTAACGTATACATACACCACTTAATGACAAAATAACCTAAGCAGGCTCAGAGGATCCTCTTGGCATGTCATGTGATGTGACATGAGCTGCCACAGCCAGGGGGAAACTGGCTGTGTCCAGTGGTGTAGCATGGGTTGCCAGCACCCAGGGCCGCATGAAGGGGTGGGAGGGAGGGAAACGGACAGAGTAAGCATTCACATTCAACTGCCTGTTTCTATGTCACCCAGGTGATCACAGCCACAAAGATAACAAAAGAAGAATCATTCCATTGTCTGGAGTGTTCACTTCCTAGTTTGCATGGAGAAGCCGTTTTCAATGGAGCCCAGTAAGGGAAACACGTAGCTGTACTGAGGCAGCATCGAATGTTGAAATTTTGCACCCCTAGCAACTGCCCCTGCCACCCCCCTGATACTATGCCACTGGCTGTGTCCCTCCTGTGTGGGAGAAGAGGAGTTTGGATTTGATATCCCGCTTTATCACTACCCGAAGGAGTCTCGAAGCGGCTAACATTCTCCTTTCCCTTCCTCCCCCACAACTCTGTGGGGTGAGTGGGGCTGAGAGACTTCAGAGAAGTGTGACTAGCCCAAGGTCACCCAGCAGCTGCATGTGGAGGAGCGGAGACACGAACCCGGTTCACCAGATTACGAGTCCACTGCTCTTAACCACTACACCACACTGGTGCACTCTATTTACAGTGTGTGTGTGTGTGTGTGTGAGAGAGAGAGAGATACTTTCACACCACTGAGATTCCCTTTCATCCCTACGTTTTTTGAGTAAGGAACTCTGCCAGTTTTCCAAAGTGAGAACTAGCTGTATGCAAGCCTGAGGTTTATGTTAATATAAGTGACAAATTGAGATCTTCAGCACAGCCATCATCACATTTTAATTACTTTAAATGCTTGCAGGATGGTTTGCCGAGTGCTCCATTTGCACTTCTTCCCTGTCTTTGGTGTTAGGGAATTGATTGCCTGGAAATCTGCTCTCTTCCCTCCCCCCCCCCCACTCTCCATACGGTTTTAGCTAAGCTTCAGGCCCCTCACTCTGAGGAGTTGGTGCATAATAAACCACTTAGATAGGAATTATGTGATTTTGGCAGCTGATCTCCTGTGCAAGAATTGGAATGGAAATTGGCACCCAAATCAAGAACCAAAGAGAAAGAAACAAAGAACTGGAGACTTAGAAGGACATGCGCTGGCATGTGGCAAAGACTCTTGTATTTTCACGACGAAGCATAATGTGCTTGCAGCAGAAGGGAGGAGGGGATGCGAGAGGCTCCTGCTTTCATGCAGCATGGCTGGTCAAATGCCTGCAAATTGAATTTAGATCAGCCCATATTTAAAGTAACAGACTAGCTGTAATTATTCCTGCCGCGCAGCCCAGAAATTACAACAACAGCAGTGGCAATTCAATGAAACGAAGCGACCCAAGTGCCAAGGGAGCACTTGTACAATGAAAGGTTCCACCTGGCTCCACAATTCATTTTTTTATTTTATTCCAAATATAGTTTCCCAGTGCCGAACTAAGAGACAATTAAACACTCAAAACTCCACAAGCGCAAGAATGGAGAGAATTAATTTTTTTTAAAAAACAACAACACGCTGGCAGGAAAATATGGTTATCGGAAGGAACAAGTTGCTAGCAAATAAATGTTCTAAGTGCTTACTGTGAAGCAGAAAGGGGAGCCATAAAGCTCAAAGGTATCAAGTACTAAGGTAAAGGTAAAGGGACCCCTGACCATTAGGTCCAGTCGTGTCCGACTCTGGGGTTGATGTGCTCATCTCGCTTTATTGGCCGAGGGAGCCGGCGTACAGCTTCCGGGTCATGTGGCCAGCATGACTAAGCCACTTCTGGCGAACCAGAGCAGCGCACGAAAATGCCGTTTACCTTCCCACCAGAGTGGTACCTATTTATCTACTTGCACTTTGACATGCTTTTGAACTGCTAGGTTGGCAGGAGCAGGGACCGAGCAACAGGAGCTCACCCTGTCACAGGGATTTGAACAGCCGACCTTCTGATCGGCAAGTCCTAGGCTCTGTGGTTTAACCCACAGCACCACTGCACCAAATAGGGTTGCCGGACCACCAGGTGTGACCTGAATTTGGCCTAGACCCCCTCCAGGTGGCAGAGGGTAGGCTTGAATCTCCAGGTAGGTGAGAGTGCCTTTAGTAATTATAATAGAACAGAGGTGAATCCCCATTAAGTAAAATGTTAAGTGGGGAGCCCGCTGCAGTAAATACAGTTTTCGGCCAAACAGCTGTTGAGCAGGGTAGTGCAACAGCCGTGAGAGCTCCTGCAGGCCACTGTGGAGCCTTTGGAATCTCTCTCTCTCTCCCCCACCCCCAAATTTTGGGTCCTGGGGAGCATCTGCTTGTGAGGCATGAGGACTTCCCAGCTTTCTCCCACCATTGCAGGTTAGTATTGCATTGTTTATTTATTTCCAGGTGCCGCACATATACACAGTTGTGCACGAGTTGATGTCGTATAAGTGGGGGGGATGTCTGTATTAAGAAAGCTGGGCATTCAGCTTGCAAACTTCAGTGCAGTGTGAACTCACTGCAAATTATAGTACAGATGCTTTGCAGGGTCTACCCTCCTCTGCTGCCCTCTCCCAATTAACCTCCATCTCCAGGGCTTGCCTCCATGACCTCTATAGCTCTCATGTTTGAACTTTGAAATCTCAAGGTCTGTGAAGTTCCTTAGCACCAGTCCCTTGGCACTTAGGTGTGCGATCTTTTCACATGACACACACAAACATATTTCAATCACATAACTGATTCACATGTATATCAGTGGTACAGCAATGAAGTTTCCACTCTGCCTCCATACCAGAGCATCTATGGGTAATACCAAATACTGTACGATTTCACAGATCTTCACACCCTGGCTGTAAGGGAAGGGCTAGGGTACAGTCAAAACTCCAGAACTTTGCAAATCATTTCAAGAAACATAATTGAGCGCTGAATTAGTCAGACTCACGTTGAAGCTGTCCAGTTATTAACATTCTAATCATGCTGTTCTTTTGTGACTTTTATTCAACCACTGCTGAGGTATTCTGCCTGGCTGCCTATTCTTTCAGATCTTCTCACAGCACAGATGTTCCCAACAGGGCTGACCTGAAATGAACACTTTGCCCTTTGTGAAAAGCATCCCCACAACTTCAACATTTTTTTTTTCACAGGGTTGCTACGTCTAATGTTACCCCCCCCCCCATTCCAACAAATTAGTGCTGAAGGCAGAATCTCATAATTAGGAATAGAGGAGGAATTTGATTCAGTGTGCATTTAAAGGGGAACTTATCAAGGGTCTGGAAACCAAGCTTTAAGAGGAACAGCTGAGGGAGTTGGTTATGCTTAGCCTGGAAAAGAGGAGACAGAGTGGAGGTACTCAAATGTCTAAAGGGCTGCCACATGGGGGATGGAGCAAGCTTGTTTTCTCCTGCTCTAGAGGGTAGGAGCTGAACAAATGGATTCAGGTTACAAGAAAGGAGATGATGACTAAACATTAGGAAGTACATTCTGATGGTAAGAGCTATCTGACCGTGGACTCCCTCAGAAGTGGTGAACTCCCATTCCTTGAAGGTTTTTAAGCTGAGGTTGGACAGCCATCTGTCATGGATGCTTTAGTTGAGATTCATGCATTGCAGGGGGTTGGACTAGATGACCCTTGGGTCCCTTCCAACTCTACAATTCTATGATTCTATGTCACTTGCCAGTCCGAATACAGGAAGCTGACTGGACTGTCTCCAGCACCGAGGGCCTTCTGGTGGTTCCCTCACTGCGAGAAGTGAAGCTGCAGGGAACCAGGCAGAGGGCTTTCTCGGTAGTGGCACCCACCCTGTGGAATGCCCTCCCATCAGATGTCAAGGAGATGAGTAACTATATAACTGTTAGAAAACATCTGAAGGCAGCCCTGTAGGGAAGCTTTTTAAGGTTTAAGGTTTTAATATGTTTTTATGTATGTTGGAAGCTGCCCAGAGTGGCTGAGGCAACCTAGTCAGATGGGTGGGATACAATTTTATTTGTTTTTGTTTTTATTTATTTATTTATTTATTTATTTATTACTACTACTACTACTACTACTACTATTATACTTGCAATGGGGGTACAAAGTAGACTGTGCTTCAGAGGAGGGGAATGCATGGGTAGGCCAGGAGAGAAAAAAACTGAGGCCTCTGCTTCTCTCCAGAAACTGCTACCTGAAGCAGCCACCTCACTCAACCCTCTTTCCAGATTAAACAGTCCATATTCTAAAAATTGAGTATTGAATAGAGAGGGGTGATAATCCATTCCGAGGATACACACACACACACACACACACACACACTCTCCAAAAACCACTTAGTGCTCCTTTGTTTCCAAAGTGGAGCTATTATGTTCTAAAGCAAAATCGGTACCTGAAAATTACTAAGAGAAATGATTGACACCCCACAGGCTTTGGCAAGTTCAGCACAAGGTGATGTACAGCTTTTGGAAAACATGTTTAAATAACTTCTGGTGGCTTTTGATACATAGGAGAGCAATGGGTATCCTACAGAGAAAGCTGCTGAGGCATGGAGGTTTGTTAATATGATTGGCAGATTTACAGCACTGGAGTTGTCACCGTGCCCAGGAGTAGATGTTGTGTACCTGACAAAGGGTCCTCAGGGGCAAGGCATAGTAGTATACTAGGATGGGGAAGGGGAGGGGGAGGAGTATTTCAATATGATGTGGGGGGGGGGAATATGTTCCTCACCACTGCATTCTTTTGTATACCCAATTCTAAATGACAAAAGAGAGCACCTTGCTAAGGAAGGAATCAGATGCTCCCTAATAAATCTTTAAGTACACAATGTTCATGTCTTACAGATTAAAATTCAGGATACATACTTAGTTGGCACTTCCCACTGTCTTCTCAAAATGGTCCTCTGCTAAAAGTTGGTTGCCGACCATGGTTCTGTTTAAAGCATAATAGACAAAATATCAATGATGTCAATGATGCCACCAGGTATACTTCCTAGTGGAGATCGTATCACAGATGGGAAGCCATCACTGAAAAATCCCAATCTCATGTCACCATTCCTTGCCGGAGTAAAGGCCATCTATGGGCCCCGCAGGAGGTGGGGTGAGAAGCACATCATAAGGCCCACTCTCCATGGCTTCTCTCATAAAGAAAGACACTGGAGCAGATCTCATACTGCTTTCATTTTTATTTTGTTACCTAATAGGGTCCTTATGTTCTAGTCCTTATGGTTCAGAGCCTCTTGTGTCAGGAGTAGCACACACATCTCATAGAAAGTTGAGTTTTCAGACGACTCTCATAGAAAGCTAAGGTTGCAGAAGGCTAGATAAGGTTTGAGCAACCCAGCAGATACCAGATTAAGCTAGGGGATGCAATTCTGGAGTACCTGTTATGAGAGAGATGGCAATAGCCATTTGAAGTTCTGGCTATATTGGACTGATTCAAGGTTTTGTTTTCTTCCTCCTCTGACAGGGATCCACAGGCAGGGAGAGCAGTTGGAGGCAGTGGACACTTTCAGGGCCACCCAAGTGATCTGCTCATCCCCGCTGGGAGTGCTTGAGTGAATTGTAGATGTTTCCCCCACAACTCCTTCAGCCAGAGGCAGCTGAGCTGGTCCCAGTGGATGTGTTTGTTGGAAGATGGGAAGAGGATGTGGCCTTGGCCCTTCTTGCTTTCCCACCTCTGCCTTCACGGAGGTCTTTTGATGACTCTGACTTAGGTCAGACATGTCCCTGTCCCTTTCTGGGCTCCCTGCCCTGGACTGCTCTGTGAAATCACCATGCCAGCTGTCCTGAGCGGAACAGCTCTCTGGGGCTTCCCCTCCACTCTCTAATATCATCCCACTAGTGCTGCAGCCTGGCTTGCTAGAAGTCTTGGGATGATGCAATCATTAATTTGTGTGTGTGCTTGTAATATTGTAAACCAAATTTTCAGAAAGAAAGAAAGAAAGAAAGAAAGAAAGAAAGAAAGAAAGAAAGAAAGAAAGAAAGAAAGAAGCTCAAAGCCATTGGTCTTGCGGAAGATCCTGGAGCTGATTTTTGCCATGAATAATAATGTTTAATTGCTTACCACTTGAAGAATAGACAGTGTGTTTTCACCTGGGAAAACAAACCACCTCATAGCTTTAAACAGGTGCTGCAGAAATCTATCTTCAAAATTGTTTATCAAATTTGGTGGAAGTACAATGGCATGTTTGTGTTACCGACACAGCAGAGAATCCTCAAAGATCTCCAGAGCCTTTACTTATCGTGTGCCTTACCTATTCATCATGGTGTAGGGAGGAAGGTGATAAATTGTACCAATTAATTAAGGAACACTTGCAGTCCTAATTATTATATGTCCCAGCCAGACCCCACGTCAAACCGATCTATGTCACAGATACACACAATGAGAACTAAGAAGCATTTTGTGCTCCCCATTTCCCTCAATACACTCTGCTGTCTGGTTTTCCTAATGAAAGAAAAAGAGAGAACTGTAGACAGTAGCAGTCAGGGTAGCATAGGTGCGACGGCATGATCTTGTCTGGTTATTTTCTCCCTGCGAACTGCCGGGTCATAGGGTCTTGGCACACAACAAATCACAAGTGGGAAAGTGTTGATTGTC
The DNA here is from genome assembly GCF_964234715.1 of Podarcis melisellensis. NCBI lineage: Eukaryota > Metazoa > Chordata > Lepidosauria > Squamata > Lacertidae > Podarcis > Podarcis melisellensis. The sequence continues at coordinate 98,346,678 of NC_138530.1, read as the reverse complement.
ACAGTAACAATGCATGTTACCAAATTCATTATTCTAGGTTAGCATAATGCCTTGTGTGTCCCTCTCCTTAGCTGCTAGGAACAGTGGATGCCTGTTCAGGAAAGGGCAAGTTTCAGCTCTCAGTCTGACCACATCAGGGGGTTGTTGCCAGGATATAGAGATCACATCTATATAACAGCTTACCAATGTAAGGCATGTCTGTTGCTGTTGGTTTTGTTGGGGATTTGCTGTGCTCAGGATTTGTTTTGATGTGCATCTAATTTCTGCAACTTGCACTATACTGACAAAAATAGTCATTGTATCAGTGACAGGATCTATTCTGCACATGTGGGTACAAGGCTCCTTTCTTTCTGCCTAACAGGAAAGGTGTACATCCTCTGTTTCTAGCTGTACTATGCAGAAATCCTCACTTGCCGGTGGACGCAGACATGTCTTGACATGACTGGCAATGACAATATTGATGCCCTACTTCTGCCTCGCTCCTTGACCTTTCCATGTCAAGTGAGATTTCTCAGGATTGCTCCATGTGGAGGTGTGAGGTGACTAGAATTATGTGCACTTGCTGTGGGGAGGGACATCTGGAGAAGACAGGGGAGCCGCATCGCTCTTGGACTCTACAATAATAACATCCCATGGAAGATACTGAAACACACAGCCTTAAATTACCACATGTTCTCCCTTTTGAGGCAAGAGCAGTGACTAGCTTCCAGGTGAAAATTGAATTAGTAACTTTATTCAGACTAGAGGCTCCTTCGGTAACATCATTATAGCTGACATGTTTCACTTCTCATTTCTTCTAGTTGCCTAGATGGAAACAGTTTGGGGTTACAATTCTGGAGTTAGATGTGCACTTTTAGGACTATAGTACAAGTCTTTCATTTGTCATTCTTCATCCCAAGTTCTGAATATTTAATGGTTACATTCAGGAACCGGATGACTGCCTCAGAATGAATAATTAAACCTCATTTAAAAATAACTGTCTTTGGGGAATGGGTGTCTCAGCGAACTAAACAATTTCTATTCCTGTTCTGAACATTATTTCCTTGTAATTTCCTGACCTGAATTGCAGCACCTTCAGATACGTTTATACCTTGGCAAGAGAGGTAAGTATGAAATGTGTGGTGGCAAACTATATTGGACCAGATATATACTGGGGATGATGCGCCGGGGAGAATATTCTTAAACTTTTGTGTGGAAAATGATGGCCATCGGCACATAGAGATGGCAGCTCTTTCGAGGCATTATCGCTTGACGGATTTTCAGCATTTCCCCTAGAGCTTTCATTCAATTAGATTTCTAATTTATTAGGCAAGACCGCTGGGAAAGGATTGTTTCGAATCAATGTGCTCCCTGGTTGTCCTTGCTTTCCATTCCAGCCTTCCACAGAGAGCCAAAACTGATCTTTAAGTGCATTACAAGTTAAGCAAATAAAGAACAAGTTAAGGACATGCAAACAAACAAGGAAAAGATCCTTCCGAGATTGCCTTTTGACATTACAGTGACAAAGCCTGATTTACTGTGTCTAATTCACCACTGTAGATGTTATGGGATACCCACATGAATTATTAACATCACTTCTTGCTCCTGGCCAGGTGATTGTTTCTTAGTGGGAAGGAGGAAATGTTGGTTTCTACTTCCTAGGTCATCTTGCTTTTGCAGTTGTTCACCCACAGTCCATCTGAACCTGTTTCCTCAGAAATCTATGATAGATGATAGATAGATAGATGATAGATAGATAGATAGATGATAGATGGATGGAGAGATATAGACACAATACCCACTGAAATACCTAGAGAACATTTTAATAAACTGCGAAGAGCTGCACTGTAACATTCACAGAAATGTAAAAGAACATTGAATAGCTAGGTTCTAATCTGTGTATTAGTCTGAACCTGAATTCCTCATTCATCCCTACCTGTTGCATGTGAAAACTGATCCTGTATCTTCCATCAAACCCTCTATTCTTTGGCTGAAGGTGAATGATCTCAGCCTTCGCGTCTGTCCACTTACATTCTACTGAATCTGCAAAAGATGTGACCATTAATACACAGAGATGCTGAGTTTTGGGGTGCAGTAATACACACACATATATCGGGCAAATGATATATGTATCCTGTATTCGATGAGAAGCCAGCAAATTAAACCACTTTTGTTAACAGTGAGCAGGCTCAAAAGCAGACTGTTGGATATAGCAGGAGGTGGCAGCTCTGCATATCATGCGAAGATGTAAGGAAGAAATTGTTGACCGCGTACGAGGAGCAGAGAAGAGACGAAAGCTGGGTACAGCAAACACACACACACACACAAAAAAAAACCACCCCATACTGGAATGCTTGTGTCTAATCTAAACATCTTGGTGCTTTAGTTAAATATTTTCAAAGGATGCATTGCTTTGCAGCTGATTTAATAGCAGTGGTCTGCATTCCTGCAGATGTAGCAAATGTTGTTGTTGTTTAGTCATTTAGTCATGTCCGACTCTTTGTGACCCCATGGACCAGAGCACGCCAGGCACTCCTGTCTTCCACTGCCTCCCACAATTTGGTCAAACTCATGCTGGTAGCTTCGAGAAGACTATCCAACCATCTCGTCCTCTGTTGTCCCCTTCTCCTTGTGCCCTCCATCTTTCCCAACATCAGGGTCTTTTCCAGGGAGTCTTCTCTTCTCATGAGGTGGCCAAAGTATTGGAGCCTCAGCTTCACGATCTGTCCTTCCAGTGAGCACTCAGGGCTGATTTCCTTAAAAATGGATAGGTTTGTTCTTCTTGCAATCCATGGGACTCTCAAGAGTCTCCTCCAGTACCATAATTCAAAAGCATCAATTCTTCGGCGATCAACCTTCTTTATGGTCCAGCTCTCACTTCCATACATCACTACTGGGAAAACCATTGCTTTTACTATACGGACCTTTGTTGGCAAGGTGATGTCTCTGCTTTTTAAGATGCTGTCTAGGTTTGTCATTGCCCTTCTCCCAAGAATCAGGCGTCTTTTAATTTTGTGGCTGCTGTCACCACCTGCAGTGATCATGGAGCCCAAGAAAGTAAAATCTCTCACTGCCTCCATTTCTTCCCCTTCTATTTGCCAGGAGGTGGTGTAGCAAATAAGATGTAGCAAACATCCAGAGGACACATTGAGACCCTCTCTTAAAACAAGGATAACAGATTGAATGAGAGGCAGTGCAGTGAAGTGGTTTAGAGTGCTGGACTAGAACTGGGGAGGACCAGATCCATATCCTCCCTAAACTCACCAGTAGACCATGGTCAAATTGCTATCTCTTAGCCTAATTTGTTTCACTGGGCTGTAGTGGGAACAATAAGTATGCCTCTTTGAACTCCTTGAAGGAAATGTAAATGATGCTACTGTACTTCCCCACTCCCATTCGCCCATCTCTCTCTCCTTTTGTCTTTGTAGGATGCTGCTATTTTCTACTCTTCCCTAGACTTTGGGGGAAAGAAAGGACTGAATGGTAAATCTCTCTATTCAGGTCCTTGTATATGGGTACTAGTATTAATGACAGCACCTGAAAAGTGTCTTCCTCCCTGGTGGCAAGAAATCTATGAATCAGGGCTAGTGTTCCTAACATTTCTTTAATGGTGTTAATGAAGTGCTTTCTATCACTCACTTCCTCCTCTATTTATCATTGCTGTGTATTATTTAGCATTTTAGATTATGTGCATGGCCGCAAGTCTCTATTGTGAAGATTGGCAGAATCTGTATGATTACAATTATCAAGTGCAACTGTAATCCAGATGGAAAACATCAAAAGTGATACATTGAAATGAGAAGGCCTTGTACGAATGCACACACAAAAAGACACTATAATGTTCCCATCTGTGAAAGAAAAACATGATGTGACTAAATGTTTCAACCTAACTGCCCTTGTCTGTTTGGGGCCTGAGAATAAAAACAGCCTTGGTTGTGCAATCAGAGCATTAACAAAAGGTTGAAAGTATGAGACGATTCCCTTACAAATCACAACTATCATCCACAACTCCTTTAAAAAAAATAAAAAATAAAAAACTGGCATTAAAATGTATACAATTTATAATTCAAAATTAAATTTCTTTTCTTTTACAATTGCATTTGAGAAATAGTAGCTTGCTTCCAAAGGACGCGGGTGGCGCTGTGGTCTAAGCCACTGAGCCTAGGGCCTGCCGATCGGAAGGTTGGTGGTTCGAATCCCTGCGACGGAGTGAGCTCCCTTTGCTCAGTCCCAGCTCCTGCCAATCTAGCAGTTCGAAAGCACGCCAGTGCAAGTAGATAAATAGGTACTGTTCCGGTGGGAAGGTAAGTGGCTTTTCTGTGCATTGCTCTGGTTTTGCCAGAAGCAGCTTAGTCATGCTGGCCACATGACCCGGAAGAACTGTCTATGGACAAACGTCGGCTCCCTTGTCCAGTAAAGCAAGATGAGCGCTGCAACTCCAAAGTTGTTCACAACTGGACTTAATTGTCAGGGCTCTTTTGCCTTTTTTTAGCTTGTTTCCAAAGCTCAGAGAGAAAAGGCTTTTGCTAATGGTACCCAGAGATCACTCATTTTGAACTCCCCCCCCAAAAAAAAACCTAGTTCAAGAGGACCTTGCAAAGTGGTGGTTGGGGAATGCAAATAGCAGAAAGTGGTAAGCTTCGCTCTCAGTCAAAACTTTGGAAGTTATTTTTAATTCCAAAATGTGGCGGAATTCAGTGTTTTACTGTGACAGATGTTCCATCTGTGCAAGCATTGTAGCTCACTAGATGGAATTATCCCCCTCTTCTCTTGGGCTTCTCCTAACCACCCCAGAGCCAATTGAGAGGGAGGAAAGCCCTATTGCACAAGTGGAAGTCCTTGCACTTTGAGCCATGGAACCTCTTAGCTGAATCCTGCCCACTGTCTAACCTACCTCACAGGGCTGTTGCAAGGAAAACATGCAGGAAAGGAGACCCATGAATTAGACCTCTGGGTATAGGGCGATATATAAATAATAATAATAATAATAATGAATGCCTGCTTGAGCTCCTTGGAGAAATTCTGAAATGGCTACTTAGGCCACTCCTCTCCTTAGTTTAAGCTTATACTGTAGTATCAAGGGTTCCTTACAACATTTAAAAGGCTAGCAACATAATACTTCCAGAGAATAATTTGTAAAAAAAGATGTTAGTAACCAGCTATACTGCATTGCCCTATGGGTTATGTATCGAGTTTGCTTTTTTTCAATGTCTTTGGAATGATGTTTGCTAATGCTACCCCAAATTGTGAAGTTTCACAAGATCAGAGGATACCAGAGTTAGTCCAATGAGGATTGGGAATAATGCAGACAGTCAACAGAAAGTTGGAAGGGTGGGGGTGGGGGATTGAAAAGCAGGAGGGAAGGGGAAAGGAATGAAGTATCTGGAACAAGGCATGGCTGGATAGATTCCTGAACAGGAGCACTGCACACCATAATATTTCATTGCAGATTTTTTCCTCTCCTCAAGAACATTTAACAAACCACTTATGCCCTTCCCCAACCGCACTGTGCCATTTCAACACCCACAAAGCAGTTTGGAGGCCATTTTGAGAGGTTCGTAATAAAACACCTGATCAAAAATGGTGTCTGGAAATTATCCATGTTGTTTGTGAATGGCGAAATGGGAGTTGGGCATTTTGTTGAATATTCTCAGGAAGGGGAGGTGAAATTCTCCACCAGTTTTCCCTCAGAAAATCCTGTTAAGAGATTTTGACTTGCTTTAATGATAAATGAAACTCTACAATTAGAGATGGCAGGATTAGAGGAGAAACCTGTTGCTTCCTTCAACTATGTTTTAATAGTATTAAACAATGTTAATATTGGAGCTACAATTGATGCCAAAATAAATGCATGGCAAAACTGGAGAGACCATTTGAACAAATATTCTTCAGGGGACTACTGAAATTCTCCAATGGTTCTGGAGGATCTTGAAAAACAAAATGTTCAAAAAATTTGTCAGAAAACTATTTTCTGAGTTGTATCTGAACTTACCTGGTCTATGCTTCACTCTGCAAGTTAGTGTTTCTTCATAATGCTCGATTACAAATATAGTTTCACTTTTTATTTTTTTAAAAACTGTACTGTATTTTGAAAAACAAATGAAAATCAAAAATTGAGGGGGAAATAAAACTATTTTCTGAAAAATAAACACATATGAAATATAACGTTGGGGTTATATATATCCCCACACAATTTCATTTAGGGGTTGTTTGTTTGTTTGTTTTAAAAAACAGATTACATTTAAAATTTATTATTAGGCCACAGCTGCAGATCCATTTATTCTGCAAAATAGCTCATGGATCCATTGACAGAAATAACAGAGTAAAAGAAGCCATCACAATAGCCATTCAGTATTATTTCCAGTATACCATTGTACCTTAATTTGAATAAAATGGGTGTTCTCTTCCATCTTGGACAGTCTTGTGCAAACTGTTGTAATGGTAATATTCTGTTGCCTTAGAGAATTTATCATGTAAAGCTTTCTTCCAATAATGGTATTTTTGTGTGTGTGTGCCCAGTAATGATGTGTTGTTGTTGTTGTTTTTTAAAAAAAACATCTAGTTTTTCTTTAAGAAGCTCCACAGCTTCTTAAATATTCATCCAGACAGTTCTCAAAAGAAGCTTGCTCATTTTTTTATTTCAGATTTCAGATTCTACTGTTCATTTCATAGCTCATTTTCAGTTGCTTCTTAACTAACCCTTGGTACCATTCTGTAATTTTTATTTTAAAATAATAATAATAATAAATGGTGAGGAGGGAAAGCTTATTAGAAGCATCCTAACACACAGTGTAACCTTCTATGCGTAATATATGCACTCCTGATTTTTAGCTTTGACAACATGGCTGGTGCATGCGGTGCTGTCACAAACATCAGCCCGTTTGGTTGGGTGTGGAGTTGTGAATGCTCTGCCATTTTTCCTTTGCATATTATATTTTAAATACCAGGCTTTTGTTCCCAGCACACATTTAAGGAACGGATTTATCCTTTCCTGTCACCTGCTACTTCAAGCGCCACAATTTCAGGCTCAAATATGAGACTGTGACTGCTCTCATTTCTTCACCTTTATTTCCACAAAGAACTTAGTTTATCCTGACCTATTTACAATATTCCATTATTCCTTGCAGGCAGGTTGGGCTTGTTTTTTTTTCTGGAGGGGGGTGGGATTTCTTTGTGCTTGCACATCTATAGTTCACTGAGAAAATCTGCATGATATCAAACAATCCAGCAAAAGGGAGGAAACTCCTATTGAGATAAATTTATTAAATATGTTTTCCCCATCAGACATTTCTTTGAAGTTTGCATTGTCCTTTTCTATTTGCATGATAAGAAGCCATCAAGCAAGCACTGCAGGAAATGGGGTCTTGTAAAAGTAATCAAACTGATCTGCCTCTCCCTCCCACTCCCCAAATTATAATTTTAGATTCAGTTCCAAAAGTATAATGAAAGTGCATTGGGGGAGAATGAGTAGAATTAGATGAGGAAAAACACAGCAAAAAAAAATACAGTGCTTTTGTTATCCCTTGGCTGAAAATAATTGGCTGGGAGAACACATTTGATGAGACAATCCGACAATTAATGTGGGAGATCATGCATCACAGGGAATCACAAAGTGGCGCGCAGCACAATTCTGTGCGTGTTTACTCAGAAGCAAGTACGACCGGGTTCAGTTAGACTTACTCCCAAGTAAGTGTGCATAGAATGGCAACCGTCGCTCCATGAGATGGGACCAAAGGTGGTTGCGAGATAGAAGTAACATCCAGTTTGCAGTGACAACAGTAATGGCCTTTTTGGTGGCATTTGTGGGGCCCAGCTTGCAAACACAGTGCATTGCTGGTGCTTCCTGGAGGGAGAGGGGGAGGAGGGGCAAGGCATGGGAAGTGAGGCACTGTGTGTCGAGGCTCAGTGCAGCCAAACCAATCCTCTTGCCATTGAGTTGCCTGCACAGCATCAAGAGCCCCATGCCTTGCCCCTCTCCCTCTGGTACATGCCAGCAACACACTGTGTTTGAAAGCAGGAGATCAGTGGTACCCAACCTACATGGCCCAACAGGCCCCTAATGAGTGACAGAATTTCTTCAGTCCAGTTTGTGCTCTAATCACTTATCACTCCAATTCCTATAGTGGACGGTCTGGGTTGTTGAGTTTTTTGGGGGGGAGGGGGCAAAGTTGTTGAGCTTTCCTGTCAGGAGTCCAGGTTCCCAGCTTGATAACACAGTAGGTGTAGATAATTAAAAAGGAGGATTTATTGCAAAAACAAAATGATAGCTCCGGACGGCTCTAACAAAGCCTCTGGCATCGTTACTCAAGATGACCCTTCTGAAGACTCCTTCCAGTGTTGACAGAAGATAGTGAACTTACGACCCTTACGTCTCTTGTTTTGTTTCCTATCCAGCAGCCCTCCCATTTGCTGACTCTTCGGACTTAGTGGATCAGCTCCCACCTCTTTCTGTTCCGGGAGGCTGTCTCTGAGTCCGCTCACGCCTGATTGTGCTTCTGGTGAGCTTTGGCTGTGTTCTAGCCTGCTCTCAGCTACTGCCTTATCAGTCTGCCCTTCAAGGTCAGGAAGAGCCGAAGTCTGCAGCTGCCAGCTCTCCCCTGCCTGACTAACATCTAAGCCTCTCTGTTCCTGGCTACTTTCTGCAGTTGGCTGCAAGCCTTCTCTTGGAGATGGCTCATTCCTGACACCCCCCCCCAAAAAAAACCCCACAAAGAAATTGGGCATTTCAAGCAAATTTTTAAAGGAAAATGGCAAAACTGACACTGCTGACATTGGTTGCAATGCGTCTGGATTTCCCCATACATTTAAATGATTTCTGCCTGGACACTGCTTTTGGGTACAGTATTCTGGGTATGTCTGGGAAATTCCAGATGTATGGCAACCCTTGCAACCAGAGGCAATCCATGAAGAAGCCTATATATGCACCACTCTCCCCACATACTTATGTGGGGAGGGAAGAATAATGTTGAAACTAGGCTTTTACAAAGCTTTTGTCTGAGGTGCGTCTGTCTAACAGATTTAAACCTGGAGGAATTTTCTAGTGTTTTTTTATTATTATTATTTAGCAAAACATTTTTAAACCACCTCATGCATCAGTCCCAGGCAGCATAGAAAGAACTCTGTTCTTCTCTGGGAAATTACGGTATGCTGTAGAAGTTTTGCTCTGGAGTTCAGCCTGCGATTTGAGCTATGGAAGAGAAATTAAAACCAGTCTACTGCAGTGATATAATCGTATATTCCTTCCCAGGTATGCTTACAAAGTGAGCTGACTTTTCTATGTGCTCGAGAAATGCAATCTGACTTCTTTCATTGAGCAAAGCGGAGCATCCTTTTAAAATATGGGCCCTATGTTTAAATTACACACAGAAATTGAAGCTGGAAGTCCCTCAACCAAACCTTTGCAACTCCTCTCCTCCCCACAACGTAGTCACTATATAGTGTAGAAGAGGAAAACTTTCACCATGTTGAGGAAGGAGGTAATTATTCCTTGTCAATTAGACTCTCAATCATGGGAGCCATAAACAGCTGCTGGGGCATAACCATCATTCTCAATTGAAATTACAGCACTCTTTCTCCTACTTTTTTTCTTTATTTCCACATGCTCACTAAATATTCTGCCATAAAAATATTGCCTTAGCCTTTAAAACTGCTAAATAAAAGTAGAAGAAATGGTATAACCATCTGAAATCATAATCATGGTTATGCAGCACCAGCTGCTTATAGTTCAGTGATTTAGAGTCTAATTGGCAACCTATCATTACCTGCTCTGACATAAAAAGTGTAGGGCTCTTTCCCAATCCTTGGCATGGGCTTCATGTAGTGGGATTAATCTCAGGCAGAGCTTTCCAAACTTTTCATGTTGGTGACACACTTTGTAGACATGCATCATTTTGCAGCACAGTAATTCAGTTTTACTAGCAAACTGGAGGTTAAACTAACCCCTTATTAAGAGATACAGACACATACAGTACAGTGGTACCTCGGGTTAAGAACTTAATTCATTCTGGAGGTCCATTCTTAACCCGAAACTGTTCTTAACCTGAAGCACCACTTTAGCTAATGGGGCCTCCTGCTGCTACCGCACTGCCAGAGCATGATTTCTGTTCTCATCCTGAAGTAAAGTTCTTAACCCGAGGTACCATTTCTGGGTTAGCGGAGTCTGTAACCTGAAGCGTATGTAACCTGAAGCGCCTGTAACCCGAGGTACCACTGTATTGTTATTTTTTCTGAAAAGGGGGTGGTAGACCAAATAAGTTTGGGAACGTCTGGTCTATAGAAAGGTTCAGCACTGAGTGTGAGTATCTCCACTGTCAAAGGCAGTATACCTCTGAATACCAGTTGCTGGGAATTATAAGGGTGCAGAGCGCAGTTGCTCTCAGGTCCTGCTTTGCGGCTTCTCATAGGTATCTGGTTGGCCACTGTGAGAACAGATGCTGGAATAGATGGTCCCATGGCATGATCTCAGAAGTTCTACTTAGAGGGATGTGATGTTCTAGCTGCACCATGGAAAGCAGTGATGGCTGGACACATAAGCAGCATTGTGGAAGAGGGGTGAACAAAACTGTCTTCCAGTGGAGGAATGACTACACCTTTCTCTGTGCATAGAGTGAGAAGGATTGCGCACCAGATTCACAGCACATATTTAGGATTATTAGCCGACCTGAGCACTAGGCAAATAGATAAGCTTAAATTAGCATCTCTTCAAACAAAAATGGCACAAATTAAAGGAGAAAATGGACGCTCCTCATTTCCTCTGGGAGGCATGGCTGCCAGTCAAGTTCGTATCCTAATAATGCTGCAGTATGCATCAGCTTTAAAAGCAACCCGACTCTGAGAAGCCTCAGCTATGCTTCAGGAGTCTGCCTATTCTCAGTCTTCTCCATTCCTCAGATGAACTTGCACAATTCTTGATGAACTGCCATCACAGCTGGAGCTGGTTCATCTAGGTGGAACCTCTGGGACTCTGTGAATTAAAAATCATTTGGTGTGTTCAACCTCACAGTATTGAAAACAACTTCGGTGTACAGCTTCAGAGCGTTTTCTAATTTTAACTCGATTGTCTCCCTCGCCTTCCAGGTTGCCATTCCAACTGTAAAGATCGCTTTTGCTTCTGTGACAATAGCACAGCAAACAACAAAGATTCCCCAAATACAAAAAATTAATTACCCATGCAATTTGATAATTGCATAGACATATGTTTGTTTTCACACATTAGTCATGCTCATGTAAACTTTTTAGTCCATAATCCACTGATTATGAAGGAAATTGCCCAGACAAAACTAGAAAATTTACAAGTAATTTCAAATACAAATCTGGGGAAATATTGGAAGGACCTTCAGCTGTCTGATGCTGATATAACAGTCACATTTGATGCTGTGATTTAAATTGTCTCCATTTGTAGCCAAGCCACAGGGCTCCAGGTTGTGGGGCGAGGCAAGACCCCATGGTGCATTCTGTAATATTCACTCTACAGATCCTGTCAAGGTGGAAATGAGGGTGAATAAGTACTCTTCCACTCCCCCATTCTCCCCCCTTTTTAAATGTACCAAATGCATTAACAATATGTCATTTAGGGTAAAATACATCTAGACATATGGATGTCAGGATAAAATATGTATTTAAATGCATAATCTTGGTACAGCTTTTTTTAAAAACAACAACAGCAACCCAGAAATTTATTTGGAAATGGAACAGATTCATGAATGAACATGAAAACTTGTCCGAGGAGAAAAAGACTGATGTCTCCATCGCTATTGCTGGTTTCTGGTGTTTGTGTGGATTGTCGTGTGGTATATTGTTTGATTGCTGACTGAGTGAATACAGTTGGGCGGGGGGTGGGGGGTATTGGGCTCACCTTACTATAAGAACAGGCCCAGCCTTACTTCCCCACTTGAGAGCACACCCCAGCCCTCACCTGGTCTGCTTTCGCAAGGGACATGGGTGGCGTTGTGGTCTAAACCACTGAGCCTCTTGGGCTTGCTGATCAGAAGGTTGGCGGTTCGAATCTGTGCGACATGGTGAGCTCCCGCTGCTCTGTCCCAGCTTCTGCCAACCTAGCAGTTCGAAAGCACACCAGCGTGAGTAGATAAATAGGTACTGCTGCAGCGGAAAGGCAAACGGCATTTTTGTGTGCTCTAGTTTCTGTCATGGTGTTCCATTGTGCCAGAAGTGGTTTAGTCATGCTGGCCACATGACCTGGTAAGCTGTCCATGGACAAACACCAGATCCCTTGGCCTGAAAGTGAAATGAGCACCACAACCCCATAGTCGCCTTTGACTAGACTTAACCGTCCAGGGCTCCTTTACCTTTACCTTTTACCTGCATTCCCAGTCAGCAAGTGTGCGGAACTGCCCAAACGGCCTCAGCCCAGTATACCTGAAAGAGTGTCTCCACCCCCATCATTCTGCCCGGACGCTGAGATCCAGCGCCAAGGGCCTTCTGGCAGTTCCCTCACTGCGAGAAGTGAGGTTACAGGGAACCAGGCAGAGGGCCTTCTCGGTAGTGGCGCCTGCCCCGTGGAACGCCCCCCCCCCATCAGATGTCAAAGAGATAAACAACTACCTGACATTCAGAAGACATCTTAAGGCAGCCCTGTTCAGGGAAGTTTTTAATGTGTGACATCTTAGTATATTTTTGGTCTTTGTGGAAGCCACCCAGAGTAGCTGGGGAAACCCAGCCAGATGGGTGGGGTATAAATAAATTATTATTATTATTATTATTATTATTACCGTGCAAGCTTGGAGAATTTTCTTTTTGTTTATTGGAATGGACAAAATGGTTATTTATTTGGATTTAGCTGACAGTTGTGAAACTCCACATCCTCAGAGTACTTTTTTTAGTCCGTGAAAGTTTAGGCTATAGGGAACTGGCTAGTGTGTAAGATACCACAAGACTTATTTTATGGGTCCTTATTTCATGTGTTCCTTTGGGAGGGGGAGACTATATCTGGAACTTCATCAATGCCCTCAAACATTTTGATCCGGCCTTGCCAAAACCTCCCGAAATTCTATTGTTTACTTAAATGAAGTACAATGAGCTCCTGTGATGTCTGGTTTTGGCACTACCAAACACAGACTTTCCCGCACTTTTAATTTTGGTTATCTTAAAATAAAATGAAGCTCTTCCAGTTGTTGTTTTTTTAAAATATCTATATATTCTGATACTCGTTTTACAGTATGAAAATATTGTGCACCGTCATCAGTTTCTATTGAGAAGGGAAAGCTATGATTAATGTTTTATCATAGATGTAATTGAATTAAATGCAGGGCTTTTTCTTCTCCTCGAGCACAACAAATTCCTTTTTTTTTATTGGCTTTTGCATTTCTTAGTTGATGTGTCCAAAAATGTTAGAATGGAACAGATGTTAATCTCACTGAAAAAATCCCCCGTTTATAAGAAAAGATAATTATATCATTTGCACATGATCTTCCTCTGCTGTTTCAAAATTTAAACAGAAAGGTTTTGAATTTAAATAAGAGTCTTAACTGAAGAAAGAGCTTTGAATCAGAGTCAGAAAAATACAACACTGATTTTGAATAACAAGAATGTGATGACAAAGACCCTGTAGAAATATCACCACAAAAAAGGAACCAAAAATATGTGAATAGTGCTTGTGTGACTATATTTATTCACTTCTGTGTAACTATATTTAGCACATACAAGAGTGTCACAATGAAGACAGTCACTAATTGTGATGAGCAGTGTCATTAAAATATTTATTTTAATTCTATTTATACCATAAATTTAAATGCCATCCAAAGCATATTTAAAGCACATGACCTCCCAAAAGAATAATGGGAATTGTAGTTTCCCCCTCACATAACTACTATTACTAGCACCCTTTACAAGTTACTGTTGGAAGTTCAAGCCCTTCTCACAAGAAGCTGGCAGCAGTCCAGGCACCTGGCTTGAATTCCTGTTGACCTCCCTGGCTGCATTCCCCAGCAGACGCAGGCAAGGTCTCGACTGGCGATTCTTCTCAGACGTGAGAAGAACACACCCCTCTTTCCTGGCTCCCCCAGGCAGGGGAAAGAGATAGACAGAAACGTATTTACATGCTTTTATTTCTGTCTTTGCAGCGTTACAAAAAACACGACTGCTCTCTCCATACTCCAGGAGTGTTGGGACTAACACTTCCTGTACATCCTGTACAGCTCATATTACACTGTGAGGTAATTCCGGTGCTGCGCACTGTGAAATGACTGCCCCTCTGTTCCCACAGCAGTCCCAACATTCCCATCATGTTTACACTTCAAGCTAGGACTTTGCAGCTGCATTGCTTCATTATCGTAACAGTTACAGTTCCCATGATTCTTTGGGGGAAGTCATATACTTTAAATGTGCCTTAGATGTCCTTTAAATGTAGACTGTGGATCTGTCCATAATATAGTTACCTGAGTTACACTTTTCTAATTGGGTCGGTGAACCACACTGTGCCTCTTACAGTCTGGTTTCTTTTATATTTACTTGCATAATGCTTTCACTCTGTCTCTGAGGTCTCTACCCAAACTGTTGGAAATCCAGTTAAAATACTTTTCTGCTACTTCATTCTAAAGAGTTTTAGATAAAACTTGTGTACAACTTTTTATTTTTTACTCTTTGAAACCTCCATTCAAAAGCTTATTTTCAATACCTGACCAGTAAAAAAAGAAAAGAAAATATTTCATCTCACTTGCTCTGTGTTAATCTTATGCATATTCTTATGCAGCAACAGTATCCATAGACTCCAGAGCGGCTCTGAAAGCCTGCCACCAATTTCTCAAAAATGTTCTGCCCTGCTAATGCAGACCCTCCAAGTGCCCCTATCTTTCAGGGGCAGTCCGGGATTTACAGAATCCACCTCAGTTTCTGATTTTATCTCAGAGTGTTCCTCTTCTCCTTAGAACTTCCTTATTTTCATGTGAGAAATGATGGAGGGTATGGTAAAGGTAAAGGTAAAGGTACCCCTGCCCGTACGGGCCAGTCTTGACAGACTCTGGGGTTGTGCGCCCATCTCACTTAAGAGGCCAGGGGCCAGCGCTGTCCGGAGACACTTCCGGGTCACGCGGCCAGCGTGACATCGCTGCTCTGGCGAGCCAGAGCCGCACACGGAAACGCCGTTTACCTTCCCGCTGGTAAGCGGTCCCTATTTATCTACTTGCACCCGGAGGTGCTTTCGAACTGCTAGGTTGGCAGGCGCTGGGACCGAGCAGCGGGAGCGCACCCCGCCGCAGGGATTCGAACCGCCGATCTTTCGATCGGCAAGTCCTAGGCGCTGAGGCTTTAACCCACAGCGCCACCTGCGTCCCTACGGAGGATATGGTAGGATGTCCCTATTTTCCTTTGAGGAATGTTGGAGGGTATGGAATAGGATGTCCCTATTTTCCTCAGAGAAGGGTTGGAGGGTTTGTGGTTTTTAAAAAGCAAGTGCATTTTTCAGTACTGAATCAACATCAGAAGCAGCCAATTTCTCCACCTGTTTTCTTTTCCTTGAGACTTCTGCAATCAGTCTTCTGAAGATACAAATCTCTGCTCCTTCCATGCTGAATGCTGCCTCTGTCTGTGTGTGTGTGACTACAGTATGTTAGTTACTATAGTCATTTCAGTATCCTGAACTGGATACATTTTTCAGATCCGGGACTGTTAACGCTTCCCCCATTTATAAGGTTGTTCAAAGTTGTTTTTAAATAGAAGGCAGGCAGTAATTTAATACAACAAGCAAAAGCTATCTGCAAGAAAGATACTGCACCACCCAAGGCCTGGTTTTTCATCATTTGCACAATACTTGTACACAAGAGTTGACTGTGCTAAGTCACGCTGTGCTTTAAATCTTGCAGTCCTGAGGGTCAGCTCCAGAAGCCTTTTCAGAGCTACAGGATTAGTATTTTGCTATTCATCACCTGGATGGCTTAAGCTACCAGAATACTAATATACTGCCTTCTAGGCCCAGTTTAATAGATAGTCATATAGTCAACGCGACAACAATGACATGGGAATATGGGCCTGCCAACCAGGATCAGCACGGCAAAAATGCAGCAGTTCCCGTGTAGCAAATCACCAGACTAATATATAGCAAGCCACAATAGAATGTTCAAGACTGTTTAGAAGCTTAGTCCCACTCCACTGAACCCAGTTGCAGAAGATGTAAACTTTCAGGAAGAAATAACTTAATTGCTCCCAATGGGAGTCGCCGGAGAATCTTAATATGAGTAAGATGGGTCTGCTGGAGACATGGTCAAGTTAGGGCGAGCAATCTTTTTGCATGAAGAAGAATGGACAATAAAATAACAGTAATCATCATGAACAAATGTATTCATCATGAATAAAAATAGTAATAATCATGAACATGCTTCTTTATAATCCCCCCACATACCAATGGACCACTGATTAAAAAAAAGCCTTCCTGGAAGTATTCAGAAACACCAGGTTGTGCAGAATTCAGTATCTAGAAGGATGAGAGCATGGAATCGATCAATATGACACGGAGGGCTCCAGTAGGGGGAAATAATGGGTTCACCAACTTGTGGAAGCAAAGAGCTTTCCGTTAAGGGAAAGTCACGATTCTCTACAACCGTAAGGAGCTCCCAGAATTTGATCCCCTCCCTCTGGGTCAGGGGTGCCAACTTGAATAGAATATTGGGGGGCCCAGGTAAGCCCTGCCCTGCACAAATCAATCACATGACATGGTGCGCACACACCATTTGAATGGCAATGCCCATCAACTTTGGGAGGACCTGGCCCCCTCAAATATTTTACTGGGAAGGCTGAAGACCCCTCGAACCCTAGGACTTGGCTCCTATGCTTTGCCTACTCTGGGGAAGGATGGTAAGTATTTCACTCCAGTTCTGGGAACCCTTCCCCACTTTCTATTATGCCTCAATTAGACAGTTGTTTCCCGTAAATGTTAGTCAATATTTCCATTTTCTTTTTCTTTTCCCTACATTTGCTCCATGGGGATAATACAGTGGCTTTGCTGACACACTCTTCTAAAGATACAGATGTAAAACTTCATATGGCCTTAAATATTTTAGAGAGTTTTTAACGTTAACAATAAAAACAAAATCCATATGTTTTCTACATGAGGCGCCCTAGCTTGGTTTTATTGCCTTACTGGTGTGAATTCTAAGGCACTAGTTACTATGGAAACACCACAAGAGTCGTGTATTATTTGGCTTTGCAGACATGACACTGTGGACTGGATTTGCTTCTCTGCCCCATCGAGGGAGTGAAACTGATGGCTCCAAACCAGGAGACCTGTCTCATTATTATTCTTAAATAAAGTTAGTCTCTGGTTTAAAAATAACAATGAAACGATACAGCAAAACCAAAACATCAGTACAGGAAAGAGGATAGAGCTAGGTGGGCAGATATACCAACCAGTTTAGAAAAGAAGATTAAAGAGAAGTTCAACAGATGCTAGAAATAATTTGTTGAAATAAACTGGTCTTTATTTCTGCATAACACATTCAGAGTAGAAACCTTTCTTCAGGGGCAACTGCAAATATATCCTTGTGAAGATGGGTGAGAATAAGAGCTATCTAGTTATGTTATAGGGTTGTTCCTTCCACCCATTTTACCGTACTTCACATTGACATGAAACAGCTGAGTGAGGGCATCTGGAGAATAAGGACGAGGTCTCATCAATGTGTGAAGGACACCACCAGTTCTAGATCCTCTTCTTTTCATAGGGTTGCCATATTTCAAAAAGTTAAATTTCTGACACTCACTTGTCAGGAAGTTGTCAGGAAGTTGTTGAGCTTTTAAGGGAACAAACCCACATTGTTGAGCTTTTTTCTGAGAAAACTAACCCAAAGGTAATGATTTGGAGCTTTTTGAGCTTTTTCCATCACATTGACATACATCCGGGTTTTCCCTGACATTTTTCCAATTTGGCAAAATTCCCCCTGACGCCATTTTTACACCCCCAGACCAGGACATGTCAGGAGTTTTCCTGACGAATGGCAAGCCTAGCTTTTCATCAAATCCAGGTAATGCAATGGAAGTGTCAAATGGGTGTCTGGCTTAGGTAATGGAGTAGATAATAAAAACAAACAATCAATCCCAACAAGATGGTTTGCTGGGTAGGTAGTTCAATAGCACAAGGGAGTGGTTTTCAGCCAATGCTAGACAACATTGCTTTAGGAGTTCTCCTTGATCAATCTTTTCAGTTCAGCAAGTTATCTTTGTTTCGTGATGACGGTGTTCACCTTTCAGATCTGGGCAATGATATTTGGCTGGCCGACATCATCAGAAGCCTTAGGGATTGGTTGCAGCTGTGAGGGTATTGGCAGCGAGCCTCTTTTGGCTCAGGTGGTGGTTAGGCATTGGAATATGTTTGTGTATTGGAGGGCAGGGTGTGGCCATCGCCTACCCCTCCACTTTATGGGTATTCCAGTAAAGGAATCCGGCAGTCATGGATCCTGTCTGATTCCCTTGCTGGTGGCTAGGGCTATGACACGACCCCCGGTGCCATCAGGGGGAGCTTTCAGTTGTATTTGCATCAACAGGCTTCTCCCACTGGTGGTTAACCATTGCAAGACTCACCCCTCCCTGAGGGGGTGGAATCAAGCTCTGTTGTTTTATCCAATGCCTAAGCCAATACCTCTCACATGCTGTAATCAATAAAGTTGTGGCCTTTTCTAGCCCATTAACCTAATATACTGTGTCCATGTGTCTTTCTTATCTCCAAGTGGGTGGCGAGTCCTTGATTATAATCAACCCCAACAAGATGGTTTGCTGAGCAGGTAGTTCAATAGCACAAGGGAGTGGTTTTCAACCAGCGCTAGACAACATTGCTTTAGGAGTTCTCCTTGATCAATCTTTGTGAATGGGAGCACAACTTGCTTCTGTAACACTGTGTGCCTTTTACCATCTTTTGCCAGCTGTGTCTTTACTAGGACAAATATAGTCTTGCCCCAGTTATGAATGATCTGGTAACCTCCAAGTTAGACTACTGTCATACTGAGAGGAGCCAGCGTGCTTTGTTTAAAGAAATGTAATTCTTCCTAAATTAACAGGGGTTATAGAATAGATTTATTGTCTTGCCACTGGGAAGAAAAATGGGATTCAAAAGTTTCCTGTAATTCATAAGACAAGTTCCTCTTCAAAGCTGCTTCACAAATTAATTGCAGGAGGGAAAGTGATTGTATATTTGTTAAAGATGTGTTATTGCAAGAATCTTTAAACGCTTCCAACACTCACTGGACAGCTACTCACAAGAGACTCAAGTTATAAAACTAATTATCCATTCAGACTGTACAATGGAAAATGGATGTGCTTTACTTTAGCTTCTGGCAAGCAGGTCATTTTTTTTTTTAAATAAATGCTTCAAGGCATATTCTATCTGCTTATGGATCCTGTGATTTGATTAAAAAATTACATCATCACTTTTTGGATGTTCATAACGTGCTTCTTTAGAGATGCTGAAAGCATTTCAAAAGACTGGAATAAAAATGCAAAAAACAAAACCCACAGTGAAAATCTTGGTATATATGTAGGATTAGTAATTAGTAACTTTTAAATTCCTGTCCCCTTTTATATAACTGTTTCATAAAAATTGGTTCAACACTTACAGAATAGAGTTTTCAGCTTCAACGTGTCCTTCCATATCCTTTAGTTTGGCCAAAAGGCAGGATCCCAAATTGCACTTTGGCAAGACAACATGGGAAAAGACTCAAGAGACAGGGTAACCGTGGAAATATAATATTTATTCCAATATAACAATAGATTTGTCAAACAATAACCAAATTATGTATGTAATGGCTGATGGGTTTGAATTGACACATATGACAGATGCATCCCTCCACTCTCCTGGCAGGTATTGGAAGAAAATTCTCACTCCCTACTAAATGAGCCTTGGGTTTGTGAACCCAACAAGATGCACACATCAGAGTTCACCAAGGTGCACACTTTCTCCAGAGTTCACCAAGGTGCACACATCCCCAAGGTGACTCAAGCATACTCTTAAACCCCACAATGCCTCAGGGTGCCTGTCAATTAAGTTCTTAAATTTCCTTTTGTGCCCACACTCAATGCTAAACACATCAAATAAGAACATACATCAAGAGCAAATCAAATAACCCTATGGTGTGGAGCAGGCAAAAAAGAATAGTTCCAAGGGTCAATCCATTACTACTACTACTAATAATAATAATAAATTTTATTTATATCCCGCCCTCCCTAGCTGAAGCCGGGCTCAGGGCGGCTAACAACAATCAAATAATCCCACATTTTAAAAACATTCCATTATAAAAATTAATTAAAATCAAATTGATGGCAACCGTTAAGCAAAATTCTGTGCAGATTGCCAGAGGAGGGGGTCAGGTTGCGCCCTGACCAAAGTCCAGGCGGAAGAGCTCTGTCTTGCAGGCCCCGCGGAAATATGTCAGGTCCCGCAGGGCCCTAGTCTCTTGTGACAGAGCATACTGCCCCTCAAATTCCTACTTAGCCCCCAGAAAAGGCAAGTAGCAAAAAGCCAACTCTGTAGAGAGAGGGAGGAGGGAGGGTGCTGCAAAAGAGAATGAGGTGGAGAGGGTGGAGC
This sequence comes from Podarcis melisellensis, assembly GCF_964234715.1. Classification (NCBI taxonomy): domain Eukaryota; kingdom Metazoa; phylum Chordata; class Lepidosauria; order Squamata; family Lacertidae; genus Podarcis; species Podarcis melisellensis. Next base: position 98,326,181 of record NC_138530.1, on the reverse strand, counting down.
AGACTTAAATAGCAGTCTGACTGCTACCTTCCTATTGAACATTCCTGCCCATGTGATCCTCAAGTCCCCCTTCCCATGGAAGAAACCAGCTCTGGCCTTTGCCCAAGAAAGAGGAGTGTGGCGAATCCACCCCTGCTAAAGGGCAGGACCAGGGCATTCTAGATTTTTATTATCATTTAATTATTCGGTGCTTTTTTCTGGAGGGACTCAAAGGTATGCAGCACTGGCACCATTATTATTATTATTATTATTATTATTATTATTATTATTATTATTATCATTACTATTATTAATTTTACAAATGTTAAGTGTGGCACGTACTGTAACAAGTTCATGGTGAGTACCAACACCATCCCCCCCCCACTAAAAAAAACCCACTGATTATAATGCCTATAACCATGTAGGTTAGTGTAGGTGGGTGGGAGATTCTAAGTGGAAAACATGAAGAATCCAAATTGCATTCAGCAATCCTGTGTAATCAGGATTTCGAATAGCTACCATTATATTTTCCTCCTCGCTTCCATAAGGTTGAGGTGGAGCAGATGGGGCTGGGGCAAGCATATATACTTTTGGAGGCTGGGCTAACATACCTAGCCCCACACCCCTTTACACAACTCTCATGACTTCTTTTGAATGCCCAATTTGCGGCTGAGTAAAGGATTCAATTTGTGGCTGAGTAAAGGGACGTGGGTGTCACTGTGGTCTAAACCACTGAGCCTAGGGCTTGCCGATCGGAAGGTCGGCAGTTTGAATCTATGCGACGGGGTGAAATCCCGTTGCTCAGTCCCAACTCCTGCCAACCTAGTGGTTCAAAAACACGTCAAAGTGCAAGTATGTACCGCTCCGGCGGGAAGGTAAACGGATTTTCTGTGCACTGTTCTGATTTTGCCAGAAACGGCGTAGTCATGCTGGCCGCATGACCTGGAAAAACTGTCTGCGGACAAATGCCAGCTCCCTCGGCCAGTAAGGCGAGATGAGCGCCGCAACCCCAGAGTCATTCGTGACAGGACTTAATGGTCAGGGGTCCTTTACCTTTGCCTTTTTAAAGGATTCAAATACGTGATTCCACATCCAAACTCAAACAGCCTAGCAGCTGTTAAGGATTTAGACAAAGAAGCTGAACAACTGATAGGGTAACATAGAGCAGTTTTCACAAATTGAATTCATGTTTGACAGTTATGCGATAAGGTGGGGGGCGGGGGAAATGTTTTTCCCATCTTCTCCAAGGGGTCCTATCCTATTTCTTGATTTTCCCAAGTTATACAACAACAGTATGCAATACTTTTCGACTTCCTTTCCCCCCTTGAATTCTTCTGGCTATTAATGGTCTCTAAGCTATGGAGAAAGCTATCCCTCTTGCTATAGACTAATGCGTTATTGCCTGGAGCATTAGTTTAATTATTTAGGGTCCAAGCATTAAGACATAATTGTTTTCTTCTGATCCTTGAGCGGCACGATGTTCCTTTCATCACTCCCTCCCCCTACCCTTTTATTTCTTTGCTTTGCTTACTCATTTCCGTTCAGAATCCAAATTGCTCCATGACTTTAGCAGCACACAGAACTCAGCCCAGAAAGTAGATAGATAAATGTTTCCAAGATTTCACTGCCTCTCCTTCAGTATTGACAAAGCATGAACAGGACTTGAAAGACAAGTTATCCACTAAGAAAGCGGAAAGAAATATGTCAATTTTGGAGGGAGGAGATCTTTTTTAAAAAAACCTTTATTTGTGCTTTCAGCAAGGTCTCTTGGCCATTTTAAGGAAATAATATGCTTTTAATTGACATGATAGGTGTCAGATCAAGAGGAAATAGCTGGTATACATCATGTCTGAGATCCTTTCAGACTGTGCTTTAAAAGGTAAAGGGACCCCTGACCATTAGGTCCAGTTGTGGCTGACTCTGGGGTTGCGGCGCTCATCTCGCTTTATTGGCCGAGGGAGCTGGCATACAGCTTCCGGGTCATGTGGCCAGCATGACCAAGCCGCTTCTGGCGAACCAGAGCAGCACACGGAAATGCCGCTTACCTTCCCAGTGGAGTGGTACCTATTTATCTACTTGCACTTTGACGTGCTTTCGAACTGCTAGGTTGGCAGGAGCAGGGACCGAACCACGGGAGCTCACCCCGTCACTGGGATTCGAACCGTCGACCTTCTGATCGGCAAGTCCTAGGCTCTGTGGTTTAACCCACAGTGCCACCCGCGTCCCTCAGACTGTGCTTTACTTCAATTCAAAAATGTTAAATCCTCCCTAATCATTAGTTTGACCACATTCTACCTTCTACTAAGACCTAAGCCAAAGGTAATTATTTTTCTCTGCATTTTTAATAATGGTTAAATTTTTGTTGTTGAATGTTTAGTATTACAATTTTGTGGAATCCACTGTTTCAAGGGAAAGAAATCCATAAGTTTTTGATGCTGGAAAAGCAAGTGTTCATGAAAATGATTTAAGTCATTGCTTTACTCATGCTTTAGTAATCATCAAGAATATATAAAAACTAGTTAACTGGTTTCTCAGCATAAGCTATTCACAAGATTGTTTTGATGATGAAATTGGGATGGGGAGAACCATTTGTCCCGCCTTGAGCTCCTTGGAGGAAAGACAGAATATCAAAGTAGTAAATAAAATAAAATAAAATAAAATACACCTTATAAGGTGAAGTTTTAGAGCAGAGAGGCAGGTGGCAGTAAAGAGTTGAACCCATTCCCCATGGCCACTGCTTCTCTCCTACAAATAATTTTCAAAAATGTGGGGTTAAGGGGCCACTGGAGGCCAACTAAATGTGTGAATAATATGCAGCTGGGCCCTCAGTTGGGCCAGTGTACTCCTTATGGGCTCAATATGCAGAAATCTCTTCTGTTCATATGTGCTCATTCCAGTTGCTACTAGGTAAAAAAAAGGTACAGGACCCCTGGACGGTTAAGTCCAATCAAAGGTGACTATGGGGTGCGGTGCTCATCTCGCTTTCAGGCTGAGCTGTCCACAGACAGCTTTCCGGGTCATGTCGCCAGCATGACTAAACAGCTTCTGGTGCAACGGGACACCGTGATGGAAAACAGAGCACACAGAAACACCATTTACCTTTTCATCGCAGCAGTACCTATTTATCCACTCACACTGGTGTGTTTTCAAACTGCTAGGTTGGCAGAAGCTGGGACAGAGCAGCAGGAGCTCACCCCGCCGCGGGGATTCAAACCGCTGACCTTCTGATTGGCAAGCCCAAGAGGCTCAGTGGTTTAGACCACAGTGCCACCCGTGTCATTTACCTTTAGGTAAAGATAAAGGGACCCCTGACCATTAGGTCCAGTCTGGGGTTGCAGTGCTCGTCTTGCTTTATTGTCTGAGGGAGCCAGCATACAGCTTCCAGGTCATGTGGCCGGCATGACTAAGCCGCTTCTGGCGAAACCAGAGCAGCGCACAGAACCGCCATTTACCTTCCCGCCAGAGCAGTACCTATTTATTTACTTGCACTTTGACGTGCTTTCGAACTGCTAGGTGGGCAGGAGCAGGGACCGAGCAATGGGAGCTCACCCCATCGCAGGGATTCGAACCGCTGACCTTCTGATTGGCAAGTCCTAGGCTCTGTGGTTTAACTCACAGCGCCACCCACGTCCCTCCTTTACCTGTAGTTGCTACTATATCAATGTGTAACCAGTCACTCCCAGCTTCACTCCCTGCTGGCACTTTTCAGTTATCCCAGACATTCTTACCAAGCAAAGCAGATGTCGTGGGTTGGAGATACTATGCAAGGGTAATGGGTGAAAGGGGAAATAGAAACAACCAGAAAGCTGGCACTCACACCACCTTGCTAGAATACTGAATGGCAGCTCACCTCCTTTCCAGACCAGTCCTTCTTGCAGAGTTTGGACCCCCTGTTCATTTGGGTGTGCATGTCTTCTTCTTCCTTGCTTTATCAATGTCTTCCCCCTTACTTCTCAATGAGCGAGGAAGAGGGGCATTAAACTAAACCGTTTAATGTCGTCTGACAGTTGATGCAGTGGCTTAAAAGCGTCTCCAGAACTCATAGCAACTGCCTTGGAAAAATGAGGATTAAAATGTGAAAGCATCCTTCAGGGAAGTTCCTGTAACAAACAACACCTCATTATCCCCTGCCTGACCCCAGGCTCTTTTGGAAGTTGCTGCAAAACTGTTGGCATCCTCTGTGGCTGCTATACTAATACCTTCAATTGACTTGGGAAGGAAGAGAGAGAGAGAGAATAGGGTCCTTGTAAACTCAAGATTCTCCTTTCAGCCCCTGGTGGATTTTATAAACACTTGCAAATGCCATTTTCTCCTACGATGGTCAGTTGGGATTCTTTTGCTTTGTATACTCGGATGCCTGTTCATGCTGTTGCAGGTTTCAGCTGGGCTTACCCAGAGCCTGCTGGAATGTTAAGTTTCTATTCAACATGCTATACTGGGAGTTATTGTACTTGCCAATTAGAGCTTGAGAAATCTCATTAAACTGAAATGATTTTTCAAATAAACCATATTTAAAACTTCTGTGTCCATGAATATTTTCATTCTACTTACTTTCAGGGTGTTTCAGAATTGCTTTATATGTGATAAATTACACTGAAACTGAAATTAGAGCTCTTGGTTCTGATTTTATTTTATATACATAAAAAGTCCTCAAAGCAGATTTATGGCATCTAATGTAACACTTTGGTTTTTCATATATGGCATCCATGAAAATGACTTTATCGACTCCTCCTGAAGGAGTGTCTCCACCTTCATCATTCAGCCCAGACACTGAAGTCCAGCTCTGAGGACCTTCTGGCGGTTCCCTCACTGCAAGAAGTGAGGTTACAGGGAACCAGGCAGAGGGCCTTCTCGGTAGTGGCTCCCGTCCTCCTGTGGAACACCCTCCCATCAGATGCCAAGCAAATAAACAACTATCTGACTTTTAGAAGACATGTAACATGCCAGGTTACTTCAACCCAGGCCAATATACTTCCATCTTTCTGAACAGTGTATGTACACATTGGCCAACTAGATGTCTGCTGGAAACTTGCAAGCAGGACCTGGGTGCAAGACCACTTTCTCTACCTGTTTTGGGAACATCTCCCAAAAATACCAAGTCTTTGGGCTTTTCTTTGATTTTTACAGCATTTTTCTTAATAAAAGTGCCCTATTTGCCATGTCTGGGTTTTACTGGACACCATTTTGACAGCCCGATTTCCTGGACTTTATGGCAGCCCCGATTCAGGAGCATACTGCTTTTCACTGTAGAGTAGAACATAAACATACAGTAAGTGGTGCTTCAAAAGAGGTTTAAGGGTGGCACCAGTGCAAGTATTCATAAGGAGCTATAGCACCATGAACACATCTTTGAGCATCTATATTTAGACATCCTCAATTGCATCTAGAAATCTAACACAAAGCATTAGTTTTACAGGTGTTGAGTGCTTTCAGCTCCTGAAGGCACATAATAACTCACTGTCAGAAAATGCATTCAGTACATTTCCTGAATTATAGTTCAGGTATTTTCTACATATCTAGTTGCCTTTCTTTCAATCTGTCATGTTTCTTTCTCCTCCTGCCTTGTTAATAATAACTTCATAAATCTCCAGTTATATTTACTGTTATCTTAAGGTAAATTTTATAACACATCTAAAAATGCTTACAAACTCAAGGTGGAGTTCACATATTCTGAAGAAGAAGAAGAAGAAGAAGAAGAAGAAGAAGAGGAGGAGGAGGAGGAGGAGGAGGAGGAGGAGGAGGAGTTTGGATCTGATATTCTGCTTTATCATTACCCTAAGGAGTCTCAAAGCAGCTAACAATCTCTTTTCCCTTCCTCCCCCACAACGAACACTCTGTGAGGTGAGTGAGGCTGAGAGACTTCAGAGAAGTGTGACTGGCCCAGCAGCTGCGTGTGGAGGAGCAGGGAAGCGAACCTGGTTCACCAGATTACAAGTCCACCGCTCTTAACCACTACACCACACTGGCAGCGTAATCCAACGCATGTTTACTTTAAAAAGATGTCGCACAGTTTTCAGTGGGTCTTGTCAGGTAAGCATGATTAGGGTACAAAAGTAAGAAGGGGACTTACTTCTGAATAGATGTCTTATAGAATTGCACTGTTCAGACAAACCCCTACAAGAACACTATGCAACAGAACGAAAGAACAACCCCATCTTCCTTCCCCCTTTTTCTCCTCTCTTTCCCCCCAGACTCTATGAACTGAAAGTGCAGACAAAAGATGCACTTCCCCCATTTGTTTATTTGTTTTGTAGCACAATGAAATCTTTAATAAAAATGAATTTAAAAAGGAGAAGAATTGAACTGTTTAGAGCCAGGTGTTTCAAAGTCCTGGTGTGGGGCAGGTCTCCTCAGTTTGATGGAGCAATGCATGCAGCTACCTCTTCAAGTTCTTCCTGACCTGCAGCAATGTTGGGAGTTTTATATAATTTTTCTTTTAAAAATGCATCTTTTTTTCTGGTTATAAAAAGTTCTGGGCAACTGCTGGATAGTGGACACCAGCTGTGAAGTGTCTGCTGCAGTCTGAAGCAAAGTCAAATATTATAAAATCAGCCTTGTTAATAAGTTATTAAAGTGACCTCTGCTAAATCCATTTGAATGTTTGTCTTTCACTTGGAGCGTGAGATGTTCCTTATTGCCAATCTCTTTGTACAGCAGGCAGATCTTAAGAATGTGCTTCCACTGTGAGGATGGTTCAATATATAATAATCATAGCAACAGGAGGCTGTGACTTTTAATAGGAAGTGGCCAATAAAAGCCACCAGATCAATGGGTGTTGGTTGAGAGAAAAGGGATGTCACAAACAAATGCTAAAAGATTTATCATCATTAAAATTTAAGATACGCTATAGGCACAGAAATTCATGAAACTAAGAAAGCTATATGGCTTATTAAATTGAAGAATAAGTTTGGCTACTTGGTTTTCAGAATGTTTCCTTATGTTGCTTTTTTAAATAAGTAACAAAAAAGTAAGAAATGCAGAACTTAATTCTATTATATCTTTCTTGCTAATGTATTGTACTAATACTAATACATCAGCTCAATGTACTTTGCTACATCAAATAGCCTTGTCTTGTGACACCGAGACACTGTGCAAATATAGACATTTGTTTATCAAATGGCAGTTTACCACTGTGTGTGTAAAAAAAGTTAGATAAACTGCTCATCTACCACACCCAAACGAGTGGTAATAGGGAAAAATTGCCACACCTGTCTCAGATTAGAAATCAGATTAGGACTAGGGAGTAATAACTTTCCAACACCATTTTGTAAGATAATTGTCTATGTTGTCCCATCTGCTAAGTTGCCGCTTTGATATTTTATCAAGTTACTACTTGCTAAAATATTCATCAGCATTTGTTTGTTCCAAAGGACTGTAGGCTACACCTGTCAAGAAGAAGAAGAAGAAGAAGAAGAAGAGTTTGGATTTGATATCCCGCCTTTCACTCCCTTTAAGGAGTCTCAAAGCCGCTAACATTCTCCTTTCCCTTCCTCCCCCACAACAAACACTCTGTGAGGTGAGTGGAGCTGAGAGACTTCAAAGAAGTGTGACTGGCCCAAGGTCACCCAGCAGCTGCATGGGGAGGAGCGGAGACGCGAACCCGCTTACCCAGATTACGAGACTACCACTCTTAACCACTACACAACACTGGCACTACACCACTGATGCTCCATTGTCTGTCCTGTTGTTGACCCAAACTACTACTTGGGTTCAATGGATGGTCGAAGCATCACTAGGGATTTTTAGGAGACTCACAAATAATGCATGTAAAGCAAACTTTATCTACTTGCACCCTTTGTAGGATGAGTAGCCCAATGCCCCAAAATTCATTTGCAAATAATCACAAGGTATTTGGAACTGATATCTCATTTTTTAATCTGTGTGGCTGACCTACATCAGACATATATCTATGGAGTGTAAAAAGACACATACTTTCCCTCCAAACATGCTCACATTTTTGAACATGCCCTTGGTTCATGGTTCTTAGATGTGGTGATTGCATTGTGTTATGATTTGTTCTCTTTGTCAACGAATCGGGGGGATAAATGAATCTGGAAGGATAAATTATCGCTTCCTTCTCTTATTTTAAATTTTCATATGGAAATCTACTGTGTAAAATCTAAAATTTTGACCATTGACCATGTGCTAGATTTCAAAATGTGTTTGGTTTTTGCTCAGAAGATGATATTCTCTTAAAAGCTTCAGGCAAGTCTAGAACACGATGGCCATTTCTCAACATCTGATGACACCTGAAAATTGTATACACCTAGTGAAGTAATTACAATGTCCAAAATCCAACAGAAGTTTAGCCCACATAAGCCCATTGATTTTACCTAACTTTCCATTGAACAGGAATAAGTTTTGCCTCAATGCCTGTATTTTCAGGTAATGCCACTGAGCAATTATTTCATTTAATAGAAAGATTTGTCTTCTGAAAAATAAAATTAATTAGAAAATATCTGATAGGTGTATGCAGCTCTTTAAATTAGATACAAAGGGTTCCTCATTCAAAATATTTCATTTGTGAGGCCTATCACAAGGAGTATTGGAAATCACTAGCTTCCTTCTCAGCTAAAATAAAATAAAATAAAAATCTCTTTATGAATGCTTTGGGGCTGGTGCTAAAGAAACATTACTAGGAATGTCAATAAATGCTCTCAAGAAAACGAAATAAATGTAGATTATCTCTGTACGCTTGAGGCAAAATACGTTAATTCCATCAGTACCCTGAGTTTATGAGATCATAAAGTGAATCAGTATTTTTAAAGCTTTATCATGCCTTTAAAATTGCTTTTAATCTTTTCTTCTGTTTACAAGTGAATCAGAAGCCCCACATTGAATTAAAATGAAGTGATCTAGGAATCATTTGAGAATACGGCTGTGCCATTAACATTCTAGTGCTTCCCACTTTAACAAACACTCAGGTTTTAGGAGTGGTGTGGCTTAGCAGGTGTGAGAAAATGAACTGTACCGCACTGCAAAATGCCTGAATTAGACAGTAATGGGAAGGGATAAGTGTAGTGTTACATTATAATGAAAGAAGCATAAGGACAGGACCCCAGCATATTTTGTCGCTTGAGGTGGAGCAGCAAATTGCTACACACCTCAGCAACAAGTATAAAATTATCTGTAACTCAAGGTGCATAGTGACCAAGAGCAGATGAGTTATGTTGGCACCTGAGGCAGGATATCCCACAGACACCTTTCCCCATTCCTGAAAGTAGAATACAAGAGTAATAAATTAAGCAAATAAATTTGCTCCCCTTTCATGGCATCCAAAACCAGCAGCCTGAGGCAGCTGCTTCACACCACCTAATGGCAAGGCTGGTCCTGCATAGCCCACTATAACTGTATCTGCTCAGAAGAATGGTTATTTCTTTCTCTCTTTCTCCCTTTCTTTCTTGCAATTTTTATTGTTTTTATCAAATATTACAAACAATAAATATAACCATGGTCTTTTTATGCGAGCAGTGTAACATGTAAACTGTTTTAAGATGAGGATGAGTGATTTCCCTTTTATTTGTCCCCAAAGGGCCTCAAGACTCCTTCCCCAGTTTTCCAGGGAAAAAAATCAAATAAGTCCTTGGGAGCCTGGTGCCTGACCTGAGGCATGTTTTTGAGACCTTGGAGTATGTGAAGGAAGGTGGGTTCAATCAACTCTCTTGCTTTGCCAGTTTAATACAGTCGTACCTCAGGTTACATATGCTTCAGGTTACAGACTCCGCTAACCCAGAAATAGTGCTTCAGGTTAAGAACTTTACTTCAGGGTGAGAACAGAAATCGTGCTCCAGCAGCACAGTGGCAGCAGGAGGCCCCATTAGCTAAAGTGGTGCTTCAGGTTAAGAACAGTTTCAGGTTGACTTCCGGAGGCGGCGCAAAACGGCAATGGCGGTCCTCTTTACTGTGTGAAGAGGGGCTCCGCGAAAAAGGGTCGTCCGCTGCGGCAAAGCGGAGACCCATTAAGATAAACCGTAGGCAGAGCGAGCCTGCGGCCGTGGGACTCGGCGGGTGCCAGAAGCCCCCCCAGAAACGAGGAAGGGACCTCGTAAGAGGTTCCGGAACGTGAACGGGGGAGCGGCGCTGTGAGTTCATCGCTCTTTTCGCGGAAGTGAAGCCGCGCTGCTGTTGCTGATGAGCGTCGACCTTTCTTCTTGAAAATCATCGGAATTGGCTGTAATTTACCCGTGAGTAAGGGGTACTAAAGATTGACTAAAGATTGATTTAAATTCGTTTAATTCGGCTGAAAACGGGAGGCGAGTAACAGGAAGTCCGCCTTCCGGTCCTGCTAATCAGAGCAAAGCAAAGAGCCCGATGGGGGCTGAAGCGCTCAAAAGAGACTTTGAAATTAGTATGAAGGGGCATTAACAGACTGTGTTCTTCTAGAAATTAAAAAGATTGAAGGATTAAATCTGTTGGTTCATTGCGCTAAGGATTCTTCCCCCCATTGTGAAGAGACGTGGAATTGAAGGGGATAACCGAGCTATCGGACTGCCAGTGTTGCAAAGGAGTACTGTCAGGCTGCTGAAACTTTTTCTTAAGTACAAATTGTTGCATTGATGGATACGCTATCGCTTTAATACCGATATTGGAACCTTTCCGTTACCTTGTGGCACTATTTTGAAACAGAACTATCTGAAAGCCTCCTTTTTGAACTTGGGGACTATAAAAGTTGAAATAGGAACTTTGATGGTGGAAAAGAAACTTTCTTTCTTATGAAAACCCCCCCTAGTGGATTTGCGGAGGCATTGAGGTCTGGGAACCGTACCTTATTGGGATTTTTTGTGGTTTAATTGTTTACATTCTGGACTTGCCTTTCTCATGGATTGAAAGACTATTTGACCTTGAACAGAGGCAGCTGGGGAATGAGTGGCTCAGGGAAAACAAGAGCATCTAAAGCTAAGGAAGCTTTAGCTGAGGAAGCTAAAGAAAAGAAAAAAGATAAGAGAGCTGGGCAGCTTGTTCAAACAACGTTGATTCATCAACGCAGATCCTCGGTACCAACTGTGCTGACGGCGCAGGAGGAAGAAGTTGAAACGCTTGCAACAGAAGATATGGCAACTGGAGGAACTGATCCAGTCTTGAAACAAATTTTGGAACAACTGGCACTTTTGAATAAGAAGGTGGACGATCAGTCATCTAAAATTGACAGAGCTACATCTACTATCAGTAAGTTAACAGATCAGGTTTCCCAGCATACTCAGGCTATAGAGAAACTGCAAGGAGCTACGGCGGAGAACTACAAATTAGCTGCGGAAGCCAATCAAAAAGCTGAGCAAGCGTGCAAAAAGGTGGAGGAGATTAAAGGGGAAGTAAGACCTCTGAAAAGACAGGTAGGAGAACAGCAAGCCTACCTGTCAATGGTGGAACTGAAAAGTAAGGAATGTAATCTTAGGCTGAGGGCCGTCCCAGAGCTGGAGCAGGGCAACCTAGAGGAATTTTTGACGCAGTTGTTTTCTAAATTTTGGGGGGTTGAGGAAGATAAAGACTTTAAAATTGTGACGGCCTTCAGATTGGGAAGATCGGTTAAGAAAGACAAGTCCAGAGACTGTTTGGTTTGTTTGAGAACAAGAGAGGAAAGAGACAAGATACTAGGCCAACATTTTAAAAAATCTCTGGAAGTTGAAGGCAAAAGGGCAGAAATTTATAGAGACATTCCTAAATATCTGTTGGACCTTAGAGCCTCATATACAGACTTGGCCAAATTGTTAAGGTACAACGCAATCCCTTACAGGTGGGAATTTCCTCAAGGTCTATCATTTACCTATAAAGGAAAGAAGGTAAGAATTAAAACACCAGAGGACCACCAGAAGTTCCTACACGACAACGAGGAGGACCTCCAAAAGAGAGCTGCAGATTCTTGGCCTCCACCACCGGGATCACCACCAAGACCCGTACCATCTGGAGGCGGACCGGCACCACAGCCTTCGGGAACGGAGGACAAATTAGATACCCAACTGTGATATCTAAGAAGTAGACCAGGATGTCTCTACAGCTTCTCAGCTGGAACATAAATGGCGGGAATTCTCCAGAAAAACGGAGAAAAGTATTTCATATTTTGAAAAAAGAACAATTGGACATTATTTGCCTGCAAGAAACACATGTGACAAGACTCCACAGAAAAGTGTTAATTAACAAAAGGCTAGGCCAAGAATTTATCTCATCGGACAAAGTTAAGAAAAGAGGAGTGGTGATATATGCAAAGGAGAACTTGTCACCAAAATTCGTATTCAAAGATGAACAGGGTAGAATTTTGGCAATTGAAATTCAGACACAAGGAGAAAAGTTTTTAATTCTAGGAATATACGCCCCAAATGATGGAAAATCGGAATTTTTCAAGAAGCTGCATGAGACTATGCTGGACTATTTGGATTACAACAACATTATCATGTTGGGAGATATGAACGGCGTCGCCTCAGTGAATATGGATAAGTCGCAAAGTGCTAATATAACGAAAGACGGCAGACTACCAAAAACCTTTTTCGAAATGACTGACAATTTGGATTTGATTGATATATGGAGGATCAAGAACCCTCTAGGGAAAGAAGGAACTTTCTTTTCTGAGGCCCACATGACATGGACTCGAATTGACCAAATATGGATAACTAGAGGGCTGGCACCTAAGACCAGAAAAGTGGAAATCTGCCCAAAAACCTGCTCCGACCACAATGCTTTGAGAATGGAATTGAGATTAAATACAACCGGATCTTTCAGATGGAGAATGAACGACGCTTTGCTAAGAGATCAGGAGATTGTTAAGAAGGCCCAAAAAGTTTTAAAGGATTATTTTGAAATAAACTTAAAGACAAATGTGGAAAAAAGAACAATCTGGGACGCAAGTAAAGCAGTTATGAGAGGGTTTCTAATACAGCAGAACACGATTAAAAAAAGGCTCTGGAATGAAAAGAAGGAGAAGATTTTGGAGAAAATAAGAGAAGGAGAGAAAAAACTGAGATCCAGGCCTAAATCAAAGGAAGTATTGAGAGAAGTGAAGTTTTTCCAGGCACAATATTCGAAACTGATAAATCAAGAGGTGGAATGGAAAATTAAACAAATGAAACAAAGATCCTTTGAATCTGCTAATAAGTGCGGGAAGTTGTTGGCTTGGCAGTTGAAAAAGAGACAAAAGCTTAACACAGTTACAAATCTAGAGATTGAAGGGAGAATGGTTCAGAAACCCGAGGAAATTAGAAAGTGTTTCCAGAGATATTTCAAAGAACTTTATTCACAAAGGCCACAAAAAGGCTCGGAGGTGGACCAATTTGTCACAACTAATGGATTACAAAAAATACCCCAGGAAATGAGAGCAACCCTGAACTGTAATATTACTATCCAAGAAATTGAATGCGCCATTCAGAACCTCCAACTGGGCAAGTCTCCGGGACCTGATGGACTTACTTCCAAATATTACAAGGCATTGAAGGATTCATTGATACAACCATTGTTGGAAGTTTGTAACCAGATTATGGAGGGGAGGAAGGTACCGGAAACGTGGAAAGAAGCTTTCATCACGTTGATACCAAAATCAGAAACTGAAAAAACTCAACTTAAAAACTACCGTCCTATCTCACTCCTAAATGTGGATTACAAAATCTTTGCAGACATTTTGGCAAGCAGGTTTAAGAAAGTATTAAATGAAGTGATTCATAAGGACCAAGCAGGCTTTCTCCCAGGCAGACATTTATTTGACAACACAAGAAACATCATTGACATTTTGGAATTTTTACAGACTAATTCAAATACAAGAGCGGTGTTGATCTTTATTGATGCGGAGAAAGCCTTTGACAACATTTCTTGGATGTTTATGAAGAAAAATTTGGAAAGGATGGGAGTAGGGCGGGGGTTTGAAAATGGAATAGAAGCAATTTATTCAGAACAAAAAGCTAAATTGATAGTAAACAACGTGGTGACAGAGGAGTTCAAAATTGAAAAAGGGACACGACAGGGGTGCCCTCTATCTCCTCTGCTGTTTATTTCAGTCCTGGAGGTGCTATTGAACATGATTAGAAATGACCGGTTGGCACAGGGAATTGTGGTCGGAGAGAAACAATATAAACTGAAAGCATTTGCAGATGACTTGGTATTAACATTACAGGAGCCAGCCTCTAGTACTAAAAGAGCGTTAGAATTAATTTCTGACTTTGGTCGGGTGGCGGGATTCAAGCTGAATAAACAAAAAACTAAAGTTTTAGCAAAAAACTTGACAACTACTGAAATAGAGGAGTTCAGAAAAGAAACAGAACTAAATGTGGTTAAAAAAGTAAAGTACTTAGGGGTGTACCTGACCTCCAAAAATTTGAATTTGTTTAAGGACAATTATGAGAAATGTTGGTCAGAGATCAAAAGAGACTTGGAAACATGGTCAAGACTGAAACTTTCCTTGTTGGGCAGAATAGCTGCTATAAAGATGAATGTATTGCCGAAAATGCTATTTTTGTTTCAGGCCCTCCAGATCGTGGATAAGGTGGAATGTTTTGGAAAATGGCAGAGGGATATATCTAAATTTGTCTGGCAGGGCAAAAAGCCCCGAATAAAGTTTAAAATACTAACAGATGCGAAAGAAAGAGGGGGGTTTGCCCTGCCGGACTTGAAGTTATATTATGAATCTGCAGCCCTCTGCTGGTTGAAGGATTGGATTTTGTTGGAGAACACCGATGTCCTCGACCTGGAGGGATTTGATAATGCTTTTGGGTGGCATGCATATTTGTGGTATGACAAGGTTAAAGTTCATAAATTGTTCAAAAACCATATTGTCAGAAGGGCAATTTTTATGGTCTGGTCAAAATATAAAGACTTATTGGAGAGTAAAACTCCGAGGTGGCTCTCACCGATGGAGGCCAAAGCACGTAAAAGACTCAATATGGAGGCCCACTGGCCTAAATATTGGGAAATAATTGAAAAAATTGGAGATAAATGGAGGTTGCAGAGTATGGAAAAGTTAAAAAACAAGGTGCGAGATTGGTTGCATTATGCTCAAATTCAGGAAGTTTTTAAAGCGGACAAAAAAGTGGGTTTCCAGGAGGAAAAATCGAAACTAGAGACAGAGTTGCTTGAGCCAAAATCTAAGCAAATTTCGAGAATGTACAACTTGCTGCTTAAATGGAATACACAGGATGAGATTGTTAAATCCTCCATGATAAAGTGGGCGCAGGACTTGGGGCATAACATTATGTTTGAAGACTGGGAAAGGTTATGGAACACCGGAATGAAATTCACGGCATGTAGTGCCTTGAAGGAAAATATTATGAAAATGACATACCGGTGGTACATGACCCCAGTCAAGCTTGCAAAGATATATCACCTGTCTGATAATAAATGTTGGAAATGTAAAGAAGAGGAAGGGACATTTCTACACCTCTGGTGGACCTGCCCGAAGGTGAAGGCCTTCTGGGAGATGATACATAATGAACTAAAAAAGGTGCTTAGATTTACCGTACCCAAGAAACCGGAGGCCTTCCTCCTGGGCATGGTAGACCAGAGGGTGGCCAAGAAAGATAGAACTTTCTTTATGTACGCTACTACAGCAGCAAGGATCTTGATGGCAAAGCACTGGAAGACACAAAATCTACCCACATTGGAAGAATGGCAGACGCAGCTGATGGACTATATGGAACTGGCTGAAATGACTGGCAGAATTCGAGACTCGGGAGAAGAAGAAACGGAGGAAGTTTGGGAAAAATTTAAGGACTATTTGAAAAAGCATTATAAGTTGTATGAATGTTAAAAAATGCTCCTCTCTAGGAAAGTACAGCTTCAGTATCGGTAAATTTTTGAATTGGTAAATAAGGCACAACAAGACAGAAGTGATGTAATGAAATAATTTTATTGTGTTGAAACTAAAAATTAATGGATTTGGATGGAAATGTTTAGAGACCAGATATCACGATAAAATGGAAGATATATTATTATGTTTAAAATAAGTCAACAAATTGCTGAGGTTTTGGATTTACAGAGAATGCAGTGATCGGAAGATGGGGGGAGTCCATTAGATTTATGGAAACATGTATTTGCAATTTGAATTTTGAATATTATAAACCCAATAAAAATTATATTAAAAAAAAAAAAAGAACAGTTTCAGGTTAAGAACAGACCTCCGGAACGAATTAAGTACTTAACCTGAGGTATCACTGTACTGTAAACTTTCTTTTCTTGTTATCCCTCTCTCCCCTCAAATAGAGAGCTAGAAGGGGACCGGTTTTGTCCAAGCTGTGGTGGATATATCTATAAACATTGAAGAGATAGCTATGAAAACATATAATCATCAGCTCTGATGGATGAAACATCAAGCACCACCCTGGACTAATACTAGAAATCTACGTAATGAAAGAGTAGCCAGCCATTACTTGTAAAACTAATCTATTCTGAATTTTTTATATATCTGGTCATGAAACACTCTTTCAGTAGTTAGCAGTTATGAGAGGTCAAAAGAATGAAATACAAATGATTTCATTGATTTCGTGCCATATCCCATCCATTTTTTTTGGCATGACACAAAATTATAGTTACATGGACTAAGTGAAGATTTCAAACCAAACCATTTATCAGTACTGGAAGGTTTGTGATATTAAAGGCCATCATACCTTCCCTTGAATATTTTAATTAACTGTCACCAGGAATAATAATGGGATCTCACTTCTATTTTAAAAGAAGCTTTGGGGGAACCAATACAGGTTCCTAAAAAGTTGTCTGTAAATTTTTCAAGGCAGCAAATTGACAGCTTCAATTTCAACTTGCTAAAAATTAAAATGCTATTTGTCTTCCTGGTATGTAATCCCCTTTCTGTCAGTGATATAGAGTAGTATTTGAACCTCACTTTACAGACTGAAAAGTCTCCTAGGAATCACAGTGGAATAAAAATGTTCCTGAGATATGAACCACCATGCAATTTATCTCATAAGTCACCCATGGTCATGGAAACTTCACATGGCAAGCTCCATTTTTAAAGGACTTCTGTTTTGAGAATAAATAAGTTTGAAAGGATCACACACACAAAAAAACCTCATTTGAGGTCATTCCAAGTCAAAGCACCAGAGTCGAAATATTATACACATCCCTTACAGGTTCATTTATTTTTCCCTTCTACGGTGTCAACTGAGGAATAGATTCTAATCTCAAATATGTCATCCAACTCTATAACAGTTTACTAAATGACTTGGAATTTGTGCCGGTATAAATGAGATTAGATCTGGTCTTTTGTGACCACTTCACATTCACTTCCACTGAGGTGAGCTTCTCATCACTCTATAAATTGTCTTTAAAAAACCCAATGCATGGTGAAGCATACATTTGCAAAGAAAGCAAAAAGTCACTTTTGTTCATAACTGCTATAGAAGGGAAGTGGGAGTGGCACTCCAGCGGCATTTTTAAAGGTTTAGAACTGCTCCAACTGATGCACACACTCAAACGCAGACCCTGAATTTTTAAAATTATTCTTGATTGAAAGATATGTTGCTGCAGCTAGAATCACGTCCATGCAGACACAAAGGACTTGCCCATTTCCCTTTTTGGGGTGCTTCAGATGTTGTTCTAGAGCAGTGGTGGCGAACCTTTTAGAGGCCAAGAGCCCAAACTGCAACCCAAAACCCACTTATTTATCGCAAAGTGCCAACGCGGCAATTTAATATGGGATAATAATGATTGTCTGCATGCGCACATACAACTAAATATAAATAAACAAATAAACTCAGCCAGATGAGTAGGGTATAAGGCAGAGGAAGGGGGCAGGGGAGCTCACCGCCTCGGCACCATCGGGAAGGGAGTACCATCGCGGCCGCCCCCCAGACACGTGCCATGCACCTCCCCACCGCCCTGGGTGCCACGCCCCCGGGACGCACGCCACACACACCTGGGCGGCACTCCATGCCCCCGGGGATGCATATCACACCCCCCGTGGGCAGCATTCCAGTCCCCTGGGACATGCGCCACACTCCTGCCGGCGGCGTGTCATGCTCCCGGGATGTGGTCCAGCCATGCTCTCCGCCCCCAGTGCCGGAGCATGCAGCATCGCCACTGCTCACGAAGCCTGAGAAGACCATGAAACCTAGGAAGAAGGGGGAAAATACATAGTCGCGAAAAGGTTTCTGCTTACTTCCTTGATACTCTTATCTCTGTGCTGAATTTGGGGCAACTGGCAGCTGAACTTGCGTTCAGAAACCTCTCATGGAGAGTGCAGCAAGCAGTTGAACCCTCAGAGGAGGGCATCTTCTCAAAGGACCCTCCAAAACTGGGAGATGCCCTTCTTGCGATGATGCCCACAAGGGAGAAGGCAAGCCATTTCCCTCAAAGCATCTAAGGTGGCCATTAAGACTATCTTTAAAAATTAATCTAACCATGACACCCTGTGGAACGCCCTTCCAGCAGATGTCAAAGCAATAAACAACTACCTGACATTCAGAAGACATCTTAAGGCAGCCCTGTTCAGGGAAGTTTTTAACGTGTGATTTTACTGTATTTTTGGTTTTATGGAAGCCGCCCAGAGTGGCTGGGGAGGCCCAGCCAGATGGGCGGGGTATAAATAATAAATTATTATTATTATTATTATTATTAAATCTCGATTCCCCTCCTCCTGCAAACATAGAGAGATGTAGGATTGCCTGGACATATCCGGAACACTTCATTCAGCAGAAGTGTCTGGGCGGAAATCATTAAATGTCCGGGGAAATCTGGATACAGTATATGCAGCAGTCCATATCGGCAGTGCTGTTTTTGTCGGCAAATTTTTTTGTTCAACAACTTTGGTCAAAACTTTGAAAAGCACAACAACTTTGCCAACTTTTCTGTTCAGATTTTCTCTGTTTGAAATAAGGCAGCCGTAGATGCACACACAAATGTACTTGAGGACCTCTCAGGCAAAAACCTCAGAGATATTTTAATGCTGGGGTGAGGGGACCTATGGTTCTCCAGGTGTTGCTGAACTACAACTCCCATCAGGCCGAACAACCATGGCCAATGGCCAGAGTTAATGGGAGCTGTGGTTCAGAAACATCATTAGGGCCACTGGTTCCCCATACTGTTTTGATGGAAGCTGTAATCTAAGACTAGCCAAATATCTCAGGGAGACTTTGGCCATCATTTCTACAAATTCTGTAGCAAGTGTGAGAAGTTCTGGTCTCAATGTATCCCTGGAGAGTTTTCCACTGTAGCCTTTTTTTATTGTAGCCATAGTAGTATTGACCTGGCTGTGGTCACGGCTAGTGATGGTGTAATAATTAACCCATTATGCTTCAGGTGCTATGCCATGTTTTCTCAGGAGAAGCACCACTGTTCCTGTTCAGTATGAGGTGAAACGAAGCAACCACAACAAAGACTCATAATTCAAAGCTCTTTTTTTTTAACAATTAAAATGGACTTATAACCAAGAACTGGCCTTTGGAGGTTCCTGTGACTTTTGCCCCTCCATCATCATCACCCCAACAGCTCTTTGCTTTGGTGAAATGGCATCCCTGAGAGGCAATCATGTCAAGCTGATAAGAGAGGCTTGTTTCTTTGCCCTTCAGTTCAAAGCACCTAGTAATGGCATTTTCTTCTCCACAGTTTATCTGTAGCAAATGTCAGCTGAATAGCCTTGCCATTTTGTCTTTGGAGGATGGATTTCACTCACATGTAAGTGGGGTTTTTTCCTGGGTTGTTTTTGTTTTTTGTTACAACACTTTAGGGCTTTTTAGTTTAGGGCAGCCGGGGGGGGGGGGGGATGACTGCCTTTTTTACTGATTACTCTGTAGTGGAGGTCACCAAACTCTGGGAAGCCGGTATGCGCTTTCGATAGAAGTTTATAGAATTAGGTATTTGCAGAAAAGGAATAGAGAGGAGTGTTTTTTCTTCCATCTTTCATAATGGTGGGACATTCAGGATGGACAAAAGAAAGCATTTGGTGTGTCACTAGCCTATGGGAGCCATCACAAGTTGCAGTGATCCCCACTGGCTAGACAGCTTTAAAAGGATGGTGGTAGATATATTCATTAAAGCTATGGTTTTTCCAATAGTGATGTATGGAAGTGAGAGCTGGACCACAAAGAAGGCTGATCGCCAAAGAATTGATGCTTTTGAATTATGGTGCTGGAGGAGACTCTTGAGAGTCCCATGGACTACAAGAAGATCAAACATATCCATTCTTAAGGAAATCAGCCCTGAGTGCTCACTGGAAGGACAGATTGTGAAGCTGAGGCTCCAATACTTTGGCCACCTGATGAGAAGAGAAGACTCCCTGGAAAAGACTCTGATGTTGGGAAAGATGGATGGCACAAGGAGAAAGGGACGAAAGAGGATGAGATGGTTGGACCGTGTTCTCGAAGCTATCAGCATGAGTTTGACAAACTGCGGGAGGCAGTGGAAGACAGGAGTGCCTGGCGTGCTCTGGTCCATGGGGTCACGAAGAGTCGGACACGACTAAATGACCAAACAACAACAGATATATTCAAGGAATATGCAAATGGTACCCAGTCATGATGGCTATGAGCTACCTCCACCATTAAAGGCAGTGTGCCTCTGAGTACTAGTTGCTGGGGGACAACTTTGGGAAAGGACTACTGCCCTCATATCCTGATTGTGTGCTTCCTAGAGGCATCTGAGAGCCAATGTGGTGCAATGGTTCGAGTGCTGGACTAGGACCTGGGACAGCAGGGCTCAAATTGCCACTCATCCATGTGCTCACTGGGTAACCTTGGGCCAGTCACCATCTCTTAGCCTATCCTATCTCACAGGGTTGTTGTGAGGATGAAATGGGGAGGAGGAAAACCATGTACACCATCTTGAGATCCTGGGAGGATAAAGGTGGTACCTCGGGTTACATACGCTTCAGGTTACACTAACCCAGAAATAGTGCTTCAGGTTAAGAACTTTGCTTCAGGATAAGAACAGAAATCGTGCTCCGGCGGCGCAGCAGCAGCAGGAGGCCTCATTAGCTAAAGTGGTGCTTCAGGTTAAGAACAGTTTCAGGTTAAGAACGGACCACCTGAACGAATTAATTACTTAATCCGAGGTACCACTGTATATAAATGAAATCAATGAATGACTGAATGGTTGGCCACCATAGGGAATGGGATGGTGGACAAGATAGGCAAGGCTCTTTTTTATGGACCAATATTCTTATTTGATGTGAGCAGAAGGACTATTCAAAATACTTTTCATGTTAATTTTACTAGCCACTAACCTCGACATGAGCAGGACCCAAACCCCTACCTTCAAGGTGCAAGTTAGAAATGATCTGCTCATGCTGTCATTCTTTAAGCTCATCTGTATTGACACTGGAGACACATTGGCCTTAGAGCTTTACACAACTTGCCTGCATTTCATTTACTTGTCATGTTTCTGCTTCAAAAATTACTTCTTCATCCTGGGACATAAATTTTCTTGATAGCTTCTGAACAGCTGTCAAGTAAAATTTTATTACTTGATATCTGCTTTGTGTCCCATATCAACTGTTGATTCCCATCTCGCGGGGCACAGGCTTTTGAAATATCTCAAACTTGGCTATCGAGAATCAACAAAAGTAATTTGGCTTGCTAGTGCCAATGGAACCCCCAATTGCTGGGTTTGCTGTAATATATTCTTAGTATACTGACTCAAGCTGGCAGAGACAACCAGACTGGATGATAGAACGATCTCATACTGTGATTCTAAATTTAATGACATACCAGGGCGGGAAGGGGGGGAATCAGCTGTGGCAGTTGGAGCCAACAAAACTGATGTGCAAAGGCAGAGGAAGCTTGAGGAATTTCTGCTCCTAGAAAAAAAAAAATAATAGAAGGCCGGTTAAGCAATGGGGGTGAACAGGAAGACAGAATTCTAAAGAAGATCTGAGCGAGGGAAGCAAACTTTACATGTGGTGAAGGCCACTGAGAGGAGAGCTGAAAGCAATTGTTTTGTAGGCATGCAGTTATGTGCTCTTCTATCTTAATCACAGCAATGGTGAAAAGCAAAAGAATCAACTACTTGGGGCAACTGCAGCATGACGTGTTATCTGTGCTGAATGTGGAATTGTTTTTGTAACAGTGCACAATGCCTACTGCCTTCTGTAAAATTCTGTTTCCTTCACCCACCTTTTTCAACAAGATATTATTAAAGCGTTTTTACAATACAGGAAGTCAAAAGAAACCAATCTAAACAAAAAGAAAAACACAGAGAATGAGAAAGGAAAACACACAGTACTTCCTTAAAGGCAGTTCACCAACCACCTACCACCCCTATGTGTGTGCAATCTCTGAGCCCCAACAATGATTGTATTTGTGTGTTGTTGATATCCTCTGACACAGGACAGTCTAGGTTTTGCCACATAGTTTTGCCACAGCTCTATTGACCAATACTTGGCTACTGCTCACTCCCCTATCAGCAAACCAATGGAATTCCTGAATAAGGCTTTCCATCATAGTCATTCTAACATACCAGGGCTCTGCACTGGACTCTAGATCAGGTTGCCTTTAAATACAGTCTAGAAACTTCAATAAATGCAGGAAATATTCACTGGATTGAACAACCCCAGAGTCACATAACAGATCCTGAAAGATCTTTGGATCTAGGGTGAGCTAAAAATATGCAGAAATGAATACTTTTATAATTGATAGTTACAAGGTTGTCCAGCATAAAATCCAAAATGCAGCAATTCCTTTATGGACTACCATGTGTAAACATTTCTCCCAAAGAAGGTAAAATAAGAAAACAAACAACAAAAGAAAGAAAGATTGGGACTGTCTGGAATCACCATTGAATGTGAAGAGTTGGAAACAGCACAGGATGGAAGGGCGGGGGCAGGGGAAAGCAGAAAATCAGAAAAACGGACAAGTAACTCCCAGGACAACATAATTAAACTGTAGGCTTTCTGTCAAGCCAAGTGTTAACGTAGCATGAGAGGTACTGTGAAGACATCCCAAAGAGCTGTCACTGGAAGCTAAAAGAACTTTAGGCTTCAGTGCTTGCCTCACACAAAGATATATGTAAAAAGGTTACTGTCAGCTCCTGCTTCAAGTTAAATAAGGAATAGAAATCAAGGTTGTCTCTCACTGTTCCACTATGAGCACTGAATGCCTATAAGCTTGACTGCATTCTATAAGTGTCGCCAGAAACCAAGGGAATTCATGAGCAACCCTGGAGAACTTTTTTCTCATCTCAACTCGAATACCGTATCTGCTTCTATGTCCCAGCTTGTGTATTTGGAGCATTCCATAAAATGTCTTCCATTTCATGCAACCTGCCCCATTTTTGTGCTTCTCTGAAAGTTAATGTTGCATTTGTGGGTTAGGGGGTCTGAAGCCATGGAATGACACAAAGTATATTTTCACCTCACTTGACTTTCTGACACCCTGTCATGCAATGAGTGAGATTTTTTATTTCTATTTTTTTGGAGCAATGTAAACAATTTGCCTGCTTTCTTTCAGTAATTTGCCTGAAAATACTCTTATCTGTCAAAAAAGAAAAGGGGGGGGGGAGCTCTGAGCATGATACAATCACAGCAAAACACTTCTAATGATGAATGAGATATTTGCTTTGGTACTTTTGCTTCAGTGCCCCCAAATAGTTTGCTGCCTCAGGTGGTGAAACATTTGGTCCTGCCATTCAGCTATCATCTCTTCCACACAAGATGGACATTTAAATAGACATTTCAGCAAAGAAATAAATAAAGGCCACAGCTGGACATCCCTCAAAGAAGGGGCAGCCAAGGCTGCTGTGAGTTGTTAGGAGACACTTATTCCCCTCACAGAGCTACAGTTACAGAGCTACCCCTGGGAAAAGGGGTTGCTTGTTAAACTGAAGATTTTACCTCTGTGACGGGAAGAGGGATCTCTTAGCAACACTCAGCATCCACCACAAACTGCAGTTCCCAGGAATCTTTGAGGGAATGCATGACTGTTTAAAGTGGTATTGTTGCTATCTGTCTATCTCGGGCCGCTTGAAGATTGAAGGGACCTGGCCCCTTCAAACAAATATTGAAGGGACCGAGGTGCCCTTTGCCCACCCCCTAGAGTTGGCGCACCTGCATCACCCTAAGTTTCCAAGGTTACAACAATGAAAGCACTATTTTAAAAAACGGTTTTAAACAATTTATAATCACAGAAAAAAGGTGGGTCCCAAAAATATTTAGCTGAAGTGTCAAAAGCCAGGGGAAAGAGGAGTATCTTCAGCATTTGCTGAAGTGTTCTTCACTTAAGGAAAATAACTCTTAAAAAACCATATATCCACGTTCAATTGTTTATGAGGTAAAGTTCTTTATATCAGATTTCTAGATAGTTACTTAAAGTTTTTTTCTGAATAATAATGGACTATTCATGTAAAGCAAATTTAACGGGACACTTGCAAAAATAATTGTTTTGTTTTATTTGCAAAAAGCAATCAGTTTTGTGGAAAAAAGAAGCTTCTTGACCTTCTGCAAAGGATTCTATTTTCCAACCATCTACAATTAAACAAAAAGGAATAATACTAGCAATTATTCCTCATATTGTTTATGGAGCATTTATTCAAATCACATTATAGCTCATAGGCTTAAATGCAAACAAAGCTTTGGAGGTTATTCAAGAGATAAAAACAATCATTTGCACCACAAAAGGGAGAGATTTTATTTGAAGATTACAGTATGGGCAATTTGCGAGCATTGTTGCTATTGTTATATTTCTTTATCTATATAACACTATTGGCATGTGTGATGCTTTGCAAAATACAAGAGGTCAGGTCCCTCCTTCAAGGAGTTTACAATTTAAAATTTGACATAGAGGAAATGATATCAGAAACAATGGGGGAAAGGGCTTGTGTCTTTTATATCTTGCAGTTGGATTTGTTACACTTCCCAGTAGTAGCATAGCGTGGGTTGCCAGTGCCCAGGGGCAGCTGGGTGGGTGGGAAACAGATGGAATATGCATGCACATTCAACTGCCTAATGGCATCTGCATGACCCAGGAGATCGCAGCCACAGAGATAAGACGAGACGTTCCATTTTCTGGAGAGGTCACTTCCCAGTTCGCATGGAGAAGCCGTTTTCAACAAAGCCCAGCAATGAAAGTGATCAACTGTATTGAACCAGCACCAGCTGTTGAGATTTTGTGCCCCTAACAATTTTACGCCTGGGCTAACTGTCTCATGGGCGCCCATGAGGTTTAGGGGAAATGGGAGAAATCAGGAACACGACCGAGATATGATTTACAATGCACAATGTGAAGGAAGCAGAGAAAGAGATGATCTCTCTCTCTCTCTCTCTCTCATGATACTAGAACCTGGGGCCATCCAATGAATACTAAGAGATTCGGGGCAAGCTAAAGGAAGCACATAAAGGTAAAGGTAAATGGACCCCTGACCATTAGGTCCAATCGTGATCAACTCTGGGGTTGCGGCACTCATCTCGCTTTATTGGCCGAGGGAGCCGGTGTACAGCTTCCAGGTCATGTGGCCAGCATGACTAAGCCGCTTCTGGTGAACCAGAGCAGCGCACGGAAACGCCGTTTACCTTCCCGCCGGAGCGGTACCTATTTATCTACTTGCACTTTGATGTGCTTTTGAACAGCTAGGTTGGCAGGAGCAGGGACCGAGCAACAGGAGCTCACCCCATCAAGGGGATTTGAACCGCCAACCTTCTGATCAGCAAGTCCTAGGCTCTGTGGTTTAACCCACAGTGCCACCTGCGTCCCTAAAGGAAGCACATAGCACATAGTTAAATTATGGAATTTCCTATCACAAAATGACTGGAAAAATTCGTGGAGGATAACCACTATTAGTCATTGATGGCTTTATATTTACTACCTCCAGGTTTAGCAGTGGTATGCCTCTGGAAAACAGTTGCTGGGGATCTGGAGGAGAAGAGTGCTATTTTGCTTTTGTTCTGCTTGTGGGCTTCCCACAGGCATCTAGCTGACTACT
Source organism: Podarcis melisellensis (assembly GCF_964234715.1). Classification (NCBI taxonomy): domain Eukaryota; kingdom Metazoa; phylum Chordata; class Lepidosauria; order Squamata; family Lacertidae; genus Podarcis; species Podarcis melisellensis. The sequence goes on along the minus strand of NC_138530.1, from coordinate 98,300,369 downwards.
GTGAGAACAGGCTGGTGGATTAGATAGGCCTTTGGCCTGACCAGCAGGCAGTTGTGGATCTTGGGGCCTCAAATTTCAGCGGTGCCTTGTGCAACACCAAAATTCAGTTGTCCCCCACCTCTTGCCTTCTTTCTACAACAAAATTGTGGCACCCTCTCGGCTTGGCACCCAGTGCGACAGAACCACTTGTGCTCCCCTTAATATGGTATTATTTTTTCTAGAAAAAGAGGTGCTGAAAAAAAGCCCTGCCTGAATCCATCTCTGCAGCAGGGCTCTTTATTTGTTTTTACATATCCATCAGTAGAACACCACCAATAGGTATAGACAGTTTCGTTGTCATAGATGTACAGTATTTGGATCCATCTTGTGAGAAAGCTCTTGGTTAGTTGGTTGGTTAGTTGAAGCCACTGCTTCCCTTCCTACAATTCATTTTAGGCAAGATTGTGTTTTTTAAAAAATAAAAAAAATAAAATTCTACACAGCGAAGAGATTACACAGTGTCATCATCTTAGTGAACCTTGCATAGCTCAGGAATGAAGTTTTCCTCTACGGGACTGTCACGGCACTCATTAAAAAAACAATACATATTCATTGTATTGTGTGTGAAGAAATAAAAGCAAAACTGTGAGGCTGCATTTGGAAAGCTGCCTGCAGGCTCCAAAAACTCTCTGAGGCATCTAAGAAAGTGAAAGCCGCCCCCCCTTCATTCCTATTACTACAGATAATGCAATAAAAAAAACCCAGCCGTTAAATGGTCTTAAACATAACATTCATTTCCCAAATGGTTTCAAAATCCGTAAAAAAACAAGAAGATAAATACAATAACACGAGCAATGTTATTCTTATTTTAGATGACTGTCATCAGTGTGTTCCCCCCCCCCCATAGTAACATATTCTAGCCAGCCCAAAGTACTCATAATAGTGTGAAAATGAATGGATGAAAAAGAAGAAGTGCAGTCCCTGAGATCCATTGATAACAGCAGGAACAAGCACAATGAGTGACTGAACAAACTTTTTTGCCTGAACAGAATGGAGTTGGGTTTGAACTTAGCCTGAGGACTTAACAGCAACTCTTTGCCTGTTGGGGACTATTGTTTTCAATCTAGTACCCTCCAGATGTCCTTGGACTACAAAAAAACTATAAAAAAACCTGTTGCCAGACACAAACAACACATGAGTGTAACAACAACTTAAAGGCAACAGGTTGGGGGAAACTGGCGTAGCACTTACACAATGAAGGGGGAAATGATATGGTCAAGAAAAGAAGAAGAAAATACACCATATTATATATACCCCCTTCTAAAAATCATAAGACTTAGGGGAGGACAGGATGCTGGATACACCCCCCGCCAAAAAGTTCTGGGCACAATGCAGTGAAAAGTGACCGTGATCAAAGACCAGGGAGCTTTCAAAGCAATCTGATGTGGCAGGAAGGGTTAATGTTGGTAGGTATGGAAAGCAACTTGAAAGTCTTTCTGCACATAAGCTAAGCTCTTATGCATGCCTAGAATAGCTCTTTGAAGTATGGGCATAGACCACAGATATATAGTTCAATGGATTTCACACCAGACAGTACAAATTAAGGATGAATTTTGTACATTAATGGAATTTTGCAAAATTAAATATTGTGTGTGTGTGTGTTTTCCTTTTTAAGTGGGAGAACAACACAGGATTCTTTTGTTTACCTGGCCATGCTTGCCTTCTTAAAAACCTTGAGAGTATGGTGCTGCAGGACAACAGATGCAAACACGAGGAATCCCAAGTCCACTGTTGCATTGGAAGCTACAAGGACCGGTAACTTACTCAAGTATCACTGATCAAACACACATTCTTCCTCACAGGATCAGAGACCAGGGCTTATGGAGCACAACAAAAGAAAATCAGCCAATCAGAACTGCAGCAAAGCTACAGGTTCATAAGAAGGGTACTTCTCCCTGCAGTAAGGCTACTCCTCAATCCATGAAATTTGGACCGGATATCCATTGTGTTCCCTTTGAATTTGGAGTTGCAGTCCTACCCCACAGATACTAAATGTAATATGCGCTTGTTATGAACAGATTGCTATTTAAGCACTCAGTATATTTCTGCAGTCAATCCGAACAGTGGGGAGGCATGGCGCTCAAAGATTATCCTGTAAGATATAGGCAAACTCCTCTGTTGCAGTGATGAAACATAACCAATCAGCAGTGTTGAGAAGCTAAAGCTCTGGTTGACCTTTTCTGTTATGAGATTGTATTGATTTGGCTGGATTGCTTTCCCAGATATGTGTGGTCTTTTTCTTGGTCGCACGAAGCACCTTGTGAAAAAGTGGAAGGCCAGGAAGGGCTTGGGTGAACATTTGTTTCTGAGTTATATGCATTCAAGCTGCATTCTGGCTCAATTAAAATCAACAGGACATAGCTGGCACCCTTAGCCCTGAATTCATTGGTTTAACCTAAATCTTGCAATTCCATACACTAGCGATGCTTTGTTCTGCATCTTCTTCTTTTTTTAAAAAAAAAAAAATACCTCTTGAAACAATGCCTTTTCAGTTCCTAGTTTACTTTAAACTTTGGGAGATAATAGGTAAGGAAATTAATAAATAGGGAGGGTGACAAATCTTCAATCAAGGTCACTGCTTGCTTAAACTGTATTATGCTGCTGATATCTCAAATGCTGCTTGCACTTGTCACTAGATCTTATGACACACTTGAATATAAACTGGTCTTGACAGCAGAAGAGAGCCCCAGCTAAAATCAACAAGGACAATGGTGACTAGAATAACAATCAACTTCACACCATCAAGATTTCATTTATTAAAGTCAGGAAACCAAGTGCAACTTTCTGTTAGGTATATAGCCTGCAATTTTCATTCTGTTCATATAAAACTCTTACGATATCCGCCCCCGCCATCAACTCACATATTCAGAATACACCACATAACTCCTGTAATAAGCAGCCGGCTCCAAATTTCAGAATGATTTGTAAGGTTTGACTGTTGCTGAAGTGCATAGAGGCTGAGGTATTTTGCAGAGAAACAAATTCAATCTTAAGTTTACTCTTGAATAAGGTGTGTTGAATGAAAATAGGAGCTGGAATGAAAATAAGATAACCACACAATTTGGCCAGGAAAGGAGAATGAAAAGGAAAATGCTCCCCGCCTTTCCTCAAAGTAAACACATTACACATTTCCAATTTTTCCTCTTGAAAATTATTTTAAATGCACACATCAATGCTATTTTATAGCATAGTTTATTTCATTTCATTCTTTGTTGCCTTTGCCAAATTTTGCAAAAAGAAATCCTGTAACTCTGTGAGACAGTCTGCAAATTATCTGTTCACCTGTTGAACCACAGTTCTCAATCAAATCCTCTGCAAAAGTCAAGTTGCATAGGCTTGAACCAAAAGTAATCGGGATAATGAATTTGAGTAGAGTGTGGTGAGGTGGGGGACACACGGAACCTTAGTTAAGAATGATTACACCACGGAAAGTGAGAACTCACATGCATATGAATCATCAGATAGCTGCAGCATCAAAGCCATATACATGGGCAGCAGCGGTAAGCATGCAAGTTCCTCCATCACCATTGGGGATTTGAACCCTGGTCTCCTAGGCCAACCTAGCAGATCAAAAGCATGTCAAAGTGCAAGTAGATAAATAGGTACTGCTCCGGTGGGAAGGTAAACAGCGTTTCCATTGCACTGCTCTGGTTCGCCAGAAGCGGCTTTGTCATGCTGGCCACATGACCTGGAAGCTGTCTGTGGACAAACGCCGCCTCCCTCAGCCAGTAAAGTGAGATGAGCGCCACAACCCCAGAGTTGTCTGCGACTGGACCTAATGGTCAGGGGTCCCTTTACCTTTACCTCCTAGGTCTTAGCCCAACTCTCTGACCGCTCTATATCAGAATTTCCTACATATTTAAGGCTTAAGTCTGCAACTTTGAGATCGGAATACCTGCGTCCTCAGCAGCACCAGTACAAATGTTGCATAAGTATTTGTCACAAAATACACACCCGTTTACTTAATTAAATTGCCTTGGTACACTGATCATATTCATCAGTATGCATTGCATGGCGATACCACTGGCCTTCAGTTCATATCACTGAGATAGTTGGCAACGTCTCTTTATAAGTAATAGCAGCCGTGTATCATTCACATATGAGAGACCTAGGCTTGCAGCAACCTTTATTTCACTCCTGATAATAAACTCCTTGGCAAACACTGTAACAGCCATTCTTCCACATTCTAGAGTTCTTGAAAGGGGAATTGATGAATATTGATAAGCCTTTCTCCGTTGCAGGTAAATCTCTCAGCGGTAAGGGGAATTCTCAGTGCTGACAAGCTGCTGGGTGCATGACATTGTGAGATTTTTTTAAAAATTAAATATGATATTGTCAGGGTTTCAGGGAGAGAAGGGCAGATGGGGGAGGAGACAGAGAGCGAGGGGGAAGAATCCCAGAGAGACGAGGAGGAGGATGACAATGACCAAAGGTCGTCCGTGAGTCTGTCCAGTGAGTCAGAGGACTCCCAAAAGGGAGCCCCCCCTGGTCAGACCAAGGGGACCCCAAGGGGGAAGCAATCAGGAGCAGGGGAGCGAGAGGAGAGCCCCCAGTGAGAGTGGGAGATCGGAGCCGGTTTCTCCGCCGGAACGGAGTAAAGGGGGTGGAGTTACCAGTGTGTCAGAGGGAGCAGAGCAAGAAGGAGACAGGGGGAGGAGATCGGAGCAGGACGCTCTGCCGGAAGGGGCAGAGAGTAGCACCGGGAGCAGTGTAGCGGTCGAGAGAAAGGTCAGGAGCAACGTACGCGCACCAAGTTCAAATGTGGAGGCGCGCGGAAGTGAGGAGAGCCCTGGGGAGGAGCCCGGCCCCAAAGCAAGAAGGAGGGGGGCAGAGGCGTCAGAGGATTCAGCCTCGGGCGAGTCCCGGCGGGGGGGAACCCAGGGGGGCAGAAAGACCCTGCGGAAAAGGAAGGAGAGGAAGAGGTGGTCCAGCACAAGCCTCTTAAACTGGTGTAGGGGCGGTACGGATTCAGAGGGGACTTCAGCGATCTAATGTTACAGACGTGGAGCCACGGAGATGGAATGTAAAAGGAGCAATGATCTTCAATAAAGACTTTTGTAAATAAACTGGATTGGACTTGGGTCTCTTGTGAGCTGGGACCAACGGGTGGCTCTGACAGTAAGTCCCCTCCCCTGAAAGCAAATTTTTTTTTTTTTTTGCAAAGCTCACCAACGGTAGCAGCCATGAGTACGGAGGAACAGCTGTTAACGCTGAGGAATCAGGTTACCGAACTCACAGCTGCAGTCATTGCATCTCAGAAGAAGAATGACGAACTGGAGAAGGCTTGCCAGGACCTGCGAACAAGGTGGGAGCATGCAAGCGGGGCAGGGGTCCCGGGATCCAGATCGGAGGGAGTTGGACTTGGACGGCGGGGGGGCACCCTAGTTACCCACTTCGATGGCAACCTGCAAAACTACCCTAACTTCAGGGCAGATGTCGTGTATGCACTGCATTTGCTTCGCAATGATTTTAAAGATGAGGAGGAGAGAGTGGGGTTTATAATTTCGCATTTGCATGGAGAGGCTAGAGCTTGGTTGCGCAATTTGTGGCGCGAAGATGGCCCTGCCCGCCGCAATTCTGATGAATTTATTAAAGCGATGGATGCTTGTTTCCAGTCATCTGTGGATGTGGATATTGCTCGTAGACAGATGCACGGACTGCGGCAAGGCAAAGCCACTGTACGTCAATATCATTCCAGATTCTTCGCATTATTAACTGCGTTGGGCTGGGAGAAGGACAGTAAACCAGTAAGAGATCTGTTCTGGGAAGGTCTTAGCCCCCCCATCAAGGATGAGATTGCCAGGGGAGATAGACCCCAGACCCTAGAAGACGTGGTGCAGAGGGCTCTTGCGATCGGAATACGACATGAGGGACGCCCTTGGCACGATGGGGAGGGACCCCAGGCGCGTGCACCAGCGAGAACACCCCCTTTTGTCCCCAGGGACTTCAGCCAGACGCACCCCTCGCCCTTGGGGAGGCAGGGAGAAGAGCCGATGGAAATTGGTGGTGCTAGGGCTCAGACACCATCCACAGCCCCTGTTTCCGGTGCAGTGAAGGCGAAGCCTCCTAGAGGGGCCAGGAAATGTTACATCTGTGACAGTGCACAGCATATGGCGAAAGAGTGCCCCCAGAGGCTCCAAAAACACACTGCAGCTCTAGCAACAGTGGCAGCGGAAGTGGTGCAAAGAGAGCAGCCTCAGGGAAACGACAATGCCTGGCTGGAAGCGGAGCTACTGGGGCTCAGCCAGGCGAATCTGTAGAGCAGTCCCCAGCACCCTTGCAACGCACAGACCCTTTACCACCCAAGCCAGCAGTGCAACTCACTGCAACCCTTCAGCTGCCGAATGGACACTCCCTGGAAGTTCCCATCACGATTGATTCAGGGAGCAATGCGGATTTTGTGGGAATGCAATTTGTCAAGCAGCATCGCATAGCGCTCCTGCCTGCAACGACGCCTCTGAACGTAGTCACGGTGGACGGCAGGAAATTGCTGGGAGGGCAAGTTGTGCAGCAGACGCCTCCCATGGTGATGCAGATTGGAAATCATCGAGAAGTAATTAGCTTCAATGTCACCCACCTGTCAGACACGCCCATCGTATTGGGCATGAGTTGGCTGGAGAGGCATAGTCCCGCTGTAGCGTGGTACCAGTGGCAAATCACCTTCTGCTCATCGTACTGTGCTCAGCATTGCATCCAGACCAATCAGGAGGAGGGGGCCGAGCAGCAGCTGCAACTTGGCATGGTGCAGGCAGTGCCTCGCAAGTACGAAGGATTCTTGGAGGTTTTCTGCGAGAAAGAAGCTGACAAGTTGCCGCCTCACAGGCCTTACGATTGTGCGATCGACCTGGTGCCGGGGGCGCAACTGCCAACTGCAAAGCTGTATTCCATGTCTGAGGACGAGATGCAAGAGCTCAGAGAGTTCATAGAGCATAATCTGAAGCGCGGTTTCATCCGGGAATCCAAAGCAGTGGGAGGCAGTCCTGTTTTCTTTGTGAAGAAGAAAGACACGCCCCAAAAAAGACTCATTGTGGACTATAGATTCATAAACAGACTGACTAAGCCCAAGGCCTTTCCCATGCCCAAGATTGACGACCTCCTAGCGACCGTTAGGAAGGGTAAGATCTTCACTAAGTTGGATTTGCGTGGAGCGTACAACCTCATCCGCATCCGGAAGGGCGATGAGTGGAAGACTGCCATGTTCACGCCTCTGGGCACGTATGAATACAGAGTTATGCCGTTTGGTCTCCAAAATGGCAGCCACGTTTTCCAAGCCTTTATGCATCACGTGCTGGCGGGACTCCTCTACAAGAAGTGTGTGTGTTTTCTCGACGACATCCTGATCTTCTCGGAATCGCCGGAAGCTCACGAGAAGGACGTAAAGGAGGTCCTGCAGAGGTTGCGGGAGCACAGGCTTTACGCCAAGTTGGAGAAGTGCCAGTTTGATGTAACGGAGGTGGATTTCCTCGGCTACAAGCTGTCCGACGAGGGGCTGGCCATGGACAGCGTCAAGGTCCGAGCGGTGTTGGACTGGAAGAGCCCACGCAATCGGAAGGAAGTCCAGAGATTCATCGGATTTGCCAATTTTTATCGCAAATTCATCAGAGGTTTTGCAAAGGAGACGGCAGCAATCACGGACACCCTCAGTTCCAAGAAGAAGAAGTTCGCTTGGACGGAACAGGCAGAGCGCTCTTTTCGGAAGCTTAAAAGCCTCTTCGCCTCCGAGGAGCAGCTACTGCACGTGAATCCCGGCAGGCCCATGCGGGTAGAAACCGACGCGTCAGACAGAGCGGTTGGAGCCGTCCTTCTGCAGGAGGATCCGCAAGGGAATTGGAGACCTGGCGCCTTCTACTCCCGGAAGCTCAGCAAGACGGAGCAGAACTACACCATATGGGACAGGGAGCTGTTGGCCATTCACGCAGCTTTCAAAGCGTGGCGACACTTCCTCATAGGAGCCAAGCACACAGTGCAGGTGCGCACGGATCACAAGAACTTAGAGTATTGGCGAACAGCGAAGCTGCAGAGCCAAAGACACATGCGCTGGGCAGAATTCTTCGCGGATTTCGACTTCAGAATAGAATACATCCCGGGGGATTCCAATGTTATAGCCGATGCGCTCTCCAGGAAACCACAATATCTTGAGGAGACGGCACCAGTAGCAGCGAAGCACATTTTCGCACCGCAGGCGTGGGCGTGCGCTGCCATCGCAGTCGACCTGGACGCGGTGCGACGCGCGTTGCAAGTGGATCAATTTGCACAATCCAAGATGGAGGAGCTGCGCAGGGGGTCGCAGAGAGACAATGAGTTCCAGTTGCGAGACGGGCTCTTGACTCGCAAGGGTGCCCTCTACGTGCCAAGCGACGAGCTTCGCGCAAAGGTTCTGCAGCAGTTGCACGACGCCCCCAGTGCGGGCCACTTCGGCAAGGAGAAGACAATAGAATTAGTGGCCAGGGACTTTTGGTGGCCCCAGATGCGGGGTGAGGTGGCGGATTACGTCGCCAGGTGTGACACCTGTCAGAGGTCCAAACCAGTACACCAGAAGCCAGCGGGATTGCTGGAACCACTGGAGACGCCGCAGCAGCCGTGGGAGAGGGTAGCCCTGGATTTTGTTACTGATCTGCCCAGCTCCAGGGGCAAGACGGCGGTACTGGTGGTTGTGGACTTGTTCACCAAGATGGCGCACTTCATTCCTTGTGCCAAGGTGGCGACGGCAGAACAGACCGCCAAACTCTTCATCGACCACGTGTTCAGAGTGCATGGGCTACCGCAGTCCGTCCTGTCCGACAGGGGGCGCCAATTTGTTTCCAACTTCTGGCAGAAGCTTCTAGGTATCCTGCACGTCAAGATCGACCTAGCGTCGGCGAGACATCCACAGACCAACGGCCAAGCAGAGAGGGTCAACGCGATCATGCAGCAGTACCTGAGATGTTACGCCAATCAGCGACCCGCAGCGTGGGTGGACTACCTGCCGATGGCTGAGTTTGCCTACAACAACACAAAGCACGCATCGACAGGGGTGACGCCGTTCTTCGCGAACAATGGCCGTCATCCCAGAACCTTTCCGAGGCTTATAGCACCAGGAGAGGGGGTGCCACAAGAGGCCGACCAGTTCGCAGCAGAGTTGCAGGAAGTGCACGAGGAACTGCGGAGACATTTGGAGCTAGCCAAACAAGCTTATAAGGTGCAGGCGGACAAACACAGAAGAGCGGGAGAAGACATCCAGGTGGGGGACTGGGTATGGTTAGCGGCCCAAGCGATGCCAGCCAAATCGTTAGCCAAAAAGAAGCTAGGACACAGGCAGCTGGGGCCATACCAAGTTGAGGCTAGGATCAATCCTGTAGCATTTCGCCTGGCTCTCCCAGAAGGCTCCAGAGTGCACCCGGTCTTTCATAGGTCGGTGCTCACTCCCTACAAGGCCCCACACAGGTTTCAGGAGTCAGAAACAGTACCAGACCCACGCAGAGAGTCGCCCAAGAGGGGGGGGGGTCACCTAGGACCGAACCGCTCAACGAGGTCACAGAGATCCTGGACTCGAGATGGGGGGCAGAGGGAGTAGAATACTTTCTCGCCAGAGAAGGTGCCCCAGCCAGTGCCAATAGTTGGGTGCCAGACTACGCCTTAGACGAACCTATTCTAAAAGACGAGTTCCATGCCCTTTTCCCACATAGACCCATGCCAGCCGAGTACTTAGATGACTGGCTCTTTACGCCCACAGTTTCAGACAGCACTTTCAGGGGTTTTTCTTCCGCCGAGGAAGGCACACCAGAATCAAGCCCGCCCAGGGGATCGTGCTCGGGGGTGGACACAGAAACCCCTTATTGGTGGGAGGAGCAACCAGAGGAGGAATGGCGTAAGAGGTGGATGATGGGGCCTTGGCGGGCAGCACCAGAGGAAGTAGCAATGGAAGAAAAGACTGAGACTGCGCTGGCTGAAGAACCCGAGTTCGAACACACATACACAGAACTGCCAGCAGAGAACATGGACGTAGACGACCTGTATCCTGAATCTAACCCCGAAGAGCCGCAGCTCCCACGACCTGCACCTGACAGGCGGGAGGGGGGAAGGGGGGGCTTCGAGGGGGGGATGGATGTCAGGGTTTCAGGGAGAGAAGGGCAGATGGGGGAGGAGACAGAGAGCGAGGGGGAAGAATCCCAGAGAGACGAGGAGGAGGATGACAATGACCAAAGGTCGTCCGTGAGTCTGTCCAGTGAGTCAGAGGACTCCCAAAAGGGAGCCCCCCTGGTCAGACCAAGGGGACCCCAGGGGGGAAGCAATCAGGAGCAGGGGAGCGAGAGGAGAGCCCCCAGTGAGAGTGGGAGATCGGAGCCGGTTTCTCCGCCGGAACGGAGTAAAGGGGGTGGAGTTACCAGTGTGTCAGAGGGAGCAGAGCAAGAAGGAGACAGGGGGAGGAGATCGGAGCAGGACGCTCTGCCGGAAGGGGCAGAGAGTAGCACCGGGAGCAGTGTAGCGGTCGAGAGAAAGGTCAGGAGCAACGTACGCGCGCCAAGTTCAAATGTGGAGGCGCGCGGAAGTGAGGAGAGCCCTGGGGAGGAGCCCGGCCCCAAAGCAAGAAGGAGGGGGGCAGAGGCGTCAGAGGATTCAGCCTCGGGCGAGTCCCGGCGGGGGGGAACCCAGGGGGGCAGAAAGACCCTGCGGAAAAGGAAGGAGAGGAAGAGGTGGTCCAGCACAAGCCTCTTAAACTGGTGTAGGGGCGGTACGGATTCAGAGGGGACTTCAGCGATCTAATGTTACAGACGTGGAGCCACGGAGATGGAATGTAAAAGGAGCAATGATCTTCAATAAAGACTTTTGTAAATAAACTGGATTGGACTTGGGTCTCTTGTGAGCTGGGACCAACGGGTGGCTCTGACAGATATCAACACCGCTTTGGGGGCATAAATAGGCTTGTCTCAAAGAAGTTCATTTTAGAATGATTCAATTGGGTCCACATTGCTACCCTCCTATCATCTTCTTAATGGTTTTAATTGGAAGAACAATGGAGCAGAGAACCCTGTATAGGAAAGTTTTTTTAAAAAAAATATGTTTAATGTTTTATTATGTTTTTATGTATGCTGGAAGCCGCCCAGAGTGACTGGGCAACACAGTCAGATGGGCTAAGTAATAATGATGATGATGATAATGCTGGAATAGCGTGTCTCTATTTTCATTGGATAAATGTTGGAGGGTATCTATCTATCTATCTATCTATCTATCTATCTATCTATCTATCTATCTATCATCTATCTATCTATCTATCTATCATCTATCTATCTATCTATCTATCTATCTATCTATCATCTATCTAGCTATCTATCTATCATCATCTATATCTGTCTATCTATATCATCTATCTATCTATCTATCTATCTATCTATCTATCTATCTATCTATCTATCATCTATCTATCTATCTATCTATATCTATCTATCTATCATCTATCTATCTATCATCATCTATATCTGACTAGCTATTTATCTATCTATCTATCTATCATCTATCTATCTATCTATCTATCTATCTATCATCTATCTATCATCTATCATCTATCTATCATCTATCTATCATCTCTCTATCTATCATCTCTCTATCTATCTCTATCTCTATCTATCTATCTATCTATCTATCTATCTATCTATCTATCATCTATCTATCTATCTATCTATCTATCTATCTATCATCTATCTATCTATCTATCTATCTATCTATCATCTATCTATCTATCTATCATCTATCTCTATAATCTATCTATCTATCTATCTATCTATCTATCTATCTATCATCTATCTATCATCTATCTATCATCTATCTATATTTATCTCTATCTATCATCTATCTATCTATCATCTATCATCTATCATCTATCTATCTATATCTATCTATCTATCTATCTATCTATCATCTATCTATCATCTATCTATATCTATCATCTATCTATCATCTACTTTGAGATCAACTTTAATTGTCACTTTCCTCAATGAATCCTCAAAATTGTAGTTTGATTATATTTTATGTGAAATCTCTGTGCCTTGTAGAATCTCAGAATTGAAAGGAATGAGCATCAATCCAGTTTTAAGTCTTTATTGCAGATACGCTGCTGCCCCAATAAATATGGAAGAGGTCCTCCTGTCCAAACCATTCATGAGCATTCAGAACAGAAAACAACCATGGAATTAACTTCCTTAAATGTCCTCCTCCCAGAGAGCACGCGTCGTGGTGCGATCATCAAGACTGACCTCACTGCTGTTGTGGGTGGGAGTGATTGGATAGCCACAACAACCCGATTGGTGGTCCCTCGGTTGCTGGGATCGATGGGATCATTTCATGCATTAACCAAAGGACCCATATATACCGCTGCACGTTGCATTGAGCTTCCTCTTTTTTGCTTCGTGCACTGGATCACCCGCCCACTCTCCCTATATTTAGGGTTCATCATGACCTTGCTATTCCGTTGTGGGTCGTCTGTTCTTGGGACAGGGGCCCAGTAGGAATTTTTCCATTTGGCTGATTGGCTGGTGCCACTAGGGTTTCACCTGCCGCGTAGCAAATCATCACAACTTTGTAAGGTTTGGTGGTTAGGCATTGGTTCAATGGCGGTGGAGGGGATGTGGATAGGCTGCTAGGGTTTTCCATTAAAGGAATTCAGGGGCTCACCTTGCTTTTGTCCAATTCCCTTCCAGGGTTAAGGCCACACCAGAGCCCCTGGGAGCATTTGGGGTGAGCTTGAGTCTGATCCTGGACTATTGCTGCCCCATGATGTTTATCTGTACTGATGATATGAGCTTGAGTCTGAACCTGGTCCAATGCCCCCCTAGGATGTTTTCCCTTACTGACGTCTGCCAGAGTCCAAGGCGTCAGTGCTGCCCTGCTGAGGTCAGGTGCAGCTAGTCAGGAACCAATGCCTAAGCAAACCACTCACAATCTGTAATCAATAAAGCTGCTGCCAAAATTATGCCAATAACAAACTAAATTCTGTGTCAATTGGGGGAGGTCTTGGGATCTTAACAGGCAAACTACTCTGCACAAGAAGGTGTATGCCTGCATGCCTCATTGCGCCTATGGCTGCAACACATCATTGCAACAGTATGTCCATTTTTTACATGCCCCTGATTTTTTGCTTTTCTCTTGGAGGCATACACAAGCACTGCTTGGTATAAGAAGAAGTAAAATGTGAATTTGCATAGTCTGCAGCTACTGATATCACCGCTGATCAATAAAATTATATGGGAGGAAGTGTTTTGCAGCTAGCTACACGACAATGGCACCCACCATGACTGTTTGTTTACAGTATGTTTACAGTAGCGTGTATGTGATTCAGTTGTTTCTGCTTCCAGAAAACACATAAGAATTGTAGCTCGTAGAAGAGAGACCTCCAGCTTGACATTTCAAGCAAGGTCATAAAAGTAGTAAACTAAAACATTCATATATTCAGTTGTTCAAATAAAAAATTGAGATGTATGTGGTATTAGTTTCAAATTCTTTGTCTTTGACAGAGATGCATCCTCTTAGCTGTAGAACAGATTCACCTGTCAAATGCAGAAAGCAAGGGATTCATTATTCACCAAAATGTTTCCTTCACAATTCTGTATAAGCAAAGCAACAATTTAGTCAGACAATTTCATATTTCCTTGCTTTTCCCAGTTTTGTCTTTAAGATTTGCTTCATCTGCTGCAGCTCAAACAGTACTTGCGCAATGTCGTAGCCTGGCAACCAGGGCTGGTTCTGACTATTAGAGGAAACTGTGTAGGTCTCAGAGACTTTAGTAGGATGTAGGATGAGAGGGTTCCTACCTCAGCGATGTTGAGAATCATGAAATAAGCAAGGACTGCAGTGATCTATCAATCTATTTTTGTGACTTAAAATTCTTGTTTTAAAAGAAAGCTGAAAATGCAAGCAACAAACAATTGAACAACGTGCAGTTTGTTGTCCATTAAAGCAGAGTTTTCATGGCACACAAAGCTCCCCTATGTGAAATATCTTTTTCATTTAATACAATGGTGGAAGCCAATCTATTTGCATGTTATTTTGTACATGCGGGGTGGGTCTCCCTAGATGAATTCTCTCTGCTTGCATTTGCAGGCAGAGGGTTGGAGGCTCATTTGAAGGCCAAGACCTCTGATTTTGTGCAATTGTATTGACAAATAGGTGTGTAGGTTTTGCCATCTGTACAATATCAAGAACCAGTCTGGTTAGAGTGCCAGACTAGGACAGGGAAGACAAGGGTTCAAGGGTGACTTTGGGCCAGTCATTCTCTTTCAGCTTGAGTTGCAGCAAGGATACAATGGTGGTGGTGCCAGGGTGTGTGTGTGTGTGTGGAGAACCATGGATGCCACTTTGTGGTACCTGGAGGAAAGATGGGATAAAAAACGTAATAACAAATGATTCATAGCGTTGGGCTGCCATCACAAGCAAACTAACATTGCATATAAACACAAGACCATTAGAGTGGCTCAGAAGCATGACGCTGCCTACCTTCTGTAGAAGCAGCAAACAAACATATTGTTTTTTTGAGAGGCAGAAATAACAGGGGCAGAAATGGTTTTCCAGACTGGGTACAGCTACAGTGTTAGCTTTTTGACAGGTGGGTTGCAGTTGCTTACTGAGGCGGTGGGAGAGGTGAGGAGGCAGGGTGATTGGTGCAGTGCAAACGCAACAGCGGAGCCAATCCAGCATTCCTGCCATTGTGTTTGCACCGTCCCAACCTCCTGGCGGTCTTGCCGTTTTCGCTCCTGGTAAGCAGTAGTGAACCAGAGGTTAGTGAAAGGGTAACCATCTCTGAAGACAAGCTGCACACACAGGCTTTTCAGCTATGATATGGCCAGTCCATGTCTTCAGTACTTTTTTGGCTTGAAAGTAGCAGTTTTGGAAAGGGGTCCCCCCCCCACAAACCAGTCTCCTTTATTTGCTGGTGGTTTTGTGGTCCTGGCAGCAGCACCAATCATACTCCTTGGGCATAGTCTTGGAAAAAAATCTGAGTAGGGGCAATGCAGTTGTGCTGCAGCATGTTGGTATTGAAGCTGAAGAATGATTACCAACATTGGAAAGTTCACACCATGTCTTGCCCCCATTTATAGCCGCTCTCCCACAAGAACCATCACAGCCTGTGAACAAGACAATGATGTGGTAGTTGGTGGGTGGGAAGCATGATGTACAACCTTCTGTGCCTGATAGGCTTCAGCAGGTGGCTTTAGAATGGGACAACAACTGATCATGGTCCCAGGGGCGCCGACTTATAAAAAATATTGGGGGGGCGGGGGCCCATACCGACTTATAAAAAATATTGGGGGGGGCCCAAGACCTCCAAACAGCTGCTGCTGGGGGAACGAAAGGGGCGAGCCCCGGGCTGCCCCAACCTTAAGTGAACCTGTGAGGGCCCGCCCTTTGCGGCAGCCGATTGGCTGCCGCCGTGGGCGGTGACTATTAATGAGCTAGGGGGAATCCCCGCTTCTCGCGGGGCTGACGCCAGCCCTGCGAGATTGTTGATGGGTCGAGAGCCCGCAACCCCACCCCCTCTCTCGATCGGGAGTGGCTTTGTTTCAACTCATTACTGAATGTATTTTAAAACGTAACTATCGTCAAACAAGGAAAATAAAAAATACCAACATAATTTTGTGATTTTACAAAGCATAATATAACTAATAATTTTCTTAAATTATTGGGGGGGCAGAGCCCCCCCAAACGAATTTTTGAGGGGTCTCGGGCCCCCTCAGGCCCCATGGAGTCGGCGCCTATGCATGGTCCTCTTTTAATAGCTGTTGTTGGTGAGGCTATGTTGATATGAATCAATGTGAGACATCAGAGCTAGCTACATCTCTCTACAGCAGAGGTGGCAAACCTCTGGCCTTGCTGGTGCTCTTATACTGCAATTCCCATAAGCCCCGGCAAGCATACCCACTGACAGGAATGATGGGAGTTGGAGTCCAGCAACCTCTGTAGTTGCCACTGGTTCCTCATGCCTGCTCTGCAGAGGTCAGTGTCTCATTTTTACGATCTGCCCCCCCCCCAGCACACATTAAATATTGCTTGGTTTTGATGCCAATAACTAATAATCAAAGTGAACTGTGGTACTAGGCATCTAGCTGTTTAAATATTGCTGATAAGCCGTGCGACATAAAATGAAACATAAATGAAATAGAGAAGATTTATCATGCTGCATGGTTTCATGCCTTTCATTTTAATCACCAGAGAGATTTTTAGACATAAAAGTAAGCATTTAATACTTTCCTTTTATTTTTATTTTATCTTTGTATGATATTAGAAAATCATAACCCTTTAAGAATTTGTACAAATGATACAAAATCCCACACACTCATAAAACCGTGGTCAGATTAATAATGAACCCCCATCCTAACAAGCCAGCGCCATTTGTCAAACTTACTGTTTCTTGATGTTTAACATTTCAAAGCAGTCCCTGCTATTAATACACAGCATTTATATTTTATAAACCAGCGCTTAAAGGTCTGAGTAGGTGTACTCCCAATACCTCCCACAGCAAATATAATTTTCAGATTTATGTGTTGCTTGTTTACTCTGCTTAAAGAAAATGGCCCTTGTCAGCACAGCTATATAACCCCTCGGTCTGATTGAGAGAGCGGGAGGGAACTAGCTTTTGCAGTTCTTATTGAATTCACAGGGAGCTGATGTGGACAGCCAGCACAGCCGTAGTACTAGTAAGAGTTACAATTTTTTAAGAGTGAATTTATTTCCTTTATTTCCTTGGGTGAGTTCAGGAACCAGTCATATTCTCAATCAAGTTTGCACAGTCTCATTTCAAGACAGGCACTCTGTGATTTTTAATTGATAACAAGCTTTGCTGATTGCCAGAAGACTGACTATAGGGATGTTGAGATGAATTCTCTCATCCATAGGACTTCAAGTGTTGTCTCAGCATCCTAAGATCCCTTCAGAAATGGAGAGAGAGAGTATAGGAAGCCAAATTAGCTATTGTGGGAGATGGGGTATGTTGTGCAACAAATGACAGTGAAGGCATGATTTAGCTATTAGTTTCCGTAAAGATCTGGTAAATTGACATGCCAAGGCCTCAATAATGACATGTTATCTTGGGGTTTTTTATTTTACTACTATGTTTACCAGGAAGTTGCAGGTCAACAGTACCCACACATCTTCCCCACTTGTGTACCTTAGGCTTCCTTCTCAGGAACCATTCATAGCTTTATTTCTGAGATCGTGAAATCACATGTGGGGTATTTGCTTGTCTTCAGACTTACCACATCAGACCAGGCAGTGCCAGATTAAATTCTGTGGAGCCGCCTAGGCAGTTGAAATCTTGGGGGGCTCACAACCAACTAAGAAAGCTTTATTATAATCTTCTTGCAAGATCAAATCAATATTATTTTGATCCATTTTGTGGGGCCTACCTTGCCTATTTGGTAATCTGGCACTGAGAGCTGGCAGAGTCCAACGAGGGGGAGAGCAAAACTATGGGACAGGGAAGAGGAAATTCACTCATCCCTTGAAAACACAGTTGTCTGTGTTTCCCTCGTGTCGCAGTGAGAAGTATTCTGGGATGCCCTTGACTTCAGTTTGCCTAGAATAGATTTTTTCCTCCCTCTCTCTCACTTGAAGCAGCAATGATTTCCAGCCTTTCTTCAAAGGATTATTCTGTACTAATAAGCAAGGTTTATAGAATGTCCCTAATGAAAGCATTTATTAAACAGTAAATAACCCACCTGGAATCACTTACAGACTTATTAACTGTGAATGATGTTTCCCTGAGATAATAAAGATAATAGAAATTTCCCTCTGGGGTCCTTATTCAGTCCTCCATTCCAATGATAAAGAGAGGGCAGTTGGCTACCTCAGACCAATGTAATTTTAGTTGACTCCTAGGAATTAATTATGAGGCAACAGCAGTCATTTCCCTCAGAGCAATAACAGACAAAGCAAAAGCAGCAAAGATGCCTAAAACAACCCTGAGCAATGGACAGGCAGTTATATATAAGGCATCCCTGTGCTCCATGTTTAGGGGAGGGTGTGCAAATATCTCTGTCTACACATATTCAGAAAGGGGTGGTTCATTCCCCCCTTTTTCTGTCTGGTGACATGATTTCCATTGGTTGGGTTGGATTAGTCAAAGAGAAGCTGAAACCACAACCCTGGCTATGGATGGGAGAACCCCACCAAAGTTAGTAGAACCTGCATTCACAAAAACCTTCTGTGAGCATTGGGATTAAACTAGATATGATGGTGAAGGACCCACTGCATTCAATGAAGGGCTACCCCCATCACATATAAAGCATGGAGTGGAGGATGTGATTCTCAGGCTCTACAAGATGGCGGGGCTGAGCATATCTTCCACTTGCAGCTTGCATTCCTGTAGTCTTCCCCCTGGCCTCTTTTCTTCTCCTAGCTGGGACCAGATCGTGGACCTGAGGAGGGACTGTGAGAATACTGGTAGACAGCAGCAGTGTGTTACTGGCAGGGTGGCATTGCTTAGCTGGCTTTTTGATGTTGTGAGCCACTGCTGGTGAAGAAAGAGAGCGCAAGGATGCTGGGAATTCTGTGCAGTGTAGGTGCAGCAGTGGAGCCAATCCAGTGTTCCTGCTGCTGTGCCCACACCGCACTGAGCCTCCCTCCTTCCTCCTCCTTCTTGATACTGTAACCAGCAGCAAGGCAGGGCATTCAGAATGTCACAAGGTGAAGTATAAAATATAAATAAGACTAAGAAAAAAGGGGTCCCTTCCAATTCCATGATTCTATGAGATATTTATCAAACCACACACACAGTGGAATGTGAATGATTTGATTTATTTCCCTCATACATTATGGCCTTTAAGCTGAAAGTCCCAAGGCAGAGAGAGAAAATGAAGTTGAAGATGAATGAGAAATTGTTAGACATTTTACATTGAGATGAACTTAATTCATGTTCCGTTCACCTGACAGTTTGGGAGAAGTATTTTCAAGAGTACTATAGATATTTTTGAACGAAACCAGTGAATTGCTTTAAACCAAACTAGTTCATTCCAAGCACTGGATGTATAGGAATGAGAATCAATGCAAATATTTGCATGAACCTGTGGAACGAGGAATTGCTGAATCCCAAAGCACTAAGGATAATAAACTCACAGACTGGGCTCAGTTGCTTGAAGTGACTTATTCTGCTTCCTCTAGTCCCTGGAGACTACTTTCATTCTCACTGGAGTTTCCACTTATTAAGAAATATATAGAGTCTAAAAAGAACTATTGTATCTGATCCTGTTCTACATTAGATTTCAAGTGGCAGATGATAAATATTGATTCCCTTACCCCACCCAATTGAGAAAGAACCAACTAGGAAAAAGCCAGTATATTACAGACTAATAGTCCCACGCTAAATTCAAGGACCTTGTCATCTATCAAAAGAACCCTAACTAGATTGTCGGATATACTTAGAGGTTATCAGTCTATAACATTTTATCTCCCCATTTCTATGACAAGTTTTTTTAAAAAAAAATATACAGACTACAAGGAAGCACAAATATTTTGTAGACAGAAGCATCATGTCATCATTATTCTCCAGGAGGAATGACTCCCCCCCCTCCCCGTTTAAAGTAGGAGGCAGAATCTACTGTTCGGCATTTTCTTCCATTTTTCTCTCTCCTGTTAACACATAATCAAAGAGGAAATTATTATGGCAGAGCTACATAACAATAGAACAAGTTCCAGTGAACTGAGTGGAATTTATGTCTAAGTAAACAGGATGAGAATCACACTCCACATCTATTAAGACATGTTAGAGAGGGAGATTTATTCTCAAAGTGAAAAGGTTATGCCACATTTCCTTCAGTGGATATAACACAGAAGCCATGTTCAGGGCATTCCAGCTGTAATAACAACAGGTGTGTGTGAACTAAATTCCTCATTTACAGATTTTTTAAATAAAACTAGACTATATGGGCTCACAAGGTCAAATTATGTATCGACATAGCACAAGAACATATATGAGAAAAGAACTAAGCTGCAACACAACTGTAGCTGCATTGCCAAACTCTGGTAGAAGTTGCAATGGAACGAAGGAGGTTTATGATTTCAAAAACAAAGAGATTACCATCTTGTTATGGGAGGGCAGCCTTGGAACTCATTTAATCCAATATAGTTTTAACATATACATCTAATATACTCTTTACATTTAGGGCTCACCCACAGTGTTGTTTGATATGGATAGAAAAGTAAGCCCAGAAGAGAGAAAGGGAGAAGTAGACGGGTGAAGAAAGGAAACCACAATGGGAGAGAAAATGTTGGGGTCTGCAGGTGGTAAGCAGTGCTGGATTAAACCCTGTGGAGACTCCTAGGCAGTCTAAATCTCGGGGGGGGGGGGGCCTCATACTGAACCAAGAAAGCTTGATTGTAATTTTCTTTGAAGATCAAATCAATATTATTTTGATCCATTGTTGAGGGGCTCCTAAAAAGCGTGGGGTCCACGGACCAGTGCCTACTCTGCCTATTTGGTAATCCAACACTGGTAGTAAGAGCTACACTACAGAAAATAGGCTACTAATGAGAAGAGTACCTGAGGCCAACTTGGTGAAGGTGGTCTCTGACAGGGATAGAAAACTTGGGACTTGGAGGACCTTAAGAAGCAAAATTTGGACACTCACTTTTAAATCATAGAATCTTAAATGAATAACTGTTCACAAACAACTCATGAGTGAAATGAAGAGATACACTTGTATCTAAATTGTGTGAAGTGAATCTTGTAAACAGATAAGATAAACCAGTAGTGGCAGAAGTGATGGCACAGATGGTCTTTCCCTGGTTCAGGCGGTTTGTACCTTCTTATAGGCCTTTTATGAAAGCACCATTTACTGAATCCAAGTTCCCTAAGGAATTGCATATGGCGTTTGGCACGTTGCCTTAGAGGCCAGTATGTTCCTACTACTTAAGAAATGTTTTCTTCCTTATAGCACAGTACTATATAAACCAATTAGCCCAATACAAGTGATTCTTAGGGGTCTAAATGAATTTTAAGGTAACAGTAGATGGGTGAGTTGATTCCATAGTGTATGCAATTCATCTCGTTTCCAACTAACTGAAGTAGTATGCCATTAACGATTTGTGGAAGAGAGAGAGAGAGAGAGAGAGAGAGAGAGAGAAAGAGAAAGGGGGGAGGGAGGGGGAGAGAGGGGTGTGTGTGTGTTCTAGGGGGTCTGTTTCTGAACAAAGCAAAATTATAGACAGCTTTGTAAAACATTCAAGGCTGTGTATATATGTATATTTAAAAGTTTGCTTACAGTGGTTTTGTCAATTCCTTTAACAAATTCAGCTACAATTTATTTATTTTTTTGGTCCTCTTTTGTCAAATCTATTGATGGCTGCTCAAATAAAAATGAAACTAACAAGATATTGTATAACAATTATTTTACGTAATTCTTCATGCCAAAACATAACTTGTTTGTGCATAACTTTTATCTTCCTTTCCCAGAATATTTTAACAAGAATTGTGTGGGTACATACCGTATGTTCTTTCTAATGCTGTTTTAGCACTGGAGGCAAGGATTTGCAGTTACTAAAAAATAATTGGTGCTATTGATGGTTTCAAAAAGTAGAAGAAGCTAACATTGGCTTGGAGTTTGGGTTTTTTGCTTTTGCTTTTAGAAACCCACCCCAACTGTAGCCTTCAAACCTGTATAAGTAGCATATTGAATCATTTGGATTTTAAGAGGTTAATTTTGAAGTAGAATTATTTGTGTTGTAGCGATTAATGGGAACAGATTCTGCTAGACCTCTGATAAGAGGACTGTTATGTTTTACAGGTCTAGAGCCCCTTTGACCTCACTGTATATATTTTTGGGCAGAAAGTAGATTGCGATAGATCACTAATCTATTTTGGTGGAGTATTTAGTTAGTATCCTCTTATTTATGGGACTCTTTCAAAGAATACTGGGGTAGGTGAACCTTGGTCCAATCCCACAAGAGGAGGGAAGGGAGAGAAAGTGGAGAGAGAGAGAGAGAGAGAGAGAGAGAGAGAGAGAGAGAGAGAGAGATTCAGAGAGATTCTAGTATTGCAAAAGTAAGGGTTGTCAGTAATAATAAATAATAATAACTGGTTGGTGAATCACAAATTGCACAGATCTAAATGAGGCAGAGTTGCAGAAGAAGTCCAGCAACTATTCATCAAGATGAAGTCTGGCCAATGTAAATGGCAGAATGTCACTGCAGACACATCATGGAAGAAGAGCCAGCAAATAAGCTCTCATTAGTACAACTGATTTGTTGTGTCCCATGATAGCATTGATTGAGTAGAAATGAGAGTTGGCACTGGGTTTGTTGCAGAGGCTAGTTCCTGTGTTTGTACAAAATAGTGCAAAATGAGGCATCATAAACCAACAAGCATTCTGTAACAGCAGAAAACTTTCCGTAGGTCAATGAAAAGAGTCTTTTGCATGAAGATGCTAAATTGAAATTTCACATTAAACAGGAACTATGAATGGGTAGTTCATTCTAAAATGCTCCATTTTAGAAACTCCCCCTCTATAGGTCTTATTGTACACTATGCATCTTGTTTTGTTAAGTCATCATTACCAGTTGGGAACTGGTTGCACCAACACTAACTGGATTTTCGACTTCTTTGTGTGGATCTTCTTTTCACTTTTGTTCTACAGAATACTTCCTCACTTTGCTTGGTCCTTTGGCCTCACTTTGTAAACACACACACAAACACACTCTGCATTTATGGGTTATATAAATCTATTAAGCAACTGTGACCTTTTCATTATATGACATTGGAAGCTCTGGCTTACAATAGGTTACACTACACTAAATATTCTTAAAGATGTCGCAAAACTGTCAGTCTGCTTGCTGAAAAAACGAGAAGCAGGGCTACCTCTTTCCAAGTTATTCTGAACATGAAACACATTTCCTAACAAACTGGGTTTTTAAAAAAATCTAGTTAAATCAACTGCTAAATTCATTAGGCATCCGTTCAAAGATATAATTATTCCTCTGTTTGCTTCCTGCATGCCTTTCTTCATTCACCTCTGTTATACATTAAGTTCCTATAAAACAAAAATAAGATTCCATTGAATATAGCTTTAAAAATATAGGGTTGTAGCCAACTTACTAATACTCAGAGTAGACCCATTGGGGACATGACTCGTAAGTCCCATAGATGGCAACTAAATGCAATGCATGTGGTCATATCTCTCCTATTTGATTTAGCATGCCAATTCTAACAGGTCGATTATTGTGTGGCGTCAAGTGAAGAAAGGACCATTTTTGCATCCTTGATAGCATGTTAGAGGAAAGTGATGGCTGGTTGATGAGCTTGCTCAGCATGACCATTTAATGGCTAAGCCTGTGGAGATTCCTTCCCACAGTTTGGAAAGTGGAAAGCTGTGTTAAGTTTCTTCTTTTTCTTTGTTGGATTCATGTTACCTGGATTCACCTGTTCTTGCTAGGGATAGGTGAATCTACTGGTCCCAATTTCTCATTTTTCTGACCTTGAATTGAGTTCTACATATGTCCACATGTGTTTGGAGGGGGGAATAAAGTTCTTGTGAAATTTCACCAGCATGTTATTGAGAATTTTCCCAAATATAATATATAGATTTTGTATGCATTTTTTTCCTGTAATACACATCGTTGCAAAGCAATTCCCCCATACACAAAGGGCCTTCTCGGTAGTGGTGCCCACCCTGTGGAACGCCCTCCAACCAGATGTCAAGGACATAAACAACTATCTGACTTTTAGAAGATATCTGAAGGCAGCCGTGTTTAGGGAAGTTCTTAATGTATGATGTTTTATTGTGTTTTTAATATCCTGTTGAAAGCCACCCAGAGTGGCTGGGGAGGCCTGGTCAGATGAGTGAGGTATAAATAATAATTTTTTGTTGTTGTTGTCATCGTTGTTTTGTACATTTTCTTTAATATATGCACACTTCACCCAAGGATATGCATCTCTGGACACATTACATGTCTTAAAATGACACTGCAAAATTGTTTGAGGTGGGAATTTCAAAGGAAGGCTGTGTTTTGGTTTGCAAGTTCACCTTTAAATGTGCTCTGAATTAAACTTCTCACCTACCCCTAACTCTTGCTACCCCCTGTTTTTGACATTAAGAATTATAATTCAGTGGATGGACCTATCGTAATCAGATTAAGGATGAAAATTAGATTTGGGCCACATTTATGTTGTTGGGACCACTACAGAAGCATATTAGCAGTTGTTATTCCAGGGATTTTGCCAAGGAATTTGGAATGCTTTGGCAAACAAGGAAACAGATGGTCTCAGGGAAACTCTCATCCTTAAGCACTGAATAGATCTAAAGAGATTGGAAAACTCTCCCTGAATGCAGAGAAGATCAAAATGATTACAGGTTTATCAGCTCAGAGACTGTAACAGAGTCGAATGTGTTACACAAACACTGATTGGACATTTGAACCCAGCTGTTAAACTGCAGCCAACTACAGGCCAGATTTTTGCACATCCATTGGCTTGGTATGTATCAAATTAAGTTTTAAAAGAGACTTCCATTTTACAAGAATAATGAGGCAATTAAAAGAACACCTGGCCTTTTGGATTGCATATTCATGCACATTCTTTGGAAATGTTGCACTGCGGCTTTCAGTAGTATCCCACACGGAATGCAAATTTATTCAGGAAAGGAAATGGTGGGAGGAACACAAAAATGAAACTTGGTGTACTTCAATGGGTATAGATGCTAAGAGATCTAGCATCAGTTCCACCTCTGCATTAGACTGTTAAGTGGCCTTCACTGAGGATGGATGGACAAATCAATCTATCCCTAATTCATGTCAGTTTCACAGGTGTTCATTCATCCTGTTCACCCACGCCATCCTGTTTCTGCATCAGCCTGTGGATTTTTAAAGCTGAATGAAAATTGGCATTATTTTTGTACATTTTTCATCACAAAATACTATTTTGCATGCCTTTGACTCCAAACAAGGTATTTTATCCTTTATAAGTGGAATGTATACATTTTAACCTCAAATACACATTTTTAATAGCATTCTGGTATCCTTTCTTTAGCCGAGAGCAGGATTACAAAATTCAGGGAAAGGCCAAAACCTGAATTCTGATCCACACCTTAGTCTAGGAAGCCAAAACACATCAGTTGCAGACCAAGTATCTACAGAGGATGATGAATACAGCCCATGATATCATGGGCTGTCCCTTGAGTCTGCTAGATGACATTGCAAGGGATCGTTGCCTTAGGAGAGTGAGGAAAATTCTCAGGGATGACTCACACCCCGGCCATCACCTCTTTAATCTTCTACCCTCGGGCAGGAGATATAGAAGTATAATCAGCCTTACCAACAGGCTAAAAAATAGCTTCTATCCGTGGGCTGTTAGGCTGTTGAATGAAAAATAACATAGCGAAATGACTTGCGAAGTGGGGTGTTATTCGATAAGAGATTGAGTGTTTGTGGGGGGGGGAGGGAGGCTCGTTTAATTTCATTGTACACAGGCTGTAAAATGACAGTAAAGGTATTATTATTATTATTTAAAATCCTGAAGCAATCCTATCACTGAACCAGCCTCTCACAGCCATAACTACTCAGCTATTAAATGGGAACAATCCTACCACACAGGGTTGGTTACAAGAAAGAACACAGTGCATGCCACAATGCTGTTTACATATGAAAAACATATGAAAAAGCTGTTTACATATGAAAATAGTAGCAGTTGCAATAAAATAAAATTAAAAAAGGAAAAATAGATTGGGTCAGTTAGCTGAAAAGATAAGAGTTAACACTGTAATCTTTCAGCAAATGTCATTGAAGACAAAGACTTTTTCACACAAGCCATCACCAAGAAGCTTGCAAATCTAGATTATAAAAACAAGTGCCTTGAAAAGCCATTTGTCCCCACCTTCCATGCAGCCAGACACGAGTTAGATGGCAAAGACCAGCCATTTATTCTGGAGCAACAGAAAAGGGGAAAGTAGGGCACATTTGGCTAAGAAGGATATTCAACACCATCTGTCTAGATGTGTTTGATATGCAGCGAGTTTTTGAATACAGTGATACCTTGGGTTACATACGCTTCAGGTTACAGACTCCGCTAACCCAGAAATAGTGCTTCAGGTTAAGAACTTTGCTTCAGGATGAGAACAGAAATCGTGCTCCGGTGGCACGGCGGCAGCAAGAGGCCCCATTAGCTAAAGTGGTGCTTCAGGTTAAGAACAGTTTCAGGTTAAGTATGGACCTCTGGAACGAATTAAGTACTTAACCTGAGGTACCACTGTACCTCAAATGCATCGTGCCCATATTCAAAGTAAGGGTTTCATGAAAACATCGTGCCCATTAGTCCGACAATTGTCTAGACATGGACATAGATGGTGCCCTCTGAGGTGTCATATTGTATCTGCAGTACTGCTCCTGTGGATGCCTAATAACTATGTCACCTGGCTTGCTGTGGTTCTGAAACTTTGCACTTTCTCCAGGCACATTGGAAGTGCCAAGCATCTTTAGCACCCAATCAGCACCTTGCACATAGTTGTTATTGTGTCAACTGCCCAAAGGTGCGGAAGCATACCTTGCTACACAGAACGAAAGTATTTGTTCATTTTCACTTTGCATTGGACAAAACCAGGATCTGTTTCCAGCAGGTACTTTTATTCCAAATGTAGTTTCGTTAACAAATTACTGGAACTAAGCTTAGCCTCTTGGTCTCCCGGCACAAGCAATCTTTACCGGTGAGGCAGTTGTTTTCTTCCAGACTGTGCCATGCTTGGCCAGGCAGACTCTTTTCCATTTCAAAGCCATTGTATTTGATACAATGCTTATTTACAGATAGCTAGTTAGTATTTTTGATGCATTTATTTCATTTTCAGTTATACCTTAGGCAATTTATTGTTGGTTCAAAGCTTAATAACTTGTTAGCATTGTCTCTTTCCAATGAGTTATAAATGATGGCATTAATTGGGTGTTGAACTGATAATGCATTATGCATGTTGTCCTGCCAACTGGGAAGAATAAAATTTGCATCTGTATATTCCATTTTAATAAGCCACAAATATGTACAATTGCAAGCAGGATGAGAACATTCTTTTTATTTGGTGGGAAATGATTCCTACAACAGAATGCTTTGTGAAGCTATCAGCACTCAAATACGGTGGATAAGAGGAAAAATGTTTGCACCGTTTTTTCTTTCTCTCTTCAACATTATTCCAGCTTTTACTGAAGGGCTGAAGTGGCCCAGGTGTATCAAAGGTACATATTTCAGCATTATGGCTTAAGAATTACCATAGAGTATAGCTTGAGCCTGGAGCAAGAGCATGACAATAAAGCTGTAATATTTTATTTTCTGTCACAACTTTGTGTACATGGCCATAGAGGAAGGGAAACTGGAGAATGACAAAGCCACATTGGCATGCAGTTCCACACATCACTCTGGCAATTAAAGGGCAACAGATTACTCTTTTTAGTTGACTGCATGCTATCATTTATTTATGCATGCTTTCAAATTATTGTAGCAAATGAAAGCATGACCATGTGTGGTGCTTACATTACTTAAACCAGTAAAATGTCGACATTGAAACTCTCAGTTATGAAAATAACATGAATATAAAGAAGGTTGCTATATTCAGAGGGTGCACACAACATTGTGTCTAGTAGCATTGCTGCAGTTAGCCTGGGCTTCAGGAAGAACTTCCTGACAGTAAGAGCTGTTCGACAGTGGAATTTGCTGCCAAGGAGTGTGGTGGAGTCTCCTTCCTTGGAGGTCTTTAAGCAGAGGCTTGACAACCATATGTCAGGAGTGCTCTGATGGTGTTTCCTGCTTGGCAGGGGATTGGACTCGATGGCCCTTGTGGTCTCTTCCAACTCTATGATTCTAAGTTGAGGCTGTTTGATGTGTACATGCAGGGACATCAACATCAGCATCTAGGGGATGTTGTTAATATAAGCTTTCTTTATAACATTAGAGATAATGCCTAATCCCAAATTTATAAGAACCATGGCCTGCAGAGAGAATGTATGTGTGTGTGAGAGAGAGAAAGCTCAACAAACAAGCTTATTATCTACCCATACATTACATTCCTCTTTTTCCAAAGAGTAGAAATATAATCAACAAGAATTTTGACAAATCCAGAAAGATTTTCTGAAAGGCAAATACAATATTCATAATACAAAAAGCAACGATGAAGAAACCTAACAAGTCAAGCAAGAAGAAATGAAAGGTCTTATTCTTCAGCTACTGAAGAGGAAGAGTTGCAACTTAAATCCCCCAAGTGTTGGTTGTTGGCTAAGGTGTTGAATAAGAGCTCCCAATTCTCGAGTACAAGAATATTAAGAGACTGTAATTGCCTTCTTTCCATTTCAAAGTAGTACAAATTTTGCAATCTGCATAATACTTTTCATAGAACAAAAGCTCTGTAGGAATTACCCTAGTCCAGGCAGTATGTGCTTGTCTCAGAACAATAGAACTCTGATCCTCAGTGGTACACTATATGCTATTCCACAGCAATCAATAAATACAGGAATTTCTGAAACAGTAGCTGCAACTATGATATGATTTGCATTGTTAACATTCACTGATTGTTCTTAGTTCCATAAATCAAGCCCTCTTCTTTTGAGTACATGGTATGTCTTGCTGAAAAGCTTCACCTTTCTTAAGAGAAACAAGTATGAATTTCACTATAATTTTCCCCCAAGTCGTTTAACTTGCTTAGCAATTGTGAGATCGCAAACAACAATGGCCACAACTTTGAATATGA
This sequence comes from Podarcis melisellensis, assembly GCF_964234715.1. Classification (NCBI taxonomy): domain Eukaryota; kingdom Metazoa; phylum Chordata; class Lepidosauria; order Squamata; family Lacertidae; genus Podarcis; species Podarcis melisellensis. The sequence goes on along the minus strand of NC_138530.1, from coordinate 98,271,657 downwards.
AAATTATAAAGCCAAGTTGTCTTATAGGAAGTACATATTGTAAAGCAAAGAGTTCCTATTCTACCTAACTAGGCTGGAGACCCAAATGAGCCATACTTGCTCTCTTTGATCTCTGCAGGAGAGGAAAACAAAAGAGAGGTGTCTCCTATCTTCTCTGTGGTTCAGAAATAAGGGTGTGAAGAGAGGGAGGCAGAAAGTTAGGTCAGCAAGCCTAATAGCATCAGTCATACATTAGAATGAAGGTCCACACAGGCAAAGGACAGGGAGACAGTTTAGGAAGCTTAGATGTTTTCCTTTCTGTCTACTCTCTCCCTGTGCAAACTCACCAATTTTAATACAAGCTGAATTGTATCCCAACACTTCCAACGAGAAATGCTGTTCACATAATAACATTAAAATTCCTCCAGTGATCAGGGAAGGAACATATATGGACCTCCAGTTGTTTTCAGACTCACCATTGGCCATGCTTGCTGCACATGATGGGAGGTAGAGTCCAACACAAGGCTCCCCTGTTTTACACAATGTTTAGCATTGTATCACTTGGTAAAGCGTCTTCTCCTTGAAATGAGAGAACGTGTTGCGTTGGGGTTTGCCAAGCCAATCCTCTGTTGCCAGGCAGGTAAAAGTGAGTTGGCCTGGGGCAACGATTGGATGGCCAGGTTGCTGGGGCAAATTGCATGCTGCAATGTGGTGGGTGGGACCAAAGGCTTTAAATATTGGGGCACTCAGCTTTTGCTTTCTCTTTTGCTGAGTGCATCGGATCACCCGCCCGCCCAGCCTGAGTTCCGGTTGACCTTGCTATGCCTGTCATGGGGTCGTCTGCCTTTGGGGCAGGGGCCTAGTAGGAATTTTGTCCATTTGGCTGATTGGCTGGTGCCACTTGGTTTTTGCCTACTACTTAGCAATTCGTCACAACTTGTAAGGTTGCAGTTAGGCATTGGTTATAAAAATTGGTGGTGGAGGGGGTCAGGATAGGCTGTGCCTCCCCTCCAATGGTGGTGTGGAAGGAAATTCCATTAAAGGAATCCAGGGGCTTGCCACGATTTTGTCCAATCCCTGAAATGGGACCAGGGCCAGCAAGCCTTGGGGAGCAGGTTGGGTGAGCGGTGAGGGCCTGTCACTCAGCTCAACTGATCCCCAATATTGCTTTCCCTTCAACTGGCTTCTGAGGGAGTTCGAAAAGTCAGTTCTGTCCCAGGCGGGGGGACAAATAGTCTTAACAAATGCCTAAGCAACCACTCACAGATTATGTATTTTAATAAAGTTGTGGCCAAAATTATGCCAAAAACCTTAAACAAAAATTATGTTTGAATTGTGAATTTATTTTGAGGGGTGGCTTGGGGACCTCGACACGCAAAGTTAAAGAAAGTAAGAGAGAAGGTGGGAAGCAGTATGAAACCTCAAAAATGTGTTCAAAATCTGTCATTTCATTCCCAAGTTGGGCATTAAAACGCCTCCTAGGTGATCTGTTTCTTACTAATTAAAGGAAAGGCTTCTCTGAGAGCTATCTCTGGTGAATTGTGAAATGTTAATTTGGAAAAATAAAATAAAATAATAAGTGTCCCTTTTGGTGCAAAACTAAGCTGTCAGTTCAGAGTGCTACAGCCGAAGCTACGGAGCTGCAACAATCATCATGTCACTGGGAAATTGTCTACAGAAGAGAAGCCATAGAAATAGAAAAATAGCCTGTGTGACCTTTTTAATCATTTCCCCATATGCCTTCATGTCACTGTTCTCTAGCACAACACGACCCTCTAAGCAAGCTGTGCTTATGCAAAATGAATGTAAATAGGGTTTCTTTTACTCCTGTTCTGTTTCCTAGCAATGTGTCCAATTTAGGTCAGAGTAGGAAAAACCAGATTAGTTCGTCAAGACTCATTCTTCTAGTCCAAGTAGCAGATTAAATATCTTCTAAACAGATTACAAAAAGTACATACAATGCAATATATTCTGATCTTTGTAAAGTCAGCCTATTAGCACAAATATTATTTGAAATACAAGGTAAGCTACTTTTTTAGAAGGGTGGGGTGTTTTTGTTGTTGTTGGTGGTGGTGGTGAAAGACTGATGCCCATTGTGCAGGGTTTCTTTCTCCCACAACCTATCCTGGGGGTCCTGGGTGCCTCTATCACAAACACCTGATGAGGCTTTCACTCTGCCAAGCTCATCCTCAGTCCTTGTAACAGAGTCAAGTTCTACCAGAAAGAGTGGCTGTAGGCCTGGTCTCCTGAGCTGCCTTGTTTATTTGAATAAAGAGTTAACTTCACTGAAGCTGTGTGAGTTATTTCTGACCTGTTCCTGGCACCAGTTGCTGTCCAAATGGATTCTGCATTACTCCACAGTGTGCTCCTTTGAGAACAAATGTAGTTGGGGCGGGGAGGAGGGAAGCCCTATATTCACACCTGACCCTATATTCATGACACACACCTGACATTGTGTGTATACCAATATTGAAATCACCACTTCCTTCTTTGTTAACCTGGAGCATAGACATGGAGGGAAAGGCACAGAAAACTCAATCAAGGCGATGGTTTTCAAATGTATATCAGGTAACCACACACACCCTTGTGGATGGCAGAATCTAGACTAAATCTAGATTGAAAGCAGCACATTGAGGATAAGGATTAACGATTCCAGATTAAGAAAAACGACATTTTCCTGCTACAAACAGGTTAGTGTGTATGCAGCCTTACTTATTTAACAGGCCATGGTATTGCTGATGAAGTGAACACACAGCGTTATGAACTACTTGGGTCATGTATTGTATTTTAATCAAGAACGCTTTGAAAGACTTACATTCTTGTCAATTAATGTTGTCTGAACTCAAGACTCATTCTAATAGCTTGATATTCAGTTCAATGAAGTGTCAAAGCACATGGAGATCAGGTGTTCAACTGCCCTATTCAGACTAGCCCCACTAGAATAGAGATTCAGGCTACAGCACAGTTAAACTGAGCAAAGAAACCAATATTCACAGCATTCTCTCCCCGCTCCTTTCTCTTTCTCCCACCCCCTTCGCACATCAGTGTTTTGTGAGAACGAGAAATTAGTTGGACGAGTAGACAATTACCTGCTCTGCAAATGATCAATATATAGCCTCACCATCTAGGTTACATGGCCAGAGGGATTGAAGTTAATACGGTGACAATAATTCTTGCTTTTTTTCTCATGCAACATACAAGCCAATATTACACAATGATTGCCTTTAAAAGCTTCACAACTGCATTTGTATAATTACTTACTGCCAAAGCTTCCCTCCACTCCCAAGCCAGTTTGTCATTAATCCTCTTTGCCGTGGCACTTTAAACCATGAAAGAAGAAAATGTTATGTATGCGTAATTATGAGAAATGAGCAGCATTAACATGTGCACTGCTATCTGGCTGGAGATTGCTGGGCTGGCAGAGAAAGTGGATTTTGCAGAATGGCTAAAGATAGACCTCACTATTAATTTATCAATCACTACATTTCTGTCTCAAAGCCCCAAGAATAAAAATGATCTGAAATTTACTTATAGGAGTATTTTTCTTGCTTGCCTGAGTGTCTGGTAAATAATGGCCTGGAACCTTCCTCTGCTATTAACACCCAATCTGATAACATGGCAGTATGATAACGAGTACTACACAGCTGACGTAGCATAGTGCCAGCAAGCATAAGCTGGAATACTTGGATATTGCCTGCTGAATTCTCTGACTTCCAAGTTCAGGCTTTGTGGAGTAGGTACATTCATTTTAAAAAGTAGGGAATTAAATTGACAAGCCACATTAATGTCATTTCTTTTAACTAAAACAAATGAATTAGGGAGGAGAGTAAAGGAAATCCCATTTGTTTATCCATTTGTTTTCAGTTCCTTTGAACGGTGGGCACTGTATTGTGTTAGATCGATTGTCCGGAACACAGTGTACAGTTAACAAAGTGAGAGTAGTGATACTGACAGACTGCAAAATTATTCACAACGATGATGGTGGTGTTTATCATTGTTATTGTTTTAAAAACCCTGCTGATTTAAGATGACAGTTAAGGATCTCTCTTGCTATTTCAAAGCCAGGAAATCGGAAGCCAAGGCTAATGCCTTAACAGATGTGCCTGTGATCAGTAATGATGGTGCACAATGTCACCAATTGTGCTTGCTTACAACTGTTGGTTGGCAAGGAAAAAAAATAGATATATAGGAAGAAGGATTCCTGGATGCCAAGAATCAGGTTTGAAGAAAGTACTCTTTGGTGAGAGAACCCCAGCAGTGATTTAAAATCACAAAACATGCAGCAAATAGTAGAAATATAGGCTGTTAGACCTTTAAAAATATCTCCTTGTGAAATCCAAAATAGTCCCCTCTTCCCTCAGTGTAGAAAAAGTCCACGTTTGGTTAGTAAAAAAATTGTTTACTTACAAACTCTCCAAAGGCCAGATTCATGTGCTTTTCCATACAACATTCAGAAAACGTTTCACGAGCAATAACATTTGGATTTGTTACTGTGGTTAATTTTGCTAAATTATTGGTACAGGAACAGAAGAATGGCTTGTAAGACCCTTGTGGTCTGAGCTTGGAGAAGCCAGCTCAGAGCTCCTCACACAATTAGCTGCTAAGGTGAACAAAGGCCTTGATTACTTTCCTCCCAAGGTGAGTAGAGTGACTTACTATTGCTAAGCCTGGCAGGACAGCTTACTCTGTGGCATTAACCCCTTCGTGCATTAATTATACTTAAGCATGTAGGTTTTATGAAGCTGCTTATCCCACAACAACTTCCTTTCTGCGCATTTAAGCTTTTCCTTCAACTTCCAGGTTCAAACCCAGATGGGGAGGATGGAAGTGCCTGGGACCAGAAAATAAGACCCACATTGTCCAGGTCCCCTTGCTGTATTGCTAAAGGAATCTTCTTGTACTTGGTTCATGCCTGTTTGTTGCTTATATCAGTAGTCAGTAGGATGGGTAAGAAGATGGGAATGGCTAGCACTTTCCTGTATCTTTATGCTGGTCTACCACAGAAGAGTGGGGAGAGCAGGAGGAAGGAACCTGATGTCTGTGGACTGTTGTGTTGAAGGAGGGAAGACATGTTTAATTCACTGGGATTGTAGGGACCACATTGCAGCTCTGCAATGAATTCACAAGGTGGTCTTTGCAAGATGACTTTCCTCACCCATACATTCCTCCTCTTAATTCCTTCTACCTTATAGGGTTCTTACAGGCGATTATCAGGCGCTTAGGGCTCCTAAGTGCCCCCAGAATTCTTGGGGGAAACACATTTTGAATCTCAATTTCTGCTGCCACTGCTGCCTTGCTGAGCCAAGCCAAGCATTCAGAGGCCGCACATACAGTCTCCCTTCGTCCCTTTCGTTTGTATGTCCTATAACCCTTTAGCCTTCATTGACACCAGAGATGAATATTTGGACAGGCAATTTATAATTACCGCAGTCCATTGTTTACGAACACTTGAAAACAGAAATGTGAAGCTCGAATAAAATTGCCCTTCATGACAAAGGGGGGGGGAGGAATTAATGATTTCTCCCAAACACAGCATTAAGCAGTGCCAAGGTCAAGAAAGGACAGGTGGCGAATGATTTAATGTGCATTTTCCATGGTTACTGTTTAGCAACCATTAGAAAACATGTCTTGCTGTTTATAATCAACAGAGGCATAACGGTAATGTTCTAGAACATTCTAGACAGCACAGAAATGAAATCATTTCTTGTTTTCTCCTCAAGCAATTAAAATGTGGTAATTTCTCAGGGAACTTGTGTTGCTCTTTAATGCTGTTTACTCATTGTTTTAATAATTTAATTCTGCTTGCACGTTATCACATCTTAAAATCTGTTTTGGTATTTACCAACTTGCTTTTAGCAATATATCCTCCACGTCTCCCCTGAATTTAAACATGTGAATGTTCTTCTAATGGCTTACTTGGGCATCATTTCCAAGAATAATTGGGGATACATTATAAATCAAACATTTTCTCATCACTGTCTTGCAGGAACGTCAACATATTAAATAAGCCTAATTATTAGCTTCATGCCTCTTATACGGAACCATTTACAAAGCTTTGTTTTATGGGATGAACTGCTGAAGTACAGTGGCTCTGCAAAGCCTTATGGGGAAAATTACATTAATAAAGCAAGCAAGCTCCAAATAAAAATAAAGCTCCAGAAACAAGCAGGTAGTAATTTAAGTTACAGGAGAGAAAAATAGCTGTGGGAAGTTTGCACATATATTAATTAAGACAAATATATTTCTTTACAGCAGCATGTTAAAGACCATAGCATATATCTGCTATATGGAGAGCTTTGTGCACAAATCAGTTCTGCAATAAACTAAATAGGATGAATTTAAAGGTACCTTAAATTATAATAGAGCATAATGCTTCTACTGTAAATGCTAACAGGATAGAAACAGAGGTAAAGTTAGATGCAGCAAGTTTGCCATCTACTGATCAATGGGAAATTTCTGTTCGGAAAGAATTGCTTTGCATTTTTATACAGCCAGTACAGTTCCTTTATCTGATTCAAAAGCTTCTTGGTGGCATGTCTTCTATATTCTATTGACATCTTCCACTGATTGGGCTCATCCAGTCAATGGAAATGTTCCAGTTGATATCAGCACAGAGGTATTATCAATATCAATCTCATTGTTAATAGGGAGAGAAAATATTTATTTCTCCTTTCCTCCCTAACAAAAATTATTATAATGTCACAAGGGTGCTATCTTTGGCAGCCTCAAGATTTTGCTCTATTTCTGGTTTCTGTTATTTTTTTTTCTTTTTCCAGATCACACTCTCTCTCCGTGTGTTACACACACTTGTTCTTTTTTGCTTTCCTGCTTTCATATCACATTCGGTCATGGAAGAGAGATGAGAAGTGATGGATGGCCTTAGAAATCTGCCACCTGCCACTGCTCCAAATGCAGCTGTAGCCACTGCCAAACCCTTATGTGGAGTAATGGGCAGTTATTTGTAATAGCATCAAATGAATAAGAAATAATTTAGCTGAGATTTCTGTCACCCCCGCTGTCCACTTTGCTTCGTGGTTAAGTGCACATTTGGTTGCACCTCGGTGTCCATAGTTAAGCCCTAACATATCAATGCAATGAATATAGTTTGCCACACAGTGCTTTGTTTTTTTATGGACTCCAGGGCCTTGGGAGCACATTTGGAAATCTAAGTTACCATTTTGTGGGCATCACGAAATACCTATTGCACAGAAAAACTGAAGATGCTCAAAAATCTCTTCTCTAAATACATGACCGTCAACACGTATACAGTGGTACCTCGGGTTATATATGCTTCAGGTTACATACGCTTTAGGTTACAGACTCTGCTAGCCCAGAAATATTACCTCAGGTTAAGAACTTTGCTTCAGGATAAGAACAGAAATCGTGCGGTGGCGGCACAGTGGCAGCAGGAGGCCCCATTAGCTAAAGTGGTGCTTCAGGTTAAGAACAGTTTCAGGTTAAGAACAGACCTCCGGAACGAATTAAGTACTTAACCTGAGGTACCACTGTACACCCATTCAGCTCCCCAAAACCATACTAAGCACAGACCAAAAAACCTCAGATTTAAATCATACACTTGTGGCATGCCTCTTCCTTCCATTATATAAGAAAATATTACATTACGTAACTAATTAATTTATATTGATAAATGAAAACACATGAAAATGTGCTTGTGTGTGTGATGGCTGAAATAATGAAAATGACATGTTACTATTCTTAGCTGAGTTCTATGTTATTTCATTGTTGTACACTATTAAGACATGGATATATCATTTGTATTATGACATTTTGATGGTGCTATTGTGCAGGAAAATAGCTTGTGCTTTCCTTTTAGATATTTGTTTCATTTAGGGGGGAAATGAAGGCAAGAATAACAACACAATGTTCATATTATTTAAAATGTTTTATTGGATTTAAAAAAAATAGAAAAAAAACAAGCATTAAGAATGCAAACAACGAAAACACGCCGTCTCTGATAGCAACTCACAGCTGGGGCAACCTTGTCCAGACCAGCTTTGGCACAAAATGGTGAATCCAGAGTAGTTGATTCTTAAAACCGTACTAGAATTAGCTGACCAGCAAATATCCCCTATATGGGTCATCGGGAACTGATAAAAAGTGTTATTTCAGTTAGAAAGCTAATAAGCAGCAAACATACAGTGTCTAACATGTCATGTTTAGCTACGCCTTTTATTACTCCCATATGATGGGTCAACTGCTCGAAGAGAGTTACTTCCCACACTTTGACCTCCTGCCCTTCCTTCATGGGTTGTCCTGCTACCTCCCACCATCGAACCACTTCCATTTGGGCCACTGACAACAATAGTGACACTCATACTTTATGGTACGCCAAGGGATTCTGTTCTGTTTCACTTGGCAAAGTCTGGAACCAAATAATGGCTAATTATACTGGAAAGTTAACTGAACACCCAGACTATCAGGGAATGGTTGACGACGCGGACTGGGAAATGCATTCTATGACAGACCAGCTTCTCTCCGATGGAGAGCTGGAGGGGTAACGGTCAACCCCACTTGTCCACAGCATGTTCAGAAGCAGAGAGAGAGAGGGAAGCAGAACAGCTTAGGGAGGAATTACCCAGTTTTGAGATACAGTGGTACCTCGGGTTACAAACACTTTGGATTACCGACTCCACTAACCTGGAAGTAGTACCTCAGGTTAAGAACTTTACCTCAGCAGGAGAACAGAAACCACACACTAGTGGCGTGGCAACAGCAGGAAGCCCCATTGGCTTAAGTGGTACCTCAGGTTAAGAATGGTTTCAGGTTAAGAACGGACCTCCAGAATGAATTAAGTTCATAAATAGAGTTACCACTGTAATGACAAGGGAACCAGAAGGGAGGGAGCAACTAGTTGAGACGTCACTTGAGAATGTGGGGACCACCCCCCTCACCATGGACTCGGAGGTCCAAACGTATCAGAGAGCAAAGGAGTCAGAGGGAGGGAGGAACTTCCCATTGGAGAGCTGTGTATTTGTGCTTGCAACGTGGTGCTGTAATAAAAGGAATATAAATATAACAACTGCTCATTAGTTCTTATCTGTGACGTTACCGAAGGGAGTGGAGAACTCTCCATGTCTGATACGGACACAACACTGGTATATTCTGGCACATTTCTACCACATAGAAGGCTCACCCTTTCTCCACATCGCACCAGTAGAGTGGGGACAAGGGGACATTCACACAGGAAAGTCTCACTGGTACGTACTGCTACCAGATGAACAATTTGAGGGTTGACTTACTTGGAAGGGGAAATGTCATGGTTATCATGATCATAATCTAGAGCTCTTAAATGGAGCGGGGATACTATTGCTGGTTATGGCAGGGAAGTGTTAATACCAGCATTCCTTTTATTCCATCGCAGACATTCACAGAGTGCCTGTTTATGTTTGGATCAGTTATTTTGATTCAGTGCCAAGGTCTTAAAGCCAAGGCTAACGGTATTCATCGGGATATATTTCCTCTGCATGTAATTCTGTTCTTCATAATCAGTGTAATTTTCTTCCTAAGCTATTCATTTTTCCTCATCCATAACACTCTACTTTTCCATGGATAAAACTGAAAATGAGTAAATGATAGCAAGGGGCAAAGTAGTAATGTATAAGCGAAACAAAGCAAAAACAACTCACATTTAGATCCTCATTTTCCGCTCATGAATATACTACTGTAGATCAGAAGCGCCATCTAATTGGTTGACCTGCGAGTATACTTTTTAGATGATATGATGAATAGCAGGCACACATACAGAGCGCAGAGCCCCTAACAGTTTGTAACCCTTTCAGAAGGGGTTGGTGGTAGGGTGTCATGTTTTGAAGTTGATTGATTAGAACGAGCTCAATGTGCTCTTCTCAAGTGCAAAAGAAATTGTGCATCTCCAACCAACGATGTGTCTTAACAGCTTTGAGTGAGAAAGTCTGTAACTTGCTAAAAACATTTCTAAGCCACCACTTATAATATTCTGTAGCTGATATGACTTTGACATGCTTGGGCTGGAAGCCTTACACCTGAAATCAATGGGACCTCCTTTTTGGTAAATATGGGGATTGCTATCTGTTGGCGGTTCACTTTCATCATTATTAGTCCTTTTAAAAGGAATTATATATTAAGGAATCAGTTTAGTTTTCACGGGTGTCCACCCCAATCTGACAGTCTCTGCTTGTGGATTGGAATGTGCCTTCCAACTGGATTCTTTTGCAAAACATTTTGGTGCACAAAAACTGTGCATGAAATACACATTTCACATAGAAGGATGGAATTACATACAACAGGACAGAACAGGATGCAGGGGCATGCAGCATGATGGAACACACTCATGAATGCATCCTTGTGAGACCCAAACAGGACAGAATTAGCCCAATATTGTTTCCTTTTTAATTTCAGTAATCAATCCTTCTGATAATGAGTTCAGTTGGTGAGTGCCAACAGAAATGGGTTCAAAACAGACCATTGCGAAACAAGAGCGCAGTAACTGCATATCTTGGGAGAATTTGAGGTTCACACACACACACACACACACACCCTAAGGAACAATCCCCCCCCCAAAAAAAGACCAGTGAGGAATAAGCATGCTGTTGACTGGGAAAAGAAAACTTGAAGACCAGATAAGGAGTGGAATGCTTTGTTTGGAGGGGTGGTTATTTGGAACCCTATCCAGGGGCGCTGTGGTCTAAACCACTGAACCTCTTGGGCTTGCCAATCAGAAGATCGGCGGTTTGAATCCCTGTGATGGGGTGAGCTCCCTTTGCTCTGTCCCAGCTCCTGCCAACCTAGCAGTTCGAAAGCATGCCAGTGCGGTGGGAAGGTAAACAGTGTTTCTGTGCGCTCTGGTTTCCGTCACGGTGTCCTGTTGCCCCAGAAGTGGCTTAGTCATGCTGGCCACATGACCCGGAAAGCTGTCTGTGGGCAAACACCGGCTTCCTCAGCCTGAAAGGCTTCCTCGGCCATTTTTTAAAAGGAAACCCCCCCTGCCTTTACCTTTTTACCTTTACCTCTACCAGGGGCTAGCCTGAGGGGTGGGCAAACTAGCCCACTGGGGTGCCATGCTGAAAGGGGCACCAAACTGCCCTGAGGTGGGTGTACTGCTGAGCTCATTGGCTGTGTTTTCTGAGTGTACTTTCTTCAGTGGGCTATGAGTGGCAGAAAGCAAGGGTCTGTAACCTTTTTCTTTTCAAGGTGCTCCAGTTTGTTTCAGTACAAATTGCCCTTCTTTCAACTATTTTTTAAAGTATAATTCTTTCCCAGCTTCCACTTTGCACTATGTAAAAAGCAGGGGAACACAGCCTTACTCTGAGGCAATGTGACTGAGCACTGGAGCACTTCAAATACTATAAGCCCTATATAAATAATAATAAAATAAAGCCATAGGCTGTAAGAGGTCAGCTGAATACCTTCTTTTAAATGTATAACTTTTCTATAGGAAAGTGCAAAGGATAATCTATCACAGTAATTTCTCCTTGCATCCTAGGTCTCTTCTGTGAACTGCTCATTCTATAGCTGCCCATTATTCACTCAAATATCTGATTCATCCACTTAGAACAAAGGAACCAAGGGGTAAAAGAAGAAAGGAAGTATTATCAAAACATTTCCGTGTTCTTATAACCTAGTTCTGTTTAATACACCTTTACTACCTCAGCAACCCATTAGTGACCCTCATATCTGAGGGGAGGACTTGTTCATTTGAAATGAGGGGTGGGCAAGGTCACATACAATAGCATTTTGTTCTTCCTTTCTTCTTCCATTTTTAGACTTTATTTGAAATCCCTGGTGTGTCTAAGAATGAACAATCAGAGAGCTATTTTTCCCCTATATTTCCCCCATTCCTGTTTAGTGCCATATGCAATCCCATATCCTTGATTTTAAGAGGACTGCTCTACTACTGCTGTGAAATATATTCAGAAAGATACAGCTTCAGCCAGATTACAGTTACATTCGGAGACAACGGAAATCATTGCTGAAGCACCAGGCCTGCAGTTACCGCAGACACTTAACAACCTGGCAGCCTTTCCGATCATTTATGTTTGTTTGTGCAGTGCTAACCATCCACAGTTGCTTTAGCGACTTCGGTGTTCATAGGAAGAAAGACATTTTTACAATTGACATAGTGTTGGTTCCTAAACCAGTTCCTTAGATGTCAATCTATTTCACAGCGTACGTAGATACAGCAGTATCAAAATAAATCACATCTGTGCTGGGACAGAAAGAGCCTTTGAATATCAACACTTTCTCTCTTTTTTGGCCTTGCTTGTAGAAAATACACTGGAGTAGCTTCTAAACTGTTTGCACCGCAGAAGGATTGCAAATATTTCTAATGAGCACAGCCCACGATGTGATCACTTCTGTAGCCAGCTTATGATGGTACTTGTCATTAGCATTTGACAGAGGAACCATGCAGGGGGGATGTGCAGCGTATGCTCAAAGATCAGCAGATGTTATCCTCCCTATGCAGGATGAAGTACATGCTGTCAGGACCCAAGAAGTGGCCTTTACAGTAATATATCATTGCATGTGGAAGCCCTTCCCTGCTCAGGCACATCTGGCCCCATCTCTCTCACATAGATCAGGACTCTTAGAGGCCCAAAGGGCTGAAAATATTATGGTGCTCCACCTATGTAATTCAAAATAAAAACAATGCTAGATCATAAAATAAAATTTTAAAACAAAACAGAATAAAACATAGATTCATTGCAACCAGTGGTGTGCAGTCATTAGACTAGGGGGACTAGGTTAGTCCCCTAAATGTTCCCTGGGCGCCTCCTTCCCAAAGCCTGGGAAGCTTTTGCCCAGCTTAGGGAGGGAGGTGCGATGCTCTGACAGGTCGAAGAGCTTTCTTGCCACCTTCCCAAAGCTCTCCCAGCTTTGGGAAGGAGGCAGAAGGGCTTCCAGAATCCTGCCAGAGCCCTGTCACCTCCTTCCCAAAGCCCAGAAAGCTTCTGCCCTGCTTAGGGAGGGAGGCACTATGCTGATATTGTGACATCACACACACAATGTCTCCCTGACAATCATTCTTATAAGCCGGCTCCTCTGGTCCTAACTGTTCCCCTGCGGAAAATTTCTCCACATGCCCTGATTGCAACACAGGACAGGATCTGATTTCCTCACATTATTTTGATCTGCCTTAGTAGGATGCCCCCTGGTTTAGGTGAGGATAAGTACTAATAGGACAATGGGGAGAGGAAATAGGGAGGAGTATGTAATAGAGTGTAAGGAAGTCTAACAAAATTCTGATTTCTATCATGATGTCATAATTGATTGCTCAGCCCAGCCATGTAGAATCATTTCTAGAATTTTCCAGGAAACAAATGAAGGCCAAGGAACCTAAATTCTAGGCCAGGTATTAATGTGTTAGTTCAGGTAATATGTGTAATGCAGCACCAGGGGTGTGTGTCCAATTCTCCCCCTCTACAAATGTGCCTCTTGGAAATCTGGAAGCAAACGTAACAACAACAGTGATCCAACCATTAAAACACAACGTGTCAAACTGAAGAACAGTCACACACAGAAACCCCACATGCACACCAAGAGCAGCACTTGCAATCAATACATTCAGCAGCAACAGAACCAAAAGCTTATTTAGGAAGGAGTGTTTTCAATTGCTGACAGAACTCAAATGCAAAGGAAGATGACCTGACCTGACTTTTGAGGGCATGGATGTGTTCTACATACAGGACGCCATTGTAGAAAAAGTCATGCCGTGTGTTGTCGCCACCCTTCCCTCAGAAGGCAAAGGTATGCTTGGTTGATCTTAATGACAGGCAAATTCACATTAGAAAGAAAAGTCCTTTGTGTGTGTAAAATGGCTTAAAACACAGAGGGATCGTTCTTTGTCACAGTTTGGACTGACACGGATCTGGGGAGAAACACATGAAAATGCAGTATTCCATAAGAAACGACAGGATAGATGCAGGGTAGATACGGATTGAGACTCATATGCTGTGTACAGCATATTCCCAAACCAGTGGTGGGAGTGAACTGAATGCAGAGTAAATGGGAGTGTATAAACAGCCTTGGTCTCAAGATGATTTATAGGTAACAACCAGCCCCTTGAATTGCACACAAAAATGGACAGAAGCCAGTTCAGCTGATATAATAAGTAGGCCACATGATCCCAGCAATCTTTTCCCCAGTCAAGATTTTAATGACAACATTCTGCACCAGCTGATGTTTCTGAGTGGTTTCCAGGGCAGTCCCATATAGACAGAGTATGTGTAGGATCATGGCCAGGTTAGACTGTACAAAGGATGGCACGGGCGATGTACTAGCTGAAGCTGAACTCCAATTTGAGGGTGTTTCATAACTCTCAAACAAATCTTGTAAAAGAAAAAAGAATTAAGCAGAAATGCTTAGATTTAAACTTATTCCAACCCAGCTGAAGGCAATAAGATGACAACCCTGTAAATCCAACTAGTTAGACATGCAGTGCAAACCTGAATATGTTTACTCAGAAGCAAGGCCCTCTGATTTCAATGGGATTGGCCAATTCTGGGCCAGATTTGGGGGCCGGCAAATAAGGTAGTGCAGGGTCCCCTGTTATGGACCATCAGCTATTCACAGCTGAAACAAATAGTACAAACAATTAATCTTCACATGCTCCCAACTGACATCACGAGACCATTTATTCAACAAACACAGGTGATTGCCATCAGATACACCTATGCAATTTCATCCTCTTATCTGATGAGGATAAACAAGTGCAAATTTTGCTCTTAAGACATCAACTGTTACCATTTCAATTGAAACTATTCCTGTAAGATCAAAGTCTTAAGCAATATGGCGAATCAGGCCCGCAACTGGTGAAGTGGATGAATATTCCCTTCAATATATCAAGGGACTCCCTCTTTGATAAATGACATGTTTCCTTGTGCTACCACTACCAGGTCTAATAAGAAATACAAATTGGGAAAGGAGTGTAAACATAACTGTTAAATATGGAGGTGAGCAGAGAGGGTTGAGTTTGGTGCAGCAGAAGCTTAAATCTGAGAAAAATGTGGCACATCTCAGCTAGATAGAGTCCAAAAAGGGTTGTCTTAATTGCACCAACCTGTTCTTTAATAAATGCAATCTGACCTACTGCATTTATCACACTAACAGTTATTTTGATAAAAATCCTCATTGACAAATATCAAGAAGATTAAAGAAGCAAAAATATGCTTCAACTCTTGAGAACTGACACAGACTTCGGTAAATTTGAAATCCAACTTTCTTTATGTATTTGCTTGAATCGGCCATTCTGAGATTAATTTTTAAATGGGTAGGGTTATATAAGATATGTTTTGTGTACTCTATGAGGAGTGCATAGGAGACTTCTAGTATACCATGTTCAATGGATGCTATGAAACGTACTTACTGAGATGTGAAGAACTCTCTAAAAAATCCTTTCCCTGAAGGTCAGTAAGATTTCTCTTCAGTTGCTAAATCAATGGAGATGTCAAGACCAGTGGGGTCATTTTAAATAGTACAAAGCATAGTCTGTTCTCTGTCATCAAAGAACATGTACACTCTTCAAAGTATTATCTCATTTAGAACAAGCATAGCCATATACCATATTTTTCTGTGTATTAGACGAGGTTTTTTTACTCAAAAATCATGTCAGAAAAATGGGGTAGTCCTATACACGGATAGTGGCATGGGGGGGAGCTATGTGCCGCCAGCCAGCTGGTTGGCAGGCGCGTAACTCCCCCCTATGCCGCTGCGGGAGCCGCGTGCTCTAGGGAGCGTTTCCCACAGCGGCATGGAGGGGAAGCTGCGTGCTGCCAGCCAGCTGGTTGGCAGCCCATGCTCTAGGGAGCTTCCCGTCCGCAGGTGCATGGGGGGAGCAGCTGGCCACTTTGTCAACCCCCAGCAACGGCCCTGCTGGGGTGATGGTGTACGTGCAGTTCCCCCTCAAAAAAGGGCCATCTCCCCCCATTTTCTTTAAATTTAGTCCCCCCAAATAGGGGGCATCTTATACATGGAAAAATACGGTAATCTTTGGGATTCAAACGAGTAGGAATGCTTGAGGAAGTTTATCGTTGCACATTCCAATAACAGCTGACCTGATCCACACCACCCAGACTCATTTGCAGATTGGAACATCCATCACCTCTAGAACAAACATCGTAACTAACAAAAGGCTTAGATTCAGTAAATTGGATCTAAAGAAAAGCCCATGGAAGGGGCAAGTGGAAAGTTATGTTTGTATCTCATCTTCCTCCTAAATTCTGAATAACTCATCTCCCAGGTGTCAAGGAATGAGTGGAATATGGCAAAGGGGGATGAGGTGGAAGATTAGTAGAGTAGGAATTCCCAAAGTGTGGTCCATGACTTAATTTATGTGGTCAACCGTGTGTCTGTAAACATGCAATTAAAAACCATGCAGCTTCCAGCACAGACCATTACATTTGCTTCAATGGGCACAACACTTTTTCTATCTGTAAACCTCCCATGAACATTAATGTATCTAACATTGCTGCAATGTTGGTATTTGAAAAGGATTTACCTGTGCCACATCCACTGAAACCATTGAAGGAGGAAGAGGTTAAACAGGGTTACAAAAAAATAGATTAAAAGCAGAATCCAGCACAGGTGGTTTTTATTTAATAATAAATAAAGCTCCAAAATTTACTGTGCTAATATTCTGTTTGAAACATAAAAACACATCCTTTTAAAATATTCCAATAAAAGTAGGTTTACAACACAGTCCGAAAGCTAGCACACACACACAAATATTTTAGGACAGTTTCAAGACCAATTTATTTTCAAGCATTGGTTACACATCCATGGAACATTGGCTGGGTTTCAGTTGTTGCTGGAGCAATGCTTTATTTGCCTTTGCAAATAGAGTGTGTGAGATTTTGCTGCTGCAGTTACAAATCAATATCAAGACCTGCTTTTCTGCATTTGCCTCACCCGAGTGATAAAATGCTAAGGGCATCGAGATCACAGATGGGTGAGTTTAAGATTTC
This sequence comes from Podarcis melisellensis, assembly GCF_964234715.1. Classification (NCBI taxonomy): domain Eukaryota; kingdom Metazoa; phylum Chordata; class Lepidosauria; order Squamata; family Lacertidae; genus Podarcis; species Podarcis melisellensis. The sequence goes on along the minus strand of NC_138530.1, from coordinate 98,254,720 downwards.
CTTATTTTTTGTAAATGAACTGACTTAATTCTGGTTCTTCAAACCATAAATATTTGGTGTCTTAAAAATAATAGAGGCTGTGGTACCTGAAAATCCCTTTTAAGTGTTTAAAGATTGTTATGTACTGAGTTGAATAGGATCCAAAATGCAGCAGTCTGATTGGTCCTAGAACAATAGGGTCCAGAATGCAGCATTCTGATTGGTCCACAGGAGCCACCCAATCCAGCTCCAGGTAGAAGTGAATCCGCAAACTGATTGGCCTACAGGAGAATTCTGGAATTAGCCAATCACGTGGGGCCCATTGTGTAAATAATGTATATAAAGCAGACATTCTGGGGGAACTTCTATTCCTCCTCACCACTATGAGCAGAATAATTAGCATGAAATCCACTCTTGACTCTGAGTATATTTCAAAGATAAAAATAGAGAGATATGCTGGGGCTGTAAAATGATGCTCTGACTGGGACTAAAGGGGGATGCAGTCCAATATACCTGAAGGTCACCTGGTTGGGAAAGGGCAACGGAGATGGAGTTGTGACAGAGAATGAACCACTTCTCCTATGGTGCGATCCTGTGCATATCTCAGGACCATGGCTCAGTGGTGCTGGATGCACAAGGACCCAGATTCAGTTCTCAGCTTCTCCCAGTAAGAGAGAAAAGTTCTGTCTGAAATTTCAGAAAGCTGAATGAGATTGACCATGGTGTGACTAAGTAGAAGGCAACTTGAAATTCTGCATTTTCAGAGAAAAATCATTCACCCCCAAAGGGCTCTGGCTTTCAGAAACATTTCCATTATATATGAGTGTACTTTCACAATGCTTTCATAATTGTGTATTCGTTTAAAAACTCCATCCCAGAAAGAATGTTTCATGCCTTGAGGTGCTGCCATTCAAACGAGCCAGAGAACCTTGCAAATCATCTTTGTCTCGTTTGCAAGAAGTTAGAGCTATTGAAGGGAAGAGGATATTATTCCCAGGCAAATAGCCATAACAAAGCAAGTGAAATCCAATATTCTCATTACATTTCCATGGTTCAGCATTGTTTTGGGACAAAACAATTTACTGTAGGCAAAAAGGTGGCTGTAAGCCTATTCACCAAAGTAGATGAAGTTTTAATTCAGAAAAAAAAGCAGTGTGGAGAATGTTGTATTGAAAATGGCACTGATTATATCTTGTTTGGTAAGAGACTGTTAAAAAAAGAAAGAAATCAATTTCAAGAACCTTAGAATGACCTACCCCTTCCTACATTTCTTAGTGTAACACGAAGTAAGTTTGCTTTTCACTCTCAAAGAGACCATGTGTGCTTTCAAATGATCTATTTATTGAGATTAGATGGCATCGGCTATTTAATGAATAATAATAATAATAATAATAATAATAATAATAATAATAATAAATATATTATTTATATCCCGCCCATCTGGCTGGGTTTCCCCAGCCACTCTGGGTGGCTCACAACAGAATATTAAAAACACAGTAAAACAGCAAACAATCAAAACTTCCCTAAACAGGGCTGCCTTCAGGTGTCTTCTAAAAGTCAGATAGTTGTTTATTTCTTTGACATCTGATGCAAGGGGGTTCCACAGGGCGGGTGCCACTACCAAGAAGGCCCTTTGCCTGGTTCATGCTGTTTGCGGGAAGGTTAGACGACATTGTGGCAGAGCCACACTTTCCGCTGCATTTTGCCATCACTTTCCTTATCACAAAAATTCCAATTTAAGGGGTAGGCATGGAGTGGAGAGAATGGACTGTTGTGCAAGATGGCCAAATAAACTGCAATTGTGCAACCTGTATTTGCTGGTATCCCAGCCGGAAATAGTGTCAGTTTAAAAGTGCCCTATTTTGCATGGGAGCTGTATCTTCTGTTTCTCCTTTAATTACTGTATGTGTTGGATTTGCTGTGACAGACACTTCTAAAAACTGCTTAACATCATCTTTATTTTAGAGCTTAGGAGGAAATTGCTCCTTAGATGAACGAATGCTCAACTCACTGTTTTATGCACTTGGGCCATGACACAATTGGGTCATTGGAAGAATGATGGCAATGGGGGGGATGCTTTTCTAATTGTTAAGGGTCCCCCCTCAAAAAAAAACACTTGAAGAAAGGTTCTCTGCTTGCTTGCGTATTTGTATTGAAAAGGGAAAGACACAAGGATTGTGCATATCTCCTAGTGTCATCCTCATGTGATTCCAGCAGCATCTCCTTATTCAGCTAGTGTGCTGGTTGTCTGAGTAGATTTTTTTTGGAATTCACTAAAATACAAAGCATTCATTTGCCCCAAGCGTTCAGTAGTGCACAGAGAAAGCGCTATGATTTAAAGACAGGAAACAACTTGCAGATATATGGAAAAAAAGAAGAAGAAATAGATTACCAACAAAGGTCAGGAGTGTTCTGCATCTTAAGGAACAGGTTTCTGTTCAGCCTTCTTTTAAGCAGACTGTGTTTTTTTAATATGCTGGCTGACATGCCATTAATATGACGCTAGACAACAGGACAAGATGGTTGGACAGTGTTCTCAAAGCTACTAACATGAGTTTGACCAAACTGCAGGAGGCAGTGGAAGACAGGAGTGCCTGGCGTGCTCTGGTCCATGGGGTCATGAAGAGTCAGACACGACTAAACGACTAAACAACAACGGACAACAGACTGCATGAAGATAAATAGGCAGCTCAAAGAAATGTGAAGAAGAAGAAGAAGAAGAAGAAGAAGAAGAAGAAGAAGAAGAAGAAGATTTCAGCAGCTACTTTTGATCACTGTTCATGGTGCTACAGAAGTCTTGTTTTCAGCAAAAAGTATTTCTGAGTTAATATATGCTCAATAATGCACCTTTTAAACCCACTATTTAGCAGCCATATTTAATAGCTGTTTTGTTGAAATGCTGGAGTAAAGTCAGGTCCATGCATCACAAAAGCAACACAAAATGAACTGTATGCTTCCAATCATGGAATTTCTTTCGGATGGTGAACATTAAGCATGTCTTTGCTGCTGTTACGAAGAATCCACTCAGAAAGTGGGGATCTAAGGCATTCACCCCCATCACATGAGGGGGCGAGGGCATGTGCACACTGGACCCACTGTCTCCCTCAAGTCCTTCCTCATTCCCCATCTTCTGGCTCCACCACACTCCACATTTTGTACAGGAAAAATCGGTAGCAGAGAGCCTGCTCTAGGTGGGTAGGGTCCCAATGTGATTTAGAACCCCCCAAATTTTGCACAGGCAAAATATCTGAGGAATTCTAAGGAAAAGTCAAAGCATTTTGATAAGATTAATGGTATTGGGGGGGGAGTGTTGCATCAGAGGACTCTGCCTTTTCAACATTTCCACACACACATGAAGATTCTGTTGGTGCTAGCTCTTAGACCTGTATATGTTTTGATGAGAGTGCTCAATCTGTTTGTGTATCACTCATCCAGAAATCTTTGGATAAAAGTGAAATAAAAATTGCTGAAGCAAATAAGTGAGTGACAACATACTCCTATCCATTCTTACTCATAAGTAAGTTCAATTCAATTCAATGGGGCTTGCTCCTGGTTAAATGGGGGTGAGGAATGCAGCACATGTAAAGAAATAAATTTAGTCCAAGGATTATTCTTGGGATACGAGTCCTCTGGTCTCAGGGTTTTTGTTCCCTAACTTGCTTTTTTCTTGTCTGCGAAGCTAATGTTGTATAATAATGGCATGCTTGTTGTTACTGTGGGTATCCAATCACCCAGGGACTATTTGGGCTTTTGTTGATAGATCTTGTTCCCTATCACTTTCACTCATGGCTGAAAGAATGAACTACAGCTGCCCAGTTCCCAACACAATTAAGGCGCAACATGCTTTCCACATAATAATCAAGGTGCATTATTCCTTCTTTAATCTTCATATGTTGTATTTTGTTATCGTTCTCAGCCAAGTAAGATGTACAAAAATGCAAATGCTGGTGTGCATAAGAATACACATGCTAGTGAAAATTACGTACAGAAATGCAATAAATTAGGGGGAACTGCAAATATGTGTATGCTGGAGAAAATCACATACAGAAATGTTTCATTAGGAGAAATGCTGAAAATTGTCACTAAAATGATTTTAAAAAATACTTGTGATGATTTTAAAAGAAACTAAATTCACAGATTGCTGTAGAAAAGTGGAGAGCTGAATTTCATATGGGAAATATGTGAAAATGAGGGAACTATAAAACAGACGGATCCATCCTAATCTTGACAGAGGAAGAAGAATGAGCAATGGTCAGAAATGATGGGCTTCTTAGATAATGAAGGTGGTCGCCCAAAGAAAGAGATGAATGAATCACACACTTCATTATAAATTTTGCCCTGCCTTCGCATCATGCAGTTACCTAGATATTCTTCTTCTGTATAATAGTGAAAAGAAAGAATGGTTTGTGAAACAAAGGCTAGATTTGGTGGTAATAAGCAGGGATTCTAGAGGCAAGACCTTATTTGCAATGCCACCATTCTGAACTTCTGAAGAGAAGGGAGGCGGCCCACTCTGCTGGGCTGTGGAGACACCAGTGAAGATAGCCAGGGCGTGTTATTGCAGCTGACTCAGCAGGGATCAAGAGACAGAATGAGGCAATAGAGCTCTGAATCCATAAATATGCTTTGGCGACTCATACTGACTGAACGTTTTTGTCGACTACTCTTGGTCTTTTTCACCATGGTAAAATATGCATACCTGCCAGCTTCTCATACCTGATGAAAATCAATAGTATGCGAGATAGGCATTTTATTTCTGAGAAAAAAGCAAAATGTGAGCTGCTTTTGCTTATTTCTAACAACTAATGACCTTTTCCCAAAAAACGATTGGTTTCCTGTAGATCAAATAGAATGGTTTGCAATGGTTTCACACCTGCAACTTAAGCCAGTTACTTCTCTGGCTTTGTGGTCACGAAAGGTCAAACTGTGAACTACTTAAAGCATTAACCCATGAATATATGAAGCCTTGGACCCATCTAATACTGAAGATCAAAGCAACTAAATACATTAGGTCAATATTTGAAGGCAGGTTTTTCAATCTAATTGCTATCTCAAGAGCCTTTACTGAACTCTGCTGTGGACTCTAGGTCTTGGATGCAGATCTGAAATACCCGGTGATGCTTTGGCAACGCACATGCAGGTCACCTTAGTAGCTAGGGTGTTGCAGTAATGTCGCTGGCCTTTCTGAAATGCTCTTGGCTTACTCTGAAATTCCTCGGAGATTTCTCAGGTGCATAAAACTGCAAGATTCACTTTTAAATTTCACTTCATAGGAAAGGAGGGATACACCGACATCCCAAATGGCTGAGGCTTATGCTGGAATCCAATTTGAGCACTTGCAAGAGCTCCATTGCCTCTGGCGCTGCTGTCTCTATCACTGCCCAAAAAGTTATTTCTGAGAATAGGGCAGCAAAGGCAGTGGAGGCAGGAACTCCCAGGACCCCAGGAGAATGTTGTGTTGTTTCCCCCCTCCTATGGATTTTGGGATTGATAGTGTTCCACTGGGGATCCAGGAATGCCCCCCACTGCTGATATCCGTGCCCCAAGTCTAGTTACTGGGCAAGGGAAGGAAGAGACAGCAGTGGTAGCAACACCTGCAGGATTGGGGCCCTGCTTGCTTTTATATATGATATTGTTAAGTTGTGGGTGAACATATCAGACGACACAGCGATTCTCCCAAAGCAGCTCTTTATTTGTAAGCTGGACAGAACTGAACTGAAGAGCTCAGTCAGCCTGCTTATATAGAGCTCCAGAACAATGTAACTGTTGCAACTTTCTAAAACTATCCAATCACTGAACATCACTTTCGATCCTTCATTTGCATACAAACTATCCAATCACTGAATGTCACTTTCGATCCTTCATTTGCATAACTATCTACAGTATCCTCCTGCTGGCCCAGGGTGAGAACTTCAGTACATAACAGATATATTGTTTGCCAACACATCAACAGGGGATCTTGCTTTTTGCAACATCTCCATATAAAAATTATATGGCATCTATAAAACCATTTATATTAACTTTCCTTATTATGTGGAAAGTTTCCTTACTACATCCAACCTTAGACTGTTTGTTAAAGCAGCTTATGAGGATTGATTGTGGACAGAAAGTTAGCAACAGTAGTAAGACTTTGTAATAGTTACTTTGTATTTTTACTTTGGAAAAATAGAGTGGATATGGTTTGATTATTTTTTGGGTGAACACTTGTATCTTTGTCTAAGTTTTGGGCTGATTGCATGTAACTGCAGCTAGCAACTCTTAGTTCACAGTATGACAATATTTTTTTACTGCAGAAAAGCAGTTTTAATGTTCATATAGCAGTGAGGCTAAAATCTGTTGCATTACAGTACATTTCCTTTCTATATCTTTTCAAGTTTCTGTCTCAAATTAAACTGTAGGTCATGCACTCAGTTGAATTTCAACTGATGGATACTCTGAGCTCTGCTCTCTGCCTGCCCCAGAAATCTGTGTGTCTCATTTAAGATTAGGGACAGATCTGGGTTACAAGCCAGGCTCTAATTCCCCAGAGATGGGTAGCATCCATTACTTCATGAACCTGGAATTCTAGGTATGCATCCTGATATCTGCATCATCTGCAAGGGATTTAGTCAGCCTGCAATCTCCATCTTAGAACAGAGTCTGCAAGTTGACTTCATAATTACAACATCCAGGCTACTTTTTGTATGCTTTTAGTATTTTTAATGTTTAATAATATAATAATAAAAAAATTATTTATACCCTGCCCATCTGGCTGGGTTTCCCCAGCCACTCTGGGTGGCTCATAACAGAATATTAAAAACATGATAAAAGATCAAACACTAAAACCTCCCTAAACAGGGCTGCCTTCAGATGTCTTCTAAAAGTCAGCAGTTGTTTATTTCCTTGACATTTGACAGGCGGGCGTTTCACAGGGTGGGTGCTACTACCAAGAAGGCCCTCTGCCTGGTTCTTCATTTTTTCTTCATTATCCCCCTCACCTCTGATTTGTGTTACACTCTTCCCAAAGAAGAATTCTGAAGAACTTGAAAGCTTGTCCCATTGGGACAGGTGGAACAGAATGCAGAGACCAAGAGTAGGCGGAGCAGCACCTAATGACAGGTGAACCCAGAACCAACGAATTCTAGATTTGACCCCATCCTCCTTTCTGCTGAGTTGTACAATGTAAACACATAAGGTAAAGGAACAGCCCTCTCCCCCCCAGTGGACCTGTTCTAAGCAAGTAGGCAGGCAGGTGAGGTAAGGAGAGATGGAGGCCTCCACTGCTTGCCACACCTTTGTGACATGTTGGTTAGCCCCAATAAAGGCATTGCCCAACTGTGAATTTTGGAGTCAAAGCTAAATAATGTAAACGATGCCTGTGATGGTATGACACTGATGGTATCAGAGATAAGATTAGAAATGCAGGTTTCAAGATGCATTCTTTTCAAAGCCCAAACAACTTTGCAATGCACTCTGTATGTAGCAGCAACATTCTTCAGCAAACAGCAGAACATTGTCGACAGCACCCAGCAGATTAACCCTACCGGAGGTAAGAGAAAATCCCCAAGCGCTGAGCTCTCCTCAGAAATCCTGTACTGAACAAGCAATGGCTGGAATGGAGTATTTGTGTTTTGTGTAAGTTAGCCTTTGGGGAAGAAAAAAGGTGACTAAAAATAGCGGCTGAGATTTCTATCTGATCGGCGCAGAGAATAAGTTGCTCTGACATAGAAACTCTTTTAATTCCTGAGCTGTGTAGATTCTGCGGATTTCTTTTCTGCTTCTCCTTCTTCTTGCTTGTGAGATACTTCTGCAGCTACTTCCCATTAATGTAGTCAAGATGTTTAATTATGTAAATTCCTTACACATCAGAGTATCCTATAAAGCAGAATGTACAATTAGCTTCTAATGTAAGATCCATTTGACACTAATCAAGGATTTATATTATCAGCAGTAATGGGAGAAAATAGAAGTGTTTAGACCCACAGAATTTTCATTTCACAGCCAAGAGATATCCAGATTGAGGATTAGCATGTACAAATTACACAGCAACGCAGTTTCACCAGAGAATCCTTCAAGACAGAGACAGGGGGACCTGTAGCTTTCCATATTCTGTTGGGTTCCACCTCCCATCAGCATGGCCAATGGTCAGACATGATGGGAGTTGTAACCCAAGAATATCTGGAAAGCCACATTCACCATCCCTGCTTTAAACTGGAGGACAAAACTTCTGGAGTGGAACTTGACTTGATGGGCAGCAACCCTAGTTAAGAAAATGTGCCTGCAACAAACAAGGCCTGACCTGGCCAACGTGCCCTCTCATCTGCCTCACCTTCACAGTGACAACTTTGCCAAGGTGATGCCAGTGCTAATCTAGCTTGGTTCGCATGCAGTTGCACCTTAAGGCTGCCAGGAGTGAATGAGGGCTATCCTCGCCTGCGCTGTGTTCAATGACACAAGGACTATACTTGAAGGGGGAGGAATGTTACTGAATGATAAGATACAGCTGCGTGAGCCCAGGGATCCGCTATGTATTGTGAATTAGGAGGTAACTCCGCCTACTGAATGTACAAAGGAGCACGTGATGTGGCTCTCTCTCTCTATAAAGGCATATATGTGAATAAGCTCACCCATTCATGTATACGAGTTCATTAAAAAAGGTTCGCACAAACTGGTACAACCATATGCATGTTGTGCCAATGGCATATGCTGCCCTGTACATAGAGAGAAGGGTGTTCCCATTTCCTCAATCACATAAAAGGTAAAGGGAACCCTGACCATTAGGTCCAGTTATTGCCGACTCTGGGGTTGCGGCGCTCATCTCACTTTATTGGCTGAGGGAGCCGGCGTACAGCGTCCGGATCATGTGGCCAGCATGACTAAACCGCTTCTGGTGAAACCAGAGCAGCACACGGAAATGCCATTTACCTTCCCACCAGAGCGGTACCTATTTATCTACTTGCACTTTGATGTGCTTTTGAACTGCTAGGTGGGCAGGAGCAGGGACCGAGCAACGGGAGCTCACCCCATCACAGGGATTTGAACCGCCGACCTTCTGATCAGCAAGTCCTAGGCTCTGTGGTTTAACCCACAGCACCACCCGCAATCACATAGATTGCATTTAATTGTCATGTGGGTAAGTTTGTGGAAAGACCTTTGGTTTACACAGAAAGCAAAACGAGAATCAATTAAATGAAACGTGGTTTCAATTTACAGTGGTACCTTGGGTTACAGACACTTCAGACTCCGCTAATCCAAAAATAGTACCTTGGGTTATGAACTTTGCTTCAGGATGAGAACAGAAATCTCACAATGGCGGTGCAGCGGCTGTGGGAGGCCCCATTAGCTAAAGTGGTACCTCAGATTAAGAACAGTTTCAGGTTAAGAACGGACCTCCAGAACGAATTAAGTTCTTAACCCAAGGTACCATTGTATTGTGGAATGTGAAGTTCAAGTAACACTATCTCATAAGTAGCCTGTGATCTGCTCTGACTCCCTGCATCTTTCGGTATGCCTGATTCTGATGACTCATGGGATGGGGGACGATGACAAACAAACAGAGAGAAATGGAGAGAACTTTCTGCAGGAATGCTGTCATAATTCTGACATGATAAGAGAGCTATGATGTTGACCCTATTTTCACTTAAGGGTCTCGTTCCATTTGTAGAAGCAAACACCAAACGATATCCCACTGTGAAACAATTTTTGTGCCACGTAACTTGTCAGGATTTGTGCTACTGTAAAGGCATCTTGAGGTACGTCTAGTAATCAGAGTATGTGAAGAAGATGTGATTCTGCTTAAGCAGCATTTATTTTGGGATATTGTCAGTGCTGTTGTCTCCAGATACCTGGCAGCCGAGCAATCACTGCTCTGCTAATGGTAATGAACCAAGATGCTCAAGATAAAACATCTCATTCTGGTACCCAGAGGATAGGATCTGATTCTGAAAGCTGCAAACCCTGTCACAATTCCTGATGAAGGCAGCAAGGACATTTTTGGGTCACAATGAAGAAGGAAAGTGGGGGGGGGGTTTCAGATGGATAAGAAAGATACTTTCCCTTTGTTTTTGTTTTTTAGTTTACACCATATTCAGTTAATTTCTAGCAAAAAGTAATATTACTATGCCTGATCCTACCCTTTATATACAGGGCACTCCAAATATTCAGTATAAAAGGACTCTTTAGATTTTTATAACTACTTGGAGAAGAGCTTCATGAACTTCTAAAGAATTAACATCAATTACTACAGAAGGTATTCTATTACAAATTGTCATACATACCTTTACTTAATTAAGAAGTGCATCAAAGAGTGTTCAAACACTACATTCAATGAGTGTACAATCTGTGTACACAAATAGTTGAGCTGTACAAATCAGCAAATCAGCCTTGCCAACAGCCTGACACTACCAAGATCCTGGGTCAGGACATCGGTAGCACTCCACATGCTTGAGGTGGTGCTGACCTTTAAAGCCCTAAACGGCCTCGGCCCAGTATACCTGAAGGAGCATCTTCACCCCCATCGTTCAGCCCAGACACTGAGGTCCAGCTCCGAGGGCCTTCTGGCAGTTCCCTCACTGTGAGAAGTGAGGTTGCAGGGAACCAGGCAGAGGGCCTTCTTCGTAGTGGCACCCGCCCTGTGGAATGCCCTCCCATCAGATGTCAAGGAAATAAAACAAGTATCTGACATTTAGAAAACATCTGAAAGCAGCCCTGTTTAGGGAAGTTTTTAATGTTTGATCTTTTATTGTGTTTTTAATGTTCTGTTGGGAGCCGTCCAAAGTGGCTGGGGAAACCCAGCTAGATGGGCAGGGTATAAATAATAAATTATTATTATTATTATAATTTTTTATTGTCTACTTGGGCTCCACCCTCTCCACCGTCTCCAGTACTCTCTATTGACACTATGCTGGACAATCATATCGGCAAGGCACCTATGGCAATGTTTTTCCTCTCCAAAAGAGTATGGGAGAATGTGGTGATAATGTACAATACCAAGCTTGAGGTCTACCAGGCTTGCATGTTAAACATGCAGCAATTCCCAGCGTGTTCACACTTCTGACTCAACAATGTCTGTGCTGGCTTAGTTATGTCCACAGAATGGAAGATGGCTGGATCCCCAAGGAGGTTCTCTACGGGCACCAGGCCTGTTGACATAACAATTCTGTGTTACAAATATGTCTGCAAATGAGGCATGAAGGCTGACAACATTAACCTGGGGAGGAGCACAGAAAGATGAAACACCACTGTATACCTCCATCAGCACAACCGGATGCCTTCATCTGCCCCCGCTGCACCAAAACATGTCTCCCCTGTAATGGTCTCTACAGCCACAGCTGGAGCTGTAACTCTGCAACAGTTTGACTTCCCCCCCGAAGGTGCACTCTCTCATTGTCTCCCGAGCCAACAAATCAACAAGTGTACAGTCTTCTAAACAAACACTCACACAATTGTAGAAACAGCCATTCCTGTGTTTAGTGTAACGGGTATTTGATCCTAAAAACTCTAGTAAACTAGGTAACAGACTGTATCAACCACATGTTTATTTAAAACTTATTTAAAGTTAGAATAACAATGATATTATGCAGCATTTTGCACATGTCATCAGATACCTCAAGATCTGAAAGCATGAAAATGATCAGAATGAAAGCAAGTATTATGCCTTGAATTCTTTCTAAACCAAGTAAAGATATTTAGTTTTGTAGAAACATAAGGCAAACGTTCCTGTTGTTGTTGTTGTTTAGTAGTTTAGTCGTGTCCGACTCTTCGTGACCCCATGAACCAGAGCACACCAGGCACTCCTGTCTTCCACTGCCTCCCGCAGTTTGGTCAAACTCATGTTTGTAGCTTCACTAGATAATATCTAGGCAGAATTATTAGGCTGGGGATAAAAAGGTAAGTTAAGTCTAGTTAAGTTCAGTCGCAAACCACTCTGGGGTTGCGGCGCTCATCTCGCTTTACAGGCCAAAGGAGCCGGCATTTGTCTACAGACAGTTTTTCCAGGTCATGTGGCCAACATGACTAAACCGCTTCTGAAGAAACCAGAGCAGGGCACGGAAACACCGTTTACCTTCCTGCCTTTTAATCTACTTGCACTTTTTGGTATGCTTTTGAACTGCTAGGTTGGCAGGAGCTGGGACCGAGCAACAGGAGCTCACCCCGTTATGGGGATTTGAACCACTGACCTTCCAATCGACAAGCCCTTGGCTCAGTGGTTTAGACCACACATCAAATAATATTGCAAAAGTGTTGGTAGCTAAAATACCAATTATGTTCAGAAAAAGAAGTCTGTTTAAAATTGTGGGGAGAATTTTTGAAATTTTTGATCATCCAAAAATTTCAAAAATAACAAAAATATCAGGAAGACTGGGAAAAATATAGAGAATATTTTCAAAAGCAGTGCCCTTAAATTAATACTTGGACTTGTTTTGATTATCTTCTGCAAAATAAATTAAGGTATGTAAGTCAAAAATAGAAAGAAAAAGATGTAATAAGGAATTAAGAAGGAAACAGTTTACCAAAAATGAAAAGAGAACCATGTTGAGGATGAAGGAAGTCAATTGGAAGAAAATAAGAAATGAATTATGGTACATCTATTGATGTTCATTTGTTTGTATAAATTTTTGTAAGTAGCAATGTTTTAGTTGTATTTCTCTGTTTTTTTGTTTTTTGTAAGTTTTAGTGTTGGTCATGTATTATTACTTTTATGTTTAATGTGTGTATGTGTGTTGTAAAATAAACTCAAATAATAGTAGAAGTGTGGGATGAAGTGCCCAAGTTAGTAAAACTTTACAATTGGGGTATCAGTCACTGAGGACTTGCGCTTATTGGGATTACTGTTTATTGAAATTTCGGGAGCTTACACACCTCCAGGGGTTGGTATCCACTGGGGAAAGTATTGATCTCATTCTCTAATATATTGTACAGTAGTATAATTACATTTGCCTAATTGCAATTAGCATTCATTATTTCAGTATGATTAGCCGCTGATTAACAAGTTGCGTTGTGAACAGAATACTAGTAAGATCATTTTATTGTGCTTCCAATGCTAACAATAGCAACAGCATCAGTTTTGACAGTGAAACAGCCAGCCTTGATTGTAAGCTTGAAACCTTGCCTGTTTGCAGAAACAGGGAATACTAGTTGTCATTAAGAGTAAGTGGAGCCAGAATGTAATTCTCACATGCGCTGGCCAGCGTATCTGGACAAGTGTGGTAGGAATTCAGCCAGCAGAAGGTTGTCTCTGATGCTTTTCCATCCCAAAGATTCTTCAAGTCACCTTAGCATCCATATAAAAATAAGACATATAAAAATGTAACTAAAAATTCCATCACAGCTCCAGCAGCAACAAAACAACAGAGTAGAACAAGGGCATTAAGACAATTAATTGCTGGCCACACCACATATAGCACTGCTGTCTGAATCTCATTAGTGAAGAAGCCAGATGGGTCTCCTTCTTCTGGAGGTACCACCACCAAGAAGGCCCTGACTTGCACAGTTACCTGCTGTACACTGGATCATGTAGGAATATATAGAACTTGGCCTTCACATATTACATATCTAACTGAGTAGATAGCTTCATATGAGAGGGATTAGGATACCTGGAAACAGGGGCCATTTAAGGCTTTGGAGGTCTGAACTGGGACCTGATATCAACTGAGAGGCAGTGAAGCAAGGGGGGAAACCACAAACAAGGCCTTTTGGGGACAGGGAAATGGCATGACTGAGCTGAAAAAAAAAAGCCCTGGCACCATCTGGTGAGGAGGAAAAGAAAGAAATCTCAGTGTCCACCTTTTTCCTTCCATCATTCAACTTTTAAGGGCAAGCACAGGCTATGATGAAACAATGATACCTCTCCCAGTTCTCTAAATAAATACAAATTGCTTTTTTTTCCGGGGGAGGAAGTATCCAAACAATACGAACACAGATAAACAACTCCAAACTCAAATTACACCAGTGAGCTGCAATTTAATAAACTTACTTCATTTCAAGAAACAATAACCAACAATTAAAAGAAATGCAAACAATCAGGCTTCTGCAGCTTGCTAAGGGGGAACAATTGAACAAATCAAGGATGAAATGAGTAGGTGGGAAAGGAATCCCAAAAATATGGGGGCATGAAAAATGGAGGGGTTTTTCATCCATCTCCCTTTCAAAATGACTCATTTAATCCTTAGCAAGGATAGTTTTGCTCATTTAAATGTCCATGAAGATTCGTATTACAAGAGATGCACTACAGTCTAGAGCAGGGGTCAGCAAAGTTTTTTTCACCAGGGGGCCGGTCCACTGTCCCTCAGACCCTGTAGGGGGCCAGACTATACTTTGGGGGGAAAAGATGAACAAATTCCTATGCCCCACAAATAACCCAGAGATGCATTTTAAATAAAAGGACACATTCTACTCATGTAAAAACACGCTGCTTCCCGGACCATCCGCGGGCCGCATTGAGAAGGCGATTGGGCCGGATTCGGTCCCTGGGCCTTAGTTTGGCTACCCATGGTCCAGAGCTTTGAGATAGTTTCAGTGTAGGAAAACATCTCATGCACAAAGGAGCCCTTAAGCTACAGGTTTGCACAGAGTTTCACATACAGAGGAGCTTCCTAATTCACTTTTCTATTGAACACATATCTATACACGCAGTGTATATGGCAACTGTCAGCTCTGATTTGAATGGGAAGGTCCTTGAATACATGGAACTCAGTAAGTACATCATACATGTGTGCCAGCTCTGACAAATAAACAGGGCTCAAAATGATACAAAGACAGTGCAGAGTGTGGAATAGTGAGTAGACATGGCAGACGACACAGCGATGTCTCCAAAGCAGCTCTTTATTTTGTAAGCTGGAACAGCAAACTGAACAGCAAACAGCTCAGCCGGCCTGCTTTTTTAGGCAGCCAGCCATCAACATTGTAGCAACAACAACCCAGGGTTTCCTGCCTAAAATAACTGACGTGGACCTGAGTGAAAACTGTCTACAGACCTGAGTGAAAACTATCTACAGTATCCCCCCTGCTGGCCCAGGGGGAACTTCACTACATAACACAGAGTGTGGAAAAATATGCTCTGAGGAATCTTATTGCAGTGTACCTGAAGCGAAACACAGCCATCCTTCAAAATGTGCACTTGCGTGTGGAGGTCCCCAAGCCACCCCTCAAATAATTCACAAATCACAAGTAAATTTAGTTTAAGGTTTTTGGCACTATTTTGGCCACAACTTTATTAAAATACATAATCAGTGAGTGGTTGCTTAGGCCTGGGACAGAACTGACTATCCGAACTCCATCGGAAGCCAGTGAAGGGAAAACAATGTTGGGGATCAGTTGAGCTGAGCGACAGTCCCTCACCGCTCACCCAACCAGCTCCCCAAGGCTTGCTGGCCCTGGTCCCATTTCAGGGATTGGACAAAATCGTGGCAAGCCCCAGGATTCCTTTAACGGAATTCCCTTCCAGCACCATTGGAGGGGCAGGCACAGCCTATCCTCACCCCTCCACCACCAATTTTTATAACCAGTGCCTAACCGCAACCTTACAAGTTTTGACAAATTGCTAAGTAGTAGGCAAAAACCAAGTGGCACCAGCCAATCAGCCAAATGGATAAAATTTCTACTAGGCCCCTGCCCCAACGGCAGACGACCCCATGACAGGCATAGCAAGGTCAACTGGATCACATGGCGGGCGGGTGATCCGATGCACTCTGCAAAAGAGAAAGCAAAGCAGTGTGCCACCAATATTTAAAGCCTTTGTCCCACCCACCCAATTTGCAACAAGCAATTTGCCCCAACAACCTGGTCAATCGTTGCTTCAGGCAATAACCATTAAACTGCCTGGCAACAGAGGGTTGGCCTGGCATACCCCACCGCAACACGTGCTCTTTTTAGGGAGAACACGATTTCTCCAAATGTTGCAGTGCAGTGTATACGGTCATGGAATGTGTACAAAAATGCATCTGCTATGGTAAAGTGTGCATAAAAATGCATATGTTGGTGAAAATAACATAAAAAAGCATTGTTTAAAGGAAAATTGTGGTGCAAAAATACTTATATTGGGTAAAAGTGCATCCAAAAATGTGTATATTAGGAGAAATTTCCCACTAAAATGCTGATTAATTTTCATAAGAACTCTTTTTAAAAAAATCACACACTGACCTGGAGAACTGAATTTAAGATTGAAAAAAAAATGAGAAACCGGCATTGACAGATTTGCCCATCCCTCATTTTCAGCGACAGGTTTCTCAGTACATTTCTGTCCCAAGTCCTTCCAAATAAGGGTCTGGAAGGTAAACATTAACTGCAAAAATACAGAATACTTTTATAAGCTTCTTATGCTGTTGTGCACATTTTATTGGCCTATTTTTCTGTTGGATAACACGAGAAATCTCACACAAAGCGTGTTCTCACTAAAAGAGAGCACGTGTTGCGGTTGGGGCCAGCAAAAGCATTCCTAGTTACTAGCCAGGCTGTGGCAAGGGAATTGATTGGTGGTGATTGCTGTTACTGGGTAAAATGTGATGTTGCCAGTTAAGGGGTGGGAACAGAGGTTATTTATACTGGGTCCACAGAATGTTCCTTTCTCTTTCGCTGTGGACACCGGATCAGAACGGAGTGCTTACAGCGAGAGACTGGTTCTATAATCTTTCTTCTTTATTCCTTATCGCCTATCCCTCTTTCATTCCTTATTGCTTTTTCTCCCCCTTTTCTTCCTTATTCATTTTAATTTTAAAACTGACCTCTTTCTGGACAGCTGGTGGGTTTCTGGCTCGGGGGGGCTAAGGCCCGGTGCTGGGCCGGGCTAAGGGGCCTAGGCCCGGGGGATTTACTGGGACTTATATCCCGCCATTTCGTGCGTGGTTTGTGCGTTATTTGGGGCCGCGCCGCGGCCTGTGGAGCCTTCTGCCCCCCCACCTCCTAGTTCCTAACCCCTCACCCCTAGGGCCTTGGGGCGCCGGGCTGGGGGGCCGTAGGAGGGGGTGACTTACCTCCTCAAGGTGGTCCCTTGGGCCGCCCGCGTGGCGTTGCGCGGCAGCAGCGGTGAGCGCCAGGAGGTCGGCAGCGCTTTCGCTGCTGTTCGAGCGCCGAATAGGCCGCGCTTGCTGCGTCGCGCCGGGGGAGACTCCTGCCGGCTGCGCGGAGGCCTGCGGCCTGCGGGCGCTCCTTGTTTGGCCTGGGAAGGGCGGCTGGGGCGATCCTTTGGTCTCCGCCTTCCCTGGGGCAGCGCGGGCGGCGGTAGTTTCAGTCGGCCCCCGCCTTCAGCGCATTTTGGGGGCAGGTTGGAGGCCTAGCTGGCCGGCGCCTTGTTGAGGGCGCGGGGCTTGGGGGGGGCGCTGATCGGAGGCCCGCCATTTCGTGATTTTGGCGGGAGCGCCATTTTGTCCCTTTCGTGAGCGAGGGGCGACATCTACTGGCCGGACCTTGTAATTGCAGGCCCGGCCGTTATTGCTGCAGGCTTTTAGCATTAGATTACCTGAAGGCGGCCTCTAGTGGTGCTCTTCATATCTGCGGTGGTCGTTGCTTCTCTGCCTGCTGACGGTTGGATTCAGCTGGGTCATTTGCTGCTGAATTAAAGTTTAGTGGTGGTTGGAGTGCATTTCCGGCTGGTGAATTTGTTTTAATTTTAATTTGTTTATTCATATTATTTTGTTTTATTTTTATTTTCTTGATTTAATTAGTGACTCAACCTTGTTTGGTTCAATTGTTAATAAAATTTTGTTGTCCACCAGTGCTAGGAATGGCTCCTAAGAAGGCAACAAAGAAGGCTGCTTCTACCCCCCCTGCAAAGCGGCCTATAAAAGGCCCATCTCAGGCTCTACGTTCTCCCGCGCCTGGCCAGTCGTTGAGCCGCCTTCAATCCATGGTTGCAAGCTTGGCCGGTGATCCAGTGGCTTTGGCAAGGGCTGAGGCTCAGATGGAGGGTCTGATGCATCGTTGTTCAACACCTTCGACTTCATCGGCATTGTCGGCTCCTCTTGGGGGAGCTTCTTTTCCTGTACCGTCATCTAGTGAAGATGAGAGAGTATATTTGTCGGCCAGTGGTTCTTTACCTGACGTGCAGCCAGCCCGGCCCCGGGTCTTGCCTGGGACCAGGGCCGTCACGCAAAAAGGGCGGGGGAGTGCCAGGGTTGGGGCCAAGAGACGGACATCAGCACGGGGCCGCGCTGTGCAGGCTTCTGCTGGGAAGTCTTCAGTGGCACCGAGTTCGGTTATGGGGCACTCACAGGTGGTCTCTTTTCAGTCAGTTCCAGGTGCTGTGTACCACTCTAGCGATGAGGAGGGGGATCCACTGTCCTTACCTGTGTCGATGTCAGCTGCAGGTGCGGTGCAACAAGGCGATGTTTCGGAGTCATCAGTTGAAGACAGCCTCCCTCTCCCTCCAAGGGCCTCTTCTGGTGGGCGCCGCCGCCACAAGAAGAGCTCCAGGAGGCGCTCCAAGCGTAAACGGAAGGGTACTTCTTCTTCTTCATCAGGTACTTCTTCACAGAGCTCTAGTAGCGATGAGGAAGCTTCCCTAAAGCTTTACTGGGGCTTTGGTGAGACTTCTGGACTTCCCAAGTGGGTTTGGGAGCGCAGAGCAAATTCACATCGTGCAAAATATGGGGCGGTGCAAGAATGTCTTGAAGGTGTCTTGGTGCCTGACGTTAAAGTCTCCACCAATTCAGCTAGAGACCTTATCCCTGGTGCCCATTTGTCAGCAAAAATGCGGACCAGGATTTTGAATGGTCGTTACGTGGATATCTTTAGCTTAGCCCCGCCGCTCGAAGGTCAAGAGCCCTTGGAGAAGGATTTTGCTGCTCCAAGGAGGCGGGCAAGTATAGCTAAAGCAGATAGGAATTTCGAGCGTTGGCTGGACAGTTTTCAAGTGTTCGCTGGCATAGTCTCCGCAGCTTATCCTAGGAGATCTTTGCATTTATGGGTTTACCTGTCTATAGTCCGCTCGGCCTTCACGATGGCTGGAGAGACCGCTGCTTTGTCTTACGATCAAAATTTCAGGCGCAGAGCAGCCAAGATCCCTACAGCCCGCTGGGATCGTAAGGACTTAGATGTTTGGACTACTTACGTTGCCCCCCGCATTGACAAAAAGGCCTCAGATCAGCCGGGGCCTAAGGCGCTCCCTCAAAAGGCGGGTCGCCGGTCGTATTGTTGGGATTTCAATAGGGGCGCATGCCAGCGGCGGTCCTGTAGGTACACACATCTTTGTGAGAAGTGCTCAGGGAGCCATTCAGCGTCTGCTTGTACAGTGGTGCGGCGTCCCTTTCGCAAGGGTGGGGGCTCTCAGCAGCTCCCGAAAGCTGCCCCCCAGGTGCCAGCCGCTGGAGCTGGAAAATAGTACCCTGTTTTCTTTAGCCTACACTCCGGTGAGGCTGCAGCCGCTTTTATCCTTGTTGGATCTATATCCTGACAAGGAGGCGGCCTCTTATTTGCGTGAGGGTTTTTCTTTGGGTTTTAGGATTCCGGTGGCATCGCCCCCCATAGCCGGGAATTTAGTCAATCAAAAATCCATTAAAGACATGCCAGAGGTGGCGCGTAAAAAGATTGGAAAGGAATTGGCGCTGCATCGTATGGCCGGTCCTTTTCCGGCCCCCCCCCTTTCCAAAATTACATGTGTCACCCTTGGGTATAGTTCCCAAGAAAGCCCCGGGGGAATTTCGCCTCATTCATAACCTTTCTCACCCGAGAGGCACGTCAGTAAATGACGTGATTCCCCCGGAACTTTGTTCGGTGCGTTATGCTACTCTTGATCATGCGATCAAGATGATCCGGAAGTTTGGGCCGGGGGCCCTATTAGCTAAATGCGACATTGAATCTGCATTTCGGCTGCTTCCGATCCATCCAGATGATTTCTGGTTGCTGGGTTTTCAATTTGAAGGAGGATTTTATTTTGATAAGGCCATGCCTATGGGCTGCTCTGTAGCCTGTGCAGCCTTTGAGTGCTTTAGCTCTTTTTTGGAGTGGGCCTTGCGTGCCAGAACTGGCCTGGACGGCGTCACTCATTACCTCGATGATTTTTTGGTTTCCTCAGCTAGTGATACAGGGGACTGTGTTTTCTTGTTGCAGGCATTTGCTTCCTTAACGGAAGAGCTGGGCGTTCCGTTGGCAGCAGAAAAAACGGAGGGCCCCTCCACGCAGCTTATTTATTTGGGTATCTTATTGGATACCGTGGCCCAAACCTCCAGCTTGCCTACAGATAAGATAATCGCCTTAAGGTGCATTATTGAGGAATTGATCCCTTTGCGGAAGGTCACCCTACGTCAGTTGCAGTCTTTGTTGGGGCATTTGAATTTTGCTTGCAGGGTGGTCGCTCCTGGGCGACCATTCTGCTCCCGCTTGGCCAAACTTACTTCGGGTTTGCAGGCTCCGCACCATAGGGTGCGCCTGTCTAGCCAGGTGCGAGCTGACCTCAGTATTTGGATGGAATTCCTAGAGGAATTCAATGGTGTGTCATTGTGGCAGGACACTCTAAACCTCCATAATGACTTTCAGGTTCATTCGGATGCAGCAGGGTCCCTAGGTTTTGGTCTGTTTTGGGACGGCAGATGGTGTGCCGAGCGGTGGCCCTCCGCTTGGCGTGGGAAAGCTATAACTCGGGATTTAACTTTTCTCGAGTTTTTTCCCATTGTAGTGGCTGTGCATCTGTGGGTTGAGTATTTCAGGGATCATCGCGTTTGCTTTTGGTCAGATAACCAGGCGGTTGTGAAGATATTAGCCAAGCAGGCTTCTCGCTCTACTAGAGTAGCGGCCTTGCTGCGGGTCTTTGTTCTGCATTGTTTGCGTTCTAATATCGTATTTTCTGCTCGTTTTGTTCCTGGCATTTCTAACGAGATTGCTGATGCTCTGTCCCGTTTTCAGATGGAGCGATTCAGATCCCTGGCGCCAGAGGCTCGAGACCGTCCGGAAATTTTCCCGGATCATCTCTGGAACCTTGGCAGCACTTAGTTTTACAGGGAGTAGCTGCATCTGTTGCCCCTTCCACTTTAAGGTCTTATGAAAAGGCCTGGGCGGATTTTTTAGCATTTAATGGACAAACGGTCGTTGGGGAGGTTATTGTACCCCATTCTACCTCCCAGGTGCTCAGGTATTTGGCACACCTATTCCAGCTGCGCCGGGCGTCCCGGACGCTGCGACTGCATTCGGCAGCAATTTCCTTTTTTAGCAAGGCATTTTTTAACAAGGATCCGTGTGGGAAGTTTGTAGTGCGCAGGGCCTTGGAGGGGTGGGGGCGTCTCAATCCCTCCAAGCCTTCCCTTAGACGGCCTATCACATTCGAGTTGCTGGCACAGCTGCAGTTAAAACTGCGTAGCATCTGTTGGTCAAAATTTGAGACTCGTTTGTTCTCAGCAGCTTTTTCATTGGCTTTCTTTGGGGCCCTAAGGGTAGGAGAGGTGGTCCTTGAGCCTTTGCGGGATGGAGGATCCAGGGGCTTGTTGTTGCAGGACGTGAGTATCTCTCCGTCTGATTTACATATTCATATTAGGAACTCTAAGACGGACCAGCTGGGTAGGGGAGCCTTCATCAGGCTCCCGGCGACTGGGGAAGCTGGCCCTTGTCCGGTAAGGGATCTTAACAGGTACATGTCATTGCGTCCTGCTGGTGAAGGGCCCTTGTTGCTGCATGAGGATGGGCACCCTTTGGTGAGGCATCAATTTTCTAAGGTGCTGCGTAAGGCTATCGCAGCATGCGGGCTTAGGGCATCAGAATTCGCTCCTCATTCTTTCCGGATTGGTGCAGCTACAACAGCTGCCCATTGGGGTTTATCCGTGAAGAGAATAAAGGACTTGGGTCGGTGGAGGTCAGACGCCTTCAAGACTTATGTTCGGTAATAATGTGTTGTGTACTTACGTTTCTGTTTAACCCTAGGTCCGGGCACTGTCCGCATCTGGATAGTGGGCCATAGTATTGTGCACTGGGCCGCTGACAGAGCTCGCCGGGCTGGATTAGGAGATGGTCTGGGCCTTCCACAGCAGGTGCAGGTGTCCTGGATCTCCAGAAGGGGCATGCGTTGGAGGGAATTCTTGCCACTTATGAAGCGGCGTCTCCTCCCGCTTGGTCCACCCTCGGCGATTGTGGTGCAGCTAGGGGAAAATGATATCGGTTCCTTTCCATGCTATACGCTGCGTAATGTAATTATGCAGGACCTAAGGGAACTGGTGGCCATAGTGCCTGCTGCTACACTGATTTGGTCACAGCTGCTTCAGCGTCGCATTTGGCGGGGCAGTCCTTGCCCGGCGTCAACCGAGAAGGTTAGGAAGCGGATTAATTCCGCGGTGGGCAAGTTGGTTGTGAGTTTGGGCGGTTTGGTGATTCCTCACCCTCGTATTTCCTTTAAGGAGGAGGTGTTATACAGGGCTGATGGGGTTCATCTTTCCATGTTTGGGAATGATTTATGGTTGGAGGCAGTGGTGTCCAAGTTGAGAGTGTGGCTTGCTTTGTGAATGGTGGCGGCGAGCGTAAGGGCTCTGGTGGCGGTTAGGCATTGGTTAAAATTGGTTGAGGGAGGGGTATGGATTGGCTGTGCCTACCCCTCCAATGCTGCTGCGAAATGGGAATTCCGTTAAAGGAATTCTGGGGCTTACCATCCCCCTTGTCCAAACCCCTGGAATCGGGTGCGGGCCGTGTAAGACCCCAAGGCGCACGCAGGGAGGAACTGAAGGGTCTGTATCGCAGCCCCAGTTGCCCTGCCTGTTCCTCCACACTGACTTACGCTGGAAACCGGGAGTCAGTGCTATCCCCAAAGCGGGGGGGGGATAGCTAGTCATAACCAATGCCTAAGCAACCATTCACAATCTTGTATGATAATAAAGTTGTGGCCAAAATTATGCCAAAAACCTTAAACAAAAATTACGTGTGATGTGTGAGTTATTTGGGGAAGGGATGTTTTGGGGACCTCAACACGCAAAGCGTGTTCTCACTAAAAGAGAGCACGTGTTGCGGTTGGGGCCAGCAAAAGCATTCCTAGTTACTAGCCAGGCTGTGGCAAGGGAATTGATTGGTGGTGATTGCTGTTACTGGGTAAAATGTGATGTTGCCAGTTAAGGGGTGGGAACAGAGGTTATTTATACTGGGTCCACAGAATGTTCCTTTCTCTTTCGCTGTGGACACCGGATCACCCGCCCGCCCTCCCTTGAAGGGGCTTTTGCTTGACCTTGCTCTGCCTGTCATGGGGTCGTTCGCCTTAGTGCGGGGGCCTGGTAGGAATTTACCTTTTGGCTGATTAGTGTGTGCCAATTGGGTTTTGCCTACCACTTAGCAAATCGTCACAACTTGTAAGGTTGGCGGTTAGGCATTGGTTAAAATTGGTTGAGGGAGGGGTATGGATTGGCTGTGCCTACCCCTCCAATGCTGCTGCGAAATGGGAATTCCGTTAAAGGAATTCTGGGGCTTACCATCCCCCTTGTCCAAACCCCTGGAATCGGGTGCGGGCCGTGTAAGACCCCAAGGCGCACGCAGGGAGGAACTGAAGGGTCTGTATCGCAGCCCCAGTTGCCCTGCCTGTTCCTCCACACTGACTTACGCTGGAAACCGGGAGTCAGTGCTATCCCCAAAGCGGGGGGGGGATAGCTAGTCATAACCAATGCCTAAGCAACCATTCACAATCTTGTATGATAATAAAGTTGTGGCCAAAATTATGCCAAAAACCTTAAACAAAAATTACGTGTGATGTGTGAGTTATTTGGGGAAGGGATGTTTTGGGGACCTCAACACGCAAATAGTAGTTCCTGATGCTGTCATAAACATTGTTCCAATCTGCATTTATTTCTCTGCTCTGAGGCTGCCGATCTTTAAAGCAAATTCTTGTAAAGATGAAGGACAGAAGAAATATAAAAGTCAGGAAAGAGGGCATTTATGTAAAGAAAAGAAAAGGGAAAAAAAGCATGCTATTCTTATCAATTTATAAGCTATATAAAGATTCTGAATTTGGTTTCCGAGAACGTGAGATGACATGAAATGTTTGGAAAAGTTTAACAAGCACAATAGGAGACTTTCGGGTTGCCTGGTTCTGCAATTAGAGCTTAAGGTGCTGTACGGGGGGAAATTAACCCCCTGCTCTTTTGCTGTTTGTTTTTAACCTGGTCTCAAGAACAGTGGATGCTCTAAGGATGATGTAATATAGATGGAGGAGTAGCTTTTGATCCTATATTCCAAGCCAGTCTTGAAGTCCTTTCTTCTCCTGTGGCACCACTTCAAAACACATCTGCATCCCCAAGAGCGTGCTCTACAGGGAACTGGGTTCAGGCACTAGGTCCATTGGCAGACCAGCTCTGTGTTACAAAGATGTCTGCAAATATGACATAAAGGCTGGCGACATCAACCCCACTGTGGGATTCCCTTGCAGAAAATCCGTCAGGTCATGTATCCACAGCACTGGGAGGTGTGCAGAAAGAATAGATGCCACCAGTGCCAGATTTACATATAAGCTAAACAAGCTATAGCTTAGGGCCCCACTCTCTTGCACCCCCCCCCAAAAAAAAATTAAGGAAAAAACCCTGGATGTACATTTCCAGAATATAAGATAAAGAACAAATAAAATAAAACCTACATACAGCAACAGTGTTTTCTGTGGTGTGGGCTCTTATGATATAAGTAATGGACCCTGCCTGCTAGCCTGCTCCCGAAAATATCACTGGTTTGCTCATTTCTATATATATAGGGTGCCTACATTCTGCTATTTATAATTATTAGTAGTTTGCATCATATATTTACACCTATTATTATTTCATGTTATAGCAAGTTTCTAGAGACTAGATTGTGTTTCTAAAGGAACTTTTGTTATTGCCAAATGCCAATGTGTTTGCATTATTAAGTTTGTTATGAATAAAAAAATCATTTTAAGTTAGAGCTTAATAATTATTTCACTATTAATATACTTCTTCTTAATTGTATTTTAGTTCAACAATTACTTTGATAAAGTACGGTACATGTTTTGTTATGTGCAAATGGCTCTAGATACATATTAGGTCCATAAATTACCATATAGCATATAGTCAACAACAAAAAAAAAAACAGCGACAATTTGTTGTTGACAAAGAACAGGTGGACATATAAAGGGCCCCATTACCTTCAGGAGCTTAGGGCCCCATCAAACCTAAATCCGGCCCTGAATGCCACGGTGCATCTGCACAACTGGACACCTTCATCTGCCCCCCAGCTGTAACAAAACATGTCTCTCCCTTATCACTACAATCACAACAGGTGCTGTAACTCTCCAACATTGTGACTTCATCCACGAAGGTGTACTCTTGCATTGTCTTCCGAGACAGAAGGATGCCAACCGTGTTTTCTAGGGAGTGTTTGTATGTCCTTTGGAATGATCTCATATGATACGCCAGTTTCACCTGATTGGAATAGCAGTTTTTTCTTGACCACCCTCTGCCCCTCACAATTGCTCCAGAACCTGGTCAGATCAATATATCAATATTGTGATTCCTTGAAATGAAGAAGAGTTGTGGTCATGGAGTTCTTCATGTAGGGTCAGTGTTTGATACAAGTAGGGCACTATTAAATGAAAATCCAGCAACATTTCAGTACTTGCTTAAAAATCTAAACAAACCAACCATCTCCACTCTTCCAAGCTCCACTCCACTCCTTTCCCAGGGAAAACTAAACTATATCCACAGCGAGTGCAAAGCGTGTTCTACATAAAAGAGAGCACGTGTTGCGGTGGGGGCCTACAGCCACCCCACTGTTTTTTTGTTAAAGGCCATGAGCTGTGATTGGGCAAAAGTGTGTTGCTGGGGAGTTTGTTATGTTGCAAATTGGTGGGAGGGATCAGAGGGCTTAAATACAGGGCGTGCAGCTTGGGGCTTTGTCTTGGGCTGTGTGCACCAGATCACCCGCCCACCCTCCCTGAAAAGGGGGGGGTCATTGCTCTCTGACCTTGCTATGCCTGTCATGGGGTCGTCTGCTTTTGAGGCAGGGGCCTGGTAGGAATTTTGTCCATTTGGCTGATTGGCAGTTGCCATTTGGTTTTTTTGTCTACTGCATAGCAAATCGTCACAACTTGTAAGGTTGGCGGTTAGGCATTGGTTAAAATTGGTTGGTGGAGGGGTACGTGCCTACCCCTCCAATGGTGGTGCTGCATAGAGAATTCCGTTAATGGAATCCAGGGGCTTGCCATCCTTTCGTCCTAGTCCCTGGACTTGGGCCGTGCAAGCTCCCGGGGGCTTGAGGGTGAGAAATGAGGGACTGAGGCCCAGCTTCTTTTCTCGCCAATATTGTTTTCCCTGCCGGATCCCGCTGGAATCTGGACATCAGTTCTGTCCATGGGGCAAGGACAGATAGTCGTAACCAATGCCTAAGCAACCACTCACGTGTGTGTGTTTAAATAAAGTTGTGGCCAAATTCATGCCAAAAACCTTAAACAAAAATTGATGTGTGTGGTGTGAGTTATTGGGGTGGCTTGGGGACCTCAACGCGCAAATAATGTTTCTGTCCCCATGGCTGACTATGGGAATCTGGGTATACCGTCGTTATAGTTCACAGTTAAACTTTTTAAAAATTAGAAATGTCTTTTCTTTTTAAACCTCTATTCTCCTTGATGCCCTGAGAGTTCAATCTCCTTTGCTAGTCTGTTAATTAGTTTTGCAGTATTATTATTATTTATTATTAACTTACAGAAGCCCAGAGCAGCAAGCAATAAAGTAGCAAGGCAATGCAATTCATTTTTTTTAAAAAAAGAAACAATTTAGGATATCTGAAATATCTAGAAACATTAAAAAATTCATTTAAAATTTACTTGGTGCTTTTTCTGCAGAGCATTGGCTAAAACTGTGCTGAAACAGATGCTCATTCTCCCCACGCCCAAAGTAGGCTCCAAATATTTGCCTTTCTCCAGCTGTTCTTACCCCCAAAAAATCAATCTTTGTTTTGTTACAACGATTTCTTACTGCTAGGTAGAAGGAGAAGGGAGCTGTTATATTGCTATTAAAGCAGACTTGGCAATTAAAAAGCACAGTGTATGTGCAGGCTATGCTTTTAAAGGTCTCTTGTAATGATGCCTGCTAAACAAAAACAACAACAAAACACTTTCCTGCTCCCCAGAAGCCTCATCTACCTGGAACAGAGCAATGTCAGGAAACATTGCCTGATCTAGTCTAGCTGTTCACAGGGACATTTTATAGAGAAGGGAAAGAGAAAAGGATACGAGACCTGCCTCTCAATATAGACAGCATGTGTAGCCAAACCTTAATGTGAATCAAGCAAACAGATCTGAATAATATCGATGAGATGTGAAGAACACTAGAATGAACAAAAAGAGAACAACATTAAAGAATATAAAACTGTGAGGGGGGAAATGACAGTATAAACAGTACAATGAGAAAGATTGGAAGATTCATTTTGTCAGAAGTCTTTTTTATTTAAGTGTTTATTTAAGTATTAATTAGGAAGATTTAAGGGTTTTTTTAATGCACGTAAATCTGCTTTTTCTTCTTTCTTTTTTCTGTACTTTCTTCTTTTCTTTTTCTTAATTGTTATTTCTTTAATTTTCTTTTAGTAGTATGAGGTTGTAAATTCTTTATATATGTGTGTAATTTAAATGAATAAAGATTATTTTTTTTTAAAAAAAGAACAAAAAGAGACTGGGATCAAGCAGTTTGAAAATTATACATGTGGAAAAGAAGCTTAATGCTGCCCTTCCTTCTCTTTTTCTTTCTTTCCTTCCTTCCTTCCTTCCTTCCCTGCCCTCCCCTCTGTTTCTGTGCTGAAAACTTCTGTCCCGAAAACAAAACCCAGTGTCACTTTCCTTAACACTTCCTATGCTTTTTGTGTTATCTAAAATCATTATCTAAAAATAAATAATTATAAAATAAATGGGGAAGGGGAGTGAACCTCTATTTCATCATAATTAGTTTGTGATGAGCTAATTGCTTTCCAGATCAACTTTGATTTGCACAGCAAACTGTTACTGACAGCACAAGCCTATCCATGTTGGTCTACTCAAAAGTCCCATGGAGTTCAATGAGCCTTACTTCCTGATGTGTATGAAACTGCAGCCTAAACTTACTGATATTCAGCTTTGATTAGTCTCGCCTGCCCTCTCCCCTCCCTTTTGTTTAATGGTGTAGGCTTAAAGTGATGGACAAAATACCCCTGAATGGTTAAGTCCAGTCAAGGCAGCAAATCGCCACTTGGCCATGAAGTACAGTGGGCGACCTTGGTGTTGGCATGCAGAGGGCTGGGAGGCCAGCTGGCAAGCCCAGCTCAGACGTCTCCTTCTATCGGCCCGTGCACCGACGTAAATCAGCGACCCAAACTTCAAAAGCCAGGGCACGCAATTCGCAGAGTGTACTGTGCACACAGAAGTGAGGCGTAAGTCATGCTACAGCTACAGATTTCTTAAACATAAATCAGAACAAAGAAACATGTTATCTCTCTCTCATGTCATCTCAGAGAGAACAGCAAAAGCTATATGCAAACGGAAGTTCCCAGCAAGCTGTGCTGGAATGTAAACAGACATGTGACACACAACAATTCCACATGCCTGTTTCTTAAGGTGGAATAGAAATGTCAACACTTGGGCCAGTCGCTGCCTCTCAGTCTAACCTACGTCACAGGGTTGTTGTGGGGATTAAATAAGGAGCAGGAGAACACCACATTTTGCCCCTTGGAGATAAAGGTGGGGTATAAATGTAAGAAGTAAACAAACAAACAAGCAAACAAATAAAATGTAACTTGTAGATGGCTTGGTGTCAGGGATCTGCCCTTTTTGCTGATGTCACTCTGTAATGTACAATGTGAGGTAAATAAGATGAGGAGATTCTCCCTTAGCTTTCCAAAAAAAGAGAGCTTTGATAACTGCCTGCATGGTTCATGTTCTCCTCTGTTTCAATCTTCATTGTGTCACTCCATCTATCTAATATGTACAAATGTTCAGGCACCCATATGAAAACTGAGTGGCACGTAATTGTGATCAGACTTCCCCTAGATGATGCAAACATCTAATGTGTCCCAAAAGATCCAGCGACACTAATTCTAGCCACATAATCGCCATGATAGTAATGCTACATTGTTTTACGAGGCAATAATCTAGTGCCATGCTTGAGATAAAGCACTTGGCTCTCAGCCTCATAGTTTATCCACTTGGGAATGGGATGATTGCCTCATAAAATAGTTCAATAGTACTATTATCACTTAATTAGAAACAGGACATGTTACTGCTCCTTTTTATTACAATTTTAGTGGCTTGTGCCTGTAGCCACTACTCCTGTTACATCAAAAATTGCA